>NC_051064.1:84438307-85089974 GCF_004664715.2 Peromyscus leucopus
AAATAAGGCTCAGCACTAAGTGGTTTGTATCAGAGAGTTTTGTGCTTGAACTAAACATTTAAGTCCGTAAAAACCACAAGAAATCTGTATATATTTAAGCCAATTAAAGTACTTCCACTTATTGTTTTGTATCTCTAGGAAGCTCATTTCATTCATTGATTCCTTCTTTACCTCTTGTCATACATCGAGGCTTTTTTTATTAAAATCACCTATAGATAAGGTAAACCAAATATTGCTTGACCTAAATAAAGAATTAAAGATATCATTAGCTACAATGACATGTACACACCACACTGAATTTTACTCTGTCATCCATCTCTAACATGGTTTGTTCTGGAGAGATGTTACCAGCAAACAGCAGAGTCAACTATGCCAGTGATCTCCTAAGGGTTCTAGCACAAAATGAAGTGAGCAAAGTTGCATGCATGGGACAATGTTCAGCATTCTTGACAGCCACATAACCACAATGTAACATTAAATAAACCATCAAATAAAGTAGCGCAATCAATCAAATGGGCATTTACAAAATTATATTCACTGCAAGATCAATAATTTCCTCAGGGATTCCAGGGTCCTCTAAGGGATCCTTCATCTTTGCTAAGTGATCTGTGACTCTGCAAATGTTTGCCTCTTACTTTATAAACAATATTGAAGGCATCAAGAATAAACTGTCTTCCTCTACATAAAAACATGACGAATAGGGGAAACCCCCATGGCCTCCGAAACACTGACAAAGCAAATGACCTGGCTCAATTTGAAGAAAATCACCCAACACTGGTCTCTTTTCAGTCACCTATACTGATCTAGATCCTAGGCTGGATGTGGCCTTCCTTTCAGAATGTTGATTCAGTGTCTGACTCTGCAGCTACAATTTCCTTTCCAATATGTAAGGTGTGTTGCTTACATACCCTTTTCAGCTGTCCATCTTCAGATTCCTCCCTCTTCCTACTTTTTGTACAGTTTCTGAAGATGGCATCATTTATGCTCATGCAACCTAATAGCTTTAAGTCAGTCTCCTCATCTAAAATCCCAATTCAGTCAACTATGGTTGATTACCTCCACTCTCTTAGAAGATGCACAGGTGCACCAAGTTCGGTATTTCTAACATACAACTTATTATTTTCCCCTCAAATTCTGCTTTTTCTTCTGAAATTGCTACATCGGTGAGTGAACTTCCCCAGGCTTTCAACAAGGATGTAATTGTCTATGTGTCTCTTTCAAAGCTCTTCACAGTTGAAAATGAGTTCTCTCTACTGCTCAACATCCCATCTACTTCCCTCTGCACCCTACTCTGGACTACTGCCACTGCCTTTGTCATTCTCAGTCATTAATTCCTTAATGGGTCTCCTCATCCAAGTCTGACTCTCTAAAGCTTATGGCTACAAGGCTGCCAACAGTATGTTTGTGGAAAAACAATTTTTAATTATGTTATTCCTCATTCTGAAATCTAACACCTCATCGTTTTCTACTGGATAAAGTGACAACTTATTTACCCAGCCACAAGCTCTATATAATCATATGTCTGCCTCAATCTTTAGTGCCCTTTTTCAAGCAAGATGCCTAGACTTCTAAAGAGTCAAGCTGCTTCATGCAGTGTCCAAGGGAATTGGCTGCCAGGTATATATTCAATCAATAATCAAGTACACCGAAGAAAGCTGTGGCAGAAATAATTAATTTGCCACCAAAATACTTGCTTTCTTGTTTGCGAGCATAGAGTTATGATTAGAAAAGTCACATTGCTTTTAGTGTGCCCATGTTACAGGTGTTGCCTCATTGAAGGAGAATCTTTACGCCTCACTTTTGAGTTAAGATGTCAGAGATTCATTTATGCCTTCTTTATAGTCTGTCTTTTCTATCTCTTTTTATCAGGTACTGAGAACAATGAGATACTACGCTCAAGTAAGCCTTAGGAAGAATGCTGAAACACTGCCTGAAGAACATGATCATCTTAGCCCTGGCTGTTACTTAACACATGCATGTCTTTACTGTGCTACACTATTGATATTTTAGGGATATAATTACCCAAAGCAATGTAACACAAATAAAGGACATAAAAATGAGTCACACAAAATGAATTCCTTTCATTTGGAAGCCTCCACTTTAACCAAATGATAGAGGGAGCTTATTTTAAGTAAGTCACTCCAATATTTAATAATTACATTCTCTTAACTTGAGGTGTAGAATCTTCTTTCATTGTAAGGTTTCATATCAAACTTTTCATCATGATAAATAGCAACAATTTGATTGGTTTCTTTTTCTATGGAATTTCCATTATCTAGCTTCCTTGCAGAAGGCTATAGAGCAAAGGTGAAATTTTGATGAATTCAGTCTAATACTGTCATGTTCTCTAGTACAAGGACTTGACTCATAACTTATCTCTAGACAGAGAGGGCAGGGGATTCTAAGGAAACAGTGTCTTCCAAGCACAACAAAACTGATGCACATACAAATTCACAGAGACTGTGGTAGCATGCAGAGAGTCTGCACAGGTTTAAGTAAGCTGGGATCCCAGCACTGAGAGCAGAAGTGGTCATGGGTTGTCATCTCTAGGCAAGATGGTAGCTCCAATTAGCACCCTCTTACAAAGAAAAAGTTAGTTTTCTCCAATGGAGTCTAACTGGGTATGTTCTTTTTCTACGTTTATAGGATCTAATACAGAATAACCTTTTTCTTTATAAACACAAAAATCTAATAAAAAATATGTTGATCTCTAATTATAGTCTACTGTCACCCATGGTGTCTAATTATTATAGCATGGGATAAATCCTAACAATAGTTCTGTGTGTGAGGAGTACAGAGTGGAGGTGAGGTCCTTGTCGAATTTCAAATGCAGTGTAATCAGACTGCTCTTCCTCCCACCTGCAGGCTTCTGGATGCATGCATTGATTTATGCCAGCTCAATCTTCCAACTTTTCATCAAGATCTTCAATATTCGGCACCTTCATTATGAGCTATGGTTTTCTCTATCATTAGAGAAACACAGTTAACTAAGCTCTCGTCAAACAGCAGTGATTACTTTCAAGTTCCTGTGCTTGTTGCAGTAGGCTTTAGGACAAGGATAGATTTATTGCTTTTTAAATAGATTCTTAATCTGCAAATCAATAAAAATGCCTCCCTTCAGCAGTGGCACAGGGTGAATGACTCACCCTTGAAAGCAGAATGAACTAAAGCTGCCGTTTTCCTCTTTAACACACTGAGATGAGACTGTGCTTTTCTCTGCTTAGTTTACTGCTTAAAGTAAGGAAGTGCCTGTGAGTTCAGCCTGTTTTCTCCATGAATAAGCCTGGGACTGAGCCTGCCATGGCTGTTGTTTCAAAATCCACATTCTGTGTTATGTAGTGAGGAAAATAAGACTCAGTTATCTGCTTGGTGATCGAAAGTAAGATTGAAAGGTGAAAAACCTCAGCGTGGACAATATGTCATACCAAAGATACAAAGATTTTGATAGGTTCTGAACTAGTAGAAAGTTTTGGGATTCAAACTTTGGATAATTGACATAATAAAGACAATAAAAGAAAAAAGAGTGAAATTACAGCTCATAGGCTTATTTTTCCATATTCCATCTCTTCATGCTCTACTCTACCTACAGTAGTAGATTGTAAACACTTCTTCCCAAACCACTTCAGAAATCTATGATGTATAGAATGAACTATCTTGGCATGGAACTCATGAGTGCAAGATGTATCTAGAATGCACAAGGCCTTGGGTTTGATCCCTAGTACTATACAGCAAATAGAATCCTCAGAGAATGTTCTTTAGTTAGAAAATGTTTCCTTAATTTTTTCTAGGACCAGTGATGAATAAAATAGAGAAACCCAAGAACCATCTAATAATTTGCCCACGTGCTTTAAAAGTTTTGCAAGAATTGTATTTAATATGATGTCTCCATAGTATATTTTCTCTCCAAATAATTTAAATATAATAGAGGTTAAGGTTTGTACATTCTTTTAAAAATTACATCGCCGGTGGCAGTGGTGCACACCTTTAATCCCAGCACTCGGGAGGCAGAGCCAGGCGGATCTCTGTGAGTTCAAGACCAGCCTGGTCTATATAGTGAGATCCAGGACAGGCACCAAAACTACACAGAGAAACTCCTGTCTTGGAAAAAAAATTATGTCAACACAAGTAGTACTTTAATTTGGGTTATACCATTAAATATTAAAAGGAAATGTTTCAAACAACATTTTTGGAAAAAACAGTTTTGGAACAAAAGCACAGTCTGTGTGAAAACCTGAGAAAATGCCTTCGTCCTTTAAGAAAACATCCAAGTTGAGAGACAGTAAAAGAAACATTATGTAGTCTAAGTGAGTGTCAATGGTTTTCTAGTGTAAAATGTTTCATTTCGCTCTCCTTGTCCTCTGCTCCTGTTTTCTACCAGGTGTAGTTAACAGGACACTTGGTGCCAACCTGCTGCTCTTTTCCCATGTGCCATCATCCACAGACACCAAGAGAAAAGGAGGAGGGAAATTTGGCACTGGGTTCTTATGTGAAGCTGCATTTGGTAGTTGACCTTCCAGTGGGAATAAAAGATATTTTAAAGGCTCAATCTATGTGTGAGAATTGTCATTCTAAGAGGGAATGAATTTGAAAGATTTCAAAGAGAGGGCTATGTGGTAGGGTTTGGAGGGAAGAAGGAGAAGGGAGAAGTGATGTCCTTATATTGTAATCTCAAAATATAAGAAAGTTATTTGATAAAAAAGAATCTTTATTTAAAAATGTATCTTTCATCTACTAATTAAAATAAAAGGAAGAAGGAAATAAAACCAAATAAATATACCAATTTTTTATCTGGTCCCTTAGCCTGTGATCCTTTATATTGGCCTCCTGAGACACCACTACCATCATGCTTCATGTAGTAGAGTCCTAACCTTATTGCACTAAATAGATATATTAGTTATCAATATCCAACTTTAACTGGACCATAAGCAATTCATGATTATATGACCATATTTCAATAAAATGGTGAAAAAGTGGATAGTTTACTCCTTATGATACAAACTTTATTGTTTTTGTTATACCATAAGTATCAGTGGCTCACCAATTGGTTGATCTAATCCTATCAAGACAGCCACATTGTGATTTGATTGACCACATAATCTGGTTAACTCAACAGGGTGGACAAATTGTGCAATTCTGACTTCTTTATTACATCCTATATCCTTCCAAACAACACCTCAGAAAGACATTTCCATGATTATTCATCTCTTTACACCTAAGATTTCTACTTTACATTACTTTTATGTCAGTCATATTTAGAGGAAAAATCAAAACACTCCAGTTCCTCTTAAACTATTGATATTTTAATTTTATCAAGAAGATTAATTGTCTTCAAAACCAGAAGTATTCTGAATAAAAACTTGTGTCTAAGCTACCTAAGCAGGCTCCTCCATTAGCAAGAAAGTGAGAAGACTCTTTGTGTCATCAGTATTCGTCAGAAAACAGCATGGGTCAATGAAAGCTTAGAGAGCTGAAGGCAGTGTTTAAAGCACCAGTGAAAAAATTTAATGATAATCTCTAAGAGTCCAATCTTAAGTTATACACTTATATCATTGTAGGCAATAGTTTTTTGAGTAACTCTGATATTAAATGAGAGTGTGAAACTCAACCTGTGTTTTCTTCTTGATTTTTCCTCATGATTCTGACTATAGGTAGCCTATACACCAGTTTGGACATAAACTTAAAATCTTTCTCCACAGAACCAGATTCATTAAAGGAAGCACTTTTTTTTCCTTTCAGAAAAAGCATAAACAAGTACCTGATGTTTCCACTTAATCCTTTTAAAATATTAAACCTTTAGCTCCAGAAACCCTCATTCTAAGAGCTCTACATCAACAGGGATACCTACTTTATCTCTTTCTATACGTTTTTGTAATAGGAATAATAGCAGGCTCTATGTTGTGTGCTTATTGAGAAGACGAAATGAGACAATTGACACAAGATGCTTATCACACATAAAACACTAAATCAAGTTTACTATCTTTATGGTAATAGCTGATTAACTTGATTTTGATTGAGGCACTTTATCGTCCTCATTAAAAATATATATTAATCCATTACCTAATATTTATTAGCAAGACACTGTGGTAACTATCATGGCCTTACAAGTATTTGCTATAAATAATTACCAAATCATTGTAAATTCTGACTTCCTGAGGTCTGAATGGCTAAACAGTTATTCTAATCATTCAACACTCTAAGTGTAGATGGATTCATTACCTGGAAAATGGCCATGCT
The DNA here is from genome assembly GCF_004664715.2 of Peromyscus leucopus. Taxonomy (NCBI): domain Eukaryota; kingdom Metazoa; phylum Chordata; class Mammalia; order Rodentia; family Cricetidae; genus Peromyscus; species Peromyscus leucopus. The sequence goes on from NC_051064.1 coordinate 84,444,542, forward strand.
TCAGAGTATAGTTAACAAATGCCAGGAAGCTCAAAGATGTGTCACACACTGCACAAGAAGAGTGTTAATACTTTCATCATTGAAATCTGTTGCTTTCATATCAAAATTTGATAATACATAAATGACCACCTGTGAAGTATTTATGTTTATGCTCTATGCACATTTCTGAACTAAACTCACAATCATCCAACGGAAAGAATAGAATCATTACTACACATAAATTGATAAGGGGAAGTGTTTGTTTAATAATGTCCTCAAGCTACATAGCAGAATGCGCAAGGTGATTTTAATTTACACTTAGCCATATCACCTTTTAAACAGTTGGTATTACTTAAAGAGGACTATTTATGTTCTCTGATATGGCAGCACAGGGCTAGTAGTAACATATGTGCATGTCAGTATTGTGATCATGTGACTTAAAAAGCTGTCCTGCTGAGATGGCTAGGCCCCGGGGTGAAGTGCCAGGAGTCTAATTAGCGAGAAAAAGGAGGGTTTATATGAGCGAGAATTGTTGAAACTAAGGTTGGATAAAGCACAGGGACAAATAGCCAAACGAATGGAAACACATGAACTATGAACCAAAGGCTGAGGGGCCCCCAACTGGATCAGGCCCTCTGAATAGGTGAGACAGTTGATTGGCTTGATCTGTTTGGGAGGCATCTAGGCAGCGGTAACAGGTCCTGTGCTCATTGCATGAGTTAGCTGTTTGAAACCTGGGGCTTATGCAGGGATGCTCGGCTCAATTTGGGAGGAGGGTACTGGACCTGCCTGGACTGAGTCCACCAGGTTGATCTCAGTCCTGGGGGAGGCTTTGCCCTGGAGGAGGTGGGAATGGGAGGTGGGCTAGGGGGAAGGGGAGGGGGGCAGGAAGGGGGAGAATAAGAGAATCTGTGGCTGTTATGTAGACCTGAATGGTATTGTAAAATAATATATATATATATATATTATTATAAAGCTGTCCTGCTTTATTAAATTAACAAACCAGTATAATGCCAAATGAACATGCTAGGTCATTGGCAAAAGATCATACAAGCATCCAACTATTATATAAAGCCTTGAGGGTCTATGGCATCTGGTAATCTACAGTTATGTTGATGTAAAAATTTGAGTGTGTATCACCAGTATCACCATACTGATATGTTAAAATGAGACACTTAGAAAGTGTTGTGAGCTCTCCAAAACCAGTGTCTTCATCTCGGCTGATTCTACAATAGTTTTTGAATATAGATACTTACATCAGTTAACTTTTAAAAATTTCTATTACATTCTATTTTCTGGCTAAAAAAAAATAATTTTGTCAGGAAAATCAAATACCAATATTGAATCAAAGAAATTACACCCAAAGTCACTCAAAATCTGTACTCAATTTTTACTGAGCCCCTAAGGTCCATTCCCTTATTCTTGAGATTCAACAATCAAAATTCTTTATTTAGATACTATATCCAATCAGATTTTGCCAATTCACCCTAGTACAGACTCCCTGCTTTTCTCGTTAAAAACTCAGTACAAAAACATCTGCTTGCTGCCACTGCTGCTGCTGTTGCTGCCACCACCTCCACCGCTTGCTGTCTGCCTTTATGCACCCCCAACCCCAGCCTGCTTGCTCCTTTGTGATGAGAATTTGGCGTCTGAGTGTGTCCTTTACTGACTCAGAGAGAGCTGACTTTCCTTACAAGAAACATAGGCAGTCATAAAACATGTCATGTGGCTTTCCAATTCAAGATTAGAATTAGAGGTTACTATTAAGTCTCACCAAATAACACAAGCATTAACACTCCTTTACCGCAGACTGTTCAATAGGCACATTGCACATGTTCTCATTGAGTAAAAAAAAAAAAAAAAGCTGCTGTTTTTGATGGCTTTTTTTTACTATTACTTGGCTCTATGAATTGTCCATTAAGTGGGTGATAGTGCAGCATGAACAATTAAGAATGCAGAAATGAGCAAAAGTGCTGTCTTTGAAACTTCAATTCTGGAAATTCTAGTTAAAGAAGCTGCTGATGATGAAGGAATGGGAGCTGCTGGAAACACACAATCACCTGCCCTGATGTCTTCCTGAGGTGGGTGCTCCTCTCAGGAGATTCAGGAGATCACTCTGCCATGTGCTGCTGCAGCTCCCCCAACACCAGGCTCCTTAAGGTGAGCCTAGCTTAGCAGGCTTCCATGTGTGAAGAAATTAGTATATCCTGACACATCCTAGTTGTGCATCCTTAAATGTATGTATCCTCAACATGAATTTCTGTCTTTCACTACAGAGTTTCAGTGAGGGGTGAGTTAGGAATCTCCTGATTTAGCACATGTATTGCAATATTAGAGGAACCACTATCAAAAGTTGCCCACTTTTACTATTTTTCAATAGAATAGGGGCAAGGCTTAAAGACTCCCTTCTTTCTTTCCCTCTCCCCAACCCTGTGTGTGTGTGTGCGTGTGCGTGTGCGTGTGTGTGTTTGTCCTGGAGATTGACATCAGTTTTCTTTCCTCGATCACTTTCTTTGCTCATCTTTGGGACAGGGCCCTCACTGAACTGAAACTCACTGATGGAGCTACACTGGCTAGTTAGTGAGCTTCAGGGATCTGCCTGTCTCTGCCCTCTCAGAGTGGAATTCCAAACACATGTGTTTTGCTTGACTTTTGCTGTGAATTCTGGGATCTGAACCCAGGTCCCTGTGAATGTAACATAAGCATTTAATCAGTGGGGCCATCTCCCCAGGCTGAGAACAATTCTGTTTTGTTCTTTATTTTTCAGACTGTCACTCATAATAGTGAACTGTGGCTTTTGGAAAATTCTGCCTTTCTTTTCTCAGAATCTCCCAAAATTGTTTAAGAAAAATATGTCAGCCACATTTAACAACCACAGGGGAGTCCTTCCAATTTGGAATCACAGATTAAGGTTGGCAACTTTATTGTTAAGTTCTTGTCAAGAAAGACAAAGTCACAACATCATCATCTCTGAGATAAAACAAGGCTCACTGTTTGATTAAAGTCTCCAGAGCTCATCTCATCTTTTTATATGCCTGAATTTATACAAAAGCTTGCATTATAAAAGCTAACAGAGCTGCATGTGTGCCACTTATCGTGAGATAACAGGAGACAGGAAATCATATTAGCCAGCAGATAATACAATGCCTGATCAACATTTTTGATAACAATATTGAGTGCCTAAGAGAAAAATGATACTCTTCTAATTATTGTTATTCAGGATTGCAGAAATGACTCAGTGGTTAAGAGCACTTGCTGCTCTTCCAGACTACACAAGTTTGATTCCTCACATCCAGGTTGGGAAAGCTCATAACTACTTATAACTCCAGCTCCAGGGAATCTGACAACTCCTGGTCTTTGCAAGCACCTACACTTTTGTGCACATACACACATGCACACACATACACATAAATGATAACAAAAGAAACTTTGTTATACCAATTATTGCTATTCTATAACTGAATTTACACAGGGAAGTAGGAATAATTCAAGGCCATCTTCCTTAGTCCAAACTCACAGCCTATTGCTGAGAGTAAAAATAAAATAAAACAAACAAACAACAGCAACAAAAACTCCCTTTCATCTTCTACTAGAGAGCAAGGACACCGAAGTAGGACAGTGTCATGATACTAATTAGATAGTTTCTAAAGTAACCCGGGTAATTGCCCAGAAGTCCTTTATGATTTAAAGGCTCTCTCCTTGTGAGCAGCCAACTACATCTCCAGAATGCATTTGATATTTTACACTTAGATGGCATTAGAACAAATGGGCATTCATAGAGGTTTTCTTGGGATGTAGATATGATATTGGCATCCAGTTACTTTTGCCACTTTTAGGCTATTTCTGTCACTGAGAAAGTCCTTGGGTCTAGAATCACTTCTAGCTAACACCCCCTCTATGTGTTACAGGACATAGGCTTTCCAATTTGTATGCTAAGCAGACCTTGCTGATAGTTTAGCATGGTGGCTCTGTTAACATCATAAAAGCCACAGTGAAGTACTGTGGGTTACACTGTCACCTGTCACCCTTTTGTCTGTCTGCAAGGGTTCACCTACTACTTTTGCCTCTCACACTGCTGGCCCCTATTCTCTCTACTTTCCTCCTTTCTCCAGCATCCTCTGACACCCAGAGTGCATGCTCATACTTTATGAGAAACAAAGTCTGTATTGCTTTTGCCCAAATCATGTGTAAAATACATATTTCCCCATTATCAAATTACTCAAGGGTCTCAAAGTGGTCCAGGCTGGCTTTGAATCAAAATGGCAGTCTAAGTGCCTCACCTTCCCTCCCAAATGCTGGCATTAGAGGGATGAGATACCACAACCAACTCAAACTATTTCTTCTTTATTATAAAAAGCTGAATTTCTCAGATGGCAGCTGATATTTTTTTCTTTTGTAAAAAGGTCTTCTTTCATTTGAATCAAGTATTGTAACCACTAGTGATTTATAGACTTTCCATGTAATTGAAACTCTGACCTCACATCAAGCAACTTTAACATATGACTATATTCAGAAGGAAACTGTATTCAATTAAAAAACTAATAATATTATTAAAAATATGGTCAGTAGATATTTAATCTTTAATTGCATAAATATATGTGAAGGCCATTAATAACACATATTGACGCACTTTTATTAAATTTTGACAAAGAATTAATTTTGCCATAGGATAATCAATAGCCTTAAATGGAACAAAACTCATATATGATATTGATTTGGAGACAGGAAAAGTCATTAAAAATGTTGCTTAGAGGAACAAATAAAATTATAACATGAATATTGAAAAATATTAATTCATTTTTTCCTTGAAAGAGAAAGACACAGGATATTTCTAATAACATTGATTTATAGATTTTACATAGGAACTTTTTTGGAGGAAAGAAGAACTTTTGATAGTATTTGGTATCTTAGTAGCAGTTAAAAGAAAGTCATGTCTGTATTAAGTGTTAAACAAATGTTAGTGAGTCGAGTAAGTTAGGTGTTCTACTTGTAGAACCCTACACAAACTGTGGAACAGCACTCTAGAAAAACAAAGATTGGAGCTGTTTGGATACAGTCAAATCTGAGACATGTGTGGGACAGACAGGAGAAATTGTTCCTGCCAAGGCACTACCTAGAGATTTTCCTGACATTTGATTTCCACACCTTTCTCTCTCTCTTCATCTTGCAGCTGTGTCTCAGCCTCACATCTATTGCAGTTCTCATGTCTTCTGCCCTTGTCCACCTTGCTCTCAACTGAGCTTTGTATCTTCTCATTAACAAATTCTTAAAAAGCACTATGATTTCCTGGCTGTTTGTTCTTTGTTAATTCATAAATTTCTGTTGTTTTTTGTTTGGAAATTAATAAGTAGATCATAGACAGGACTATGCATAAACTGCCCTCAGATAGAGCAGATATTTTGTAAAAAGAAGATTTCTCGTGTAGCAGTGTTCTCAGGATATGTAGAGAAACATCTCAAGGAAGTGTGCATTACTATGGTTCAACTGAGGCATCTTCACAGATCAGAAAGCAGAGAACATCCTCTCCCGCACATTCTTACCTCCACCAGATAACCATGGCTAATTAGCACACTTACAGAATTCTCCTCCTGTGCCACCTCCTACTTCTTTCCCACATCCTGTCAGTCACTGAATCCAATCATCATTAGAAGGTGCAGTAACTGAGCAGAAGCCCAGCACACACAACAGGGGCTGAGTGACATCCATAGCAATTAGTTTGTTTTGATATGCCCAGCATGGTAGCCACCTGGCCTGGGGAGACTGCTGGGGGAGTTTGGGGAATGAATGTGACCTTTATCTGTAGGTTGGAGCATACATTCTCCCTCCCTGTTATTCCTGTCAATGGAGGGGATAAAGGCTGTGTTAATTATGAGCATGTTCCCTGTCTGTGGAACCCATGCAAACAAGGCGAATGAATCTGAGGTGGGGAGATTCACTAATAGCTCACATAGAGCAACATACTCAAGGCAATTCCATGCTAAAGGGCACACTGGTAGGCAGGACATCTTGAAAATAAGTGTGTTTACTCACCAATTTCTTTTTCTTTCTGTTGCATAGTGAAGGTCAATTTGGCAGATGGAGAGTCTGCCAGAGAGTTACCAACTCCAGAAACCACAGGTAAACATGAATGTTTGTTTGTTTCTCATCTTCACATGCTCACAGTGTGGGTGGCTTGAAGAAATACTTGTTTCTTGGGCAAATATGTTGATTTTTACTGTAAAGTGTGGGTCCTTTTATCTAGTTGCTCTCAATAACCAGTAAATGATCACATAACATATTTATATGAAGATTTAAGACATATCTATTATCTCTAGGTAACAAGTATAGAATTGCTCCACTGTAGAGGGAGTAAAGTAAGCCCTATTTGTGTTGGAAATGAAAACAAAGTAAGAATATAACATGTAAGAAAAAAATTTCTGTACTGAGCCTTGGAGTCTCCCTAGGATTAAGCTCAACATTCTCTCCAATGCTAAGGATAGAAACAACCAGCTGTTGAACTTTAAAGTAATTGGTTCACAGCTGTGCTTATACTGAGATGGAAATATGGAAATACATTTGTACAGAGGAAGAGTTTTTTTCTTTTTGAGCTATAATGAGAGAGTTGTCAAATTAAACCCAAACTGCTGTAAGTTAAATAAATTACATGTGGAAATTCAGTTTCTGATACGTTCACTGGGTAGATCCATTCGTTATGATTTCCAGAAAGAACTCCTGTGTTAATCATCAAAAGCATGCTTATGTTATGGCCTTATGTTTTTTATTAAGGAGGTAAATGACCTGAAATGATTTCTATGTATTTTTGTATCATAAAATATGTAAGAACAGACTCAATGCAACACAGTGGATTTGAAGCATTTATTCAATACCTGCTCTCTTAGAGGGGGACACAAAAGATGTTAAGACCGCATTCCCGGCTTTAGATATTTTTGAAATATACTTGGGAAGGCAAGATTAGCACATTTGAAAGAGGGTGACATAGAACACAGAGACAATCAGAAAGGAAATCAGTGGGAGCTGAAATAATAAAAAAAGGTTTTGTAGGAGAGAGAGAATAAGGGTTTAAAATAGTAGGTGTGGAGTAACAGAAAATCAGAAGAAAGCATTTCAGAAGCATAAAGCCATGAAGCAGGAATGTGAAGTGAGAATGCAGGAGACGCATGATGAATTTATGAAGAGTGGTATTGACCCCTCTGAAACCAAGAATCCATGGCCTTGTGCTTAAAGAGATTCACAGGGATAGTTTTCATCCTATATGGGCTACACAGGTACACACACAGACACTCTCCCAGGAACTCAAAATGGTCATATTATAGAGGTCAAAATTCACTTCAGAATAAACAGAAAACACACTGGTCCGGATGAAGACTTGGAGCTTGATTTTTATCTTTGATGCTATTACACTATCTCCAACATGTTACTAGATTCTTGACACTTAATAGACCAATATTTAATTATATATTCATGAGATCAAAATTACATTAGAGGAAAACACTAATTTGTGTGTTTGAAAAGTGATAGTTGTAATAAAAACAAGCAATTCTTAAAAATACCAATCTATATCTTTTAAAAGAACAATGTCAGTTAATAAATATATGAGCACTTAATGCTGATGGCTAGGACTGAACTGCCTAGCCTTCTCAAATTCTTAATTTTATTTGCTAAGAACCTTGGTGCGAGGTGGGATTGTAACTTAGTCTAGATTCCTAACAATGCCTGATGCACAGACAATACTTAGAATTTCCCATGTTGGAAGTAATGTCTAAACTTATATTTCCTGTATATTGCAATCCAGGCTTCTTTAACAAAATAGAAACAAAGTCTTCTTCAACAGGTAAGACATTGCTTCAGCTCACTCCAATATGACAACTGAATAAATGGTGTTTAAAACAAAATAGATATGACCCTGGTAACTACTCTTTGCGGACACAAGTGAAGTCAGAGTTCATCTAGACATCAGCCAAGAACCACAATACTATCAGTGGAGATAGTAGGAGCTTATTTCAGGATTCTGTAAAGGTCCAAGCCAAGCAAGTAACGAGAGCAAACTATTATTTAGCCATAGCTTTATGGAGGTATTCTGCTGAATCACTAGCTGATTTTTCTATTAGATTTTTTTCTTCTTTGCCTCTGTGTACTCGGTTTGTAAAATGAATCTAACCATGGTGCCTTCCTCATAGCTACACACGAATGACAATATATGTATATCATTGAGCACCCAATCTGATACATAAAGAGTACTCATCACAGCAGTATCTATCATCATCATCATCACCATCTTCCCAACCATGATGTCTTTCTTGGGATTGCAGGAAAAATAGAGATCGTTCAAAGTATTTTTTATGATAGGAAAGAGATTAACACTAGATGTGTATTAATTTGTCCATATAAACCAAAAAAGAAATGTGCCCCTCTGCTTAGGCTTAGCTAATGAATAAAATGCATCTACTTCAAACACAGACTCTGTGAGTCTATGAGCTTTACATGGGTGCTTACCCTGTAGTCAACTGTACCTACTGAATAACCTCAAATCACCAAATTGTGTTACTTGAAAATTTGGCTTTTGTCAGATGTTCTGTAGTAACACTGTAACTTTTAAGCCAAATAAGCAGTTTGAAAAGATTTAAAAAGTCATTGTTTTTGCTGATTCAGTTTTCATTACAATTGCCTGTAGAAATTTTTTATCCAGTTGCAACACATTGTGGTGATACATTGTGTACCCTAATAAAGCTTGCCTTAGGATCAGAAGACAGAGCCAGTCACTAGATTAGACATAGAGGTCAGGCAGTGGTGGCACATACTTTTAATGCCAGCACTTGGAGATCTCATGCCTTTGCTTGGGAAGCACACAGGCCTTTAATCCAGGAAGTAATATGGCAGGGTGAAGAAAGGTATAGAAGGCATGAGGAGACACAAACTAAGTGCTCTTTCTGGCTGAGGCCTTTCAGGTGAGGACTCAGAGGCTTTCAGGATCAGTTGAGAACTTGGCAAGATAAGGTTGGCTGTAGCTTGCTCTGATCTTCTGTTCTTTCAGCTTTTACCCCAATATCTGGCTCAGGGTTGTTTATTAATAAGACTGTTTAAGATTCAAACAACATCTTCCTATAATTAGACTCTGGTGAAGGACTGACTGTGAATATTAATGCTAGAAAATCAAACTTAGGAAAAAATAAGTAGAAGACAGTTTACTTATCAATCAGTGATTGCAGATATTGGCTTTATAGTGATAGAAATTGTTCCTTATAAAAATTTTTAGTGGAGAATTTATAATACATTTAAATAAATCCATATTTTGACATATTATTTAGTAAGTTTCTTTCTAAGTCTCCTGGATAAGGTCTATTCTACCATAATCTAACAAATTTGACACTTGTTTTAAGCTAAACAATTAGCACAGAGACCTTAGATATTTAACACAAATTCAATTAAATTATTTTTGATCATGTATTATACATAGAAAATACAAGGTCATTGTTTCTTTTTTCCCACCTCTTAAAAAAGTGTGTGTGTGTGTGTGTGTGTGTGTGTGTGTGTGTGTGTATACGTGTGTACGCCTGCACACATGCATACAGGGGTCAAAGACAGATGTTTTGGGTCTGACTTAGATCTTAGATTTGGCCTCCACAGCACTGGGATTTCAGGCACACGTAGCAATTTTTATGTGGGTTCTGGGGTCTCTCAAATCCTTATGCTGTGTCGGAAGTAATTTACCAACTGAACCACCTGCTGAACTTTTTACTTTCTCATCCTTTCCTGACTTTTTTTTTGTGTGTGTGTGTGTGTGTATCAGGTGTGCACATGTGTGTGACTGTCATCAAGTGTAGAGGCCAAGGTAGGCATATGCCTCTCTCAATCTGTCCTTCACCTTATGTTTTCAGACAGTGTCTCTCATTGAACCTCTAGCCACCACTTCTGCTAGACTGGCCGGACACTAAACCTTAGAGGTCCTCTTCTCTCTTCTTCATCCCCAGTATTTACATAGACATTAGGAATCTAAACTCTGGTCCTTATATTTGCATAGGAAGCACTTTACAAATTAAACCATTTCTCCAGCTCCTCATCATTTTAATCTACATGGAGGGAAGAGAATTGACTCTTATGTCTTTGACTTCTATGTATACTATGTGTGGCATGTAGCTGTGTTCACACAAGTGCAAATTCACACAAATACATGCAAATAAGTACCATAAAAAGTTTTTAAATCCTTCATAAAAGATAAATAAAAACAGAAATTCAAAAGAAAAACATTATATAAACCCATAATATTTAAAATAACATTATTAATTTAACATCATGGTGTTGGCTTAGAACCCAATCTGTAATAATTTAAAGATCAAACCTGAGCTTCCAAAAGGCTGAATGTTATATGTTTTCTTTTCTAAGTAATAGTAGGAACTAATAGGGAATATGAGTGAGTATATTGATTGCATATATTTGAGAAATAGCATCTCTTACAATTCCATGACTACAAGAGAAGCATAGGATGTGAGATCTGTAGTGTTTAAAAAAAAATAGCTTCTTTACAAGAGCATTCCCAACCTCAGAAACAATATGCACTTAGCGATACACACAGTTGAAACCCAAGAGACTGACCTCGGCATTGCATGCTCCTCTAGCAAGAAGGGGAAGCCACGGGTGTTTAGCATGAATCTTAAATGTTCTTATTAATAAAATCAAACCTGAGCCAGGTTTTGGGGTGAATGCTGAAAGATCAGAGAAGCAGAACAAGTCACAGCTTCCTCACCTCGCCAATTCCTCAGCTGATCTTGTTTCCTCAGACTGGATGCCTCTCAGCTGAACTGTGCTGCTCAAAAGCCTAACAGCTTAACCAGCCAAATGCTTCTAGATTTTGGTCTTCACACCTTATATATCTTTCTGCTTTCTGCCATCACTCCCTGGGATTAAAGGCTCACTTCCTGGGATTAAAGGCATGTCAGTCACCATGCCTGGCTCTTTCCAGTGTGGTCGTAAACTCAGAGATCCAGGCGGATCTCTGCCTCTGGAATGCTAGGATTAAAGGCAAGGCATGTGTGCCACTATTTTCTGGCCTCTATATCTAGTGGTTGTTCTGTTCTCTGACCCCAGATAAGTTTATTAGGGTGCACAATATTTTGAGGAACACAATACCACTACATGGGTGTACTCAGAAAAGTGGCTTACACAGGAGCAACAGGAGAGTCTCATCACTGCAACCCACAGTCTATTTAATGCCACATGAGATGCTTGTCTTGCTTGATAGTTATATTCTTGCTTTAAATTAATAAAGTGCAGCTTTATATACGTGTGTGTGTGTGTGTGTGTGTGTGTGTGTGTGTGTGTGAGAGAGACAGAGAGAGAGAGAGAGAGAGAGAGAGAGAGAGAGAGAGAGAGAGAGAATTGGCTTAATCTGAAATCTGAATTTTCCCCTAAGTTGTGGAAAAGCTGTAAGGTGAAGACTGAGAATACCACACCATCTGAGATACATTCTGGGCAGACAACTGACTTTCCTCAAGAACAAATGACTCCTTGGGAGATGCATCTTCTCATGCTGGTTGTTCCATGTAAGGCATGCCTTTGCTTCCATCAAGGCAGAGATGATTTCAGACTTTGTGGTTTTGCACATCATGAGTAGGAGCTACATGAAAATTGATAAAGATAAAGTAAAACAGAACCTTGAGAGTTCTACAATGGTTAGAGGTCTTGCTTTTTCCTTCACCATAACTTTTCTATGCCAAATAAACACAAAAGCAAAATCAGGAGCCACTCAGAACAGACTGTTTTCAACAAAACAGCATCCCATGTGCCAATACACAAGACTAAAAAATCTCCCCAAGGAAAGAAACTACTCTGGAGACAACCTCATAAGGGCAGGCAAGGAAACTTGATACTTGCCTGTCCATTAGTGTGCCTCAGCAGGATAGAGTAGGCTTTACACTATTTCAGCTCAGGCTTGGCTGTCTAATTCCTTGTAGTGTCTGTCCAGCAGGCAGAACTTGGAATTGTACAAGCACAGAAGAGTAGAACTCTATTCTCAATATGTAGTACCTCTGACACTGTGTTCTAATCAGCTGGTAGGAAGGTACATATTTGGAACAGGTATTAGGAAACTATAATTTCAACAGTCAGACAATTTGCATATTAATGCCTAAACTAGTGAATGAAACTATTTTAGAAAACAGCTTTACTTCCTTTGGAATTCTATTTTAGTGTTAGAAGATACATCACATTCACTAGTTTCATTGACTAAACCATTGACTAAAATTTGATAAAATCAAGTTTTCAAGCATTTTTGAATTTACCTGAACAGGGTTATATTTAAAGCCACTTGTTTGTGTTAAATGTCAATTTGGCATGATCTTGAATCACCTAAAGACAGGCCTCATTGTATGTCTGTGAGGGATACTGAGCTCTGGGCCTGCTTGAAAGGGATTATTTCGGCCCTGGCACACCTGTGAGGGATTGTGTTGATTAGGTTAACCGACGGGGGAAAGACACACACTAAAAGATCACAGCACCCTTTCTTCTGCTTGGGCTCTGGACTGTATAGAAGCCAGAAGATTGGAAGTGGTCATCGCTCTCTACTTTCTGTTTGTGAGTGTGATGGGGCCAGCTCTCTCAGGCTTTTGCTGCCTGGACTTCTTTGCTATTATGTCCTGGGACTGAGAACTGGAAGAGACTCTTTTCTCCCTTGTTTCTTTCTTGGTGTATTTTATCACAGAAACACGAAAAGAATCTAAGATGCTTTCTTATTAGGTTACCTCTTTTCAAAACTTCTAACTCGAGTGTTTTTTCAATGATCAGGGGCAGGTGTCCTGTCATGTTGAAGATAACATGCCACACTGAAGAAAATAATGTTCACTTCTATCAAGCTATAAATGGAAAATACACTTAATTTTTCCCCATTTGCAATACTGTAGGCTTTGCTTTCCTGTGATCATGAACAACTTGACATCCTTGGCTGAAATAAATGGAAAGTTCTTGTTAATATTGTCAGCATGTAAAAATCTACATATCAGCAATAGAATATAGAGGAGCATATAGGCAAACATTCCATATGCAAATAAATGAAAAAATGTTCAGCATCATTTGGCAGTGGGGAATCAAAGATGGAAACTACAATGAGTTATTGCCACATACCAGTAAGATAATATTTAAGAAATCCCAGAAAATAAATGGAATTCACATCCAACCATCCTGGAGGAAGGAGTGGAGTTCTCTCAAAAAACAAAACACAGATCTAATTTGTGTCCCAGCTATAAAACTTTTGGGTATATGCAAAGGAAACAATACTGAAAAGATATCTGAGTATACAGATTTATGGTGGTCCTATCCATATTATCTAAGATATGAAACCAACCTATCTGTCAATCAAAAGAAGAATGGACAACAAAATATTTATACATGTATATATGAATACTATTTGGCGATAAACAAGATTTACAACAAAATTTGTAGTAAAATGAACAGAAATAATGAGCATTATATTAGGTAATAAAACCTAGAACTAGACCTAAAGGTGTTGCATGCCTTTAATCCTAGCACTCATAGCACTCAGGAGGCAAGTGGATCTCTGTGAGTTTGAGGCCAACCTTGTCTACAGTGCTAGTTCAAGGACAGCCAAGGCTGTTACACAGAGAATCCCTGTCTAAAACAAACAAACAAACAAACAAACAAACAAGTGAACAAAAAGCTAGACATGTGGAGAACCTCGAAAAAGCTGAATTAAACATAAAATAGTAATTACCAGCTGATAGAAACGTGTGTGTGTGTGTGTGTGTGTGTGTGTGTGTGTGTGTGTGTGTGTGTGTTAAGTAGGTAGCAGATGGACAGAAGACATTAGGTTTGATCAATCATACTGTGTGCAAATGTTGGAATATTACAGGGTATAGCACTCGGTAATTTCACATAAAAATAAAATGATAATGTACTCTGATAATTTGTAACTAAACACTTCCTACATTTAAAAGACCAGTGTTTTACAATATCTCAAACTACCTTAACAAGAGTAGGAAAAGTAGTCATTCTATAACCTGACAGGAGTACTAAGGCTCCTCTGAGGATACATGGAAGTCAGAGTCCTTGCAATGCATTCTCATTTACTCCTTATCTTTATACCATGCTGTTAATTATGCTTCATAACTTTATTTCAGAATAATTTTTTCTGTTTTTTTTTTTTTTTTTTTTTTTTTTTTTTTTTTTTTTTTTTTTTTTTTGGTTTTTCGAGACAGGGTTTCTCTGTGTAGCTTTGTGCCTTTCCTGGAACTCGCTTTGGAGACCAGGCTGGCCTCAAACTCACAGAAATCCACCTGCCTCTGCCTCCTGAGTGCTGGGATTAAAGGCATGCGCCACCACCGCCCGGCTTCAGAATAATTTTATGTTTTAGGTTAAAAAATAAAGGTTCCTACGAATTTATTATTTTAAACAACTGCATTTTGATCCTGAAAATAAATGACTTCTAGACTATTCAGAATGTCTGTTAAGCCATTTGACTGGATAGACTAATTTTGATAGTAAACATATGACATGTTTCCAATATATGACAATATTTAATAGACAAGCATTGGGCCAAAAGCCTCTAAGCAGAGCCTCTAATCATTTACTCTGTTCTCATTGTTGTTTCTGTCTCCTTCTGACCTAAGTTCTCTTTCTACTCCTTCAATTCCTCCTCATGATACTTTTTTGAGACCATTGACAAAGTTCTATGTACTAAACATAATAGTGATCAGTAATTATACACTACATGGCCATTTAAAAAAGTGTTTCCTAACTTATTTTGGAAACTCTTTATCAGTCAACAGCAAATACTCTAGACTAGGTAGCTATATGAAAACTTATTTTAAGATGCAAGGAAGGTTGAGAAGTCATAAAAAAGTTGGGGGAAGAGAGACAAGGTAGAGAGAGATGAGTTAGTAACAGAGGTAGGGAGAAACAAAGATACTTTCCAATAGTAAAGATTAAATAAAGAAAATGGAGATGATTTTTGATAAGTTCTTCTAGAAACTGCTAAACATAGTCCACAGATGACTGACAGGAATAGAAGAAGGTTAAGGAGCAGTCTTCAGTTCACAGAAAGCTGCCCCTATTCCAGCCAGGAAATCATGGGCTGCACTAGGAAATTCATGCAAATGAGTCAATTCATGACAACAAAGCCAGGCAGATGAAGAAACAAATTTCTCTGAGTATTAGATGTTGCTTTTGAGGAAGGATATGTTATTTTGTGACTCTCCAAATTTTTAACCTCTGATTGTACTTAGTTTGCATGGAGTAATGTCACCAAGCCAGAATGCTGTCAGGAGCACCATTCTGGAATAACTTACACAAAGCTTCTCTACCAAAGGCATCCATCCAATGCAATGTACTCAGGATTACTGGTGTGTTTGTTGGTGTCTTAGTTAGGGTGTCTAATGCTATGATAAATACCATGACCAAAGGCAATTGTAGAGGAAAGGGTTTATTTTAGCTTATATAGTTTCCAGTGCATCATGGAGGAACTTCAGGGTGGGAACACAAGGCAGCAGCCTAGAGGTAGGATCTAAATGCCAAAGTAGAAGTTATGGAGGAACACTATTTATTGACTTGTTCCTCATGGCTTGCTCAGGCTGCTATTTTATACAACTCAGGCCACCTGCCCAGATGTGGTACCACCCTGACTGAGGTGGTCCCTCCCACATCAATTATTAGGAAATGCTTTCACAGACAGGCTTACAGGCAATCTGATGGAGGCATTTTCTCCACTGAGGTTCCTCTTCCCAGATAACTCTACCTTGTTTCAAAAAACACCAACCAGGACAGTGGGTGTGTAAACTCATTGTAAATGAACACATAGTATTGTATCCAACATCTGTTAGGACTAGAAAGTTATAAATGAAATAGAACTGACCTCATTAGGAAAGTTATTAAAGAGTTCATGGAGAAAAAAAAAATAGTTCCTTACTAATAGGAATTAAAGACAACTGAATAAACACAAATCTCTTGTAGAAACTCAAAGTAGAAAAAAATCAGTTAAAATAAATATTAGATGTTCTAATGAATAAATGATTGTTTTAAGCTTGTAGGTGGCTGGAAAAGAAATACAGTACATTTTTTAAATCTACCTAATCAGGAGAGCAAATCACTAGTTACAAAAATGATGATCTTAGGAACAGTATTTGAGACTAAATAATTACTACCTTCTAGCAGTGTAGAGTCCACAAAGCTGTATTCTACACAATACAAACTCAGCTGACGGGTGCAGGCTCTTCTTAACAGAGAGGAATATACTTTAAAAGAAACATTAAATACGCTTTGCCAAACTTTTCAAAGTAGGAAAGAATAAAATTGTTGTAAGTGTAGGAATAAATACATAGTCCAGCCCACTAGGCATACTTAGTCCCTTGCTGCTATTCAGTTGACCTCCACCTGTGACCTCAGCAGGCCTGAGACCAGGGCTGCTTTCTGTAGAAACCAGTGTCAGAAAATCTGAGTTCAGTTGCAGCTTGTAGTGAATACTGTGTGCTCACGACGAGTCTTAGTGTTCCTGTTCCTTATCTGAAATCTATTACTCATACTCAGTGCCCAGTCGAGAATGGCACATGTCTCGTCAAGAATGGAATGATACATTATGCTAGTTTAGACTTTAGTCACTTGTGTTTGAGTACAACCTGACCTTGAACTTTAAAAAAAAATTAGGGCATTGTAGATGATGATGAGAGAAAGGAACCCCTACCCACTGTTGGTAGAGGTGAAAATTAATAGAGCCATTGTGGAAATCAGTGTGGAGATTTCTCAAAACATTAAAAACAAGACTACCCTGTGATCCTGCTATTTTACTGCTGGGCATCCACCCAGGGAACTCAATACCCTACCACAGAGCTATTTGCACTCCCATGTTTATTGCTGCTTTATTCACTCACTACAGCAAAGAACTGAAATCAACCTTACTTGTCCATCAATAAATGAATGGATCTCGAAAATTTGGTATATATAAAATGCAATACTATTTAGTTCTAAGGAATATTAAAGTTAAAAAACTGCAGAAAATGGATGAATTTAGAATGTATAATATTAAGCAAGGTCTTATAATTTCAGATAGAAAAAAACCAGCATGTTCTTTTTCATATGTGGAATCTACCCCCAAAATATACATGCATATGTAAACAAATGTACATGTGGATATAGTATAACATGAAGAAAACAGAAACATTAGGGCATAAGGAAAGACTGAGTGCAGGAAGTGGACATGAGAATAATTGTTTTTCTAGTTCTAATTCTGTTACCAAGGTTTTGGTTTGGGTGGTAGATGAGTATATAAACTATATTTGATAATAAAAGTGTAATTTTATGTGAGGCTTCATCGATTCTGTTCTGAATGACTAATCTAACTGTATAGACTTTTTTTTTTTAGTTGTATATACTTTGAGTCTGTATCAATTTTGGTCTGTGATGTTTTTATTCATTGGCAAAGTTTTTTTTTTTTTTATAATAAAGTTGATCTTACAGATTTGGAATATGATTCCTAAGATGATAAACTGTTTCCTGTTTGTCCTCACATGAGGCTAATGATAATAACTTGTGGAGAATGGCTGGATTGTCTAACAGCAGCTGCAGGATTCTTAAGACAGTTTTTCACCAGTATCGATCTGTGAGGCCTCCTGGGTAGAATCCTTGAAATGAGGACAGGGCATGACAGGTCAGGAGTGAACCACTGCCTGCCATGTTAGGATGTGTTACTAGGTTACACAACCTGGGTCTGTGGCTGTCATATGACGTTTCCCTTCAAGAGGTGAAGACGATGGACATAGAGCTGTAAACTGCTTGTGTTTTACTTTAAGATAGTGGTACAGGTTCAAGGTAAAGCAGTGAAGAACACAAACTGGAGGGAAAGTGATACAAACAAATTTTACAGGGTGAGTTTAGGGCATATTTGGGGCTGCAGTTTTATTTTATCATCATCATTATTGTTTTTGTTTGTGATGTTCCCTCAGTGAATTTGGAGCTAACCTTTTGGCTAAATTACCCCATCCGAAATCTGCCCTCTCTGTATTCCCTGCTCTACCCATAGTGCTGTGTTTTCAGGCATGCTCAGTATTTGACACGAGTTATGCAGATCTAGGCTCAGGGCCACCTCTTGTGCAATCATGCCCATCACTGACTGAGCCATCTCTCTATATTTCTGTGATTTCTAATTTGGCAAACAGAAGAAGAGAGAGATGGTGAGAAGATATGACAAAATATTTGTGTATGGGAAGAAAAAGACAGACTCATTTGTTGAAAATGAAACATTGGGAAGTGGGGTGGACAGCAATCCATGTGGAAAGCAGTGGCTAGGAACAGTGACATAATATTTTCTCCTTGATGAGATATTATTATCTGCATAATCTTCAAGGGAGCTTCACAAATCACACACCTCTAACTTCTCAATTGGCATTTGAGTGTACACAAATTAACAAATGAGGCAGCTGAAATATAACAGTCTGAAGTATATACTGGATACAATCATTTCATTACAGATTTTATCGTGTGTGTGTGTGTGTGTGTGTGTGTGTGTGTGTGTGTGTGTGTGTGTGTGAATGCTTTCATGCCACAGTACGAGCGAGTGTAGAAGTCAGAGTGCAGGTCCTAAGGGAATTAAGCTCAGGTTGACAGGCTTGTCAGAGTCATCTGACCAGCTCCAAACCACTTTATGTAGTGCCAACGAAATCAGAGAAATGAGTGTAAAAAACCATGAGTGCTAAAGTCAAGGGTTGAAGAGCCTCTCCTCCATATGAGGATTCCAAGTCCATTCTGACAATGAAGGAATGGGAAGCAAACACGTCCTCTTTAAGAGAAGAGGTAAAAATGAGAAGGGAGAATAATGTTTCCTGCCACGTTTTTAAATGGACACTATTTTTTTGTATTAATCTCTCATGGCTAAACAGCAAGGAGGAAAAGGCAGGTGACATAAATTCCCAGGAGAATGTCTGACTTTATTTTGGAAATTAAATTCCTTATTGTTCTTCCTATTATTGAACTTTTTTCTCTTAGATACTACAAATATTTCTGGATGCCAACTATACTGAAAATGCTCATCTCTCAATCAAGCTAAGATATTAGTTCTTACATTGGCAACAGAAATAAACCAATACGTAATGGAAGGAAATGCCTATCTCTAATAAGCAGAATAGATGTGTATATATGCATATGTGTGTGTGTGTGTGTGTGTGTTGTGTGTGTACATTCATGCATTTGGAAACTAGATAATATGCTACATTAATTTTGTTCATGAGAAATATCTTTTCAAGAAATAGCTGAGCAAAGCAAAGAGCCAAAGCTTTCATAAACAAACATATGTTGGTACTAGTCAGAGGACTTGGGAAGTAGATGGTTAATAGTTTATGAAGACAGATGCTGCCCTAGAGTTCAGCCACAGCCTACTAAGAACTACAAGCAGCTATTGATTTTCCAGACAGAAAAGTGGTTAATGTGTAAACTACCTCGACACTTTTTGGCTCTTGTAGCAAGACTTGGAACTAACTAGAGGTCAAAGGGCTATGTCTGTAAGTCCATCAGAAGCATGTTTTCCTTGTTAGGAACAGCTTGCATGTAGAGATGTACTCTTTCTCAAAAATTCAAGTATTTAATTTAGTAATTTTGGTTTTTAAATTATTATATAATGCATTTGCTTTGTCCTCTGCTCAGGTCAGATTCTGCTGCAATGGATCTGAGTTAAGCTGATTAGAACAGGCATGGGCCATGGAGCATGGTGCAAAGGCTCACATTCAGATGGAGGCACACATCAGGAATGGGCCTTTGCTGGTTATTCGTACTTAAAGTTTATTTACTCACAAAAATCTTTTTAAAATTTTCCTAATGCTGTCATTATATAGATTTTGCTTAAAGTTGCTTCCCTGGAAGATAGATCGTAATTATAGGACTCTGAATTATAATTGTCCCCATATTATAATCAGTCCATATTGCTAGATTCACCCTGAGGTTAGAACGGAATAAACTTTTGAGACTTGTGGACTATATACAAACCCTGACCTGGACACTTCTGTGTAATCTCAGGGTAACTGGTATACTATGCTCCACACGCTTCCTTATTATGAGGCAGATAAGAGTAAGACCAACCTCAGATGGCCAGTAGACAAATTGCATGAGTCAGTAAATATAAACTCACAAATACATAACACATCACAGAATCTTCTTTGTGCGGTCTCTAGAAATTGCCTCTGGAATATCCAATAACTTCCTTACTCAAATCTGGTCCTATTTTCATCATATTGAAACTCTTTGTTGAAGTGAAATTCCAGATGAAAGTACAACAAGCAAAGGAAATTGATTCTTAAACTGAAGAAAGTCGATTTGTTCCACATTCTGGAAGTTCCTTGTGTATGGTGACAGAATTTTCTAACTCCTCCAAATCTAATTCAGAAAGTTCCTTTGCTAAAACGTCACTTGGACCACTTGGGTTTACAAGGCCATGAAAAGCAGACTGAACCTTTCATCTCTGCCTGCACTTTGCATGTTCCTCCTTCACTTTAGGCCACTGGCTCACCTCTTTATGGAGGCATGTTGATTGCTAGAGGAGTATCTGTTTAGAAACCAACTGTAACTAACCTATTTTATTTCCCTTCAAAAATCAAAGGTACAACGATAATAATAACGGAAGCATCTTATTGTCACCTTTTCACAGTGACCTTGCACATCACACATGAGGCACATAAAAGTCTCTAGTTCTTTTGCATGAAATTGCAGTCATTTTGGATTCTAGGAAGAACAATTATCTATGATGGTGAGGCTTCACTCTGAAGCAGAGGTGACCATCTTATGGAAAGTAGGTTGCTCTCTTCAACCAATGAAGACTTCTTCCAGTTACCTCCTAGAACAGGAACTGATACTTACTAGACTCAACTAGACGGCACAATGACCAGAGGTGCTCAGTTATGCACACCTTTTGGTCTTTGCCCTGTTGCTTCTATCTAAGCATTAATCATGCCAATGCAGAAAGTTCAATTTGGCATCATGGAGACCCTTTGTCTATTCTTCTTAACTGAATGTACAAACTGGTTAAATTTGTCTTTTCTGTTTTTCAGTATCATGTATCTTTTCAACTGGTATATTGGGTGGGTAGCTGAACAACCTTTTGGGAGCATCCAGACCAAAGTTTTGGTTCTATAACTCTTGAAGCAAGAACATGGGGAGAAGACAATTTACTGGAAGGTGATCTTAAGCATAGCATGTCTTTCCTTCACTATCATCACCTGAGGTGTCTACAGTGGTCCAGGCAGTGTTCTATTAATTCCATGTTCATATAGATTTGTTTTTCTGATTCTGGGGATTGGACCTATGGCATTTTACAGTCCATCAGCCAACTACAGAGCTACATGCTCAATCCAGAAAGGGGAGTTTTCTAAAAAACTTTTGCAGGTATTAAAGAAAGAATATTGTGCAGCCAACACAGAAAGTAAGTTAGCAATATGGAATGTCAAGATTCATGTCTCACTCCAAGTTCAATTTTTGAGGAGAAATAGCTTTTATGAAAGGAACCAAAAATTAATTGAGAAGAATGTGTAAAAACTTTATATAGCTATTACCATAATCATTAACAAAGACCGATGCCATTAAATAAGTCCATGGTGTAATTATAAGTACTGATTAATTATTGAGGCCTATTTAAAAAAAAACTTGAGAAGATGGATTACTTTTTAAAGCTACACACATTCAGGGCCCTAGAGAGATGGCTCAGAGGTTAAAGCTACACACAATATCACTGAAAGAAAAATCAAAGGTAATATTCATGTAATCTTTTTCTATCTCTAGAAGAATACAACTGAGGTCCATTGCAGTGTGTGGAGAAAAAAGGTAAACTAAATGGAACTTCTAACTTCCTCACTAACTATTCATGTTACTCTGGGGTTCTTTAGAGTTTCCATAGTGTGAGGAGCAGCTGTGGAGATGCACTTTCACTGATCTCAGACTTGAAGGCACCCCACAAGTACTGAGAGAATGAAACCTTCATTCCGTGAGAGTTACTGGTGTCATCAAGAACTCCCCAAGTCCCTGGCACGTGTTGTCCCACCAGACCAGCATCAGCAGCCATTCCTGGATATGCTCTGAGAGCAGCAAAGGTTACTTCACCTAAGTCTATGCATGGGCTTCAGCATGCATGATAAAATACCCTTTGCTTATGAAAGCACAAAACATGTCGGAATAATGAAGCTAGAGAGATGATTGAGTTTGTTCAGGCATTCTCTCAGTATTACCAATCAGTGGCACATTTGAAATTTGGGGTTTTTTTTATCCATAGAACTGCAGCTGCCATTCCACTGAGAGTATGTCAGTATTCTGCTCCTCTTTTTGGATGATCTTGGCTTCCTTAAAAAGTCATTTGGTAAGGTACTTGCCACATCTCTGGCTCTGAACGTTGTGACTAGAAAATAGTTTTGTACTTTAAAATAAATGTCTTGGCTTTTCTCCAACATTTATTTTCAATAAATGCTGAAGCATTTATCTTGCAGCAGGAGACCATTATCCAGTCACAATGCTCAATTCCTTTGACATTATCTCTTAAGTAAAACAGTAACGTTAAGAAAAAAGGACGTGTTGATTGAAAGGCTTGGTGCGTGTACTGGGTATGCGAACAAACACTGTGGGTGAAAATCACCCCTTTAATCATCGCAGGAAGTGGAAAAAGCACATGATTTCTTTTCTTTTCAGCACACTGTGTTAATGGGGTTTGGGGACAAGGGTTAGGGTACAGCAGTTAGAAAATACAGATTCTAGCATTTTCCTCAGTGAATGGCATGTCCAGTCCCTTTTTCACAGTATTTGGTGACAGTCATAGCTTCTCTTGAATATTTCCTGGTAGTATGGCTGGTGACAGTCATGGCTTCTCTTGAACATTTCCTGGTAGCAAGGCTTGGGTTTTCTATGAAGATCTTCACTGATTATAGCTAAATTTTTCTCTATATGACCATCACTCTGTACCAGGACAGCCTATGTCCTGCTTCTCTTTGCCTAGTAATCAATGGGGGAGTTTGTTCTTCCTGGATTTTAGTGAGCTCAGGGTAGGAGTCAGGTTTGAAGTCACTGGTGTACAAATGCAATATCAGAGTTCCTGTCTTTATTTTATCACTTATGATAACTGAGGGGTGGGTTACCTGGCAGTGACCCCAAGAAGGGAGATCTTTCATGAAATAAACAGACCACTGCAGATGGAAACACATTTAAGAAAAGAAAAAATAAACCTTCAGATGCAGGTATAATCAGATGACTTTTCTGTTTAAATATTTCAAGCACGTAATCCCTTGTCATCTGTTCAGTATTTTCTGAACTCTTAGGTATAAAATGGAAGGGAATATTCTACTGTAGACTAGCATCATACAACACAGGGTCCTAAACTCTACCAGGCTGTTCCTTCTTGGGGAGGGATGTCCATTGTCATCATCCATGTGGAACATAGATGATGAGCTGGAAGTAAACTGCTATTTCCTAATGGGGGAACTTTGGGAAAGAGATTAATGACAAGTACCTTTGATCCAGGCATGGTGGGTTATGCCTGCAGTTCCTATAATCAAAGACTGGGGCAGGAGGATCTCAAGTTTGAGGTTAGCTTGGACTGACTACCTAATGAGTAGCAGGGTCTGTCTGAGATATGAGAAAAAGCTTTGTCTTCCAATAAGACAAGTATAGAAATATCTCCGTGTGTGTGTGTGTGTGTGTGTGTGTGTGTGTGTGTGTGTGTGTGTGTGTGTGTAAGTTTAAAATTCTATGCTAAATACAGTGAATTTAATCCTCTCTGGGGTAATCTCTATACTGTATTTTTTTTTTCATTTTTTTAATGGAAATATTTTTCTGAGAACCATGCTTCAAGCTCTGTTCAAACTTATTTGCCTTCACAGAGACACTTTTGCTGACCTCCAGGGTAATGATTTTTCTCTTTCCTAATTTAGACTTCAAATTGTTTAGGACACATAAATAGTATGTGGCCCATGGAGACAGGTCATCATCTCTCAGACTTCAGTGGATCTGCAGGACTTTGCAAAGGCCCTTGCATTGTGTAAGAAGCCATCTCATGATCACAGAATACGAGGAGGCAGGACTCTCACACAGGCACATGGAGTCTCAGTGACCCAGCTTCTCTTGATGATATCAACCTGGTCGATGTAACTGATCTTTTGATGTTTTTTTTTTCAGATAAGTAAATCTTTAAAAAGATGAGGGAGTCCAAAGCAGTGCCCCAGCATCGGCAAGGATGCTGTTTGAACCAGAAAACCCATGTTCAACCTCATCAGGAGCATGTGGAGTACCTCTTTCTGATCTTAGCATTATGCAAAATGTACTTCTCTTGAGCAAGTTACTTTTTGTCATAATAAAGAATAAATCTTAAGATTGTATTTTAAGGTGTTTACACATTTGTCCAATTAAAAAGCTCAGAAAAAAAACTTTGAGTGGTCTAATTTTACAGGTGTAGAGGAAAACAATATGCATATCTGCACACTGATTTTATTTTGAGCCCTATGTTCATACAAAACATCTATGCACATCTTAGTAGCTAGAGTCATTCTAAAGTCATGTTCAAAGGTTGTAAGCAGCCTTTCACAGACTTATTGTATGAAGATTGCTCACATTGCCAAATGACCTCCCTGGAGTCTTGCCCTGAGTACGTTCTAAGTTCTAAATTTTGGAAATTGTTTATGTGGATATATAGGGAATCCTCATTAACATGCTAAACTTATCTTTTCTTTCTTTAGCATTTTCTGTTTTGGAACTGTTGCCAGCTCTGATTTCAAAGTCTTGATCCTCTTGTCTGAACCTTATGTCCTGAGATAGCAGAAAACACCACCATACCAGGCCCTGTAACAATTTTTTCCCATTTCCTGTGAGAAAACAACACCATGATAATATAACCTGTACATTGTAAGCTTTATAAAAGGATAAACATGGGAAAATAATTGTTGTAAAATGATGTTTTGTACCTCCTTATATGAAGACTTCTAAGTCATTTTCTTATCTTATGTTTGTAATCATAACTAGCTCACATGTGGAATGCTTTCAAAGTACTTTCTTGTGTTCTAGAATAAATACGTAGACAAAAGTGACAAGGACTGATATTGATTGAAAGCATACACACACATATACATATACACAAATACTCACATACACATAAACACACATGCACACACATCCACACACATTCTCTCACATGTGCATACACTTATACACATATAACAGCCATTCAATTACTGACTTCTCTTACAGGTACCCTCTCAAGGTTTTCACACATAGTGGGGACTCAATAAGGGTGAATCTTCTGTGTGAGGATGGGTGTTAAATCACTACAAAGTTAGGACAAAAGCCAACGCATGCACAAGTGACATTTTATTTGTTGTTCCTGGGTGGGTCCAAGTCTTCTTTGAAGACTATCTTTTAAAATGTTTCCAGTGAACTATATGTAACCTAAGGCAAATTTGTTATTAAAGTTTCCTGATACTGAAAAACATTCTAATTGGTTTTGTGTTTTTATGAAATTTTGTATTCTTTGGATCCTGGAGTCAGTCAACAGAAAACTCTTCTGTGCTGTTGCCTTTACATGAAACAGCTGGATAAATTTTGTTTGAAAATGTCTGTAGGTTTCTATCACACTATAAGAAAAATAAAACCAACTTGGCATCACTTACCGATCATGTAGGTAAAAAATTCTTGTAATCATGGCGGACAAATGATAATTATAAGTCATGTGAACATGTGAACCTTTACATTAGACTATCAGAGTTCACAGAACAATCTTCATTTTCTCAGTATTTAATAACTAAATTCTTTGAGAGGAATGTGGCATTAGGATAGTAAGGGAAAAGGTGAGAGTAAGTCATGCATGCAGAGACCCTGAGGGGATTTTCTCATTAGCTGTCTGATTGTGATTTGAGTGTTCATCCAACTTTTTCATACTAAGTAGGAAATATATCATAACATTAACCTACACAAAAGTGGACACATCTTTCCTTGGTTTAGTGATATCTTCTTTCTTCCTCTGAATTCTCACTTCCAGTTATGAAATCTGAATAATTCTTAAGAATGTTAATGCTAGAAGAGATTGTATGGGTGCCCTCTGGTGGCCAAAGACATTGTTAACCCCTCAACAGAAAAGTCCAGGTTTGATGAACCCTTTCTAGGATGGTTAAATTTTATTTTTTCCTAAATTTCATATTGATATGTTTATAATATACTAATTTAATTGACAGCAGGAAAACTGAAA
This sequence comes from Peromyscus leucopus, assembly GCF_004664715.2. Taxonomy (NCBI): domain Eukaryota; kingdom Metazoa; phylum Chordata; class Mammalia; order Rodentia; family Cricetidae; genus Peromyscus; species Peromyscus leucopus. The sequence goes on from NC_051064.1 coordinate 84,470,712, forward strand.
AATGATGTAATAGCTACTATCAAACTCCTATGTTTCACATTCAGAAGTCAGTATTTAAGTGACATGAAAAATATATTTTGACTGGATAAATTGACTGTGGGTAAACTAATAATCCCACTATTTGGGAAAAAGTAAGAGAATCAAAAGTTTGCTGCCAGCCTGGCTTCCATGGCAAAACAAAGCACAAGCAAAGGACAAACAAACAGCTTTTGCCATTCCATGTGCACGTGGTTTCAAGCCACAGTAGTTGACTCAGCTATAGCAAGGCTGTTGGACTTTCTGAGCTAACCAGACTTCATTCTATGCAACAGGCATGACTGGATTCAGTGCTTTGCTTGTGGATATAGCACAACTGTGGGGAAAGTCCAGGCACTAGGAAGACAGCGGATCTGGATAAACAGGGTTACTAATCTTTGTCAGTTTATTTTATCTATTTCCTTTACATAGGGGTTTCACATGTGTTCTGGAGTGCGAATTCTAATTGGTCTTAATAATAAAAATCTAGAGTCAGATATCAGGGTAAAAGCTGAAAGACTGGAGAAGCAGAGCAGCCAGCCACTAGAAAGACTTCCTACTTCTAGGAATCCTTAGACTGAAAGGGCCAAGCTCCCGTCTCTACCCTGCCTTATCACTTCCTCTCTCCTCCCAGCCATACCACTTCTTATTTCTTCCTCCCAAGTGCTGGGATTAAAGAAGTATGCTACCACTGTCTGGCCTCTAGTGGCTAGCTCCTCACTCTGATCTCTAGGCAAGCTTTATTTGTTAGAGCACAAACAAAGTATCACCACATTGTCCACTTTAGCCATTTTTTTTTCTTTTTTTAAATTCATCTATTTATTTTACATCCTGGCCACAGCCTCCCCCTCATCCTCCCCTCCCAGTCCTTCTCCCACATTACCCCCGTCCCAGGCCCCAACCCCCCTCCTCTTCCATTTAAACCCAAGAATGGGCACATGTCCTACAAGTATCAATAAAACACGGTACACCAAGATGCAATAAGACTAAGCACCTCCCTACATGTTAAGGCTGGGCAAGATGAACCAATATGAGGAGTAGGGTCCCAAAAGGCAGGAAAAGAATCCGAGACAGCCCCTCTTCCCCCTGTTAGGAGTATCATAAGAAGACCAAGCTACACAATTTGAACATATATGCAGGGTGCCAAGGTCAGACTCAGGCAGGCTCCCTGGTTGTCTGTTCAGTCTCTGTGAGCCCCTGTGAGCTCAAGTCAGTTGATTATGTGAGCTTTCCTGTGCTTTTGTTAGTCATATCTCTTCTTTTTATTATTGTTGTTGCTACTGCTTCAAAAAGCATTTATAGACTAAGATATGGTTTATGGTTTAAATGAGAACAAGAAATTAAAAGTAAACCAAAACAAGGGCCATCAAGATGGCTGAGCCAGGAAAGGCGCTTGCTGCCAGGTATAATAACCCCAGTTTGATTCTGAAAGCCACATACTAGAGAAAGATAACCAACTCCAACAAGGAATTGTCCACAGGAGAACAGTGCTAATCCCATGAATAAAGCATCTTTAAAATCAAAACAAAACAAGAACTGCATTGGGTTTCTGTTACCACATAATAGCATCTTACAAAGTTAGCACCTGAAAATAGCATCTTTTATTAGTTCACAGTATTGCAGGTTATAGTCCAGGCTTTGCTCTACTCTTAGGGAATCACAAGCATGAAAGCAAGGTCTTGACTGGGGTCAGATCATACTGTAGGATCTAAGAAAGCTTGTTTCCACACTCAGGTATTGGTAGAATTCCATTTCTCTGCTAGAACTAGGGGCTTTCATGTCTGACCTTTGGACAAACAAAGCTCTCAGTCAATGAGTGCTAAAATAAACTGACTTATAATTATCATTTGTCTGCCATGATTACAAGAATTTTTTACCTACGTGATCGGTAAGTGATGCCAAGTTGGTTTTATTTTTCTAATAATGTGATAGAAACCTACAGACATTTTCAAACAGAATTTATCCAGCTGTTTCCTGTAAAGGCAACAGCACAGAAGAGTTTTCTCTTGGCTGACTCCAGGATCCAAAGAATGCAAAATTTCATAAAAACAAGAATAATTACAAACTCTATTAAATAATACAGATGGAATGTATGTTAGAGTTGATCAAGGCCAAATATATATATAAAATGCATTAATAATTTCTTTATATGTGTCATATATATGGATATACACACATATGCTATATATATACATATATGATTAGGATAGAACTAATAATAGATTGTTGTGTTCATATTGATATATGTGATTAAGAGAGGCTTTAAGTGCTACTTTGGGGTACAGGTTGAAGTGGTTGAGCATATGGAGTTACTATTGTCTGAGATAGACTAAGCAAGAAAATTTAGACATTCATTTTTGGATATGTTGCATATAATACATGTGTAAGTCATATAGGCAGCTAGACATGTAAGTATGAATTCTAAGACAAAGGAGTAATGTGGAGATATACCTTTGGAAGTCACTGGCATGGAAGGTATCCCCAACCAAAAGACAAGAACACAAAGCAGAGGCAAAGTTAAAAGGAAAACCAGTGACTGAGACAGGAGCATTTTGGCATTAAGACATCAGAAGTATGATGAAAAATGAGTAGGCAAGATACTAAAAGAGAAGCAAGAATGCATGATATCACAGACTCCATGAGAAAAAAATGGATCAAGGAGGAAGGGGTGATCAACTGCATCACATGCCACCACTAAGATGAAATAAAATGGTCCTGAGATGCATCATTAGCTTGTGCAATTTCAGCACATTGGTGACATGAATGAGGCAAGTGCTAGTTGAATGATAGGAGTAAAGGTCTGCATAGAGAAGCTTTAAGATAGAACATGAGAAGAATCACAGAAAACTAGTACAAATAATGTCATGCATTTGCTGTAACTAAGAGCCAAGGAAGGGGGATGGTGTAACTGGCAGAAAAAAGTCGGCAATGAGAAATTATGTTTTTTTTAATATTAGAAAAATAAAGCCATGTGCGAATGGTTAACCAAATAGTCTAGAGACAAGATGAAAAGATGTTGAAGAGACAGAATTGCTAGAAAGACACCTTTGACATGGCAGTTGAAGGGCATTGAGGGTGAGCACTTGTTAGGTAAAATTACTAAATGTCTTTCATGCCTACAAACATTGGACCACAATTTAAACAAGCCAAGTAAAATACAAAATCACTTTTCAGACTGTCAGATCATTCTTATTATGAAAATGCCACTCATTGCCCACAGAGTTTACTTAACTTCAATATGCCATTTTCTCTCTTCTAAGCATGTTTAAATGCGGCAAGTCTTGGACAGCGTGAAGAATTTGTGAATATATACAACATCTAATTGTGTTAGTCTCTTGAGTGGGCAGTGGTTACTGAAGACCCTTGTAACTGGTCAAAGTACTAAGAATATGCTATTGCTGGATGTGTATTACTACATGGGACATCTATAAAATCTCTTACAAGGTTCCCAGAATATATTGGCAGAGGAAACAGAAAGAATGCAGGAGCTGGAAGAAAGAGTGGGCCCCATGAACTGCATTCTTCTGACCATAACACCAGTAGCTAATTACTTACATAAGATTTGAACTTGTTAACATCTCATCACAAATGGAAGAGGGGCACATGAAGCTGATTCTTTCCTTAGGAGCTATTAGTTAGGGAAGATGTCATGCCTCTGTAAATAATATCTCTCCTATGCTTCTGAAATCAACCTTTGTCTAAAATCATCAGAACACACACACACACACACACAACACACACAGTACGTATGGAAGAAAAGTGGGGACTAGCTAGGAAGAGGATGGAGACAGTAGGAGTGCAAGCATATCAGAGTGGGTAATTGCAGTTAAAATACCTTATATACATGTGTGAAAATGTCACAATGAAATCTATAATTATGTATAATTCACACAAGGCAATTTTACAAAGAAAATACATATCACTGAAATAGTTTGTGTTGAAGATCCTGGTTTGGGATCCATGTAATACTGATGAGCATTTCAGTTTTCCCTGAAGGCCTATTGTCATATAATCAAGTGCATTTTGCTGGATCATCTGCAAATTCCATTACAATAAATAATAATGAGTGAGAGAGAGAGAGAGAGAGAGAGAGAGAGAGAGAGAGAGAGAGAGAGAGCCCCTAACTTGTTCCCACAAGATTAGATACAAAGTTGGTGTCTTGTCATCCATAAGAAAGATGGTTAATAGAAAATGCAAAGGGAAGAAATGTCTGAACTATATCAATGAAGCCAGATGACTGGATCTCAGAGGCAGCAGTATACCTCTGCTGTCTTTCAATCACATTTCCTAACTCATCTGTAGATTTCCATTCTAAACTCCTTTCTGATTATGCATGACAGGGCTTTGGAATTTAGAGTGTCCCTTGGTTTAGATTTCCCTGTGCATGCCTTATTTAGAGCCCACCAGATCTGCTCCATAAATACTATGAACATACAGGTGCACACAGCATGGCCTGCTTCATTTGGTGGGGATTAGTGGATGTCCACTATTGTTAGATAGAAGTTCTTGTATTTCTTGGTGGAATATTGAATTTATAATCAATACAGTTTGTTGCATTTTACTAATTTTTTTCTCCTAAAGGTTTATGGTTTTTCTGTGACCACAGAGAGCAAATGTTCATGGTATCATTAGGCCTATAATAAGAAAATCTTCAGGGCTTGGTGAGTTCTTCAAATAGCTTTAGTTAATATGCCGAGAAACCATATATAAATCCTTTTGCCACTTCCGAAAGACCTGAAATGTGGCCAATGACCTTAAAGGACAGTGTAAGAATCATACAACAGTTTAAGTTACAAGTGAAGGAGAGGATAGGGCAGACTTACAGCAGACACAGGAAATACTGTCAGACACTGCAATGTAACAGTGAAATGAAGCTAGCTTCTTGGGGCTTTAAAATGAAAAGAAGAAAACTCACTATCACTCAGGAGGGTAATAGTGGACTTTGTTTTATTGGCCTTATCCTTCTTTCTTGTTTTTGTTTTTTTACACTAGCTTTTTTTTTAATTGAAGAGTTTTGTACAATATTTTCTGACCACACATTTCCCATCTCCCAGCTCTTGCTAGATCCTTCCCATCTACCCTACTCATCCAATTTTCTCTCTCATTTTAACAATAAAACAAAAATAAAAGAAAGTCTCTCTGTGTCTGTCTCTTCCCCACCTCGCCTTACCCTTCTCTCTCTCACACACACAAACAATAGCCTCCCCCCCCAAAAAAAACCTGAAAAAACACAAAATTAGAAACCAAAACAAAATAAACAAGTAAAACACAAGCCTGTATTAAGCAACTGGCGTTGTACACACATTAAAAGGCATTAAATGGGTAAACTTGACAGACATGTCTGTCCTGCACTTTGGGGGCAATATTTGACCCCCCATAACAGTTTCTGTGTCCTGTTTTCTGTTAGCTCTATTCTCAGAGCCTTGAAAATGTGTACCTTCCTAACAAAGAAACTGTTTCATTGGGGTTCGGGTCAACTGAATTCTTCTCCACACAAATTATGCAGAGAAAATTCTAGCTTTCTAGAGAGATTTTTAGAAACAAATACTTAAAACCAGCTTCTGAGTGCATCACCTGGAAAAATCTGTCATCTCAAGTGTTTTCATGTGCTCTGCCACCACTCTTTTCATCCCTGGTCACTGGGATTGAAAACACCGTGGTAGATATATTAGACACGGTCATTTTCCTCCACTTATTTGTAAACCTTTTATATCCTGTCTCTTCTCATTTTAATAATATAGATGGAAATAGTCTTTTAGTTTGCTTTTTAATTATTTATTTTTATTAAGAAAAAAATTTATTAATTTTACATAGCAATCACAGATCCCCCCTCTTCCCTCTTTGTACCCCTCCAGCCTTCCCAACCTAACCCAACTTCCATTTCCCACTACAATAAGGTAAGCCTTCCCATGGGAACTCAGCAGAGCCTGGTACATTCAGTAGAGGCAGGTCTTAATAATATAATATACTCATCACTTTCCTAGGTACTCACATGAATTGATTTTAAGCAGTATATGTTATTTTTGGTATTCAAATGTAATTGCGTAGTATAATTAGATCATAGTAAAGAATATAGATGTACTGATATTTATATTTCTATATTTACACTTTAAAGGTTTATTTATTTTATGCATATGAGTATTTTACCTGCTTGCATGTCTGTGCATCATGTGCATGTCTGATGCCAGTGGAGAGCAGAAGAGGATATCAGATCCCCTGGAACTGTAGTTTCAGATGGCTGTGTACCACTGTGTGGGTGTTGGGAACTAAATCCAGGTCCACTGGAAGAGAGGCCAGTGTTCTTAAATTCTGAGCCATCTCTCCAGTTCCTCTACAATTTTTCAATAATTTAAACACATTAGCTTCAGTTCAAACAAGGTGAATTTAGAAAACTGTTTTGACATCCCAATGAGCTCAGAATTGAAATGAATGCCAACTCTTTGCTTTCAAAAAGAACCTTCCCAATTCTCCTTGTGCTTCTGAAAATAGTACCATGGAACACACTGATTGTCACAAAAGAATTGATTGGTTGAGTTTCCAGAAACCCCATTTGTTCATAGGCTTAGTCATTCTCATCCCAAGAGTCTTGGCAGATGCCAGAGGGCTTAAGACGATAACAGGTAGATAGAGAGAAAAGCCAGTGCCTGTATCTGACTCAGGCTTTGTGATTAGTCCAGTGCCTTTGTTCTAAGTACCAATCATTAACACCGGTAAACTGCTCATTCATTAATCGCATCTCTGTGCAGGGAACCTAAGGTAAGCACAAAACAAAACAAAATTCCCTATTTCCTAGAAGCTCACAATCTAAGGTGACTGCTTCCAATCTTACTGCGGCATTTCTATTAACCCACAAGCTGTGTGGGCAGAACACATAAAAAGCTCCATGGTAGGAAACACGTGTCCTTCAGGTTTTGCTGTACTTGCATTTGTTATGAATGTTCTGGAAATGATGAGGTAGAATTGCCAAGGATCCCACTGCAGACAGCCATTATCTCAAACTGTGAATATTGGTTGTCATCTGAGAGTCAACAGATGTCGACCTTAGGGTGGCAACTTTTCCTTCATTGCATGAACCTAATCAACATTGTATCCTCAAGTTTTCTATAAAACACACCATCCAATTAGAAAATAAGCTTTTAAGAAGTGAGGTCTAGGGTTAAAATCTCATTTAAACTGCATTAGTCTAAATGTGGCTTTGGGCTGTTTATATTAGCTGAAGCTATTTATGATTTCTCTAAAGGAGAAGAAAGGACACTTTGGAGACTACAGATAAATTGATTTAATGGCATGCATGACTTCACATTCAATTTCTATAAAAATAGCTTTTGATGGGAGGTTGTGAAGATTTTTGACAAAGATCTCTGTTCATCTCACTCCTGACTCTGTAGCAACACTGTTTGCACACACACAGCTAAAGAAGCATCCAGAAGCATTGCTGGCATGCAGCAATTATTATTGCCCAAATTAAACTGAATTCAGAACCCTCTAAGCCTCATCATTATTCATGTGGAAGTGTGGTTTCAATTCCTGGCCCCATTCTACTCTTTAGGGAACTATACAGCTTAGTTTTAAGCTAATTTGCTTCAGATGGCTTTCCTAATCAGAGTGTATTTGATGCTGATTGGATGTCAGTATAGGCATTGAACTCAGTTGGAATTTTAGGGTTCCGTGCTTTTGTTTACTCTGGAGGTGTACTCAATGCCTACCAGGGAGAGGTAGTGTGTTGGGTTCCTTTGAGGCCAGGAAGTGACAATCAAGATTTCTTCCTGTCTCTATACCTTATAAACTGTAATGCACAGAATGTTTTGACACCCCATTTGGAGTAGTGATGTTATGCGCATCTTCTCAGGTAGCCTCTTCTGACAGAGTTTCAACAATCTGTTGTCATTCATTACACTAAGTAAAAATTCTCTGGTTTCATTATAGCAGTCATATGTCTAACAAAAATAATAACAATTTTCAAATACAATATTTATAGTCAGTTCACAGCATTTAGATTTTAAATATTTCTTCAATGGAAACAAGTCTAAACATCTGACAGTTTGATATTTCTCATTCTGGATATTGGCTACCTGCAGAAAACCATTTCCTGTAGACTGACAGTTGTGTGATACAGGGGGAAATAGATGATTGGCAAAGCCATACTGGAGAATTGAAAATAGGGCAGCTTTACTCAGTTAAATAAAAAAAATATATAATAAAGGGGAGGTATATTATATTTTTTAATTAGCTTTAATCTGCAAGTTAGAATCTATTTGTATTTTTGGAAAATTATATCTGAACTGTAATTTCTGAAAATAACTGTTTGAAGTGACTTAGTGATTTCACTAGACCAAGTGTGTGACTGGGCCAATGAGTATGTAGATTTGAGTTCATTGATGCCATCCCTAAAGAGATCAATTGAGAAAACATTTGGGAGATAGACTGGTAATGTAAAATACTTGATGACATTATGACATTATGAAATGGTGGTAAGTATAAATTAATAAAGGTGTATTGTAGCCACCAGGAAGAAAATGAGGAGAGGTAGCAGATTAATAAAAACAGTGCCTGGTCTGGATTACAAGGTCCTTTGTTCAGTGCTACAAATCCCTCAAAGTATGGTGAAGGCTCTGTAGCTAAGGAAGCTTTGTTCCTTCATAATGCATATATGGATAAAAGAAGGTGACCAAGACTGTTATGTGAGGAAGCATTTGAGAAGGCAACATCATTACGATTTTTTAATTGTTCCTCTGGTAAAGTACATGGCCTGACATCTAATAAAATGATGGACACAAGAGAATTGCTGTGCAGAATAGACATAACAGGGTTAATAATTTTCTGATATATGGTTCAATACCTATATCTATGAAGTCTTCAATTTATTCTGTATATGAAGCACAGGTATTTTTTTTAATATCACATTTATCCATGGTCTGTTTAAGTGCCCTTCAATCCTTATGTTTTTAGAAGGACAAGTAATTTGAGAGTTACCATGGGTTGAACGCTTAAAACAAAATCATAATCAAAAATAAAATGCCCACAGCACACTTTATTCAGATACTTCATCTTTATTCTTAAAGGTGACAATGCCAAATATCCTCATTCAGCTTATATTATGTATTGCTTCCAGAAATATTTTTCAAATTATACACACACACACACACACACACACACACACACACACACACATATATATATATATATATATAATATAATATATATATAGTCATGTTTCATCACTGCTTATTAAAATTCCATAGCCTGGATGAAACTTGGGTCTGTGGAGATGGGTAAGACCAATGGCTGTATGAGCAATAAGATCTTATTTCCAATTCTCAACACCAGTGCAAAAGCTAGTCATGGCTGCACCTCTCTGTGGCCCAAGCATTTAGAGGCAGGGAAGGGGAGGTGTCTCAGAAAGTTGCATGCCAGCTGGCCAGGCAAAAACAAACAAACGAACAAAAAAAAAACCCTAAAAAATAGTTTTAGATTTAGTGGGAGACTTGGATTAAAAAACTAAAATAAAAAGGGATAGTACAAACACCTGACATTCCCTTCTTGGTTGTGGGTACCCACAAACAGATGTACAGATTTACCACCATCCCCCACACAAATAAAAAATAAATTAAGTTAAAAAAAAAGATGAAATTGAATTTCCTCCTAAAAAGTTATAGCCATTTGCATACTCAACATTTAGTCTTCCCTGGAATACCCAAGTTTTATACTAAATTACTTTTGTTTACATTTTCCTCTAAAACTATATGTTTTATCCACTGCCAATTGAACCCTGGTTTTGATATTGTAACATCAAGCCCAAGTGCAAATATTTTCCTCATATTCATTTGTAAGATTTTATTTCTCCTATGGTGCTTTCTTTATAATAACTATAATGTCAAGTGTTTGTAACAAAACTTCTGATATGTGCTCATTACAGGTGTGAAGCTCTTTTAGAAATGAGCACACAGGAATGAACAAGAATAAAATACTCTGCCTTCATTGACTTCCTTAGAGTGTCTTCAATACTTATCCATTCACCAAAGTAATTCACAAATCCCTTTTAGAAGAGCCAACATTAGCCATTCTTGAGACAAATCACAGAAAATTTATCTATAAACACAATACATACTCAAATGCTATTTTTGCTTTTGAAGACTGAGTGGAATTAAACTTCAATCATTAAGTGACTTGGAAAATTATTTCACTTTTATAACAAAAAGGGAGAGAGAATATGTAATTGGTAATAACACTTATCATATATTATCTTCTTCAAACTATTTCATAATTGTGAGTCAATAGCACCAAATCAATAACTTCAAATTGTGCTTTTAATGTAAATAAATACACAGACATACAAATCACAAGAATGTTGGACTGGGAACTCAAAAAACATATTGATGAACTTTCTTCGTATTTGCAAAGAGATTGTGTTTAAAAATACAACCCAACTGCAAGTAGCAACACAGCATGAGAGCTGCAGTTCAGGGATGATATGGTTCAAGGATGACATGTACGAGAGAAAGAATGGATTCCCTTGTGTTCCTTCACTGTTAATATTGTCAGAGAAACATCAACTAATATGTCTTGTGTGACTTCATTTCCAAAAGATCTATCTGTCTCAGTTGACAAAAAGGGCACACTTTCTGTTCTTGAAATTCACCTCCACATTTGGTAAAATTGTGGCTGACTTTCAGTGGGCCACATGTATGCACAGCTTGTCAATAAGCTTTGTGAAACCATGTGCTACTTTTATAATCTATATATTATTATTTCCTTGATAGAATATTAAATAAATGATTAATTATCAAGTTTATTTGTTGCAGAATATTAGCATAACTATGTAAAGATGTGTGACATTTGTTTGTGTTGCAGAATAACTTTTTAACTGGTGATAAATGTGTTGCTTTGTTTATGCTACATTTATTTAAGTGTATAAAGAAACTGTCCTTGCCTTGACTGCTGATCATCCAAACTAGACATGCAGGACACAAAGGAAAGTGATTGCCGAACTTTGCCAGGACAAGGAGGAGAGTCTTTCAAAATTACTGCTTCATAGAAAAGTCTGCCAGATATTCTATGCCTGTAGGCTGGACATGGATGCCCCAATGTTCCAGAAGAACCTTGGATGGTTCTCTAGGCAGGCAGATGTCTTTGTCATTTCTATAGTCTTAGTAGTGGTATTTACTGCACTTAATATTTGCTCAAGTAATATTATGTCATTCTGGGGTCTTTTATGGAGCTGAAGACTAAATAGTTATAGTTACAGTTTTCCTTAGTTACAATAGAAGGTAAATTAGATATAAAACCTTGAACTCACCAAGATAGAACAAATAATGGAGTATTTTCTCTGAATTTGCCAAACACAAATGGACTGGATGTTGCAAATGTAATTCTTACTTGATAATTGCTCTTATTGCATATCGCTTTATTACTTTACAGTTAAAACCTTTCCTTTTTATTTAGACCAAAGGGGGGAATGTTGTGGAATATTAGCTTAACTATGTAAAGATATGTTATATTTGTTTATGTTGCAGAATAATTATTTAACTATATAAAGATGAGTTGCTGTTTTACCTTGCCTACCTAAGACACCTGATTTGTCTAATAAAAAGTGCTGAATGGTCAATAACAAGACAGAGGAGGGATAGGTAGGGCTGGCAGGGAGAGAGCAAATGAGAGCTAGCCAGTCAGCCAGGGGAGGCAGTTAGCTAGACACAGACTAAGCAGGAAAGCAGGATGGACATTATGTAGATAAGGTAAACAAGGCTTGGAGCAGCATGTAGATTAAAAAATAGGGTTAATTTAAGTAAAAAAAAGTAGCTAGAAACAAACCTAAGCTAAAGACAAGCAATCATAATTAATAAGTCTCCTTGTCATGGTTTGGAGAGTGCAGTCCAAGAAAGCCTGGTACAGTTAATGTATTGCCTTTTAATATAATGCTACAAATAAGTCATACTTTTTATTTTTTTGAGAATATGCAGTTAAATAAAAAATCATGTAGAATGACTAAGTATAAGAAAATCTCCTGGGTTGTCAAGAAGGCACAGCAGGCAGTGGTGATGCACACCTTTAATCCCAGTACACAGGAGGCAAAGGTAGACATATCTCTTTGAGTTCAAGGCCATCTTGGTCAACAAAGTGAGTTCTAGGATGGGCTACATAGAGAAATTCTGTCTCAAAAAACAGAAACCAAAACAAAACAAAATAAGAAGAGACAGGTCTACTTTAGTAAAGGCTATTGAGCATTGTTATTCCTGATTCTTTACCTCTGGTGTTCTGGGATCATGATAATGAACATAAAGATAGTGAGTAAATCATCCTTAAATTCTCTGTTGTTGTTATGCTGGTGGCTGCATTGGTAGATGGGAAGCACATCTTTGTGTTTGTTTGTGTGTGTGTGTGTGTGTGTGTGTGTGTATGTGTGTGTGTGTGTGTGTGTGTGTGTGTTTAAAATTACAAGACCATCACAGTGAATGCTCAATGTTTCCAAAAACAATCTTATCTTAATGCTGAAGCTCCTAACAATTCTGTGCATTGTAAGTAGTCATGATGCTCATGGATAAGGAGTCCTCACTTTGAATCTACCTTGTGCACTTACAAAGAGCACAGAATCCTAGACTAAGAGATCTGAAACACATGAAGCTTCTACAGACCCACTCTATCTGTTTTTCTGAGAATTCAAATGTACTTTACTAACAGCCTTCATTTGAAAATAATGGAAAAAGTGTCATGTCAATAACAGATTATGAGAACATTGGTTTTAACGTTTTGTGGGTAGAGTTGGCTTTGCTTAAAGTGTAGATGTCAGCACACCTGATAAAGTAGAACTACATAGAACTTTCAGGTTGAAGGGAGAAGTATTGGCAGGCAGATGGGGTTTAGGGCCTGAAGTGAGATATTCAGCAGCCATTGCAGTTCAGATCAATCCAGGTTTCCTGCAGAGGCCAGTGAGCCTTTAAAATATCCACAAGCAAAAATGTTAAAAGGCATTGTTTTGTTGCTCATAGAACAGTTGAGAGAATTTATGTCTAGTGCTAATAAATGACCTGCTTGATGTAGATGCTTAGTTATTCATTATTAATGAGAGTTTTAGGCACTATTGTCCCATTAACTCAACTACAGACAATATCCATTGTAATTAAGTAAATTTTGACCTTGTTTGACACAAGGCCTTTTATGGAAAGTGTCTACTGAAAGCTGTTTGTATTTTTTAATTCACATTATCAATATGATGCCAAAATTTTCATGTGCAGCACTTCAGATGAAGCCTAATGTGTCTGTCTTAAGTTGTCCAAAACTTTACATTGATAATCGATGTAAAGATTACAAAATAGTAAGCAGATTTTTTTCTGTTGTGGAAAAAAATATATATCTGTGTGTATACAAAGTCTTTGTAAACATGCAGCCATTCACAGTTTATGTGTCAGTCATATATATATTCATATATATGTATATATATAGATAGATAGATAGATTATAGATTATAGAAATAAAACTATCAAAACCATACTCCCTAAAGGCTTTTGGACTCTAATACAACAAATAACACTATAAACATGCCAAAGAGATAAAGAAAAAACTCTTTAGTATTGCTAAATGTTGGGGAAGGAAGCATATTCTATTCTATAGGCCATTGCGGTTCCGATGAAAGTAATTGGAAATGACAACTCAAGGGTCAGTTGTGCAAATTTGTGAAAAACGCAACAGAATTCCAGTGCTTGTATATATAGCATTGGTGTTCCAGAAGGATGAGGGAAAGGAACAGGGCAGGGCTGGCAGGTGTTGGGTCAGAAGCACAGTGAGGAGTAGACTTGGTGTAGACAGACAATGAGAAGTTAATGAATGAGGGAAAGGAAGAGGCAGCATACAGTGTCAGAAGGAAGAAGATGAGAAAGAAGGGATGCCCTTGTATATAAGGCCATGTAGGCATTAAGGGTTGAGATGAGAATGGATGCGATCAGACTTCACTTTAGAAGATTCTATCTGTGGTGTGAGCAAAATTTGGTATTTATGGAACAATGATAGAAACAAAATTAGGAGGAGACCCTTTCAATGATCTAGTTAAGGCCTGTTGGTGGCTTAGAAGAGTGCTGAGAACTAACAAAGGATGAGGTCCAGATAGATTTTGACTATATAACTCACTGGTTTCTGATAGACATTGTGATTGGGAGTATTCAAGGGTAACTTGCATCAGGCCTGAGAAACAAGAAGGAAGGTTTTGTATATAATATGTTAGTGTACACTGAAAAGTATATTTTAAGATTTGGGTAAGTATTCTCAATAGAAAACAAGAAATGTTACGTTGTAGTTTTTTTAAGTCCTATAGTATAGAGTAGTTGCCAAGCAATTAGGACTATGCTTCTATCCTCTATAACCAAAAATACTGACTTAGCCACATATTCATTAGTTAAATTTGAAACAAGGCATTAAAATGTCAATTACAAATATTTTATCATTAATCTCTATGTGAATTAGCCCCATTGAACACTGAAGATGCTTTACACAGCAAAAGGAATAGTGATTTCACCATGTAATGATGTTGTGAAAGGTTGTCTAATTCATGAATTCCCTACTTTTATCCACTCTGAATGTTAACTGAATTTTAATATTAGTTGAGGCAGTTCTTTGAAGCTCCATTTATTAAAGTGTGGTGTCTATACTATAACCACACACACACTGCTGATTACAATGTTTGAAAGATATGGTGATCAAAAGATCTTCATGGATATCCATGTTTGTTTTCCACAGCAAAGATGATAGAATATTAAACAAGCTGAAAAAGACAGCTTAGGGAAGGATCCCCGCAAGGTTTGGATCCTTTTCTTTTCTTGTCTGGCACTCTACAGCCTATCCCACTTTCTCAGTGAGTGTCTCAGAAAGTTAGCTGTGCAATTGATGACTTTCTCCCCCAAACAATAGCTCTTAGAGTGTTTGAACTCTGGGGAAATACCAGATAACTGGAAGGGAATGTATATAAAGCAGTTCCTTCCTAGAAATTGGAAGGCAGAGGTGGGAGGATTGACACATGTTAGAGGCCAGTCTTATTTATATAGTGATTTCCAGGTCCAGAGTAGTCAGAGATACAGAGTGAAGCCCCATCCTCCTCTCTAAACAGAACAAAGTGAAATAACCCAGTTCATTTGATAAGCATAGTGAGACCCTGTCTCAAAAACAAAATAATAACAACCCAGGTTTACTAATTAGAATTATAGTAACTGTATAGTTATTAAAATGAAATACTGTTTTGATATATATTGAAATATAACGTTTCTGAAATACTGATTAAAACAGTATTCTGGCAAGCACAAAACTGACAACCACTGTGGCTGTCAATAACCTGAGGAAATAATTTCTAGGAATAATGTCTCATACAAATTCAAATAGAAAATTGTCCACAGCACAACCATGAGGTTATATTTATGAAAAAACTGAAAAATAATTACAGAATGAATATCACACTAACATATAAAAAGGCTAAAGACATCATAGGTTCTATTACTCATTCTAGAACTTCAGCCTTACATGTTGAGGTGCTTTAAACAGGAATCCTTTTGGGTGAGGATTTATGGGATGTTTTATTTTCTCTTTGAAAAGTATTGATTTTTAAGCCTTATAAATAAACAGCTTTGACCTATCTATTTGTGAATCATTGAGAGCAGGCTGCCCGTGGACATCAAATGATTTTCATTTCCTGGAGGTGAATCTTATTGAAGAGAAAGCAAAGGGAACACTTAATTTCTAACACCATGCACAATTCCGAGAATTTGGCATTTAGAAAGATGGTGTGCAGGTATGAGAAAGGAGGGACTTTAGATTTTTAAAGGGAAAGACAGGTTATAAAATGAACCCAAACAACTAAATTTACAGTACACAGAACCAGCTAACCTGGTTTTTTATGTAATGGTGACTCTAATATGTAAATTTATACAACTTTAAATAACAAATAACTGAGAATATGAAAAACTGCTTCCAGATGAATAAAATAGATTATATAGATTACGTCAAGAAGCAATAAAACAGGATCTTTTATTTTCAGTAAACAATCATCCAATAAAAATAAAACAGCTAATATATTAAGGATAAAACCAAATTAAACTGATCTTTAAGTAAAGTAATATTGACTTCTGTATATTTTCTCTTATTTACTTCTTAACAACGTGTTAGCAATTTTCAGACATAAAAATACTAATTATTGTCATGATAATTTTTATTAGACTGGATCCTAAATATGTTCCAAAATTATAAAATAATACATCACTGTAATTCTTTCTCATGGTTTCTAGCAACTCTATGTCTTCTTTCATCCACTATCTACCTACTAGTTCAACTTTAGCTGCTTTACTTTGCTAATTGGTGGTAAAATGGAAGAAATGTGAAATATAAACAATACATTCCACAACAATGAACTTAATGAAAACAAAAAATTATGAATTCTCTGTCCTCTAGAAATAAAGGAAACTAATTTAATAAATGTTACTGTAGAATTATTGCAATTTATGCAGCCTTATATACTTTTATATTTTTATAATTTGATATCCAAAGTTTCCACTAGAAAGAATTAGAGTTTGCATAAGTTATAGGATGATAAAATTTGATTAGAAGAAAACAGATGTAACAAACATTATTTCAAGAGTACAACATACTATCTGGTTTTGAAAACAAATTCTCATGTGGCCAAGATTGTCCACGTCCTGGTAGCTGGGATTACAGGCCTGTGCCACACAACTAGTTTTTCAGGTGCTGATGATTGATCTCAGGGCTTCATGTGTACTAGGCAAGCTCTTAACATCTGAGATATGTCCCTTGCACAAGTACATTAGTTTATTTAATAGATTGTAGTAAACAAAAGGATACAAGTACAAAGAACTTTTGAAAAAAAATGTGAAAGTTTTCCAAATGGTAAAAGAAGAAAATGATGAAATTTAGGCATATAGATGTTTTGATCTAAAATTATTTCTCACATCTCAAATATAAGTTATACTGCCAATTAAATATGAAATTTTTATAACAATTTTGGAAATTTTTACAAATTCTATTTCTCAGTGTAGTCTGTGTTATTCAATAAAATTCTAAAATGTAATGTATTTGAATGACTATCATGGAAACTTTGTTACCAGGACATAACACATGTTGAGAAATTAGATCCTCGGACTTTGCAGAACTGAGCTGTTTGCATTAAAACTGCTAGCAAAGTGTTCAGACAAGAAAAGAGCTACCATTTCTAGATGCAGAGATGACATCATGCATTCACATATATGCAAGCTAACTATAAGTTGAGAAGAAAGGAGAAAAGCAGTATATTACAGTAACAAGATAATGTGACATTTCTATAGCCCAGTCTTTGCTTGTGGTGGGTTCCTAGAATAGGCTAATAGGGTCTACTTTCTATCTTTCTCCAAGCTGTCATTCAGAGATCTTTGGAATGCTTAACTTTCTAGTATTCCAGATGAGGAATAGGGTGGGACTTACACTAACCTACAGGAAGGTTTGCCTGAGTGATTAAACCATTGAAAATACACAGTTGGCCTTTAGAATCTGAAACATACTCAGGATGCCTCCTAGTTCAGTTTGGAAGCAGATTTGCCAAACTCTTTGCCAACTTTATTATTTCAACCAAGCAAAACAAAACAGCTGATCAAGGCCCCAGAGTAAAAATTAGACCTGTGTATGTATGTCACTCCTCCACTTATTAACTGTATGTCCTGATGAGTTTGTTTAACTTACCTGAGCCTTAGCTTCTTCAGCTGTGGAAACTCTGGCTTAAATTGCATATGACTCTGAGATTGATCTGAACCACAGTGTAATACCACAGCGCAAATCTGGCACAGAAAAGCTACTGAGGGCAATCAGTATTAGCTCTCTCATCCTTATTGATTTCTATCTACTGTGATATTCTGAGCAATACTGCTATTTGCTCCAAGGCTGAGCCAGTCATCATGGCAGGTGATTTTCACACAAACTGGCTAAGAACTAAGGCCTCTAGGAAGAAGTGTTAGAACAGTAGAAGGGTGAGAACTTTGAAAATCTTATCCTATTTTGGAGGGAGCAATAGAAATCACAGCAGTGGACTAGCTTGAATTGGTGGTGATCACACTGTGACTAAAGTGTCACCAATGAAGTGTCAGAAAAATGTGCCTTTAGGTATTGCAGCACTGTTGTAGTGAATGTTAGTGAAATTATTTACTGCATGCCATCCATTGAAATAAATCTTAGAATTGCCACGCTCCAGAAGAAACCTCTGCCTGCAATGGGGATCATGTTTTCCTCCTTATCTTTGGAAATTCTCAACATTACCACACATGCCAATATTCCCTTCTCAGTAATTAGCATTGTAATTTATGTTTCTAGCCACAAAGCTATCTTTCTGAAACTACTGCTTCCAGAGAGGTATACAGTATACTGGTCAAAAGCAGGACTCAAGACTCATAGTAGCTCAGTGTACTTGATCTACACTAGCCACGTAATATTTGGTAGTTATATATACTCTCAAGTTTCACAGTCGTGCCAAAACTGGTGTGACAATTTTTTAAGTTTATTTGGGTTTGGGTAACTTTTTTGTGTATATACACGTGTGTTCATATGTGTTCAGTCATGTGTACACATGTGTATGCATACATGTAGAGATCAAAGGACAGTCTCTGGTATACACTTTTCTTCTTTTGGGAAAAGGTAGGGTCTTTTACTGGCTGGGAAATTTTAAGTAGACTGAGTTGGTTGGCCAGTGAGATCCAGAGATCAGCACTGGGGTCACAGTTTCAGACTAGTGCATCTAGCTGAGTGTAGATAATTTTTACACACAGAATATCTCCAGACATTTATAAATTTATAGGACTATTTGTCATTAATGTTTTTGTTTATTTATCTTTGCTTATGCAATATATTATTACACAGTTGGTAGGTAACAACAAGAGAAATGAATTGTTTTACAGATTTTGGAGGTCAGGCATTGAAAGCAAGCTACATAAAGCTACGAAGTGTGAACAGAACTCTTCCCTCTGGAGGCTCAGAGAGAGAATCCACTCCTTGTCACTCTCAGGTCACAGTATCTGCTCCTGTCATCACACTGCCTCTGCTGTTTCCTACTTAGATCTGGCTCCCTCTGATAAAGAAATGTGTGATGGCATGGAAGGATAATGCTGGGCAATTTCTCTACGTCAATGTATTCAATTACAACTGTAATGATTATAGAAGTTAAGAGTCACTGATACCAAAGATTAGGAAGTGCTTAAATAACTTTGAGGGCTTTACACAGCCCAATACAGCCTCCTAAATTTCATGCTAAAATATTTATAATTCCTTATCTGCTTGTTGACTCTATGTATATTATGAATATAATATTTAATCATTTATAATGCAAATATTTCTCTAAATTGGCATTTTATTTTTAATTGTGCTCATAGCTTGAACCATTGTAAATAGTACCCAAAGGTTACATAGTGTAATGAGACAAAGCTGTTTAATGGTAATAAGACAAGCAGAATAATGAAGTATTTCAAATGCATTGAATCTTAGATCTTCATACAACAGAGAGTAACTTTTATTCCTCCTAACTTAAGAGTCTTAAATCATAGTAGATAGTAGATGATGGATGCCCATTTGGAGTGTTATCAAGATTACCTAAGGTCTTTAAAAGCAATCCCTATATCCTCAATAATGCACTTGCCCAACGGAATAGGGAAGCCCTATATTGCAGTGGGCATGGCCTGAAGTGTTATCATTCCTCTTTTTTGGATGTACTTCGTGCTTTCATGTGCTTATGACTAATCATCAAACTGTTGTTACAGACACAGGGTGTACAATTCCTAAAATGATCACAGAAGAGGCTAAAGAAATTTTAATGTGATTAGTGTAAAAGATTTCTCAAAGAAATGAATATTTTGAGAAGAATTATTCAATAAAAAGAATAAGTGATGTCCTGGGGTATGTGGGAAGTGGGATGTGAGAGTCAGGTAGATATGATCAAGATACATTGCAAACGTTTATGAAATTGTTAAAGATGGTGGCACATGCCTTTAATCCCAGCACTTGGGAGGCAGAGCCAGGAGTATCTCTGTGAGTTTGAGGCCAGCTTGGGCTACACAGTGAGTTCCAGGAAAATGTGCAAAGATACACATTTTGGTTGAAAAACCAAAAAAAAAAAAAAAAGTCAAAGAATGAATAAAAAATATTCCCAAGAATATTAAGTGATAACTTCACTTATTAGAAATTAAAAAAGTAACCCAGATTAAATATGGACATATGACAGTACTTGATTGTGCAGTGAGTGTGTGAGTGTGTGTGTGTGTGCATATAAAGATATGTTTTTCAAATGAAACTTTTAAGAAATGTTTTGCCTATTTTAGAAATTTACTATATCTTGATGAAAAAAATTTGCATTTAAAATACATATATGTTCATTATATAACTAAAGGTCAAAACCACATCAGTGGTCTCTATGAATAAATAGAAAGTGGATATATATATTCTTTGGAATATTATTGAGCTTAAAAAGGAATACAGTTCTTACAATGGCATTGCATATGTGAACTTTCAAAACAATAGGCTGAGTGAAATAAAGAAACAAGAAAGGTCAAATGTTATATAATGCTATTTGTCTAAGCCCTACAGAGCAGTTAAATTCACATACAGAAATCAGGATGATGGTGGCCAATCATGAGAGGGAAGGATGACTCTGTAATCAGTGTAGAATTCTGTCTGGGCAAGGATAGAGTTCTGGAACTCAGTCATGAGAGGAATGGCACAGAGGTGCTGAAGCATTCAGTGTCAGTGATCGGAGAATTAAAAGGCTTAAAATGGTGACTTTTATGCTATGTATATTTTGCTACAATAAAATAAGAAAGAATGTGACAAGTGAGGGATTCTCCTCGTACAGTGACAGTATTCAATCATTTTCATGATGTGAAGCTTAAGGATACTGAAATTGCTCAAAGATGGCCTTATAATCATTAGATCCTAACATTTTATTATACTGATTCATTTTTATTGTATTACATATTTCAGTGCTGAAATGTCTGAATTCCTCTGTTCAGTGTACAAGCTTGCAAAAATACTACATTTAAATTCTCTTTCCTGCAGTAGTAGTCTGTAAGGTGTATAAAACAGCTTCTTTCCCACACAAATCGCTGGAGTACTATGACCACAGATGTGGTCCATGAAGTTTGTGCTTGTTTTCAGATATAGGCAGTTTTAACTGGGATTACTAAAAACCAGTCTCTCACTTGTCAAGCAAATTATGTTTTAGCCGGGCGGTGGTGGCGCACGCCTTAATCCGCACCGGGCAGAGCCAGTGGATCTCTATGAGTCGAGCCAGAGTGAGTTCCAGAGAAATAAGCTACACAGAGAAACCCTGTCTCGAAAAACCAAAAAAAAAAAATATGTTTTAAATTACAAAAATATGTATGCTAGTATTTCATATGCTATAGTAAATTAAACTGTGAATTAAATTTTACTTATGAAACCAAACCTTCTAATGTAAATTAAAATATATTTGACTTTAAGTATTCAATTATTGGTATACTAAATAAATTGAGATTTGATGTAGTGAAACATTTCCCAAGCCCCTGAGAACACTGGGATTGGGAGTGAAGGAGCCTCTGTCTTAGAAATTATTCTAGTCTTAAGAGAAGCAAACATTAATAGAGACTTTTCAAAAGCTTTAGGGGTGCTCCAAGTGTGGAATAGAAACCCTTGGGTCCCCTAAATAGAAAATGGAATTCACTTGAGTCTTAGCAAAAAAAACAAAAAATAAAAAGGCCAGATCCAATGAAAAGTGAAAATAATATACAGAGAGTAGAATGGGCATTTTTTATTTTCATTAAGAAACTCAGTAATTATGTATCATTAAATACCAAGACAATTCACAGTTGTGCACTGAGATAAAATTTCAATCTTTACTGTAAGAAAAACCCAATTTTAAAAAAAGTCAAAATTTCCTTCCTGATTAAAAAAAATCAGCAAACTACATATCATAGAGAATTGATATCAGCCATGTCAGCATGGAGATATTCAAGCATTAATATAAACTTGTTCAGAGAACTGATTCAATTGTATCAACGATTCCTACACACGGGTATATACATTCATGTACAGAAACAGATTTGAAATGTTGTGTATAAGTCAAAGGAATAAGAACCACACAAAATGAAGTAGAAATTTCCTATGAATAGGAAGTATTTTTCATTTTAATTGGCTCCTGTTCTCAGAGATGTCATAAAAAAATGTCTGTGTGACTCTCAGTAAATTGTCCTCATGAAGTGCCTAGTATTAAAATATTTGTTACCTACTGAGAAGTAGGGAGAACAATGATTACAGCTTTAGTTTGGGGCCTATTAGTGCTGAGCATGTCACTGCAAAGCCTGGGAATTTTATTTCAACCTATATTTTTATGCATTCAGCATAGACTCAACTCCTTTAGCTGGGCCTTGCTATGTCTTGACCTCAACATGTAATTGGTAAAAATAAAAAGAAATCCAGACTTCCCAGTGACAAAATTGAGAGGTTAGTGCCTCAGAAAAAAATAGTGGTTCATCTCTGGACTACAGATTTTCAGATCAACAATCCTGTGACTGCATCCCAAGGCTCAGCTTTCAAAACTGTTGAGCTGCGTACTCACTACGACATTCAAGCTCTCTAAACTGTTCCTCTTCAGAATATCCCATCAAGACTTTGTTGTACTTTCTAGTCCTTTCTGACTCTGGTAGACCACTGAAACTTGCTCGATGATATTAACAACTGTGTCCTGCCAGAAACAATAGATTTGTTTACAAAATGTATATTTGACAAAGCTTGATTTATTTTAGCTTTGGCAAGGGAGGATAAACTTGAATAAAGTGCTTTGAAATGGCACTGCCTACTTCAACAAACCTATTTCAGAGCCATCAAGACTACTTCTTATCACCCTTTACCATGTTTGCACATTTCTTAAAGTTTTGATGAGTATATCAGTAATGTGAACTAATTTGGTCAGGAAAAATATTTTCAATCAGATATTAGCATGTTTTATACACATGGCTGCACTATTTTTATATTAATCTGAATAATTACTTTACTTGTATTTATTAGTGAGAACATGCTTGTACTCTGCAGTAGCATTTAATTCCAAGTTTCCACAGTCAAGCAGCAAAGGTGTCAGTTCACTACAGCCACCAAGAAACATGCAAGAAGACCAACTGCCATGAACCACAACAGTCGTTGTTCTAAAAGGAAGAGAACACTTTGTGTTTTATTTCTGCAAGAATAATTAAATAGTTGTCCCAGTAGAATATCAGGCCTTCATACTGAATCAGAATTAATCAGAAAGCTCTGGTCATATACAAAAAGTTTCATAAATCTGTGCCTGGTTATACTTGGCAAACAAATGCAGTATTCTACCAGCCACCTTGACTTCAGACTGTGGTGCGTATGAACACATTTGATATACTCTACCCATTTCATTCACAGGAGGGTGTATTTTCCCCAAAAAGGAAAAAGAAAAGAAACAAAACAAAAAAAAAAAACTTCATCTAATTCACTCTCTTACTTTCCCAAGATAATTCATTGGTATGCAATATGCATATATTTACATTTTATGTGTCTTTAAAGATATAAATAAGTTGTCAAATAAATTTAGGTTTGGTTAGGTTTTGATAATGATTTTTCACAATTGTTTGAGAGTTTCATACAATATATTGTGATCATATTCACCCAACTATCCCAACTCCAGCACAATTTCCTACCCCATTTACCTAGCACCATATTCTGACTGACTTTTCTCTCCCTCAAACCCTTCACATCTAGAGTATATTAGCCGATTAATCTTGCACATTAGGATTGACATGGAGTGTGGTAGATATATGAGGGGTGACACCACTAAAGGAAATTGACTTTCCTTCTCCCAGTAGGAGTCAAATGACAAGGGCTCATTAGCAAGCAGTGAGACTTTGTGCTTCATCTCCCCCGAGATCTTGAATTTCTGTCTGGCTTGAACTTGTGCAGGTCTTATGCACACTGTTCCAATCTCTGTGAGTTTGTGTGTGCATTCACCTTGTGTCTTTTACAAACCCTGTTTCCTTGAATCTAACCACGACCTCTGTCTCTTACAATCTTTCCATCTTCCAGTCACCCTCTCTTCTGCACAGATCAATGACTCTTGAAGGAAAGGTGTAACATAGACTGGCCATTTTTTGATCAAAGTCTCTTATTTTTTTATACTGACCAGTTGCATTCATTGCCATCTATAAGAATAAGCTACTCTGATTGGGCCTGGTATTATCTGGATTTTTTTTTTTTTAATTTAAATGCAGCTTATCACAGGATTCTTTGTCCAATTTACCTCGGGTTTGAAAAATTTTATGCTGGAAGGTGATGCTTGAATAAAATCCAGGTGAACAGCCCAATCTGAGAGCTTCATTCAACTTGGCCACATCATTTGTATATTCATTGAATCTGCAGTCAAATTCTACTGCATTTCCATTTATCTTACAAAATACATTGCTTGTAGGATTTGCGAACTTATGATAACATTTCTAACAATTTTCCTCTCTAGGATGTAAATAAGTAGATTCCTTGACATTTTTTAATTGGTTGCTTTTTATAAACAATACTTATTACTATTTCTTGTCATGTTCAGGTGCTGACTGTTGCCAATCCCATACAGTAAATGAGACCTTCATGACTGACTAGGGCCACTGGGACCTGCCATTGTGATATCTTTTTCACGCTTCAATATATTCAGTCAGATTTTTTAATAATGATGTTTCATTTTGACAACTTGGAAACAGCCAGATTGAAGAAGACACTAAAATGCAAAAATGTCTCTGCAATAATCCTGCATCTCTCATGTAGTTTCTGAAGCTGTTTAGAGCTGGGAATGGGGCTCACTGGTAGATGACTTGCTACTATGTGCATGATCCCAAGTTTATCCCCACCTCTGCAAAAACTAAGCAAAAGAAAAAACAGACACAGTTGTCCATAGCACTTCCCACATTGTCTTGATTTATAAGAAAAAAATAATCACACAATTTTTCATATGTGGTATTTCAAATTGTGAAATCTTCATGATTTTTCTCTTGTATTAGCTAGAAAATACATATTGTATTGTCTGCTTCTATCTATTTTATAAGTTGAGCAATACAATGTCACAATGTAGGCATAATATACCCTGGAAAGAGGATGACTTTAACAATTTTTCTCTGTTTGAACACCATCGTTGGACACTTTTGCTTGTATTCAGGCATTGTAAAGAATAAGAGGTTTCAGCCAAACCTCCATGCTAGTCTCCCCCAGGACAACATTTTCACCTCCCTTTGGGGAAGAGCCTTCATGGTCCCAGATAAGATAAAATAGAGAAAAGTGAGAGAAATGATGAAAGAGAAAACCATGTAATGCCTTAGAAGCAGCTTAGAACACTAGTTGAGCCATCCTTGAAGATCAACATAGCAAGTCAAATCTTTGACATAGATTTTTTTCAGGAAAGCCTGTGAAGGAAGTTCACTGGTACCTTTAAAATCCAAGTATTTCATCCTGCTGGCCTTCTAGCTACCATAATATGACTGTATATACAGATGTGCAACCCAGAATGGCCTTTGCCATAGAGAATGCAAGAAAAGGGGAGAAAGATGGCACCCCCTGAAGTACTCACCTTTTGTACATATTGTATACATTAGTTCATTTAATCTTAACTTTGAAGCGTATAACACTTTTATTTTTCATTTCAACTTAGTGAATGCACCTGAGATTCATGAAAGGCAAAGGTACAGACATTGCTGGAGCCTGCATATAATGCAGTTCCTTACTCTCTAAACATCTAATCATTGGCTGTAGCAGAAAGCTACCCTAACCATCTCAGTGGTCTCTGCATATATAGGCTTGATCTTTCTGAAAAGGGTGCTTTGAGCTTTGTATTCTCCTTACCTTAGAATAAAATAATCATCTCAGAAAGAAGTTAGGACTTCCAAGTGAGAAACAAAACAAAATTTTCCCACACCTATCTGTCTTGAGCTTAGATGGAACGTATGCTTGGTTATAGTGATAACTTCCAATGTGTGTTTGCAAAGCAGTGGTGCCTTCTAGACTTCCGTTCTTTATCTGTGAGCAACTGGTACAGAGATGAAGACACAGGGCAAGCACCAGTGGACACAGATACAACGTGGATAATTTATCCCTGGGACAGCAAACCCCTATGCCTCACATGGAGCCAAAGAACTGTCACTAGCAGGGGGTCTTGTAACCTCTCTAGAATGTCTAGCAACATGTTTTAGTAGAGAAAACAGAATGAAGAGTGAGATTATTCCCTGGAAAAAGGAGTGCTGACAGTTACAGACCCACTGGAGGCTGCAAGAGTACAATGGTAAGATTCTCAGAATTGATTAAGATCTCTAAGAAACTGTTCCCCAATATATCAAGACGTTCTTCATGGGATCATGAAACTAGGGAGAGGGATGGAAGACAGTAAATTATTAGGAAAAATGAAAACATCAATTTTCTAAAATTTGAAAGTATTGTGTGTAAATAAAACCATGCCAAAATTGTGGTAAGTGCTCCTGTGTTAATTTTCTAGTTAGAACCTTTAAATAAAAAAAAATTAAAAAAAGTCAGAAGCAGGTTTTGGATATCTGAATTCCTAGACAGTTAGCTTTACCCATTTGAAAATTAAGAAAAATCAAGGACTCCCTTAGCCTCCATGGTAGAGAAGATTTCCTTCATGTGATAGAGAAAAGAAGCAACCATTTGTGTCAAATTTGTAGATCTGAGTCTTTAAGAAACTTCTGTCCAACATAGCTTGGCTGAAGAAAGGCATAGACCACTGTGGCTGTGTGCCTGGCCAAGGCCAGGAGGCAGAAAAACCTTCTTATGATCAAACGGCTATGATTTTGGTTTCTCCTCTAAAATTGCCACCATGGTCATCAAAGACTAATATTTAAAGGAATTTAAATACATACACTTCAATGGAACACAGCTGAAATGGACCACAGTGTGAACTATGATAACTCAGGCTTTCAGTCTGTGTACTACGTGAGATCCCAGAACTGGAGAAGTATCTGCCATTTTTTTCCTAGCAAGGACTAATTAATTAACTTAGCAACTCAAGATGGTCCTTAAGACTTGTTAAGGGAGTTTCTAGAAAGCACAGTTTAGGACTCCTGTCACACTCACATTGCTGAGCATATGTTATTCCCCCCACTGGATTTTAATTAATTGGCTCATTTTGAAATTAAAGTAAAATTATGAGGGCACTTAATCTTTGATTCCTTTATACATAGGGTATGGAATTTTTTTTCATTTTAAAGCAAAAAGAAAATGTGTTTCTTTCACCTCTATTTTTTTTTTTTGAGTGGCTTCAGTGGACATAGCATTCTTGGCTGAAATGCCCTTCTGCTATTTCCCCTTTCAGGCTTTTTGTAAATATCTGCTTTAAATGGATGAATATAAAATGTATTGTCTATGCTGGGCACTTTTTAGAGCAAAAGTTCAAGCTATTGTTAGTAATCCTTCTCTCTATAAAATGTGTTAACAATGTACTGGGATATCAGACACATCCTCAGCTCAAGTATCAGCCAGGCACTAAGGGGAAGGCTGCCCTCAATCATGTACTTGCCCTAATGCAAGTTTGTGAGGAAGTATAATTTTTTAAAAATGCATTCTGATAGGAAAACTTTAAATATAGCTGGTAAAAAATTGCCATGGGTTTTAAAATAAATAATTTGTATTGGCATTAGTCCAAATGAAGTATATGACACAGTGTGATACAAATTATATTGGTAAATTTCCATGTGCTATTTGTGCTCATTGAGGATACAGTCTGAACATGAGACAGTCACCATGTCCCACTCCAGCCTCAGTCCAAATCAGGTTTATTTCAAGTACCATCCAAAATTCCCTGTCCTGGAGTAGGTTGCCCATTGTCCTTTTACAGGGAAGTAAAGAATCTCAAACAGATTAGGATGTTAAAATCTCACTCCCTGGAGAATAACATAAAGGTAAACTATTTCCAGTAGAGGTTTTTATTGTTTATCCCACAGTAGACAAACATCTATAGTAGAGATGAGAAATGCTAAGTCCATTTGTGGAGAATCCACTCTGCTCTGCCTGGAAATCTCTCAGTCAGAACAGCAGAATATCTGCTTTAGCAGGGCTTCCTTAGTCTTTCCTAATCAATGGTGCAAGCCCAATCTACTGGTGGTATTGATCTATCTGCTACTTGTTATTTGTTCTCTAGCCTTTGCTCCTACATGATTAATAAACTTACATATTCAAAACCCAAAGTAGACCAATCAATCCTCACACAGACCATACACGTTTACTAATGCGTTTTTTCCAAAATAATATATCAGAAATAGTAAATTAAAGATGGCTTTCTGAGATAGAGTAAAAAGATTTAATACTGTTATCACTATTTCAGAAAAAAAGGTCAAGAAAGTGCATATACTCTTGTGTGTGATTCTGTGTGTGCCTGTGTGTGTTTGTGTATTCAGCTTACAATGGAAGTCTATGGCATTCTCTATGGCATTAAGCAAGTAATTTAAATATTAATTGCCTCAGCTTTATCATATATGAAGTGGATAAAATGATGGCATTTTCATTATATAATGTTGTTCAGAAAAATTAATATTTCTAAGATGTATAAAATCAGAACAACATATAGTCATACAATATGATGTAGATAGCCTTTACTTTTTTACTATGATGCTGAAAATAGAACATTATAATTTTTGATAATTTATTTTTAATAGCATTCACTTTCACTTCTACCTCCTTGGCTTGGCTTGTATACAGTGACATGTAGCTGTCATTAGCAAACACATGAATTCTTATCTGTATTATTATACTGCGAATAAAACCACTTAGTGCCATACTTAGCATGTAGTCATTCATTCTAGCAACAGCTGAGAAATATATCCTTGGATATCAGACCTACAGTGTTTATTTACTTGCTTCTTTCCTTTGATTCTTTATTTATTCATGTAGCCAGTAGTTAACATGTTTTTACTTTGTGCCAGGCAGGATCTGGGAACACTGCAGGAAATATTCCAGACTAAGATGCCACTTTTAGCTTTTTTTTTTTTTTTTTTTTTTTTTTTTGCTTTTAGTAAAAAAGAGTTGAAAACATAAACAGATTTCTCAGAGGTTTGGTTGGTAAGAGCTCAAAGGAAAAGAAAAGAGGAAACTCATAGCTGTAAGGGCATTAAGGGTGAAGGAGGGACATGGTGGTAAAGTCACTGTGCCAGAGTGACCCTGAGCAGTGCTTGAGGGTTGCTAAGAGAAGACTGTTGATTTGCAGGAAATCTGTGGACATAGAGAAAGCAGACATGGAGGTCCTCAAAATTTCAGGGTTTCTGGGAGCCTGGGAAGGCCAGAATACCTTAAAACCTCAAGTAATAAATGAATAGGAAGGAAGATACCCAGGTCATTTGGAGGCAGAATGATCAAATTAGAGCTGCCTTCTGGAGACCAAACAACCATTTGGTTGTAGGGTTGGAGCAAAGATGACGTGAACTGGAATGAAAAATTCTACTTTTGCCTTTAGTTATCAGGGGACACAGAGAACAAGTCCTAACTGTATGTGAAACATGCCTGGTTAATGGAGATTCTGCCCTCCTGCTGTGCTGTGCTATCTAACCAGCTTTCTGAGATCCTATAGTTCTCATAGAGGAGTTGGAAGCTAAGCAGCCGAGTCAGAGGACAGGAGTGATATATTTAGGGTTCATTTGTTCAATTAATGAGTATTACTTTGTGTCATGACAGTTTAAAGAGAAAAGAAAGAAGAGGTAATTCTGCATGGATGGTTCTCATCTCAGCATTGCAGGAAATCATGGAAGCTACTCAAATATAGGCCTTTCAAGTTCTGAACTTCCTAGAATTGGAAAATAGCAGCTGTGTGAGTGTGACAGAATCATGCAATTTGTTTCAGTCTCCTCATTCATAACACAGTAACTACCCATAAGCTGTTTACCTGTGGCTGTAACTTGTACATAGTAAGCCAATGGAAGTGTTATTGACAATGAGTTTGTGATGAAGCATATGGATTGTGGGGTGGAATTTATCAAAAGATCTTGATAACTAGATGGCCTTTCTTTGAAATGCCATTCATAGTTGTCTTGATGGCAAATAGATCATTTTAAGTGCACAAATTGATTTACTTTAGAATTGCTAAAGTGTTCATGAAAATAATGGCTCGATGGAGGGCTGACAAGCATACTCTATATACTACCAATTTGTTTGACTTCCTATTTGGAAAGAATGTCCAAATTAAAGGCGATTCAACATATGATATGTCATAATATTTTGTAATTGATTCACATAACTAGGTTTCAAAAGAGAGGCTAAAAAGTATTCTGATTTTAAATAATATCTATAAAAGGAGCAAAGTCATCTTTGAAATGACAGCGATGTGATTATTGAAAATAAAGTAGTCTACAATTTTTGGCTAATAGGTAAAACATGAAATCCACTGTATCAGTCTATTTCTGCCATTAGAGAACCTTAATTAGAAATCTCCAATTATGTATGCACATGCCAAAATACGAGTACTCCAGCAAATGAAAAATTTACATATACAATGTCTTTAATCAAAGCACCTATTTGATTGTACAATTATCTGTTTTGCAACACAAAATTTGAATTCTGTCCCTGTGATTCTGCATTTACACAGGTGCCCAATTATTTTGTTGGCGCAGCTAAGAAATGTCTGCTTGATGTACTATGATGTCAGTTCTCTTCCATTTATGGATGGAATTTTTCTTGACTCATAAAACAGAACTCATTGGATCAACATAGGAAATGCTTCTTCTTCTACTTATAACAGGAGAATTCTGTTTTGCTTCCATTCTCTGCTAAGAAAGCAAGGTTAGGTTTTTTTTTTTTTTACTCATACAATTTATTGCTTTCTCCTTCTTATTTGGAATTTGCTTCAAATTTTGAAAATGACTCTGGTTCACAGGGAGAAGCCTTCAGTGGCAATAATACTGAGTTCACTCAATTTTCCACATTGTTAGTCCCTAAATGATGGGAGTAGGCTGTTGATCCCTGCCACTTGTAAGCAATAGAGAAACTGTAGAGCTGGTAAAATACCAGATTTATAGTCCTGAAGACAGATGTTCTCTGTGGAGAAGCTGGGAAATGCCTTGAGAAGCAGTGAGGCAGAACTGTATTTTTTTGTGGTCTTTCTGGACAATCAAGATTCTCCTTGGCTCCCTGAGAGAGGTGCAGTAAACTGAGTGACCTGCTCACAGAGACAGAGCTCTAGGTAAGTGGGATATTGCTCTCTAGTTACATCATATGGGCAGGATAACTGGAATATGGGTTGCTTCAGTTGTGAAATGATTTACCACCTTGTACAGGGCTCCACATTTCAGATGGGCGATCAGTAACATCGCAGTCTCTTGTCTTTTGGATCTTTCAGAAAAGGACATCACTCTATGTCTTTTACACAGTCTCAGAGGATTATGTTGAGACATGTTGTTACAGCATAAGCACAAAGTCACTGGCTTTTCTTCTCCCTACTTGTGAGTAAATGTGTGCAGGAAGAAGTTCCTGAATCAGGCATGGATAGAAAACCAGTTGGTAAATCTCCAGCCTGGCATCTTTGCTTTGACTCCATAAAGATTTGTAACCAAACTATAAAGGAATGCTTTCAATGCCTCTTGATTCTTTAAATCTAGGCTTTGTTGTCCCTCTCAATATTGAGTTTTCTATAATGTATTTCATCTTGGGTATGAGATGGCCCAATGCTATTGGCATACGCATAGGTCAAACTATCTGTGGTCTCAGCAATACCCTGTATTCTGCTTTTTGTTTAGCTTTGAGACAGGGATTCTCTACATATCCCGGCTGTCCTGTAACTCACCTGGTAGGCCAGGCTGGCCTCAGATTTACAGAGATACCCCTCCTCCCAAAGAGGTACTCTGCCTATAAAATGCTGGAATGATTCAAGGCATGTACCACAATGCCTGTCTCTGCATTATTTTTCAGTCTTTGCTTTAAATCCCCCAGGAAGCAAATGCACTATTGTAATAAAAACGACTACTGTCCTAGGCTATCTGCAGGGGCCTGATTTTAAGACCACATATGGAAACCAAAACCTACAGATACTCAAGTCATTTAAATGAAATGAAGAATATTTGCACAAATCATCCTGTATATGATTTACAATGCCTACCAGTGTCAATAACATGAAGTGGTTTGTTCTACTGGGTTGTCTAGGGTATAATGACAAAGAAAAATCTTAAATTCCTCCAGGGAAGATACAATCTGTCTTTACTTAACTAGTTTCACCTAAACAATAGACCTCTAATGCAGCTTCCACAGCTATAGAAGGCTGACCATGTAAGAGATCAGAGTCAAGGTACCTAGTGTCAGAATTTGAATCATGTCCGCAGGTAGTCTTGCTCTTGTATAGCCTCTCTCTGCATTGATTCTTAGCTCAACTCTGTCACTTAATATGACAAAAGGAGAGGCACTTGCATTAGGCTTGTTCTTTAGAACACTCATGGAAGTGACTTGTGTAGCAATTCTGCTACAAAGATATATCACTTGAAATGCCTCTGGAATATGTCCTACCATGTAGGAAGCAAGGACACATACAGGAAAGTGTCATCTCCAGGAATTTAACTGTGACCTCATGAGGGACCCACCAACATCTGGTAAAATAGAGTATTTGCTCATTAAAATGTGCTGTTCTCAGAGTCATAAGAATAATGATGTCAGATCATGCTGTCATGATACTGATAACAGCACATGGGTGTTTGGATTACTGCACTGTACAATACTGATTGATACAACGTGGATCTATTGCATGCTCTGTTATGCTCTTGATATGGACTCTGGTGAATTGTTTATTTATCTCATTTCCATTTTGACAGCCTGAGAAATAATTGTAGTATATCACAGCCCATGGAATGAACTAAGTAAAACAATCAATGTGAAGAATTTAGCACGGTGGTTGAGTCAGAGTAGCACTTGATGAATGATAGTAGTTATATTAATTACATTGTCACAGTCATTACTCTCATTATGACAGCTTCCACAACTACCGGTACCAATGCCAACACTAATACAAGACTACTTATAGGCTAGAGCATTCCAGATGTTCTTAATATCTATCACCACAGAAAAAGTGAATCTATTTACTAGAATACTATTTGTTTGTTTGTGTTTTCCCCCCTTAATATCTGAAGATACTGAACAATCAATCTACATCCTTGTCCATTAGCAATTCTATGCAAAACCAAAAGAACTGTGTTCCATATTAGGGGAAAAGTCAAGTACATTCTCAAGCACAGCAATGATAATAATGTCTGTTGGTTAATATCATAGACTCCCTGTGAGAACTGTTTTTACTTTCTATAATTTGTCTATTGCAGTACAATGATGTGAACACCTTTAAATAGATTGAAGTATGAACATATGTTTAAATCCCATCTTATATGTCACTCACTTTAATATTACTGCACTCAATGAAGTTGACTTTTAGCATCCTTAAGTTTATACTGGATTAAATAGAAATGAGAGTGAAAGTGGTCATGACAGAGCTAGTTCATACCCAAGTCTTTTCCTGTGTGGCTTAACCAAAACTGGGTGGTTTACTCTAGTCTAATATAATTCCTTTCATAATGAAGAAAGAGCACATAAAATTTATTTTAAAAAATCAAGTAATGAATCCAAGTCAAATACGTGAAATTTAGTGTTCTTAATAGATAGAGGAGGCAAAGGAGAGAGTTATTGGATGTGACACTTTTTAGTGTGCTCATTAGACCAGTGACTTTGGCATTACTTAAGAATTAACTGAAATTTGGGCTCAGTGTTAGATCCACCTTACCAGAACTGACATTTAGAAAGTTAATTTAGGTGGTTCTCCTACTTATTATTATTGAGTTACTCTAATGCAATAAATCATTTTCCACATCTATTGTTCCTTAAACCATGTGTCATATAGCATCCTGTATAGATGATCTTTATTCCTTTTTCTAACCCAACATTTATGCAGACTTTTTCTTCATCTTATTTTCTTTCTACCCTGCTTCTATTCTGGCCATTCATTTTATATAAAGCAATATAGGATGAGGAAAGGGAAAGCCTATATAACAGATTCCGACTAATTTTTTCTATGTATTGCACTGGTTAAGAGAAAAATTAACCACTCTTTCTTGTTTTTTTTTTTTTTTTTTTTTTTTTTTTTTTTTTTTTTTTTTAGTTTGTCATTTTACTTTTTGTTAAAATATTTTTATTTTATAATTAACTTAATTTCACATATCAGCCATGGATTCCCCTATCCTCCCTCCTCCCACCCTCCAGCCCTCTCCCTCCCACAACTCAACCCCCATTTCCACCTCCTCCAAGACACAAAGATACCTCCACTGTAGACTACTGGCAATGGTCGAGAGAGTGACTGAGCTGACCTGCTCTAGTGTTCAGATGGCTGAACACCCTGGCTGTCATGTTAGAACTCTCATCCAGTATCTGATGGAAGAAGATGCAGAGATCCACAGCCGAGCCCCAGGTGGAGCTCCAGAAACCTCTCTTTCTTAATCTGTTCTAAACTGGTAAACTCAAGGCAGGAAAGACAAACCATCTAATATAAAGTCTTCTTTTAAGTCCAATAGTGTGAAGAGAATTCTCAATGCAAGTTCAAAGATGTATAAAAGTACAGTGATGCCATGATTCCACAAGGTCACAGACAAAAAGATCAGCTCCACTGAGATGAATTACATTGATACAAATTATGACTCTAATATTAATGTTTGATAACTAATTATCTAAATTAGTAAGTAAATAAGTATAGGTATATAAGATTTTTTTCTTTATGTCTTATTGATCAGTAAAGATTTTGCTATTTTGCTATTGATACACACACTACAAAACATTCTGATAGTTACTCATGGGATACTAATTGAAAGATTTGATATAGCTTCAGTAAATGAAAATTTCTCTGAAAACAACATTCTTTGTTGGCAATCTTCTTTTCCAACTTTGCCAAGTCTTATTTTTAAGTGGAAGGGGAAAAAAAAAGACAAAACATTGTACTGTAGAACACATTATGGGTTTCTTGCAGGAAAAATCATTTAATAGCATAGCCTCAATACATACAAACAAATAAAGTTATTTAAATCTTAGAAGAAAAGGCATTTCACACATGTCAGAGGAAGAGAAGAAAGAGGGGAAGAGAAGGAGGAAGCAGAATAAGATGGGAGGAGAAGCAGAAGGAGGCACTCACCTCAGTTGTTCAGTTAGTGGACAGGCACCATCATCTGAAAACAAACAAAAAAATCATATACTGTGATCATGAATACTATAAAAATGTAATTGTTTAAAATCAATTTTGCAAAACTATAAGAACAAAATTAAACAAGTGAAGAAATAGCTGGTTTGATCTTATTTATGTATTCTATCATCACCATTTTAGAATCAGAATAATTAACCTATTGTTTTCAAAATTATTTTCAGAAACATATCAGGTACATGTATATTATGAAGAAATTTTTATGACACATATGTTTAAAAGGTAAGCACAAACACAGAGATGCCTATATAACAGTATTGGTCCAGGCATGAACATAGTCTTGAAATACACAGCTCTGATGTCATATACATTGCTTTTATAAACTACGATCCTCACAAAAGATGGCAAAGTAAACAACAGAGTGTTCAGGGTTTTCAGTCACATACATATACTCTAATTTTATAAGATTGTCTCTTTAGGATCTATCTCCCACTATTTTCCACTACACAGTTTCTTAAAACTTCTGTCCTCCCTTCCTTCCTTTTATCTTTCCTTTGCCCTTCCTTTCTTTTTTGTTCCTTCCTTTCTCCTGCCTTGCTCTCTCCCATCACTCATCTTCTTTCTTTCCTTTTTCCTTTCCTTTTTTCTATCTCACTTTTTTTTTCCCACAGTATTTTAGCTCACTCCTTATGCCCTACTTCAGCATTCACCCATCCTATAGGGACAAATTAAAGAAATACTTTCAAAGTGTTTTGTCCATATTTTGTACTTTCACTTTACTAATTTTATTGTATCTTGTGTTGTAGACATGGGTATTCATGTCTTGAACATGTTCATCTTTGAAAATCAGAAGAATTCCTAGTACGCATCTTAAATAGGAGATGCCTTGAGGTACCTGCTGAACCACAACTCTGGGGTTCTAGACATGTCATGAGGAGTATGTGAATGGAGTCACCCCAATATGAGTTGAGGTCATGTGTAATAATGTGACACTTATGCTTTTGAAGGTGTATTTTTAAGTGTGTGTGTGTGTGTGTGTGTGTGTGTGTGCGCGCGCGCGCGCGTGCGTGTGTGCGTGTGTTCCACATGTATATAGATGCCTACTCTATCAGAAGATAGCATCATATGATCTTTAGCTGGAGCTATATGAACAACTCCAGTGTGAAAGAACTCACTATAAGTAGCAGAGACAAAAATTCTGTTACACCCTTCTCTTCTTCATCATGTTATGTCCCATGGATATTTTCTTCTGTCACAACCAGTCAAATTTAGTTCTCACAGTCCCATTGCTGAATGGGTTAGTCTCAAATGTTCTCTGCCAAATGCTGTCACAGCATGCACAGCTATTCCATAATTTTATAAGGTCCTATGTTGATTCAAACAGGGAAAGATGAAAAATCTCAATCCAAAGAATTCACCTGACTCTTGATTAGGAATAAAAGGGTGTGTCTAGATTTTCAGCTAGCATTCTGGGTACCTTTTGCCACAAGAATTTGAAGAGCTTTGAATTTTTATCCATTTTCTTCTTTCTTTTATTCTCTTTACCTTAGATTTTGAGAATCATGATAGTTAATCTATATAACTCCAATCACTTTCATATCTATCTTACATTATTTAAAAAACTTAATCATGTAATAAATTGAATTAAGCAACAATAGTATAATGAGTTAAAATAAATAAGCAATAATTTTTCAAGACTTCTTTTATCATTTGTTGAGCAAATACTTTATATAAGAAGTATATGACAACTAGCCATATCTTCTGTGCTATTCTAGAGATTTCAGAGAAGGTGATAACCATGTTTTTGTCTCCTACTTCCTATGCTATGGTGTGGAGGAGACAGGGAAAGAAGCTGCATATTCAGCTAAACACAAGAGAATGAGATAATTTTAAACAAACAGAAGGAGATAATTTCAATTACTGAAACAGGAATTTGGCTCAGCAGACAAATGCTTAAATTGGGCAATCAGTAACCAGATCAGAATGATACAGAGAAAGCCAGTTTTGCAAGATAGAAGTTCACATGTAAGCAACAGAAATAAAACCAATAATAATAACCAATGTTAGTAGTATCTACTACATAGAAAAGAGTGATAATTATAAAACTGGGAGGTATGTGGAAACAGAATACAGACTGCATGGAAGACCATTGCTATAATGTTTGCATATAGCTGAAGGGTCTTGAAGAACCACTGGAATGTTTTAAATGATAGGTATATGTCATTTGTGCTTGTCTTATAAATAGAAAGTCGTACTCTGTAGGAAATATAGAAAAGTGGCAATGGGAACAGCAGGATCCATTTTGAAATTTCAAGGCAAAAATTAGTAATGGCTCATAAAACTAGTGAGATGAGATAAGGAGAGTCATTTCATACTCATCAAAGGAACAACCCACCAAGACAATATTGCACTTCTAAAATATGCACACCAAACACAGGTGCACTCAATTTCATATAAGAAATATTATTGGATCTAAAAGGGGGAAAAAAACTTGTAGATCAAGCCCAAGACAGTGATGGTGAGTGATTTTGTTTTCCTGCTCTGACCAATAGACAAGATATCTGAATAAAAACTCATCAAGGAAACATTGATGTTAAGTGACATCATAAACCAAATGAATCCAACAGACATCTACAGAACATTCCATCCAGACAACTAAAGAATACACATACTTCCAGCAGCTCATGGAAATTTCTCTAATATTGACCACATATGAAGATATAAAACAAGAATGAATACAGGAAAACTAAAATACAATCCAGTACTCTAGCTGACAATACTGGAATCAATCTCTATATCAACAGCAATGGAAAATACAGAAAATACAAAAACTCATGGAGATTAAAAGTATACTACTGAATTAAAATCAGGAAGAAATTAAAAAAAAAATAACTTTCTAGAACTGAATGGAAATGAAAACACAGTGCACCAAAATCTACAGGAATGAAAGCATCCCCCAGAGCAAAGTCTA
Source organism: Peromyscus leucopus (assembly GCF_004664715.2). NCBI lineage: Eukaryota > Metazoa > Chordata > Mammalia > Rodentia > Cricetidae > Peromyscus > Peromyscus leucopus. The sequence goes on from NC_051064.1 coordinate 84,508,871, forward strand.
CAACACTAACTGTCTACATTAAAAACTCTAAAGAACCTTGACATCATGAGGTTTGCAGGCAAATGGATGGATCTAGAAAAAATCAACATGAGTGAGGTAACCCAGACTCAGAAAGACAAACATGGTATGTACTCACTCATAGGAGGATAATAGATGTGTAACAAGGATGACTGGACTGCTACTCACATCACCAGGGAGGCTACCTGGAAAACAGGACACCAAGAAAAACACGGGCATCGCCCAATGACAGAGAAATGGCTGAGATCTACATGAACAGCCTGGACATGAGTGGGGGTAATGAAGGGCGAGGGTTGAGGGAAAGAGAGCTTGTGGGAGCGGGAGATTCCAGCTGGATCAAGAACAAAGAGGGAGAACAAGGAATAGGAGAACATGGTAAATGAAGACCACAAGAAGCAAAGTGCTAGAGAGGCCCACAGAAATCCACAAATATACCCCCACAACAGACTGCTGGCAATGGTCAAGAGCCCGAACTGACCTACTCTGGTGATAGAATGGCCAAACACCCTAATTGTCATACTAGAAACCCCATCCGAAGACTGAGGGATCTGGATGCAGAGATCCACAGCTAGGCCCCGGGATCTCTAATTAGCGAGAAAGAGGAGGGTTTATATGAGTGAGAACTGTTGAAACCAAGGTTGGATAAAGCACAGCGACAAATAGCCAAAGGAGTGGAAACACATGAACTATTAACCAAAGGCTGAGGGGCCCCCAACTGGATCAGGCCCTCTGAATGGGTGGGACAGTTGATTGGACTGATCTGTTTAGGAGGCATCCAGGCAGTGGGACCGGGTCCTGTGCTCATTGCACATGTTGGCTGTTTGAAACCTGGGGCTTATGCAGGGACGCTTGGTTCAGTCTGGGAGGAGGGTACTGGACCTGCCTGGACAGAGTCTACCAGGTTGATCTCAGCCCTGGGGGGGGGAGCTTTGCCCTGGAGGAGTGGGAACGGGGGTGGGCTGGGGGGAAAGGGAGGGACCAGGAGGGGGGAGAACAAGGGAATCCGTGGCTAATATGTAGAACTGAATTGTATTGTAAAATAAAAGGAAAAAAAAAGACTATTACACAGAAAAAAAAAAAAAAAAAAAAAAAAAAAACTAACTCTAGAGAGCAGCCAGGAGGCAGTGGCACATGCCTTTAATCCCAGCACTCAGGAGGCAGAGCCAGGCAATCTCTGTGAATTCAAGGCCAGGCCCCTCTACAGAGCCTGATCCAGGACAGGCACTGTGTCTCGAACATCCTCCCACCCCACTCCCCCCCAAAAAAACAAATAACCCTATAGAGCTCTCATATTAATTACTGTATGTTACAATTGAAGGTCTTAGAAAACAAGAGTAAACAATACACAAATATGGTAGACAGGAAGGGCTGAAAACATCAGGGCTGAAATTAATTAAACAGAAACTAAAGAAAAACAACAGAAAGAATTAAGAGCTGTTTCTTTGAAAAGATTAACAAGACTGGCAAATCATTAGCTAAATTAACCAACAGAAAAAGAGAGAGTATCCAAATTAATAAAGTCAGACTTGAGAAGAGACATCACAATAGATATTGAGGAAATTTGGAGTTATGAGGACACATTTTAAATTTTATACTCCACTAAACTAGAAAATCTAGAAGAAATGAATGAATTTCTAAAAGCATATGGCCTACCAACATTAAAGCAAGATGAAATAAATAATTTAAGTAGAGCCACAACAACCACTAAGACAACAGTAGTAATTTAAAAATCTCCCAAATGAAAAATGCCTCAGGGCCAGATGTATTCAGAACAAATTCTACCAGACCTTCATGGAAGAAGTAGTACCAGGACTTTTCAAAATTACCTGTAAAATAGAAGAGAAACAAGCTGCTCCAATTTCTTTTTATGAATCCAAGATTACCCTGATACCTGAACCAGATAAAGACCTGATTTTTAAAAAAAAAGGTGAATTATCGGCCAATCCCCCTCATGTACATGGACACACACATACAAAAAAAAAATCTCAGTAAAATATTTGCAATAAAATATTTGCCAAGAATTCTCAGTACAATTCAATAGCATATGAAAGATCACCCTCCACAATTACATCAGCTTCACCTCACAAATGCAGGGAAAATTCAACATTCCTAAAGCAATCAAGGTAATCCACCACATAAGTATGTTCAGTTACAGAAATGACACAAGCATCTCAGCAGAACGTCAAAGGTCTTTGACCAACTTCAATATCCCTTAGTAGTAGAAGTCCTGGAAAGTCTAGGAACATGAGAGTACACCTCAACATAATAGGGGCAATGTACAATAAGCCAACTGTCAATATTATGATAAATGGAGAAAAATGCAAAGTGTTTTCATGAAAATCAGCAATAACTCAAGAATATCCACTCTTCCCATTCCTCTTCAACATGGTCCTTGAATGCATGACCAGAACAATAAAATAGAGAAAGGGATATGAATATGAAAGAAAGAAATGAAAGTACCCTTGTTTACAAATGATATGCTTCCTTTTTTAACATTGAAAATAGATACTTCTCTCATATAATATATTCTGACTACAATGTCCCCTCCCTCCACACCTCCCAGGTCCCCATCCATCTCCTCAAGATGCATTCCTCCTCAGTTTCCTCTTCATAAAAGAGTAGGCCTCCAAGAAACTGACAACCAAACAGGACAAAATAAATACAGTAAGACAAGGTAGAAAGAAGCCCTCATATCAAGGCTGGACAAGGCCACCTGAAAGGAGGAAAGGAGTATCAAGTGCAGGCAAAAGAGTCAGAGATACAGAAGTTTCCACTGTTAGGAGTCCCACAAATGATTCTATATAGAGAAAATCATAGAGATTCCACCTGTAGTATTTGGAATTGATAAGCACATTCAGCAATGTACACAACACAAAATTAACACACAGCAATCAGTAGCCTCCTAACCAACACAGTGAAATGCTTGTAAAATGAAACTTATAAGACATTGAGGAAAGAAATACAAGGAGATACCAGAGGGAAAGACAGGCCATGATTCTGGATTAGTAATTGTGTGAAAATGAACATTCTATTAAATGGAAGCTACAGATTCAATCCAATTCTCATAAAACTTCCAACACAATTCTTGACAGAAATTGAAAGAATAATATCAAAATTCAAATGGTAAGAAAAAATATGCAGAAAATCAAACAATGGTGAACAATAAAAATACTGCCTGGGTATTATCATCCCAGATTTCAAGTTATATTTCACAACTATAATAATAAAAATATCATAATTCTGATATTAAAAGCTGATATATCTTTCATTGAAATAGAACAGAGGAAGCCCACAGTCATATACTCACCAATTTTTTACAAAGAGGCCAAAAAATACACATTGGAGAAAAGACAGCATTGTTAACAAATATTTGCTGGTCAAACTCATAAGCAACATGCACAAGATTAAAATTAGATATCTCTCATCCTGCATAAACCTCAATTTCAAATGGATCAAAGACTTCAACATAAGGCCTGATACCTCAGCTCCAATAGAAGGGAAAGTGAGGAATAGAATTTAATTTATAGGCACAGGAAATAACTTTCTGAACATGACAATGGTAGGGCAAGTATTAAGACCAATTGAGATGATATATTGTGTACCCTAATAAACTTTCCTTAGGATCAGAGGACAGAGTCAGCCATGAGATTAGACATAGAGGTCAGGCAGTGGTGGGCTAAACCTTTAATCTCAGTACTGAGAAGCACACACACATTTAATCCCAGGAAGAGATGTCTGGGCAGGGAGAGGTATATAAGGCACGAGGAAACAGGAACTCACTCTCTCTAGGCTGAGGATTTCATAGAAGTGAGAACTAGTGGCTGGCTGCTCTGCTTCTCTGATCTTTCAGCTTTCACCCTAATATCTGACTCTCTGCTTTTTAATTAAGTGACCTCATGAAATTAAAAATCATCTGCAGAACTAAAAACACAATCATTTGTGTGAAGAAGTATCCTACAAAATGGAAAAAGATCATTACCAGCCATAAACATCAGAGAGTTTGTGTCTAGAATACATAAAAACCACAAAACCAAACATGATTAAAGTAAACAAGCAAGTTAAAAGTTGGGACATGGAACTAAATATAAGTTTCTCAATATAAAAAAATATGACTGAGAAGTTTCTAATTAAAACTACTTTGAGATTTCATCTTAACTCAGTCTGAATGGCTTAGATACTAAAAAAATTACAACAAATACTAGCATGAATACGGGAAAGGAAGACATGTATTCACTGTTGATATAATGTAGATTGGCGTGGATGTTCTACAAAAAGCAAGAAATAGCTTCCAAATGACCCAGTTATAGTACTTATTGGTCTGTTCCCAATGGACCCTAACCTGCTATAGAGATACCATCTCAGCCAACTCTATTGCTCTCTGTTCATAATAGTCAAGAAAATGAAACAGCCTAGATGTCAATCATAGATGAACCAACAGTAAAAGTGTGGTTCATATATACAATAGAATACTATTCAGCTGTGAAGAAGCATGAAATTCCCCAGTAAATGAAAGCAACTGGAAATAATCATCCTGGGTTAACCAACACCCAGATAAACAAATGTCTCATTCTCTCTCGTATGTGGATACTGGCTTTGTATCTTCAGGTAAATGCATTTCAATTATAGTACTCATAAAAGATAAAAAAAATATAGCTAGTGGGGGCTGTTGGGGTGTTCAAAGGAAGGGTGATAGAATAGAAAGCCATGAGTGGAGATAGAAGAATAAGAGTACAGAAAGGGTTAAACTGAGTTTGGAGGAAAGGGTAGAAAAGAGAGTGTGAGGAAAAATAACTAACACTAAAGACCTTTGAAAATAAGATATAGAAACCCACTTCTGTAAGTTTCTTAAAATATGTTCATAAACACATATAAAGGGGGTTTAAATATAGTTATCCTATAATGAGGAAACAATGCCTCACTTAGACACCATATGTATGTCAGATAAAAAGGCCCAGTGCCAGGCATAAATCACCTCTTTTCTAGTTGCTCTTCAATGGGGTACAATAAGCCCACCCACAGATATTACAGGGCATTGCTATTGCTTTTAGTCATCATTTTCATCTCTTCACCACCATGTTACTGAAGACAGCATGTCCAGTCACAATACATGGACAAATCAAGCTGTTATTAACTTGGACGTTTCAGCCCTACTGGTTAATTTTCACAGTGCTGGAAGACACTGTATGCTTTACCAGAGGAGAAAAGTAATCATCAATATTAGCCAGCTGTGAACCCTGACAATTACAATAATGATTGGGAAGGCAAGACATATCCACTGGTGCATTCATGGCCCAAATGATATGAAAGTAATAAAACACTTCTGATTAAACTTAAAAGTCTGCCCCACAGAACAAACTCATGCCTCATACTGTTAAGTGTATCCCAAGTCTGAGTCTGACTAGGTCATAGATGCTATAAGAAGATCTATTACTACTATCCTGCCAAATGCACATAGTAATAAGATGTTCCCGGCATTATTATCATCATACCTACAGAATAGCACATCTTTCAACACTCATCAGAGGAGCTTCTTTTTGTAGTAGGTGGCAATTAATACAGAAACATATAACCAGTCAATGCCAACATGCAAAGAATAAGAGACCGAGAGAGGCTACTCATGCTCCAGTACATGACCCCACAGCCATATGCATACAGAAAGCACTTGATGGAATATATATATATATATATATATATATATATATATATATATATATTAATTTTGAACAAAATTTGGGATAAATTGGTGTGGCAGCTGGGAAGTTAAAGGTGGGTTGACTTGATCAAAACATTATTGCATATATGAATATGAAATAAAAGATTATTAAAGCTAATGATTGTTTAATGATTGTTTAGATCAAAGTGAAGTTGGCAATGGAAAGAAGTGGATACATCTAGACTATATGTTGAAAATAGAATCAGTAGGTCCTGTTGATGAATTAGATGTGTGTAGTGAATTAAAAAATGAATAATGGATGATTGGTGGTTTGAGATTTTAGTCCCTGAATAGGCATTAGTAATGTTTAAGTGAGGGATCAAGAACATGCACAGAGAAATAGCTTGAATATATCTATGTTACTGCTTACTACATGTCACCTCTACTTTAGCCATATTAGGCTAGGGTGTTTCTTACCTATATGAAAGCAAAGGTCAATGTATAAAGTAAATGAGGAAATCTGTAATTCACTGGGAAATTTGTGGCTGACCTTACACACTATATACACTGGAAATCATTATCACAAAGATATGCTCTTTTGGATGTTCAGAGCGAGGGAATGCATCTTAGTAAGGAGGAGGGAGCTTGGGCTGGAGCTTAGGAGACAGCCCACATGGCAGTGCAAACCTGTCATTAAAGCACTATGGAGGCAAACAGGAGATTACAAATTAGGAACTGAAAACAAAGACAACATTGCAATCTAGTTAGTTGTTTGGCACTGATCAAGATTCCAGTCTTAACCAGTTCCCAGTTTCATGCTACAATCTCATGGGTGCTATAATGAACAGAGCTCACTGGCCCACAGTTAGAACTCCATAAAACCATGTTGTTTCTTGGCCATTTCTGGAATATCAACACAGCATGGCACACTAATGGTGTGGCATCTCTACCTAAATCTTCATTATTGTTGGCAGGAAACATTTCTGAAAGTAGTCACTTGGCCTTCATTTCTATCCAATTTCTTTAAAGTCCTCAAAATCCACAGATGACTTCTTTACTATGAAAAGAAAATGACATGACGGTGTTTGTTTTTTCTTAGCTGCATGTTTCATAAAGAATGGGTCTAATAATTAACAATGTAGCTGCAGCTTATTATGGTGTGGTTTACATTTCTGATCCTCATTTGCATTAGAATTTGGAAAACTGGAATGGCTTTTTAATGTAGTGTGCTCTCAGGTTCCATAGGGCCCCAAACTCTACAAAAGTGGGTGTATGGAAATAACACAAATTCAACAGGAATCAAAGAGGCCAGATAAAATAAAGAATGGAGAAGCATCATGTAGATAGACACTACTGGAAAAAAAATCTCACCAAAACCTCAACTCCATGACACACTTGACAGTATTAGGGAGGGCAACACTGCCTCCATTTCAATTAATACATTGTAAACTCAATATCTGTGTCATAATAAAGTTTCAGTTCAGATTTGTACAATGTAGGAATTCTTTGTTGAGGCTAAATAAAACATGCTTTCTAGAAAACAATATTATTGTTTGTGCAAAATTGATTTTTATGCTGTTTGACTCCAGAGTGACAGTTTACTAGGCTATATTTTTCCTGTTTTCAGTATTGTCTCATCTAATTTTATTTTTCATTTTCCCAAATCATTTGTATGAGCCTGTGGGAAATTGTGGTGTTTATCCTCTGGCTTCTCTCTCTTTTGAGATAATTTGTAATTTGCTAACACACTGTAAACACTACAGCTTTGCATAACTTCTGAATGGTTAATCTGTTTGTCCTCAAAATTACCAGATTATTCATTTAATTTTGCCATCATTTTCTTTGCACATTAAAAATGTACTCAAGATAATTTAGTTTGGAATGTGAAGGGCTAATGTAAAAATTACTTTTGTACCCTGTAAAGGAGCAAACAGTATTGAAAAAACTGAACAGCTAAGACATGATTTCAAAGAGAGTGGTGCATACCTAAGAGGGTAGATACTTTCAATACATATTAAAATTATGCCCTGAAAATTGTTAAATTGTTGTGGCAAATTATTTAGGCCAATGTTGGATTTGGGTTTAAGAACAACCAAAATCAATCAATCATCCATCCTCATTGTCACCGTCTCTCTCTCTCTCTCTCTCTCTCTCTCTCTCTCTCTCTCTCTCTCTCTCTCTCTCTCTCTCTCTCTCTCCCTTTCTCTCTTTCTTTTATTTGCTTCTAATTAAAAGCCTTAGCATGTAAACTCAAGGTAGCCATGGAGCTGTGGTTCGATGGAATGAATAAATGATGGAATGAATAATGAACGGAATGAATAGAAGAGGTGGGAGGACAGACCATACAGTGGATAAAACATGAGCCTCAAGAAACACTGGAACACATCCTCCAACTTCATTCAAGCTTTTTCCTATTTCATAAATAAGGAATTCTATTAAAGCATCCATTTGTCTACCCAGTGGAGGCCGTCTCCCTTTCTTTAGAACTCCACACTTGTTAGTCACAAGGGGGTGAAGTTGACAAAAGCTTTAGTTTTCAAAACCACCCTTGTAAGGAGAGAGAAAGAAGCCAGTGGTGCGAACACGAAGCAGGAATGAGACAGCATACTTGAGAGGAAAGTGTGTGTGTCAAAGCTGTCAGAGGACCTGAGAGAGGCTATTGGAGAGCAGTCTTCTTAGAAAATACATCAAATATAAACTCTATCTATGTACAACCCACTTTCACAGCAAATTCTGACTTGAAAACCCAGGGTTACAAACACAAGTAACTTACAGAGTAGTTACAAAAAAGTAGGTGTAGGTTTTAATTTTTCTTGACATTTGAAGAAGAGGGTAGCAAACTTATCAAAAGACTGGCCATTTTAAGACACCATATCCCCAAATATCCATGAACAGAAACTATAGGACAGTTTGTTTAATGCAGAGAAGAAAATATGAGCAACAAGGGAACTGAGTACCGATGGTACGATGGTACCACTGAGCACGGGGAATGAGAGCTGACTGAGCCCCGAAGGGGGAACTGAGTACCAACTGATTCACTCCAGTGGGGACTAAGTGTTGACTGAGCTACAGCTAATGTTCTCATATTTTAATTTCGATGTTCATTCATAACATCTTGGCAGAAGAAGAAAAAAAAACAAGATTGTGTATACAAATTGGATGCCTCTTTAAAAATTTGCATCAGATACAAAATATACTCAACTAAACCAGTAAAACGTTAAAACAAGTAAAATGCTATATATTCAAAAGCAGCGAAGGCAGCTGCAAGCAGACCAAGCTTTCCCCCAGCTACTCTGCTCCTCAGAGGTTCTCCTCTGTGAACTGCTGTCCACATTCTCAGTGACAGTCATCCCTGCACCTACTTGTTCCGAGTCATAGGACCCTGTGATGGGATGTGAAAGCTGCTTGACATAGTTTCAACTTATGGGTTCATTTCAGTGAAGAAAAACTTAGTAAGAGAATCTTTATCAGCTTCCAATTTTCTTAAAAAATAATGGTACATAATATTCAACAACAACAACAACAAAAAAAACCCAACTCTGCTACCTTGATGAATTATATCAGGAAAGAACAGAAATTTGGGGTTTTATATAAAATGTAGGCTTGTCTGAATCAGGAACCGAGTGGGAAAACAAGGAAAGAGATACCATGATAAATGAAGGCACCATGGGAATAGGGAGAAGCAGAGTGCTAGGGAGGTTCCCAGGAATCCACAAAGATACCTCCAACATAGACTACTGGCAATGGTCGAGAGGGTGCCTGAGTTGACCTACTATGGTGATTGGATGGCTGAATACCCTGACTGTCATGATAGAACCCTCATCCAGAGACGGAAGCAGATGCTGATCCACAGACAGGTCCCAGGCAGAGCTACAGGAGTCCAATCGACGAGAGAGAAGAGGGACTGTATGAGTGAGAGATATCGAGACCATGATTGGAAAAAGCACGGAGACAACTAGCCAAACTATTGGAAACACATGAACTGTGGACCAATAGCTGAGGAGCCCCCATGGTACTGGACTAGGTCCTCTGGATACATGAGACAGTTGTTTAGCTTGAACTGTTTAGGGAGCACCCAGGCAATGGGACTCCATGAGCTGGCTTTTTGGAACCTAGTGCCTATGGTGAGACACTTTGCTCGGCCTTGGTACAGGGAAGAGGGGCTTGGACCTGCCTCAACTGAATGTACCAGGCTCTGCTGACTCCCCAGGGGAGACCTTGCCTTGGAGGAGGGGATGGGGAAAGGCTGAGGGACAGGAAGAGGGAGGACAGGGGAATCTGAGGTTGATATGTAAAAGAAATAGAAGATCTCTTAATAAAAAAATTTTAAAATATAATAAAAATGTAGGCTTGTCGAAATCAACATGACAATCTATTAGTTGTAAGTTTCAACTTTCTTCTTCACTTTAACAAGAGTTCCTTACAAATAAAATTAAAGCAGACAATGAACATTAGACATCCGTTACTATGCCATCAAGAGATGAATCCCTCAGTGTTTTTAACCATTATGCCTCTTGTCACCTGATTCTTACTATTTTCTTTTAAGGAATAAAAATTCTCCAGTTTAGTATTTTGTCTGACTTTCAATATATTTTTTAATATATTCAATATATTATAAAGTATAATAAAAGCTTGTGAATCTATGCTGGTCAACAAAATAGAAGATGTATTTTGACCAAAACAAATACCAAACTAGAAGAATGCTTGTTTTGTATTGTGTCATTCTGCTCCATAATATTCTCAATTAACAAAGATAGTTGAGTTGCACTCTTATTGAGTTTTCTGGTTTTATCTGTATATTTTATGGTGTGTGTGTGTGTGTGTGTGTGTGTGTGTGTGTGTGTGTGTGTATGTGTGTGTGTGTATGTGGGGACATTCATGACACAGATTGTATGCAAAGGTCATACTATAACACTGAGGGTTGGTCTTCACCTTCCAACTATTTTTTTCCTCTGTGAGATGGATTCTTTGATGTGTGGTGCTATGTGTACCAAGGCAGCTAACATGAATGCTTTGAGGATTCTCTCTCTTTGATTCTGTCTTGTTTTAGAAAAGTTGAGATTACAGACACATGCCACTGTGCCTGATTTTATTTCAGTTCTATGAATTCATATCTAAACATGCATAATAGGCATTTTACCCACTAATCTATCTCACCAGCATTTTGTCTGGCTTTAATGCAAAGACACATATGACATGTATGCATGAACAGAGCTCATTAGTTTTGCAATCAGAACTATGGCACTCTGACACTGCTTTATGCATCTGTCACTTCTACCTGATATGGTGCCTCAAGCAATGCTCCACAGCAATTATAATAATATTTGTCAATGGACTTATTATATTAGATGTATGTCCTTAAAGTCGGAATCTAGGGGCTCATATATGCTGGGCAAGAACTCTATTGCTCAGCTACAATCCCAGCATTGGTTTTAGGTTGTTTTTAAAAAATGTATTTTAGTTTCACTTTATTTTAAACTTTCCAAATCTTGAATTATGTGTGTGACTCATTAGGAGAACTGTGGAGCCAATGTGGAAATTTTCTAAACTTAAAATATACAGTAATACTGAATATATACACACGTATAATTCATATATATATAATTTAATATGATACATGTAATTGAATTATATAATTTAATTACACACACACACACACACACATACACACAGAGTGATATATTAAGTACTCTAATAAACTTTGCCTGAAGATGAGAGGACAGAACAAGCCACTAAATTAATCAAAGAAGCCAGACAGTGGTGGCACACACCTTTAATCCTAGCATGCGGGAGGCAGAGATCCATCTGGATTTCCGTGAGTTCAAAGCCACCCTGGACTACATGAGATTAACTTAGTCAAGGAGAGAAAACAGAGTTGGACAGTGGTGGCACATACCTTTAATCCAAGTACTGGGAAGCACACATGCCTTTAAGCCCAGGAAGTGATGGCTGGACAGAGGAAGTATATAAGGCATGAGGACACAGGAGCTAAGGCTTTTCGGCAGAAGCATCCCTTCAGCTAGAGGCTTTTTTAGCCTGAGGAGTTGGTGAGGTAAGAGGTGGTGGCTGTGGCTTGTTCCTTTGTCTCTATAATCTTTCAGCAATTACCGCAACATCTGGTTCTGGGTTTTTTATTGAAAGACTATTTTAGAAATTTGAGCAACACACACACACACACACACACACACACACACACACACACACACGACCTCAAGAATCATCATATTAAAACAACTCAAGAAAAGTAACACATTAAAGTAACACATTAGTGAGTTATAGAAACAATTGTGTAGAGCTGGAGAGATGGCTCAGAGGTTAAGAGTACTGGCTGCTCTGTGTCCTGAGTTCAATTCCCAGCAAATGTGTGGGTGCTCACAACATCTGTAATGAGATCTGGTGCCCTCTTCTGGCCTGCAGTCATACATGCAGGCAGAACATTGTATATATAATAAATAAATAAACCTCTAAAAAAAAGAAAAGGAAGAGAGAAAAAAGGAACAACTGTGTAAAAGCTCTCAAGGAGGGATTCTGATACTCCCATGACACAAACCTTAACAGGAAAACAAAACAAGCAAAAGCTGCCTGAGATGAGTCCATGCTGTAAAAGTTACAAGCCACAGGGGTAAAGGAACATATCACATTAGCAGCAACAAGAAACATAAAAAAAGTACATTCCAGAAATACTAGAAAACTAAGGACTGATTGCTTCCAAATCCTAATGGAGTCACAGGGGAGTGCTTGAGCCTTACATTTATTGAATGGCTTGATCACGAAGACTTTATTCCATATAGTAATCTGTAGTTGACATAGATTTTTTTCCGAAGGTTTTAAATATTTTTTCCAGCACCCACTATATAGTTAAATCAAAGAAACATCCTTTCATCTTACATTGGTTCTAAATATTTTATTTCAAAGTATATGAATGTATCCTGTTGACCTGCCTACCAGAGTTTGCTACCTGAGAAAAATGCAAAACCCATTTTGTATTAAAAAAAAATCTGTTCATCAAGCATATTTGTAAGATAATACACCACGAAGGAAATTATAGTAAGGTTCACTAAGCAGCCTTACACAACTTCAATAAGCACTAGATTTCCTTAAAGTCATTGCCAGTTGTTCAGATGAATGAAGTCAGATTCTTGACCAGAGGTTGCTGGCGCAAATCAATAGACAGCCGTGTGCACTCAGCCCATATCATATTTCAATAACAGGTGCTTAGAATTCAGTACACAGCTCAGCTATAAATCACAGAAAGAAATGATATTAAAAGTTAGATTTGAACTCAGCAATCAATGGAAATGTGCACCAGAGATGAAATACTTCTAGACATACATTGAAAGCAGATTTGCGTCACTGCCATCTGTACTTTGTAGTTTGATTTCCGACAACCATTTTGTAAAAAGAGCAAAATCCAGAGTAGCCAGAGCCTGACTTAGAAATTGCTTAATTTGCTGATTAAAGTAAAGAGGTATGATTTATGGGGGGCAGGAAAGCTTTCAAACAGGAAGGTAAAAGACTGGTAGCTCGCAAAGACACCATGAAACAACTGCTACTCTGTTTATTTGACACTGTATTTTAGTTTTATTATATATATATTTCTTCTATGCTTGGATAATGACAGTATTTTAGTATTATATATTAAAACTATATGACCACAATGTGGATCATCCAGTGTGCTTGCTTGTGAAGACATGTGGCAGAAACACAAATGGCAGACTCCTGCAACCAGTCATGTACTAGAAGAAGCTGCTGTGATGAACAGACTGGGCCATGTTCAGTGACCTAAATTAGGGTTTAGAAAAAGTGGGTGTGTTCTTGCCTTCAGCAAAGTAGGACAAGTATATGTGTTTACTTTATTTTCCAACACATCTGCAAAATCTGTGTGTGTGTGTGTGTGTGTGTGTGTGTGTGTGTGTGTGTGTGTGTGAGAGAGAGAGAGAGAGAGAGAGAGAGAGAGAGAGAGAGAGAGAGAGAGAGAGAGAGAGAGTCTAAAAGTAATGTGCCATTAACCTGAAAAACAAATGAACTGTAAGGTGGATTTCCATCAAAATGGGTATGAAAAGGATTCTATGTTAAATCTCAGACTGGAGCATACTTTGTGTCTCTTTATGATTTCTAGTAATACATTAGGTTGCTCAATACGTCCCTGAGGATACAGGGTGTCATTGCCTGCTGTCTCCATGACAGTCAAGGCAGAGTAAGGAAAAAAAGTTTTGTGTCCGCAACAGATACATTTTGGACTTACTAAATTAGGATAGAAAGTGAATTAGATACATTTTGGACTTACTAAAATAGGATAGATAAGGGAATTATTTTCTCTGATTTGTCAAATACAAATGGACTAGACATCGTTTAGGTATTTGTTACTTGTATATATTGTATATAGTTATTGTACTTTTGTATATAGTTTTTCTTTTGTTAGTTATAACCTTTTGCCTTTTTTTTCTTTTTATTAAAATAGAAAAGGGGAAATATGGTGATATTTTATTTGTACTGAAATGTAATTTTAATTTTATGTTAATAAATAAAGTTGCCCTGGGGTCAGAGCTATTAGAGCCATAGCAAGAGCGTGATGCTTAGAAGAGCTAGGTAGATTTCTGTGTGTTCAGGGATACAGCCAGTATTGGAGACATATGCCTTTAAGACCTGGAGGGCGGTACTTACAGGCAGTGATGAGGCAGTCATGTGGTTGGGTTTAGAACCAATGAGAAGGCAGAACAGAAAGACTATTTAAACACAGACAAACAGGAAGTAGCTCTCTCGGGGAAGCTAGGAGCACTGCAGGAGGTAAGATTTTATCTCTGAGCTCTGACCTCTCGGCTTTCTCTCTTTTACATTGGCTCTGTGTTTTTTATTTTAAAAAGACGATTGGATACATCTACAGAACTGTAAGGTGGATTTCCATCAAAATGGGTATGAAAAGGATTCTATGTTAAATCTCAGACTGGAGCATACTTTGTCTCTCTTTATGATTTCTAGTAATACATTAGGATGCTCAATACGTTCCCTGAGGATACAGGGTGTCATTGCCTGCTGTCTCCATGACAGTCAAGGCAGAGTAAGGAAAAAAAGTTTTGTGTCCGCAACAGTGCTTGCTGACATTATCACCTCAATAGAAAATAAACCCCAAGCTGAAAGGCTATGCTGCTTTTCTTAATAATTATGTGGGCTTGTATAGAAGAGAAGTCCTTGACTACAACCATTAACATAATTGGCTAAACATTTCAATAGATATTCTTTTTCTTAAAAAATAACACAGTGAGACTTGTGCCTGCTACCCTGGTAAACATTGAAATCGTTGTATCTGGAGTGGCATTACCTTCCCCAGCACTGAAACACTGAGAGCTAAATTGCTGCATGGGACAAAAGTGGTGCCTACCAACTGATGTCTGAGGAAAGGGCTTAAATGGTTAACTTTCCTTACCACCAGGGTTAGAGGTGAGAGTGCCTGTATTCAACATATTCCACATTCCTCTTCATATTCTAAATTAGCCAAAGAACTCAGCAAAAGGAAGTATACCACTCTCCATAAATGTGTTCTATGTGCAAAAAGCAAAATATCAAATTTACAGTAAGCCAGTGACACTCAGGAAGAAAGGACACCCATACTCATTTCTAAGGCAACACCCATTTGACAGACATGGAAGCTAGGGTTGGGAGTTGGTGAACTATACCACAGAAACAGACACGTCCTTCTTTCTTTTTCTACATTTGCTATTTGCAGGGGACTCTGCCACCACCATGGCCAGTATAGTAAAGCTCCATGGAGGCAAGAAGGCTGTTCCATTCAGAATGAATAAGCCAGTTTTAGTTCAAACGTTGGGAATATGACCCAGAGTAGTTTATTTTAGGCACATTTAAGCACAGCACAATTAGGTAAAAACTTTTCTGGTAATAATTAACACAATTCCACATGCACAATAAAGCATACATAAATCTACTTGAGGAGCAATAAGCTAAATAAAGATCAGATATGACTACATTGAAACTCTTTGTAAAGTACATGTGATACCTTCCATAGCAATGGATTCTACAAATTGACTAAGAAAAAAAAAAACTTATGATAAAGATTTAAGGGAATGTCTAGTGTGGTCTCTAAGCCACACAGATAGTGCAAAGGTCATCAGGCTAGTAACTGTGTCTGTGTGTCTGTTGCCAGTCTTTTTGGGCAGACAGTAAATTATGCATTCCTTCCTTTGAAGGAACAACTCTGTGTGTTTAGCATTTCAGGTTGCTCTAGTGCTTATCTATAAACACAAATAACTCACAGGTAGTGAAATATAGCAGCAGACTGTGTAGTGTCCCAAATGTGACAAAGACTATCAATGCAAGGTGAATTCTTGTGGTTAGTTGGGATGAGAACATCATTTTGAGCAGCTATAAAACATCTCTAAGTATCCACTTTTAAATCACATTTCTCCATTGGATTGGTTATTAGTTTAAAAGAAATTGTTTGTACAAATAAAAGTAAACAAAATGCTATAATGGGCTATGTTTTCAACTTTTTAGTGGTCAAACTTTTATTCATGGCTGTCTGTAAAGCCAACGTAGAAATCATCCCAAGCTTGAACTGTCTGGATAAGGGATATGAATGCCAAAGCTCCTAGTTGTCAATGGGACTTTAGTTGTAATCTTGGTTCTGTGATTTTTAATATCATGGCCACAGAATAGATATCGGATTTCTTTAAGCTCTGATTTCCTGGTTTGTAAAGTCTATGAGGGATGTTATCAGGAATGAATCTGATAACATTTCTATATTATTAAATGCACTCCCAGGCATGTAATGGTCACCTACTAAATGACAGCTTTTATTTTATTCCCCCGAGGTTGCTCTATCTAACAATCTAATCACTAATACTGTTGCAAATTTGGACTTCAGGACACAAATCTACATTTTTGAAGAGAAAAAGGAAATTTCTAGGGAAAGCAGGTTTTCCATTGTAACTCCCTTTTCCCCTCTTAAAATGTGTTCTGCGTAGCTCTATTGAGAATCCACCTCCTATTATTTAAGACAATCTTTGATTGGATTCAAGCTCTCCTCCTAAATCCTCTCAAAGGACAATCCAAACTCTTCAATTATCTTTTTCACATACATCTCAAAAGGTACTTTGAGTGCTTGAAAGGCCATAATTCTTTCTCCTAAAGTTTTGAATTCCATCTGATGAAATTACCACACTTTGTAGACTAGTGCCATGTCACAGAAACAATAGCATCAATTAACCTCCCCTGCCTTCAGCCAGGTTCTTTCTTATCCTTCATAAAAGTTAATTTGGTGCTTTTGAAAGAAGAAAGATTGGAGGATAGAGAATCAGGGTCTTGACGTCACAAAATAGGTACTGACTAGAATGAGTGGCAATATCCTTAAAATTGTTGGCTTCAGAATCTCAGATACATTTAAGGAAGGGTTGTCTTACTTGAGTGGAGGTAATTGAATCTCCCTGGTACATTCAGTCTGTGGAATCACTCGCACGGTGATAATCAGAGCTATTCAACATAGTAAGAGTTAGTTTTTTTAATTAAAAAAAATTACTGTCATCAATTCTTGTGTATATTATGTAACAAAAATTTGGAATTATCTTGTCCAATCACATGAAAGAGAGGGTTCTATCAGGATAATGATCTACAAAAGTCTCAAAATTTGGTCTTAAAATGACTTTAATTTAATGAACACTTACTCTGGATCAATCATCTGTCAGTTTTGACTTCCTATCAGAAATGGAGACTAATAAGAGCAATCCAGTAATTCATGTGCTCATGAAAGAAAAGTCTGAAACTCAAAACTAGAAAAATGATAAGATCACTTCTAGGCTGACACCATGGGCACAACCTACCCTTTAGAAGAGCCCCCATACTAGAGTCAATGCTTTTCAGGCATTCTTAGTCATTTATTTTGCTATAAATTATGCATTATACAGTCAATTTTGTTCAGAAAACTGTGAGTACTATTGCAGACAACTCCCCCCCCCCCCCACACACACACAAGAACGATCTAGAGAAAAGCAGAGGTCTTGAGTCCTATAGCTACTTTAGACTTCATTTAACAAGCCCATTTTGATGAAGTGAATAATATACTTGCTCATGTAATAGACTACATTCCACTCCTTAAAAGGCAACTGAGATTTTTTAATCAAATACAACAAACTTTGATTTAGCATCAGCTCTGTATAAGAAGCCATAAGAGCACTTTGAGAGATTCACAAAACAATTCTTGTCCCATAAATCTGAAGTGAGAAACAAGATAGAAGGAGCTCATAAAATGTTCCTTCAGATCTGCTCTGAGATCCTAGACCTGCAGAAGTCCCGAAAGACACATGGAGTGTTAGGGAAGTCTTTTAAAGGGGGTCGGTAGATTTCCTTGTTGTCATTAGTAGGACTGGTGTGAAGGAAGAATCCTTTCCAAGGAGGAAGCAGCTGAAGACCAAAGGAAAAAAGCTAAATGTTTTTTGCAGTAACCCTTAGTAATACATACATTTAGTTACCAAATGGGATGCAGGTGAAAGAGAGTTTAAACAGAAGTGGAAATGAATTCTTACCTCCCGTTTTCCTCACCTCAACCTGATAAAGCACTGGCATTGAGTCAGTCACATAAATGACTCTTGTCTAAGTGTAGTCCTGGCTTTCTTTCAGTCTCTCTAGGTTAGAGGACTCTATGATCTTCCTACCTACTCTTCTCCACTTAAGCATCTTCTAAAGTGAGCTTTCCTGATTGAAAGTGAAAGTCTTGTTCTAAAATGAAAAACTGATTCTGCAACCATTGAGAGTGAGATCTTTCAATGTAGTGCTAGGACTGAAGGTTTTCTTGCTGCAGTCAGGATGGGACTAGAGTCCCATGTCTCCAACTTACAGCTGTGCCATCTAATGAATTTCTTGGCCTCCGTGACTTTTACTTTTCTCAAATGATGTTTTCTTGATGAAATAAAATGATGATATAAATAAAATAAATACACAAGATGTTAGGTAGCAGGGTCTGATCAAAACAGAATGAGTGCCAATTTCTCAGGGATAGAAAATTCCATTCTGCTGTGGAGTTGAAGACCAAATTCTTCTCTAGTGTCAAGTTTGCTTTCTTAGAAGGGCTGCTCAGCTACCTGGCATGTTGTCTTTCTCCAGTATCTTAGCATACTGAGATATCTCTGGAGAAGAACTCTCCACTTATTTGTGTCTCTCTGTAAAGGTCTCTCCCCTCATTTGCCACAGTCTCTCAATCTATTACATCATTTCCACCAGATAGAACAAAAACTCAGGCCATGATTGGCCCTATAGATTTTTCAGTTAGCAGGTACACATAAGAATAAAGCCTGCAATCTGTTTGCTTTGATACAGAGTTTATTTCTTATACCCATGGTCTCACTAGTCTTTAATATTCTGCAGGAATAAATGTTTTTCTTTAGCCAGTTCAACCACAGTAGCTAAAAATGTGCATTTTTATCTGCTACCCTTGAATTTTCCAATCCTTTCTTTTGGGCACTAACCTGAGTTTCTATTCACAACTTACATAGTTCAAGTAAAATCAATGAATTAAATTAACCAATAGCCAAAGACCTAGACAAACCTCTTCCTTCCAAAACAACACTTGATTTTTCAAATAATAAGATGTTAGTTATTGGAGGTGACATGAGATGGTGGCATGTGAGATTGCTCCTAATATAAACTAACAGGACAGCCACAGAAACTGTGATTTTTAAAGTATCTTGGAAAAGTTATCAAAGATAGAAATTAAATGAAATGCTAATCTTCTATAAAGTCTGGGCTAAAGTACGTTCAGATGGATAAATTTCTATTACATTAAACGCAATTCCAATTTCACACATAAACAGAAAATGCAAGGAAAGACCTCTGAACTTTGTGTTTTATTACAAACATACTTATTTAGATTGGCTGTAAATATGAAAACATTTGCAATAGCTATATTCTCAGAACAGCATTATTCAGCTTTGACAAAAAAGCATAAAAATCCAGTTTATAATTCCTATTTAGCCAGAGCATGTGGTTTACACTGTGATACTCAGGAAGGAAACAAATTCTGAGCAAAAGTTAGATTAAAACCTATATCATGCAAATAGATTGAAAACTCAGTATGAAAGTAGAGAATGTTTGCAATGCTTGATGATAATATGCTGCATTGTTTTGAAGAAATAGATTATAGATATATACATAGACAGGCATTTCATTTCCCCTCTTCCCTGTCCCTTCCGTGTGTGTGTGTGTGTGTGTGTGTGTGTGTGTGTGTGTGTGTTTGTGCATCTTCTAACATGACAAACACTTGAGTGTGCACACCTAATCTCACTATAGAAAGGACAATATATTTGAACAATTTAAAATTCTTTCAAGATCAATTATGTTATTTCTTCACCATGCAATAGAAGTATGTGGTATTAGAATAGTTTATGATCTAGTTGACTGATCATATATTATTGATACTCTATAGACTATTTTAATTAATGACTTACAATTATTTTGAGTTATGTGACAAATGATGCTAAATATTATTGTAGCTGTTTCTGAAGTGAAAATCAAGCACATGGACTTGAAACTTCACGAAGCCCACAATTCTGCTTAGTAAATGTATTTAAGAAAAAAATCCAATATGTATATGCTTAGAAACGTGTAGCAAAGAGATAAACTGTGGTCATATACAATAAAGAACACCTTCATAAAAACCAATGCAAGAAAAGTGAAACAGAACCACCATAGCCTTTTGTATTTGAAACCAACTAACACTGGTTGGTGACATTAAATTTAGGAGAATTATGTAATGAGAAGGAAAAGCATTTTGCTTTTTATTTTATTTTATTTTTTCTTTAAAGTCAATGTTAGGTTACAAATTCAACTGGAAACTGCCTATCATTGAACCATACTCATTCTGTGAGATTCACCACAAGATTTGCATCTATTTAAATGTCCATGGAAAGGAGAGGACACTACTCCCTGATTAGAAAAATGTTTGAAATATAACTTTGATTACAATTAAGTCAATCTAACCTCATAATAAATATAGTTAATGACTATAAAAATCATATAATCCTTTGAATCTATTTGTAAAATCTAGAGTTGTAAGAATTTTTCTTGTCCTTAGGCAAAAGTGACAATTTCAAAATTAATTTATTAGAAAGGAATTTTTATTAATTAATTTATTTATTTTAAATCCTACCACAACCTCCCCTTTCTCCTCTTGTTCCACTCCCCCTCCCCCACTGCTTCTCTTCACTCCCCACCTCAATCCACCTCTCTTCCATGATCGCTCAGAAAGGAGCAGGCCTCCAGGGGCTTCAGCAAAGTATAGCATATTAAGCTATCATAAGACCAAGCATCTCCCCCTGGAATTTTTTTCCAGGGGGAGGCTGGGCAAGGCAATCCAGCTTTATTTGTAATAGCTAGAACCTGGAAACAACCTAGATGCCCCTCAACAGAAGAATATATATATATATATATATATATATATATATATATATATATAGTGGTACATTAACATAATGGAATATTACTCAGCTGTTAAAAACAACGACATCATGAAAGTTGCAGGAAAATGGATGGAACTAGAAAAAAATCACCCTGGGTGAAGAAACCAAGAATCAGAATGACAAACATGGTATGTACTCATTTATAAGTGGTTATTAACTGTAAAAGCTAAGCATGCTACAGTCTTCAGACTCAGGGAGGCTAGGTAACAAGGAGGGCTCAAGGAGGGACTCGTGGATCTCCCTGAGAAAGTGAAATGGAGATCGCCTGTTTGGACCAGGGGCTGTTGGGCATGGGTGTTTGAGGGATAGGGTTGGGGTGGGCAGAGGAGGAATAGTGCTCAGATGACTGGAAAGGGGGACTTTGTTGAATTATAGAAACCTGATACAAGGAAAACATGAATGAGTTTATAAGAATGACCCCAGTAAAGACTGCTGTCAGTAGTAGAAAGTAATTTCAACTTTTAAAAATCCTAAGGGTAATAAAATAGAAACTGATCACCCTTAATGATCTGAGCAAGAAAAATGTTACTTTCCATCATCTCCATACTTCTTCTTGGTAAGGGCCAGTCATACTTAGCTAAATTATTTAATAGAAAGCATATTTCTTTGTTGCTGAAAATAGAAAACATGGGTTTTAATTTTGTGTTGGTTAACTGATGGAGCCTGCCCCATTTGTCACTGTGACAGATTCTACCACATTTGCCAAGGCTCTTAAAGCAATGCTTTTAGATCAGTGCCATACCATCATATCTACAACACCAATCTCATAGTTGGAAAATGTACCCTAATACCTTACAAACTTTGATATCTTGCATTAACTGATTTCACGGTATACTGTGCTGATGTGTGTACATGTGTTTTCAATGTCCAGTTCATTATATTACTGGAAATAGGAATGACTTATTATCCATAGATGAGAAACTAAGCAAGTAGTTTTGAGTGTGTATGCATAGAATGACACACAACACAATTGTGCTTGGAAGGTCCTACAGAAGTGGTAGCTTGTGCCTTTATTCACAGCTCTTGGGGGACAGAGGCAGGTTGCTCTCTATGAGTTCAAGGTCAACCTGGTCTACAAAGCAAATTCTAGGACATCCAGAGCTGTTATACAGAGAAACCATCTCAGAAAATCAAATAAATAAATAAATAAATACATACATACATACATACATACATACATACATACATACATAAGAATGAGTAAGTTCCTGTTGGTCCAATATTTCTTTGACCCATATGTACTAGATAAGCTTGATCACATGTAGGTGGGAGGTATGTGGGCAGGAAATACATCAAGATGTATGCTTGCCCCTGGTTGAACCTAAAATATGATGGCCTTATGGGGTTGCCTTTTTAAGTCTCTGCAAGGTATGACTCCTGGCCATTTTCTGGAAACTCAGAGATGGACCTGGCCAGAGCCCATCAATTTTGCCAGTATTTAATTAAATCTTACTTCAAATTTGTCTTTAAATTGTGGTAGTGGTCTTTTCTCAATTGGTGGGATTAAGAGTAACTTCTTAAACATTTTTAGGAAACACAATCTCATAGCCAATTCCCTATTTCTCTGGCTCTTACAATCTTTCCACACTCTTCTGGGATGAATAATATCATTTCTTGATGAAAATATTCATTCAGTGTTATGTAGGACACAAACAAAAGACAGAATAGAGCCAGGCATCGTGTTATTTGCCTTTGATCTCAGCATTCAGGAGGGAAAGGAAGAGGGATCCCTATGTGTTAGAGACCAGCCCACTCTACATAATGAGTTCCAGGCCAGCCAAGGCTACATGGTGTTTGTAGTGAGACCTGGCCAAAAAACAACACAAACAAAGAACACATCAAAGAATGCATTATGAATGTTAAAACAATAATAAAACCACTAAAAACATTAATTGAGGCTATTTCGGCTTCCCCTTCTCTTACAAACCTAGAGAAGTCTCTAAAACTAGATAAACTGTAAAATATTTCTGAGCATGAGCTAGAAAGGTTGAATTGCTATAAATGTCATTGTGTGCTTCACCTGTGGCACTACTAATTTCAAATGCTGCAAAATGTTTTCTCATTCTTTGTTCTGGGTAAAAGATAATCTGAGCTCAGGAATACACCCCACGTTTCTCAGCCAGAAAACCCACTTGGGACTTAATGTTCTTTTTTATAAGCTTTGTCACAGCATTTTACATTGAACATTGAACTAACCAAAGGCAAAAATGATGCTGCCCAAAAGAATAGATTTGTGAAATGCAGTCAGCTATGCGTTCCTTAAAGGTCCTTGGGTACTGCAGCTAATTGGAATTGACTCTAGCCAGCCAATGGCTATGCCATATTTTAACCAACCTGGCAAAAAGACAGGCACTCAAGTATTATAACTTCTTTATAAGAGTTTTCAGATGGTGAAAAATGGCACATACACAGATATGTTCATTGGAAAATAATAATCTAAACCAGATCTAGGAGAATGGCTTAAAAAGAAAAGATTGGAGAGAACACCAGCATTTTAAAAATGAAAGGAGAAGAAAACATAAAGGAATAATCAGTGTTTGGAGAGTTTCAATGTGTGAATATGGTCACACATCCGAGAATAATGTTTGCAACATTTCCTGGGCATATTGTGGTTTGCACTGAGCATAGAGCATGTTTTCATTGTATTTAACATTCTTCACAATCAACAAGATGAATCAATTTATCTTTATTCGGAAGAAGTGAGAGCTGAAGCATTAAAAACAGGTTAAGTTGCTTGCAATAGGTCTCAGAGCTTAGTATCCAATGGTGTAATGAGATTTTTGGTTCTCAGCTATCATACTTTTATGAAAAACTATTTGGGAGCAAAATTTAAGTTGAATCATTTCCACATCTATCTTGGTTGAGAGGTTTATACGAATCCAAATCTCCTGTTTAGAGTAAGTAGAAATTGTTTATAACAATACATGCAATAAAGCATTTTAAGACACTAAACATATTTTCTTTTGTATATTCTGGGGCTTTAATATGAACAATTTGGAGAGAAGGAACAATTACTGTCAGCCAGACACAAGCTCTACCTTCCTTCCTAGGGCATTCAGTAGTATTCTGATAAGTTGCCACCATGTTACAGTTGTGAGAACAAGATGCCCTAACCAACAATATCTTTCTGTTCTGTCAAACAGCTAATAATGCAAAACTTCAGAGTGTGTTAAAAAGGAGGATCCTGAGGAGAAGAGAAGAGTAATAAAGCTATCCCAGCATGCTCACTGCTCAGGGTTTTCCTTATGATCCTTTTGAAGTTCAAAATCTTTATCAAGTCCAAAGTTATGAAGCCAAACACAGTACCAAGTGAAAAACAAAATGGAGCTGTTGCTAGCATTACCTTGCTAAGAAATTAGTTGTATTTGAGGATCCATTTGGCAGAAGATAACTTGAAAATATGTCAAGCTCTTTGCAGGGGATCTTCAGGGATAAACACAATGAGGGGGGAGTCAGAGGCAACACAAGGAAGATGTACAAAATCAAATCTCAGTTTTCTGGTCTGTAAATCCTGACTAGAAAAAGCCATCCTGTTCTTACTGCAACTACCTACTAGAAGACAGTACAGACATCTTTGCACTTATACAGTTTGATGAGATCCACTGGTTGTCTATGAAGTACTAAAAGCTACACTTCAACCCTCATGGATTAAGATTTGGAGGTAGTGCCTTACGGAGGCAATCAGGTTTTGGTGAGAGGAAATAATTTGGTAAAATAAAATTATCAGACCCCAAATGTATTTCTTCTCAACATGGAAGGGTTCAGTAAACCAGGCAGAGAGGATGGCTATGGACTTCTTAGTCTTCAGAACTATGATAAGTCTGGTTGTTCAAGCAATATGGTCCATGAAATTTCATTAACAGGAGCCAGAGATGATAAATGAATGCATGTTTAATATGGGAATTAAACAAACAATAGAGTGAACCTTTATATAGATATAGGAAAAAGCATAAATGAAAATTAAATGTGATTAAATTGTTTAAGATGACAATAGAGATAATTTCATCAGAATGACTAAATCTAGTAAAATACTCAAATAAAATTCTAAAATACAATAAACATTAAAAAAAAAAAACAGGAGCTGGGGGCTGAAGAGATGGCTAAGTGGTTAAGAGTACTGGTTGCTCTTCCAAAGGTTCTGAGTTCAATTCCCAGCAACCACATGGTGGCTCATAACCACCTGTAATGAGATCTGGCACCCTCTCTGGCCTGCAGGCAGGCATACATGCAGACAGAACACTGTACATAATTAATAAATCTTTGAAAAAAAAGCAAGAGCTAAATATATCATTTGAGCAGCAGATAGCAGGCAAGATAGAACTGAAGAAAGAATTGATGGTTTGAAAAGCAAAGATACATAAAATATTTTGATTGATATACAGAAGAAAAACCACGATAAAAACAAAAGTATAAGAGAGTTGTAGAAACAATGATAATATCTGACAGACAGTATATAGATATAATAAGAATATCTGTGCACTGTATTCTATAGTAAACTTCTGCAGGCAACCAAAACCAAAAGGAAGCCACTATTTCCTAGTAGTAAAGGTGTTGGCAACTTGAGATTTTTCAAAACAGGCTACTTTAGACTTTCAGGATGCTGAAGGAAGAACAATTTGTCCAATGTCATGCTCCATTTTGTGAATATATGCTTTATTCAAGAACATAAGTATCTTGGCCACTGTAATGTGTGATGTCCCAAGTGTAATTCCCTATAGCTGAGCTCTTTGTTACCTCTTCAGTATACTTACACTCCTCCTTCTAACCATTTTTGTTTATTTTTTCTTTCTTCCTCCAATGTTGCTACTCCTGGAAGCCCTTCACTTCCCTGAGACAATTCACTGTCTCAGAATATGTTTTTCAGGGACTAAGCTGGTAACAAGAATAACACAAAGACGCTGAGACAGAGGCTTGGATTTGGTTGACCTATCAGCTGTTGGGCAGTGAGTTTTACCACTGATGGAAGCCAAGCCCTGCACTAATCAATGCCAATATGGCAAGACAGTCATTAAATGGCTTCTGATTTTAAGCTTGCATTGATGAGTTCATGCTTGGTAGTGAAATTCCAAATGAAAAAAAAAAAAAAAGGCTACAATGAAGAATGATAGAGCACATGAAGTGAGGGAGAGGCAAATGAAGGATAAGCACAGCATGCCAGAAACAGACATGATATTTATTCTGTTGAGGATGTTGTAGATTCCAAAGAACCATAGCAGGTGACATCAAATGTTCTGGAAAAGGGAAAAGCAAATGTTCTGAATCTTAAAAAAATCTGAACCTTCAGGATCATGGACAGAAGTATCATTAGCGCCTTTGGGGTCATTTTCAATGTAGCAGTATCATATGTCTGTATCTATATAGTTCACATTATAAGACTGTAACTAATATATGGTTAATGTCTGAATATTTTACATCTGAATATACTGTGTATTATATATGTGCAATAGAGTTTGTGTATGTATGGTTGTGCATATACACAGATAGCTCTTGAGAACTGTAAGTTCCATATAGTCAACTAACAAGCACAGATAGAAAGCATTCAAAGAATAAAACACTGCATTAATATTGAGTACGGAGACATTCCCCAGTCATTATCCCCTAGTCAACTCAACATGACAACTCCTTCTAGAGTGTCATTTTATTTCCTGTTGCTGTGATACTCTGACAAAAGTTACTTATGAGAGAAAACATTTATTCTGGCTCACAGTCCAAAGGTAGAATATGCCATTGCAAGAGAGTTAAGGCAGTAGGCCCTTTAAAGAGCTGGTCAAATCACATTAATAATCAGGAAGCAAGAGATGATGAGTACACGCTGCTGTTTAGCTAACTTTTCCACTTAAGCAGTTCAAGATGCTAGCCAGGGAATGGGTGCCTCCCACAGCTGACAGGTCTTCCCACCTCCATTAGTGCGATCAGACAATCTGTTAGAGTCATGCTCAGAGGCCCATACCTCAGGTGGTTTTAGATTCTGTCAAGTTGATAATACTGAACATGGAATATAGCATTTATATTTACAATGAGTTAAGGACTATAACTAAGCTCAACAGGATGGTACAATGTAGGGAAAAATGTATAAGGATTATATGCAAGCAAATACTATGTCATTTGTCATAAAATGCCACATTATCTGTAGATTTTGGTATCCAGAGGGTGTCCTGAAACTGAAAAAATAACTAAATACATACACATATAAACAAATCATATGATACTGGAATAAATTTTTTACAGACTGATATATTACAAGGAAAAATATGTGGACTAAGAGACAGAAATAATAAACCCTGCTATAAACTTACATTACTGGACTTGTATTTGAAATTACCTTTAACAGTAAAGTAGATACACAGTACAGGAAACAAGGCTTCCAGAAATACTTCTTGAAGCACACTTAATTTTATCTGGGCCATGATCTTCAGCCAATAATAAGTATGGAACTTCTTCAGCACTTACTTTAGAGGAAAATATAAAATGGCACCAAGTTTATTTTTGTGTAGTGTTAAGGTAATAAGAAAATGAACAAAAACTCAAAGTGAGCTAAAATAAAATGACCAACTGAAATAAAGCAGCAATTCATGATTGATAATGTGTTGTCTGAGATTCAGACATTTTCCAAATCAAAATGGAGTAAAATATGGTAGCCGTCCTGAAATCAAGCATTAGAGAGGAGAAAAGCCTCAGACATACACTTAGACATGCTATATCTGATGCAGGTCAGTTCTAATTTATATAGTCTTAATCACTAGTAGTAGACAGTTTTCTTTAATTTAAGACATAGTTCTAAAATCTAGTTAACATGGTGTGTCAAAAGAGGTAAATGACAAACTTAGGATGCTTAAAGGGTGATTCTCTAGGTACTCGGGCAAATCTGTTACTACCAGCAGCCCAATCCCTCAGTTTGAAAAAGGGCCATATTGATCCAGCAAGAAATAGCTAATTTTGTGATTTACTGGAGCCATTTTTTATTTACTTTGCAGCATTCTCGGAGGATCTTTTGTTCTATTGAAAAGCACTGAAATGTAAACCCAACAGTGCAGACCCGTGCCCCTACTTAAGTGGAAAAACGCTTTGTTCAAATAGATATTAGCTACCATATTTAGGATTTTATAGTGCTGGGTAGTATGTATGGAATTTTAAAGTATTCTTAAATGAATGATGAAGCCACATTAATACCTAGGGAAGGAATAAGCCTTCAACATTTCAAAGAATCAATTTAATTTGATTCCTTATATTTCCTGTGGCATAACAAAAAAGGGATTATAGTCAATGCCCAGGAGAGACAAAGAGAGTTTTAGCAAGACCAGGAAATCACTATAATTCCCAGAGTTATAGATAGTGCTTTGCTTTCAAATACTCACTAAGGACAATCTCCAGATTTGAAGGCCACTGAAATGGGAGCTTGAACAGAATAAAAGAATTAGAATATGTGTGCCCTAGTGCTTGCACATGTATTGGGGAGGACAAAGGACAGGAAAGGCAAATGAGAGGCAATGGAGGGCATGGCAAAATGATGAAGAACTTTTAAAGCAAATTCATGCTTGTCTTTAGAGATTTCAAAAATTCCTAAGCTTCCTGCTGATATTTTTTTTAAGGATCAAAGAAGCAGACAATTGCTTAGGATAAGTTCGAATGTTATCTAGAACAGTTGAAGCTTAGCAAGTTGTAGATTCTAGATAAGTAGAAAATAAATTTCCCATCCAGAACTGAACCAGAAAGTTGGAGGAAAATTATTTTGAAAATTTACCACTGACCCACTTTTCAGGGCAATGGTTAAATTTAAGATAACTGTACTAAGCAGGTTTCCACAGGTCATTCCTTCAAAGGAATTAACAAAAACATATATATATATATATATATATATATATATATATATATATATATATATACTTCATCTGATTTAGCTTTAAAGAATAATTAAATGGAAAACAGAAATATACATGTAAAAGGAAAATGTACATTGAGTTTGAGTATTCCTAAACCACAAATGACACCTTTGGTCTATTATCAAGGTTTGTCCTGTCCTATTTCCCTCACACCACTTTATGATGTGGAGCTTTCCTAAGAATCAAAAATCCATTGTTACACTATGGAAAGAACCATAGTATTTCTCCCACTACCTTCTGACTCACATATAACATTCATTAATCTCTTCTTCTTACCATTTTAATTTCAATTCCAAAATAAACACTGTATTTGAGGGCAAAACATCAACTGGAAAATTCCTATTTGAAAATTTAATGTCCATGAAAGTTGAGTCTGATGAAGGCCAACTTGTGGCATTCCTGAGAAACTAAATTGTCAAAAGGTTTGGATATTTTTTTTGTAAAAAGCTCCAAAAAGTTCTCTGCTTACGCTTTGACACAGCCCAGTTCACTTAAGAAGAATCACTAGAAAATCTTCCTAACACAAAGCATTCCTTATTATAAAAATCCTAGAAGGCTGCTTCATGGGGACATTTTTAGTTTTTTATTCTGCACATACTTAAAGTACACTCTTAAGAACGTTGTCCAAAATTGGCTTTACACCTGGTCCTTATAGAGCACTGGTTCTCAAGCTTCCTAATGCTGTGGCCCTTTAATATAGTTCCTCATGTTATGGTGACTCCCAATCATAAAATTATTTTCATTGCTACTTCATAACTAATTTTGCTACCATTATGAATCATAATGTAAATATCTGTGTTTTCTGATGGTCTTAGGAGACCCCTGTGAAAGGGTTGGTCTACCCCAAAAGCAGTCATCACCCACACATTAAGAAACACTATTATGGAGGCAAAAGAAGATACTTATGTATCTTTTCTAAGCAACAGGAAAGAGACAGCAGATACAGATATGATTTAAACCACAGAGTAAAATTACAAGTTAGTTCATAACATCAACAACAAATGACCTTTCACTATTATGGGTCTTTTAATCATCCAGTGCTAAGATTCAAAATGGAAAATTATTATTTTTGCAAATACTGTCTATACTTCTGAGACTCCACACTATCAAAATCAGAACACCTTTAACCTACAAATTTCCTGCTTTTAAAATAATTTCGTGAAACTTATCAGTGTAAGTAATGTTTGTTGTTTTAACCTCCAATGTTTAATGTTGTTATAAATTTGAATAGACAGAGAATCACTTAGGAAATAAACCTCAATACCTTTCTCAGGAGTTTCTAGATTGGCTTAGCTAGAGGAGAAGATCCATCTTAAATGCATCCTAAATACAGGTGGTACCCATCTAAGTGCTGGGCTTCTGCACTCAATAAAAAGGGCCAATTTAAAAAAAGCACCAACTGTTCACTGCAGAGGCCACGCTACAGCTGACCCATGCTTTTGTGGCTGTGCTCCCCTCCTATAATGAACTGTACTCTCCAACTGTGAGTCTGAAGCTGACTTTATCAAATAGTTTGTCAAAGCATCAATAAGTGTGGCAAATGTAGAAAATAGGAGGAACAGTGGGACTATTTTATGGTAAACCTAATTATGTAGTTCTTATGCCTTTGGAACTTGTTTGTGGGAGGAATGTGGAATAGTTTGGAATTTTGTGTAAGAAAAGCCCTCAAGTACTTTTAAGCTAAGCTCTTGGACTGCTAGCAGTTTGGAAGACCAGAATACTCCAAAAAAAATATGGACAGTCAAGGCCTAGCTCAGTAAAAAGTTCTGTTTAGATAGGATAAAAGTTCTGTTAGAAATTGAGATAAAGACAATAGATGTGATATTCTGACAAAGAACTCTGCTCCTGAGAACTTGAGGTTGAAGTCAGAAGTAATAGACTGATTTGTTCTTGAAAGCACTCAGGTATTATGCTGTGGGATGTTCTGTTTGGCAAATGTGTTGCTCTGATTGGTTAGTAAATAAAACATTGATTGGCCAGTAGTCAGACAGGAGGAAGTATAGGCGGGACAAGGAGGAGAAGAATTCTGGGAAGTGGAAGGCTGAGTCAGAGACACTGCCAGACACTGCCATGACAAACAGCATGTGAAGATGCTGGTAAGCCACGAGCCACATGACAAGGTATAGATTTATGGAAATGGATTAATTTAAGCTATAAGAACAGTTAGCAAGAAGCCTGCCATGGCCAAAAAGTTTGTAAGCAATATAAGTCTCTGTGTTTACGTGGTTGGGTCTGAGCGGCTATGGGACTGGTGGGTGAGAGAGATTTGTCCTGACTGTGGGCCATGGAGGAAAACTAGCTACAGTATTATGCATATGTCATGGTTACTACTGACTGTTCTCCTGCAGGTCTACAAGGAGAGAGAGAACCAACAGAAGCAAAAAGACCAAAAATAATTTCTTGTGGGGGAGGGGAAAGGAGGGAGTTTAAAATTGCAGGTATGGCATGTTCTGGAAAAAGAGTAGTAACTGTTACAAAATTACACCATTAAAGAAAAACCTACTTTCTTGGTTTGAATGATAATGCCTCCCATAAACTCAAATATTTGAATCATTAGTTATCAGAGAATGGAAATGTTTGGGGAGAATTAGGAGCTGTGGCCTTTTTGAAGGAGGTATGGCCTTCTTGGAGAAAGTGTGCCACTGGACTTAGAGGTTTCAAATGCTCAGGACAGGCCTAGTCTCTCTCTCTCTCTGTGTCTCTCTCTGTCTCTGTCTGTGTCTCCTACCTCTGTGTCTCTCTGTCTCTGTATCTCTGTCTGTCTGTCTGTCTATTGTCTACCAATCAGGATGTTGTTATCTCTCAGATACTTCCTCAGCACCATGTCTGCCTACTTGCTACCACAAAACAGCTAAGATTATAATGGATTTATCCTCTGAAACTGTAAGAAAGCCCCTAATTAAATGCTTTCTGTGACAAGTTGTCATCTTCATGGTGTTTTGCCATAGTGATAGAACAGTAACTAAGATACATCCCAGTCTAAATTAGGATATAAAGGGATTTTATTATATATAAATTAGGATAAATAGGGATTGCAGTCTATATCTGTAATAACAACATTTGGAGGAGGAAGTTGCAGATCTCTATGAGTTTTAATTCAACATGGTCTACAAGTGAAATCCAGGCCAATTAGCACTACATTGTCTCAAAAGACAAAGAAGAAAATAGTCCTTGGGTCTCCTTAATGCAATTATTTTTGGGCAACTTTTAATATAATAAAGTGGCAATAAAATTTAAATACACAAACGACAACAAAAATAATAAAACAAACAACTCCTCATGGAATTGTTTCTCCAAGGACATCCTGAAAGGTATGTCATGGCTATTGTGTAAAGCTCAAAGGTGGAACCTAAGCTCCAATCGAGTCCCCAGGATGTAGGACAATGGAATCTTCCCCAGGTAAATTTGCATTCATAGAGTGGAGACTGATCAACAGAAAAACAAACAAACAAACAAACTGTGTGTGCTGTAGGTTACAAAGACGGAGGATCAGGTCTGACTTGAAACCCTTGGAGTCCAGATGATTCCATCAGAATCCGCAAATGCCAAACATGGAGGTCAGGCTTTGGTGACCTCCCTGTTGAATTCTGCCTTGCTTTGTAATGAAATCTCCTTGCTATGATCGTATCTCTCTTTTTAAAATGGTAATGTTAACCTTGTCCTTCTGGCTAGAAGTGTAAAACTTGGTTTGTGATACCAAAGGGTTAACTGATTACCTGAGTCTCAGAAGAGGATATAAGCTCATATTGTGGAGTCTTTTGAAGTTAGAGTGAATGCATTTTGCATTATGAGAGAGATGTGAATTTATGAGAGGGAAGGATAGAAAGTAAAAACTTAAAAAGTCATATGTTCGAATGTCAAGGTGTTAAGATACAGAACTGTGATTGTTAATGCTGATTGCCAGTGTGACACCATACAGTGTCACCCAGGTGACAAAGCTCTGAACATATCTCAGTAAGTCTCTGGAGCAGGTTAATTGAGATGGGAAGACACATCCTGGATGTAGGTAGCACATATGGGGCCTGTGGTTTCACATTGAATAAAAAGCACTAATCTGTTTAGACACAAGGATTTCTCACTCTGCTTTCTAACTATAGATGCAGTGTGAGTATCTGCCTCATGCTCCAGTGGCCTTGCCTTCCCCTTCACTGTTGTTGTCATGATTTTTATCATAGCAACTAGAAATGTAGTTAATCCATACTGCAAATTCAGACTGTAAGTTCACCTCAGACAGCTCTGATTTAAACTAACCCTTACTATCATTAGACCTTGAAAGCATGGCCTCATAAAAGGCCTTGTCTTTAACAAAACACAACCCTAAAGACAACGAATAAGGATATTCAGTTAAAAGTACAATGTAATTAAAGTGCATAATTATATATAGTATAAATTCATAATTAGAGTTAGAGTAATTGAGCTATTTTAATCTGTCCTTTCCAATTTTGACTAATGTTGGGTAAAACTATCTATTTTTATTAACAGACATCGTGCTGGTTTGAATGAGAAATGACCCTCTAGCTCTCATATATTTGAATGTTTGTGTCTTAGTTGGTAGACTGTTCAGGAAGTATTAGTATATGTGCCTTGTTGGAGGAAGTGTGTCACTGAGGGTGGGCTTAGATATTTCAAATACCCACGGTAGTCTTTCCTTTCTCTCTCTCTCTCTCTCTCTCTCTCTCTCTCTCTCTCTCTCTCTCTCTCTCTCTCTCTCTCTCTCTCTCTCTTGGCCTGCTGCCTGCAGATCAGATGTAAGTTCTCTGTTACTGCTCAGTGCCATACCTACTTGTCAGCTGCCATGTTCCTGGCCATAATGGAAATAGACTCATTCTCTGAAATGGTAAGCAAGCCCTTCAATTAACTTTTTTTTTTTTTTTTTTTTTTTTTTTATAAGTTGCCTTGATCATGGCATCTCTTCACAGAAATAGAACAGTAACAGAGACAGATGTTAAATGGTAAGGATTTTTTTTCACTTCACTTCATCTTTGCTCTACTCTTGGACAACTCATTAAAATTTCAAGTATCATTTAAAATTATTTTCCAGCAAGCTCTACTTGCTGGAGAATTTATCTATTGTCAATATCTATAAATTATTGGAGGTAAATAAAATAATTAAGAAACAAATTTAATATTAATATTCTCTTTTAACAGTTACAATGTATTTTGACTTATTAAACTTGCAATCTGTATTTGGCAATATGGAGTCCAGCTTGAAAAGTATTTTACCTTCAGAAATTTTAAATTAAAAAGGAAATCTAAAAGCTCACATTGAGACCCTCTTAAAACTCCAATGACATGTCAACGAGGCTCGTGCTGGTCCTAAGGATGGAGATCTGGAGTGAAGTAGTGGGCGCCACCTTCAGACAGGGCAGTCATTTACTACTTGGTCTCCCAGTTTGCATTGGTTCCTGGGCCCTATGTTCCATCCTCACTTTCTTTACATCACATAATGTGTCTGGCCATGGAAAGTATGGTTAAGAAGGATTTTAATTTCAAAATTGGCTTATATTCCATCTCTGATAGACTTTACTTCTTACATAAAATGTTTTTTTAACCAGGGGCCTTTTTCTTTTATTGTACATAGAAAAGGAGTCTCATATTATTTTCCAAAAATTAAAAGAAATCAGATGTTAGAGTAATCATTGTGGGCACACACACACACACACACACACACACACACACACACACACACACGTCTTTATATGGTAGAAATTACTGTATCTCTGTTCCCAATATACCTATTCATGCTCACACTCCATTCCATAGAATAGCTTCCTGAAGGACTACCCAGAAGCGTGCCACCTCAGCTGTTTCTTCAAGGGAGGAGGGATTCGGATTCTCCCATTACTCAAGCATGTCCAGCCTGCAAGCACATCTGTGGACAGTGGAGTTGGATACTGAAACCCCTCTTCTGTGGTTTAGGTGAGAAATTCGGAGATGTGTTTAAACCTTGTTTCAGTGCAATAAGACCCATCTGATCAATTCATCATTCAGTTTGCTTTCAGCCTTCTTGGTTTCACTCATTTCACTTGTCCTCCAGGCTCCTGTCCCTCATGTTCCCAGGAAACAGTCTACTCAGAAGCGCGTACATTACCCTGTTCTTCATGTGGGGAGGACTAAGACTTTGGATATAGTAAACCCTTAGTAAAAGCTTACAACCAATGCTGGCTAATGAGAAATTAAGGGTTAAGAATTAAATTCTCAATTGTGTTGTCCTGAACCTTTGAGTCTGTAAAGGCATCTTAAAATAATTTCATTTAGTTATCTTGGTAACACGCAGTTATTTTAATAAATTTTCCATTTATAAAGATGTTAATTATGAGAAGTCCTTAAGGATAGCATATATGTGAACTGTTCTGTGCAGATATACTGAATTTCAGAAAATAAGGTCTACATGAAGAAAGCAGAAGTTAGAATATTTTATGAACATTTAAATATTTAGCAGAGTCATTAATTTTACACAGCACATGTGCATACATTTTCAGTGGAGCAAATCTGTGCAGCAGATTTTTCCACACCACTTCCCAGTGTTGGGGCTTGCAAGTCTGCCTCTTGTTGACTGCAAAGCAAATAAATGCACTAAAGCAGGAAGAGCCTGTGCGGACACATAACACAGGGCAATAGCAAAGAAAAGGAATGACAGGCAGTCTGTGAGTGGTCTGCATCTTTTCTTACATCGTCTGTACTATACATTGTGTGATGCAGATTTTTTTCCTAACATAGGAAACCATGCCTTTCTTAAAGGAAAAATATGAAGTCTAATTTTAGGGAGCTTAAATCGTTGTTTTGTTATACTCCATGCATATTCTGCCTTTATTTGTCAGAAGGTAATGATAAAACTGAAAGGCAAACCTTGAACTCTCAGGGAACAAACTATTTAACATAACAAAATTTTTTTATATAAGTTAATATTACTTTTTGAAATAATTGATTCTTAATTTTATCTGCTCTTATTGGAACTTATTCCAAAGTATATTATGGCTCATACTATTGAAATATTTTCTTCTTTTCTTTATTACTTCTTTTTTGAGATTATAATATGATTACATCATTTCCCCTTTGCCTTTCTTACCTCCAAATCTTCTGCTACATTCCTTCTTAATCTCTTCAAACTCATGGCTTTTTTAAAAACATTAGCTGTTACATACGTGTGTGTATGTGCGTGTGTGTGCACATGTATGTGACTGTGTTTATTCCTAAATGCCCTCTGTATAGTGTTACTTGTCTGATTGTTTTCAGGCCTGACCATCTGGTAATGGATAATTAATTATACTAAATATAATGTATAATGTTTAATGGCTGTGTCAGAAGAGATTATTGATTAGACAGTTGTAATCACAGGCATGTCCTCAGGGTTTATGTATGTCACTCCTGTGCCACCCTATCAGAAAGACTCAGAGGCCCTAAGGATATTTAAACATATGTGTTCTAAATTTTTTTGTTTCATTTTATTCTTTATTAATTTGGCAGATTTTTCTATTTTAGTAGTTATGTTTAAATTTTCTCCATCTTGATAATTATATTGTCACACATTTTAGAATCTTCTGAATCTCCACAATATAAGATAAACACTCCTGACTCATATTTCTAATAAAAATATATTGTGACATCCCTTTTGACCTGTGATTAAAGGGTAATGTGATGTTGTCCAAGACAGGCTATTGCTCTAGTGTCACACTTCATAGTAAACATGAGGTTGGGTGCTATTATGTGAACTTGAAAAACTCCTGTTGGTCAGCAAATGATCATCAATTTACTTATTGCAGGTGCTCTTGCTGATTCTTAGATTCCTCTCTTACTGTGCTACAACTATCAAAGCACCACGAACCAGGAGATTTAACCAACATAAATCTGTCATCTGAAAGGGTGGAGCTCATCCTGGGCCTTTCATTCTGCCTTGTGGGTAACCTCCAGGTTTACATAGTATGCTTCTTTATGTGTGTCTCTATGTCCATATTTTGTCTAGGTTTCATGCCACCAGCCATGTTAACACCTCAATCCCTTTCATTTGGTTATAAACACTCATCTGTGTTGAATTACAACACATCCTAAGGTAATATGAGCTAAAATTTCAACATGCAAATTCTGGTAGTTCATAATTCAACTTATCCCTGGGGCTTAGAGCTAAAGACTGCTGTTTATTTAACAAATCTTAAAAAGATTAATTTTATTTTGAATTATAATTATTTATCTATATGTGTGTATGCATGAGCATGCATGTGCATGTCCTCTGCAAGAGTAGTACATGCTTTTACCTGATGTGCTATTCTCTAGCTTCAACAAATTTTTTTAGAAACAATATATTCAAGCATCATCTTAGGGATCATGGACAGGACGAGGAAGACAAATTAAGGAAAAAAAAGTTTCATTCAGTTACTACAGAATACTGAATGGAACAAAGATACTTCTGGCTTTTCTGAGTTTGTATTATTGTAAGATCATAATAATAGCTTTATAATCAGAAAAATAATTTATAAGATTTTACATTATGTGGTGATATTTTAATTGTGCTGAAATGTGACCTTATTTGTATGCTAATAAATAAAGTTTGCCTGGAGATCAGAGGTCACATAGCAAGGTCACATAGTGAGCCATAAGCAGAGTTAGGCAGTGGTAGCCCACACCTTTAATCCGATCACATGGCAGGCAGAGTCTCACTGTGGTCAAGGACACAGCCAAGCATGGTGACACGAGCCTTTAATCCCAATACCAACCATAGAAACCTGGAGGTCTGTATAGATAGGCAGTGACAAGGAAGTCATGTGGCTGGGCTTAGAGCCAATGAGAAGGCAGAACAGGAAAGCAATAAAAACACAAGTCACACAGGAGGAAGGTCTCTCTGGGGAAGCTACTGCTAGTCATGACTATTGCTCTGATCTCTTTAGCTATTTCCTTTGTATTTGGCTCTGTGTTTTTTATTTACTAAAACTGTTTAGAATTTCGTCTACAGTATTATATGAGTTAATTAGCACTTTCTTTGGCAATAAATTTTTTTCTACTTTCAAGTTTAGAAATTTGATGTGTATCTTTGTCAAAATGATATTTCATTATATAATATGAATTGTAGATATTCTAAGTTATCATTTTAAAAAATTAAACATTTTCTTTATAGGTCTTCCTAAATTTTTTTGAGATAACAATTCATATTGAAGCCAAAGCTAGCCTCAAATCTTGTGGCAATACTTCTAGCATTCATGGTGATAGAACACACTTTGTGTGCTACTAGAGAATAAAAGTAATAATTAAATCACCAGCTTCAAACTCTGTGACCTCTAACAGCAACCTACCTGAAAGATGTACTGGTGAGATAGTAACACAAATACTATGGAGATCCAACCACTTTTTAATTTTTTTTTAAAAATATGGGATTTAATACTTAACTTCATGAGGTGGAATCCATACTTGACACTGCTAAGGAGGCCAGAAACCTGAAATTAGATAGATCATGGACCCTAAAGGAAATCCAACTTTTATTCTATTTAAGAAAACTAGCAAAAATTACTTCTAATGATATATCGATATAGCCATAGATTATTACCTCATTTCAGTCTCATTAGAGAAGCTGCTTCTTGTACTAGATAATAG
The DNA here is from genome assembly GCF_004664715.2 of Peromyscus leucopus. Taxonomy (NCBI): domain Eukaryota; kingdom Metazoa; phylum Chordata; class Mammalia; order Rodentia; family Cricetidae; genus Peromyscus; species Peromyscus leucopus. The sequence goes on from NC_051064.1 coordinate 84,547,465, forward strand.
TTAACACAGAGACACACAACTGGACAATGTGCAGATAGTGAAAGACTTTGCAACACTCAGTCTTAGTGGTATGTCTTTATCAAACCTTCTCCTCAGGGAACTATGTGGGGAGGGAAGAGGTGGAAGGATTTTTATGAGCCAGAGGTAGTAGATGATTCTCAGGAAACTGTCTTCCAGACACAATGGGACTGATATACCTATGACCTTCTGGATACTGTGGCAAAATACACAGACCTGCATAGGCTGAAACCAGACAAAGCTAGTCATGGAAAAGGGGAAGTATACACAAAGTCTTTCATCTAACCATGAAGCTATTTGTAGTTGCTACTTGCTGAGAAAGCAAAACACAGTTTTCTCCAATGGACTTTCACTGGGTCTATCAACCACATTCCAGGGCAGGTGCTACGCACAAGCATAGTTGAACAACACAAAGGGATTGAATTTTTGTGTAGGGGTGCTTTTCCTTTTGTTTTTGCATATTTTTTGTTGTTGTTGTTGTTTTCGAGACAGGGTTTCTCTGTGTAGCTTTGCGCCTTTCCTGGAGCTCACTTGGTAGCCCAGGCTGGCCTCGAACTCACAGAGATCCTCCTGGCTCTGCCTCCCGAGTGCTGGGACTAAAGGCGTGCGCCACCACTGCCCAGCAATGTTTTTGATTTTTTGACTTAATTATTTTGACTTATTGTTTGGTTAGTTGGTTGGTTGGTTTTGTTTTTGAGAGAGAAAGACAGAGAGAAAGAACATAAAATTTGGGTGAGTAGGATCTAGGAAGAGTTGGAGAATGGGAAAGAAAATGATCAAAATACAGTATATTGTAGGAAACATAGCTTAGAGTAAGCAATGAAGAAGCCAGAATTATTAAGCACATAGGCCTGCTTTCTTCAAAGGAAGAAAAATGACATCTGGTCATTCAGGATGCTGGAGTGAAAATGGTCAAATAACCTGGTGATCTTTTGCAAATCTACCAAGAGCCAGAATCTGCCAGAACTCTCCCCAAATCCTGAGAATAGTTTAGATCCTAAACTTGAGTTTTGTCTCTCAATGAGTAAAACTCACCCTCATGAAAGAGGCTCCATAGCATCATTCATCATAAGATCCTCTTTATGCTTATAAATTCATCCTCTAGGCCCTATCCTTGAGCACTGTTTCCCAGTTAATAGAACTCATCCTTATGATAAGGACCAAAAATGATGTCCATGGGCAAATTAAATTTTTAAAAAAGAAAGGGCTTTATTCCATTTTCATTTCTTCATCTATGTGTGTGGTCTGGGATGTCAGTTGTCATTAATACGATGACTTTAGGTTGATTTCTAAAATACATAATGGTTTCAGAACAGTCAGTAGTAGAAAATTCTTTTTTAAATATTACTACCCATAAAACTCTGTCTTCAGATGCAGGGCCCTCTTTCTCAATTGCTATAGGAGGCAGATGGAGCAGGGGTGGGGTCAGCTCTGCTGCTCTCATGCCCTCAGGGCTGGCTCACCTGTGACCCCAACAACAGGGTCAGCTCTAGTGTGCTGCCCAGACTGGAAGCAGAAGCTGCACAGGTCAGGGACAGGGCTAGCTCTCCTACTCTTGTGACCTCAGGGCCAGCTCTCTCACCTACCTCAGGTAATAATGAGTAAGGTGGGGAGGGCATCTTTGCCTCATCCTTGCCATCACATGGCAGACAAGAGGGGGTGGAGTCACTTCTCCCTCTCTTATGCACTCAGGGTCCACTCACCTGTTTCCAGGACCACAGGGTCAGCTCTAATGTGCTTCCCAGCTGAGTGCACATCTATGGTGAGGGGTAAGGCTGTCTTTCCCCATGGGGGAGGTGAGCTCTCCCCTAAAGGGTAGTGTCAGATCAACTGCTACAATATTCAGTGAGGAGCAGGACAGCCACCTCAGGGCCAGTGAAAGGCAGGGTTGTCTCTGCACAACATGGTTCCAATGATCCCTGTGCTAACATGGGTCATAGACATCACCACAGATCCAGCTGCAGCAGGACCACAGCTGGTCAGATGCCACCACTGGACTGGTAGCAGCACAGGCTCTGGTGATATGAGTAGGGGGTCCTGGATCCCAGAGCCTGAGAACAGAACTGGCTCCACTTCTTGCTTCAAGCTGCATTAAGTGAGCTCACTAATGCAGTGCCGGAAAGCTCACCTGGTAGTGAAGATGAGGAACAGCTAGGGAGCTGGCCTATCCAGCTCCAACCCAGGCCTAGAAGCAGGGCTATGTGTTGCACCACTTCAGCATCCACAAACAGCAGGATTTCCTTGACACATGACAGCAACAGGATAACTAAGAGGATCCCTAGTGAGAGCCATTATGGTGGTGTAGCAGAAACCAGAGACCTGGAGCCAGACCAATAAATCATGGCAAAGAACACTTGCAAGTAAAGGTGAATGGACTAAAGGGTAAACTGTGTGTCTCAATGGGCTACACTACTTCCACAATAAGATTCTTCCTTTTTGTTTTTATTTTGTTTTGTTTCTTTGTCTTGTTTATTTTTTGTGTTTTTTCTTTCAAATTTGGTTTTGTTTTGGGGGGAGGTTGCAAGGGCAGTGGGTGGATGGGAGGGGACAGGGAAGTAAGTCAGATCAGGATGCATGATGTGAAACCCACAATGAATCAATAAAATTAAAAAAAAATTTAAAAAAACCCACAAAACTCTGTCTTCAGGATGTTAATTTGTTCCTTTATCAAATCATATAGTATTTAGTGAAAAATATAGTAAACATCAGTTTGCTAATGTGAAATAGACACCAAAAAATATCAATACCCAGGTTTTAATCAAAATTTTATAGCAAGGGCAAAATACAATGATCCCTAATTAATTTTTATGCACTGGTTCAGAGTTCAGGACATTTCTTAGGGTGCTATCAGCCCCCAAAACAGGAAAGCAAGGATTCATGTGTAAAAAAGGCAAAGTTAACCAGTTATCCAGGCTTGACTAAAGTGGTTTCTATTTGTACTGAAATTCGATTTTAATTGTATGTTAATAAATAAAGTTCCCTGGGGGTCAGAGCTATTAGAGCCATAGAAAGAGTGTGGTGGTGGCGGCGGCGCCACTGCCGCCGCCACCGCCACCGCCGCCGCTGCTGCACGCCCTTAATCCCATAGATTTCTGTGTGTTCAGGGATACAGCCAGCATTGGAGACATATGCCTTTAAGACCTAGAGGGCTGTACTTAGAGGCAGTGACAAGGCAGTCATATGTTTGGGTTTACAACCAATGAGAAGGCAGAACAGAAAGACTATTTAAAGATATACACCCAGGAAATAGCTCTCTTTCAGGGAGCTAGGAGCACCGCAGGAGAAAGGGTAAGATTTTAGCTCTGAGCTCTGACCTCTTGGCTTTCTCTTTTGCATTGGTTCTGTGTTTCTTATTTAATAAGATGGTTGGTTACATCTACACTTGACCTCAGCAGAGTCCCCCTACTTACAGAGAACTCTGCTCTGACACTATCCTGCCAAACTTCTCCTCACTGCCCAAAATGACTGTATCCTTATTCCTTCACCTCAAGCAGACAATGCATATGGTCCTCTTTACTTTGAGGGAAAATGAAACATTCAGTGAAGTAATGCTGTACAGCTACCATGCTAACAAAGTTCTCTGCTGACGACTACCTGCTTGTGGGATTCCACATACCTGGAAATAAGTGAGTTCAGTGTCCATGAGGGTGAGACATATGAGGCTATGAGATAACAAAGTCTTAAAGAAAGCAGGGAAACTAGTAGATGTGCTTCCATGAAAAAGAAAGGACCTGTTAGGAACAGCTGAAGGAAAGAGAATGCCATAAAAGAAGGGAGTGGAAAATGCTTAAGTGTAGCCCAAGGGCAGGGCTTCCAATGGCAGGAAGGATGCCTGTGAGAAGCTGCTTGCCCACTGAAAGGTCTGGTCCCTGCAGTCCATCAGAGACAGTTTCTAGAATCAGAAAGCCATTTTGGTAGAGTCTGAATGTCAGCTTTTATACTGAGGTCTGAATCCACTTGGGCCAATAGGGAACAATAGAGAGCACATGTTGAAAAAACAAACAAACAAAACAAAAAAAAGAAACTACTTTTTCAAAATGGATAAAGTTGGTATGAATGCCCCCTTTGAATATTTATGTTCATAAAGGGAATCATTACATGTAGTGCTATTAACACCACTCACCATGATAGCAGTCCTTGACATAATAACAGAATGATGTTATGTATAGGAATATTGTTATACGTGACAATCCTTCTGCTAAAGCAACCCATTCATATCATGGTGTTTTAGTAACAGAATGATATTTTGTTCAGCTTGGAATTGTCCTTACCTATTACCCCAAATAGGTAGTTAGCACATCTCAAGACATAGCTTATTAAACACAGGCTCACTTCCAGCTAAGCTCCGGAGCATATGTGTGAGCTCCGAGTTAGGATTTTGTAATGATACTAGACTCCTGTAATTTTATTGCAGCCACAGTTTCTTTTGCCTCAGCTCATTACAAAGACAAATATCTGTTAGTGACAGGTGACTTTTCATCCTGACGCAGCAGTACTGCTGGTGTCTGGGCCCCTGAGATATTCTATTTTGCACTTGAAATTAGTTTCTCTGTTACAGCTTTGAACGTGTGATAAGAAAACAGATACAGTAATTTAGATAAACACCACTAAATGTCTCGACTGAAATACAGCACAGATGAAGGTACAAACAGCTGAAATGATTAAGGCTGTCAAGTTATTTGGGATACTGTTACAGAATAAAAGAGAGGACAGACTATTATTTATCCATGAATGTGAGTTTAATTAAAGATGTCCTATTAGAGTTTTTTCCCCAAGCTTATTTGAAACTGTAGATCAAACAGAGAAGGATGCCCCTGACCAATACTGGTATTTATGTGTTGGAAATCCCTTCTTTTAAGGAGCTTCTAACGTTTCAACACAGAATTTTGTCCTTTCTGGGAATACAAAAATATAATGCGTTTATGAAATAAAGGAATCTAATAATTTAGGATTGGTAATCTCATTAATGTATGAGATACTGCTGTCCATACATAGTGTATATGCATACTTATGTATGCATTCATCCATATGCATGCATTTATATTTATACACATACAGACATGCATTTAGCCTGCTTAATGCTTAACAACTATTATTCTTTTTTAAAATAGCTTTAAATACATCCTTCCCCAACTAAGTGACAAGTAGAATTCCTCTTCAAAATCTATACCCTATGGGGCAGGTAAACACAACATATAATGGATTTTCAAACTGGTTTTATTTAAAACATTTTAATCCCATTCCTTTTTATAGAAGTTTCACACGCCATCAAAACATGGTATGAATATTTTATGGGTTAATATTTCCTTTCAACTCAAATGGCAACAATTAATTAAAAAAAGCAGTCCAAATTTTGAAGGGTCGATTGCCCTGTTTCCTACTTCTAATTCAGTTTACTACATGTGCATGGTTATTAAATGAAGTCACATATGAGAATATACATGTGGTGCCATTTTGTAGAGATCTAAGGATAGACACAATTGTCTGGAATTCTGTGAAAGGAAATAAGGGGCCAATTTCATTTTGTTTAGAACCCACAGTACCTTTAATGTCTTGGAACAATAGAAAGTATCAGACATGGTGGTTTGCCTGCCCAAGTCCTGGTTTTCACTTTGGGTCTTGGAGCCCTGAGTTACTATGGAAGAATTCTGCCTGTACTATAGAAAGGCTATGTGGACAAGCCACTTGAAGATGCTGAGAGGAGCAGGGCCTTAGTTTCTCTGAGTCTCCTCTCTCACTAAGGTACCATCTATATTCCACTGAAGCCAAATGTGGACTAAGCAGAGTACCAGGATATAAGTAGTTTCTAGCTGACCCCATGGAGAAGAAGGACAGACTATGTGGAACTCTTTCTGAGAAATTGGCTTTCAGGATCAAATCACTGGAAAGACGATAAACCAAGGAATTGAGTTTTACAGTTTTATTACACAGTAACAGAAAACTGGGATAATATTGGACCTTTATGCAAATATCTATATAAAGCTTTAACTATGTAGCTATAAGAACAAATAGGACCAGAAGTAAGGTTTGCTCATTTTATCTTAGGAATTTCACTATGGAAGTTATGATTGTACTGATTTTAATGTAAGTTGTTTTGTAAAATTTTATAAAATGATCTTGAAATTACTTTTATTTGGTTTTGCTGTTGATATATGAAATACGCTGCTCAACATACAGTGTAGATAGTATAACATTTTTTTCTGAACATAACTAATATGAACTAGAATATACTAATGGTTTCATTTATGTGATGTTTTATTTAATAAAGAAACCTGCGACTATTTAGAAAAAGGTCCAGAAAAATAACAAATTTCCCATATGTGTGTCAGATGTATTATACATTTTTAATGACTTTCCTTCTGTGCTAAATGTGAAATCTTCAGTTCATAGTCTTTTCTACAAGATCCCATACTTAACAGTTAAATCCATTGAATGATGAGATACTATGCCCAGAATTACACTTTGGAGTTCAAACATATTAATTAAATTGAAATAATCAATGTTTTATGAATATGGCAGCATTTTCCACCTGAAAGTATAATATTTAAGTATTAATTAAAGTATTTGCCCCCTTGGTATTCTCTGCAAGAGATTTTCTGATCTCTAGTAAAAATGGGGTAGGAGTTACATGTAAACAATGCAATAAGAATCTTTGCCTTTCCCTCACTCAGATGCTCCTGGATGCTGCTTTTAGAAGATCCACAAAGGCATCTCAGTCAACATTCTCCATAGGCTCTTGCACATCCATGTTTCATGTTTATAATAATCAAGAAATGGAACCAACCTAAATTTCCATCACCAGATGAATGGAAAATGAAAATGTGGTTTGAATACACAATTTAATTTTATTTAGCTATAAGGAAGAATAAAATCATATTTGTAAGAAAATAGATGGTACTAAAATCTATACTAAATAAAATAAGACTAGAAAGATCAATATCATGTCATCTCTATTGTGAAATCTGGACTTAAATTTAACTAGGAATACAGTATGTGTGTCAAAAATGAAAATGAAAATAGGCATTGATGGGGAGGATGGGATCTTTGGGAAGAGGGCAGTGGGATACATATTCTGAAAGCAGAAAGAAGGAGTGTCTGGTGGGAGGTGTGGAGGGACCAGTGAAGGAACAAATAAGAACAGTAAAATTGCCATACAAACTCATCAAATTGTTAGCTTAGAAAAGTAACAACAACAACAAAAAAAACAAGTCAATCCTAGCGATGTGTAGTATTCCCTGCAGGTTATAGCACATTGATCTTAGCCAAGAAGAAAAGAAAAGAAAATTGAAATGGGGTGGAGGAAATCCATTTGGAAACCCCAAAGGAATTCAGTGAAGTCAGACCTTCCATTTTGTGGGCATGCATTCCATGGTGCTGGTTGTAACCTTGTTACGCACTATGGACATTTTAGACCCAGTGCTTTGCAATGAAGCAGCCCTATCTTCGATGAGCGACAGTACTTCCAGATAGAGACATGTCAATTTTGGGAGTAAGGGTTCAATTGCCTAGGAGCTGAGTTTTCTGTCAATGGCTAGGCATTTTTGCTATTTGGGGATTTGCATGTGATTATCTTTCTACATACAGATTAAATTATCCACATTTATAAAGTATGTTAATTTGGATATTTTTATGATAGTTGCAGATTATGTCCAATGTAAGCAAGTATTTGATGTGTACAATGTCAAGTTAATAATTTCAGAATGATAAGGTTGGAGCAGTGTAAATGCAAGTTGATTATACTGTTTTTTAACCTTATTCTCTGTTCTCATATTTGTACATTTGGCAAATGATGTTTTACTTTCTCATTTTATTATATACATCTTCAAATATTATTTGAAATTATTTCTATATCTAAATTAAGTATAAATGTTCAAGAAATGAACAAATACAGAAATAAACTAATGTTTGACACAACAAACTGAAAAGATCTTTCATTTGCACTGTTTTTAATTTCAGTTGATGAATCCTACTTGACATTAGCTTTACAACTAGAAACTCCTCTGGTTGGTAAATGAGTCAGTCACACTGTGGAACCTCCAACTCTGTCTACAGAGCAACTCCAGAGTCATTTGTGCATCTCTTTCCTACAATACATAGTTTGTCTGCCCCACGCTTCTTTCTGCAAATGGACAACTGTAATTGTTACTGCTACATCTGTTACATCATCTGTTCCTTGTGTCACTTGGGAATATCTGCTTCTTAAACTTAAACAGTGGTCCTCCATATCTGTATTTATTCCATATGGCTACTTAATCCTTGAGGCAGGACTCTCTTTTGATGTCATCCTGGACCCTTGGAGACTTAACTGAAGACAGAGAAGTACAGGTGGATGCTATTAGTTTTAGCATCAACAGCCCTTATTTGTCCAAACATGTAAATCAGTAAGAAATGGCCACTTAGTACAAGGATACAGAACAGTCACTAGATAGAAAGAAATTAGAAAAATAAGATCAAGGTAGCAGGAGTTCCCTTAAAATTAATTCTACAAAATTCGAATAACTGTCTTTTATTTTAAATGATGCCTTTTTTGCTTATATTTACCCATTTATTTTTCTGAATGAAATATTGAATATATTCTAAATATATATATTTAAATGGCAAAATTAAATCCATTGTTATGTTTAATTAATATACATTAATTATATATAATTAAGATATTAATAGATGAAAAATATATTGCAAAAGATGATAAAGTAGTGTTTGTTTGTGTGTGTGTGTGTGTGTGTGTGTGTGTGTGTGTATGATGTTTGAATACAGTATCTCTAAAATAGTCATCCACACTAAAGGAAGCACAATGCTAGAGTTAGAAAGTCAAAGTCTGAGAAAGTCGTTTCAGGTTACATTCAAATCATAGCTGATTCCAAGTCTTATAGCATTATTATGCATTGCTCTCCCAAGGGTTGAGGCTCTAGTAACAGCATGATGACAATGTCTCTTTTTAGCTAGAGGATAGAAACACACCCTTGTTTCCTATCCATGAGGGAAAAAAACCAAAAAAAAAAAAAAAAAAACAAACAAACAAACAAACAAAAAAAACATTTTGAGAATGTTAAGCTGGGTCTGGGGTTCTCCCTCCTTCACACCTACTAAAACTTCCATGAGTTCTTAGCAGTAGGAATTGACATGTCCTTTGGCAAGGAATGTGGTAGGAGACTCTACTCTTCATTTACTTACTCGCTCAAGAAGAATCGATTGAGAGTTTATTACTGAACTGCTTTCCCATAATGACACTGAGAGGTACAAAACAAAACCATGATCCTCACAGAGTTATAGTGAAAGGAAACATGAAACCCGTTACAGAAATAAATTATAAGCTGTTTGGTGACATGTGCTATGGAGAATGGAATTGAATTTTAAATGACTCTTGTGGAAAGCCTCATTGAAAAGAATCCATCTGATCAAACACCAAGGAACATGAATAGAAAGCCCGGGGGTTGGGGTTGGAAGAAGGTTCCAGGAAAAGCGAAAGATGAGTCTGAAGGAACTGAGGTTTAGATATGTCTAGAATGTGCAAGAAGCAGTGAGGAGGCCAGTGCTGCTGGTGCAGAGAAAGGATTGAATAGTGCCAGGTAAGAGCCGGTGAGGCTCATGAGCGCAGGCTGCGGCAGTTTGCATTCTCAACTGGGCTGTCATGACAGAGGAGCATGTAGCTCATTCACTCCTTTCACCATCCTGTGACTTCAAGAGGAACGGATTGGTGAGAAGGGTGAAGCAGGAGTCCCTTTTTGAAATGGGAGTATAATCGGTGATGTGTGTCTAGAAAGTAAAAGGGTTGAATTACATTTAGTCTCTGAGAACTGTAAGCAAGGTCACAGTGAAACCAGCAAACTAGACTGTTCCATGGGTAGAAAGAAAGGTTTACTGGTGATCAAACTGCAAAGGCTATCTCTCAGGGGACAGAGAGAAGAGCAATATGGTAGGAAAGCAAGCAGATATTCTGTGGCAGCTGGGTGGGGTCTCTGAGCTGATGCAGGCTATTCAGAATGACCAGGAACCAGATGCTTCTCCAGTAAACAGAGACCCACCTCAGGCTTGTTTATCCAATAACATTCCTTAAGTTCACTCAGCTAAAGTTCTTCTGTTATGGACACTGTCACCAGCACTGACATTGAAAGGAGAAACGGGGTTGGGCTTTGGACTTAACAGTAACAAACATGTAATAAACACTTTCTAGATGGAGACTGTTTTAAGAGGTAAAGAGTGATTAAAAAAGATCATCCTTATGTAAAAAGGTCTGACATCTAGCAGGGTCCACTAAGATCAGGTCAATGTAAACATTCTCAATGCAGTTCAAAGATGTCTTGAAAATGTCCTCTTTTCATTAGAATGATTAAAAACAAAACACGCAGGGTCGTATACGTTGTGATTTGAAAAACAAAACAAAAACAAACAAACAAACAAACAAACGCCTGGCTAATGATTGAGGCTGCTAATTGTTGCTGTGTCTCCCATCAGCATCTCAGTAAAACGTCAGTGAAAACGGAGAATGTTTTATCTAAAAATGTTAATCATCTGCACAGATGTCTCCTCTTTCTGAAGAATTCCTATTTTCACTTTCAGCTTCGCAAAGCATGTCTCTTTATGGACCATGTTATTAATGAAATGGAAAAGAATGTGCAGGAAAGCCTGCTGTTGTCTGAAATTATCTTTACTTCTATACTGCCACTGGCAATAACTGTCTCTTCTCCAGAATTCCGGAACAGTGAATTCTTTTCTACACCAGATTAAAAGCAAACAATAAAAACAAAACAGAGCAACTACCACAGGGAAAGAATATAACTCACCAATTTGGGATTAAACTTTTGTTCTTATATTTTGAGAGGCACTGATGTGTACAACTCCAGCAATTCAATTTGTTTTTAATAACGCAAGATTATTTCAAAGATTACCAAGAGATTATTTGATGATTTAGGCAGTTTTCCTGGGGCTGGTGAGATGGCTGAATGGGGGAAGAGCTTGCTACACAAAGATGAGGAGCTACGCTTGGATCCCACACAGCCACAAAAGAAGGTAAGGATGATGCCACATGTCTCAACACTGAGGACAGGCACCAGGAGGATTCTCAAGGGCTCACCTAGGTTGGCCAAATCATTAAGCTCCATATTCAGGAAAATACCTTATCTGAAAAGATAAAGTGGATTGTAATAAAAGAAGAAATGACATTGGCTCTGGCCTCCACATACAAGATACTACACACACACACACACACACACACACACACACACACACACACACACACACCAAAAACAAAAACAAAAACAAACAAACAAAAAAACTGAGGTCAATGTTCAAGGAGAAAAGGGTCACTATTCCAGTCAATCAAAACCCTGGAATGTAGCAGCCTGCCTTTGTATAAACAAAGGTTTTACTAGGTTAAACAATTTACTAGATTAAACATTTGCATTAAAGTCTTACAAGGTGGGGGAGGCTAAAAGATGTGAATTTCTGTCCTAATTACAACTTTTATAGTATTTGATAGAAAAGATTCACTTTGTTACAGTTTGGGAAATCAAGACAATGAGGGCCCTGTCCTGACCAGTCATAAACTCTGAGTTGGAGAGAGCCAACCTCAATTCCGTGAGGTGTTCATTTACCTTTAGTCTAAAGACGAGCCTTTCCAGTCATAAAGGGTATAAGCAGAGGCATGCTCATCTCTTCATTCACATGTACCTAAAGTTAAATGCTTTACATTTACTTAAATGTTTTCATTCATATTTTTTGTATGTATTTAGAAATTACTTTAAGCCATATATTATAGCAATTTTTCTTAATCAAGTATTATAACAGTATAACCAAGTATTATACTTTTTATTAAAAAAGAGAAAAATAAATTCTCATTCTAGACATAGATATTCTTTGATAGATGTACCATGAGGCCTGAACATTGCCATAATCAAACTGCCTCAAGAATTTGTTTCCAGAAGTACACTGAATTTTATAATGTTAATGATTCTCCTAGTAAAATCATTGTTGAATCTCCATAAAATATCAAAATATATTAATTATATGTAAACATGCATACATACATATATGTACATACACATATGCATATGAATGCAGTTATTTAAGTCATGGGCAAGATAAAACCTAAAGAGGTAAAAATGGAGTATAAGTAAAAATTTTAGATCCTTAGTGAATACCAAAGTTATCTTTATGAAAAGCTTCGTGTCTCCAAATTTTGCTATGAACTTGTGTTTTGATGAGGTGCAGTGCACAGGAGATAAAGGCTGATGATCACTATGTAAGGAGTGTATTGGAAGATCCCTGCAAAGCTTGGACCTGAGGGTAACAAGTCTGTAAGCTTTAAAGGAAAGTGAAATCTTTAAAGACACAGAGACTATGAAGAGGAAAATTGTGATTTTTTACTTTGGAATGAACAGAAAAACAGAAAAAGAAAGCAAATAAGTTAAAGAGACTTCTCCAAATATTAACAGTCTCATGGTGGAATTCATGAAATTGTTCATTTTTTCCCAACACCTAGGTTATGTTCACAAGAGGTATTATGACCCCATTTTGGTGCATTCCATCCATAACTATGACAACAATGGCAACTTTTTATTCAAGTATGTGCAACTTTAATAAGGCTACCAACTGACTTTCAGATAAACTCTTCTGGAACACATGTTGGTGGTAGAAAAGATCAGAAAGAAAGGCTTCAAGAAGGATGCCAGCAGATGCCAGAGGAAGAAGTCAACAGCAGTGAACCTAGATGTAGAAATTAAGGAACCCAATTCAGGAGGAGCTGCTTGTGTTTCAGTACAGAGTTGGTATGTGAACAAGGTGCTCGAGAGCCTCAGACCAACAAAGTATGCTAAACAAGTGGATGGCTTACAATGGGAAAATACATATAATTGGCTTAAGAAATTGAGTAGAATAGATTAAAGTTGCAGTATAGACACAAGAGGATAAATTAGATAAGCAAGAACAGTGTGGCTCAGAGAAGATCCAATGTAAAAGAGTCTGTGATGAGGCTTCAGGGCCTTCTTAAATTCATTTAGAGCTTCAGAAGACGCTGTAGACAAGAGGAACAAAATATACATATGCAATGGAAAATGCTTTTAGAATGTTGAAACATACTGAACTTCATATCCAAATGCTGCCAAATGTCATGGGAGAAAAAACAAACAGAAACTTGCAGCAACCACTTTATAATTGAACTAAAAAATCAAAATAGAAAAGGTATCAAGTGCAGCAAAAGTATACAAGGTGGATCCACAACAATTAAATACTCACTGTGGTTCAGTAAAAATAATGATGGCACAGGAAATATTTTCAACATGACATTAAAAGACCATTTCCACCCTAGAATTTTATACATGTTAAAAATGCCTTTAACAATGGAAACAAGAACCAGTCAGATTGCTTGCCCAGTGGGGATGCTTGATGCATCCAAGCCTGAAATCCCAAGTTTCATTTCCCATAACTGATTGGTAGAAGGAAAGAACAGTCACATGCATTTTGACACCTGACCTCCACAGATTCACTCACAGACAAAGACATATACTGAGGGAGACACACAGTAAACAAACAAACCAACGTAGTACAAAATATGAACAAAACCCTAGGGTTTACCGGTAAACATTCCTCAGTAAAATAAAATTCAATCAAAATAAACAAATCCAAATTGAAAGTCCAAAATTCAAGAATGAGTGACAGACAAAATATTCATGAATGTACATATACACAAGTAAATATAGAGAAGTAAAAAAATGGCAAAATTTTGGCTAAAATAAAACAAGAGAGGACATAAAACTGAATATGATAAAGGGTCACTAAATATATAAAGAAGAAAGAAAAAATCATCTTGCAGCAGCAAATTTATCTCTTTTAAATGGTTGATATTGGTTTATTTATTTATTTATTTGTTTATTTATTTATTCTTAGTCTCACTAGGTATCTCTGGTCGTTCAAGCTGGCCTCAAACTCCAACAGATCTGCCTGCCTCTGCCATCCTAGTGCTAAGATTAAATGCATGCCCCACCAAACCCTCCTCACAGCAGTCTTTCTTAAATCCCTTCTCTTTTCATATATTCTTTATTTGGTTCATTTCTTCATCTTTGACTTGCTGAGAATTCACACACAGTTTGACTAAAGTCAAAGGCAGACCTGAAGTACAGGGACCAATGCAGCATAAAGTGTAAAGAATTAAAATTAAATTCTTCAAATTGATCTGAAACAAGAACATTTCAAACATTTATTTCAGCTATTTCTTTTAGTGAATCATATAAGGGACTGTAAATCCCTAAAGGGTTTTCCAAAGCAAATTAGGAGAATGGTCTGTGACTGCCAGTTGTCCCCATCCTCTACTGCTCCATTTTCAGTATATCCCTCTGTATCCGTGCTTCCCCACCTTCCTAACACTGTAACCCTTCACAGTTCTTCATTCTGTGGTGACTTCCAACCATACAACTCTTTTTGTTGCTACTCCATAACTGCAAGTTTGCTAATGTTCTGAATCACAATGTAAATATCTGTGTTTCCTGAATGTCTTAGGCTACCCCTATGAAAACAACCACCAAAGGTATGGTGACCCACAGGCTGAGAAGCACTGCTCTACATACTAAGTGCTGCTATAACTGCCTTCCTACGACTCCATTTTTTAAAAATTGTCTGCCTTAATTCTCCATTTCTCTATTATCTGTCATAATTCCGTATTTTCTTTTCCTTCAAATTTCACTAACAGTCACTTGCTATGTTTTCCCTATTTGTATTTAGAAATTTTCTTTTACATGTATTTTATGAATATGAATGTTTTTCCCTGAGTTCATGTCTTTGCAACAAGTATGTGTCTGGTGCCCAGGGAAGCCAGGAAAGAGCATTGGATCTCTTGGAACTGGCGTTTCAGATGGTTATGTGCTTCCATTTGGGTATTGGGAACCAAACCCATGTCCTATGCAAGGACAGTGCATGCTTTAACACCTGATCCATCACTCCAGGCCCCTTATTTATATTTTCTAAAGGAAAGTTCACAATAGAATATGGACTTCACAAATTGGACTTGGCATATTTTTCTTCTTTTTTGAGGGGAGGTCACAAAGGTGGGGAGGTAGACCTGGGAGGATTGGGAAGAGAATGTGATCATGGTGCATTATGTGAGATTCCCAAATAATCAATAAAAATATTATGTTGGAAAAAAGTGAAAAAAAAAAGAAAGAAAGAAAAAAATTGTTACATGAGCCACCAAGATGGCACAAGAGGTAAAGGCACTTTCCAAGTCTGACAATGTGAACTTGATCCTCGAAATCTACATGCTAGTTGTCCTTTGCCCTTTTGGGGAATACAGAGAGAGAGAGAGAGAGAGAGAGAGAGAGAGAGAGAGAGAGAGAGAGAGAGAGAGAGAGAGAGAGAGAGAGAGAATGTACAAAACAATGTTAACAATGTTATCTGGCATATAAAAATGAATGTATTTATTTTCTACAGTATATTGGAACTGAACATTTGCATTATTGTAAATTTGCTGTTGTAAGTTGGCTTCATTTCCTCATTCCCCTTTGGAAATACTCCCTTTGCAGCTGTAATAAGGCAACCACTGTGAGGTCACTGAACATGGAACTGGAAAGAGATGCCAGTAATTGTTTTACAGCCAGTGTGAACTGTTTCCAGCACATGATGTTAATGTTTCACATTGAAAAGTGAAGGTGCTCATTATTACCAGGGTGCTTCAAAAATATGTAAAAATATCAGTTATTCTATCTTGAGCAAAACATCATCAAACTACAGAACTTTTTTTTTTTTTTTTTTTACTAAATTCTCTATTACAGTTGAGAAACCTGGGTTTCCTACTAGTTAAGAATTTTCAAAGCAAACTTTTTTCTGAATACAAAAGTTTGAGTAGTCAAGTGAAATTTTTTATGCACTCTAAACAGAGAAATTTACTTTACACAGTTCTAACCTGTAGATTACACAGAGGATACAAGCTCATTCTTGACTCTTGTATGTATGTGTATGATGTAGCATGAATCTTAAAAGATCTCATTAATTAAAACAAATCTGAAGCCAGGTGTTAGGGTGACTGCTGGAAAATCAGAGAAGGAGAACAAGCCACAGCTACCTCACCTTGCCAGTTCCTCATCTGATCCTGTTTCCTCAGACTGGAAGCCTCTGAGTCCTTATTCCAAATGAATCTCAGCTGAAATGCTTCTCGAAAGCCTGAATGCTTAACCAGCCAAAAGTTTCCAGTTTCTGGTCCTCACACCTTGTATATCTTTCTGCTTTCTGCCATCGCTCCCGGGGATTAAAGTCTCACTTTCTGGGATTAAAGGTGTGAGTCACCATACATGGCTGTTTCCAATGTGGCCTCTGGATTTCTGCCTCTGGAATGCTAGGATTAAAGGTGTGTGCTACCACTGCCTCTCCTCTATGTTTAATATTGTGACAGTTCTCTCACCCCAGATAAGTTTGTTAGCGTGCATAATATTTTGGGGAACACAATACCACCATACATATACATCTGTGTAGTTATGATATGATAAAAGTGTTGTTAAACTCAACACTTCCATGTTCCATGAAAACTTAATGTAGTACCTACTGTATGTTTGTGCCAATACAAAATAGTGAAGGAAAAGAAGGTGAATCAGATTTCAGTCATATCATAGTCATCTGTTTGTATTTATGCATATATTACATGCTAATTTTTCACTATACAATGTGTACAAATCTTGTACAAATAAAATCTGAGTAATCATGGGGTAAGTGTGCGTGTTGTTTTTTTATTAACTTGACACAAACCTAAACATATTTGAGAAGAAGGAATCTCTGTTGAGGAACTGCCTCATCAGACTGGCCTGCAGGCAAGTCAGTGGGTAATGTTCTAAATTAGTGATTGATGTGCGAGTGCACAGCTCACTGTGGTCCTGGCTTGTATAAGAAAGCAAACTGAGGAAGCCATGGGAAACAAGCCAATAAGTAGCTTTCTCTCTAGACTCTGCTTCTGTTCCTGCCTTCAGGCTTCTCTGCCTTGATTTCCTTCCCTGACTTCTGGTGATAGACTGTAGTCTCCAAGGTGAAAAACAAAACATAACAACAACAACAGAAAAACTCTTCTCAAGTTATTTTTTGGCTGTATTTTTATCACAGTAATAGAAAGAAGACAAGGAAAGAACCAGATAGTATACCCAGTCAACTCGCAGTGAAAATGATAACACTAAAAAGTTCATTTATCTCTTTTTGCTAATAAAAGTTTATTTGACAATGTTAAAATGTAAGGATATGAAAGTTTAAACATATTTTGTCATCACTCGTCCTCACTGTGAAAGCCACAATACCGTTTAGCAGTGGTGGAAGTAATTAAATTGGAGCTGACTGTCTATGATAGTTCATGTTGAGTATCAACTTCACAGGTTTGAGTGATGCAGAGTTCTGAAAATATCTCTTGCCTTCTAAATGACTGGAATGCTTGCTGGACCTCACCATGAAAGTTAATAACATACCTTCAGGTCACTTAAGACTGCTATCCTACAGTGTACTCAGCCTGTTTGCTTAATCTGTCTTTAAAAGAACAAAGTAACAACTCATTTACTTACCTTGAATTTCCCAGGTAATCATCTTTTATAGTCTAAGCTGATACCTAGCTACAATCTTAAATTATATACTATTCCATGTCCCGATCCAGAGAGCAATTGAATATGTGTTTGTTTGTGTGTTAGGATAATCATTTGTTGAAGCAACAAAAAGGTTGAAAAACAACCTCTTAAAACAACATCTACAATAAATGTTGGAAACAATATTTGGATGTTGTTTGATAGTATTTGTTTATTATGTGGGCCATTGCTACATATAATCATAAAGGATTATTTTAATAGTTTAGTATTTATTTTTTTATTTATAATATCACACACATATATAGCATACCATCAGGGCATACCATTAAAAATTATTCCAAAAGAGAGATTAAATTATGTTGTAGGACTCTATTTCATTAGAATTACTCTAAATATCTGGAGTGTAAATTTTACATGTTTTCCAAGAGATTTCTCAAGAAGGCTTCCCAGCTGTAGTCACTGGATGATAGACCACAAAAGCATAAATGAAGATCCATGTGTTTGATTTCAGAATTTGGAGCATTTTCAAAGAAGAAAAAGAATCTTCATACGTCTAGATTTTTTTTAAAAGGGTAGACACATGGGTGAGCTGCTGAGAAAGGATCAATTCCTTTTTTTACTTCAATGTACTGGATAATATAAAGTGATAAGCAACTGAGAAAGAATTTCCATAGATTCTAGCAGAGTAACCATGCAAAACTGGATGCCATCAGAGGCAGAAAAGGAAGAGCAAGGACTGTGGTAAGCCAGGCATGGAGCTTGGCAATAATTTCCCTGAGAGTGACCCTTAGTTTAGTAATATGAAGCCTTCCTATATTACACAAGTTGTCTTCCAAAAACAACATAAAAAATACATTTCATTTTGCATCCAGATCACAGTGAAATAGAGATTTAGTGAGAAGTGGGGAACACTTTACTAAGCTGCTAAGAACAGAGCTTTCAAGTTTTGTTTTGGTTTTGGTTTTGAGTTTTATTTTTCCTTTTGCCTATTTTATTGTGTCATGATTTCTTCTGTGTTTATTAATTCTTTGTCAGCATCAAATTGTGTGCTGCATATGGGATGTTGCTCAGGAGCCCACGTATACACTGCTTCTAAGGGGCAGTACCTCCTCCCCAATTTTACCATCAGCACTCTTAGGCACAGTCCAGCTAGGCTACCCCAAGACCACCTGCCTTATCTGGGAAGCTTTCGCTGTTCTGAGCCTTCATGGATGCCAATGAGAACATAATTCCTTTGTAATCATATGTTTAGATAGTGAGACAGCCAACATAGATACTAGTGGAGGGGTCTGACTACTGAAAGCTATGAAGTCATGCCCTCAGATATTTTTCTTGTTAAGATTGTTCAATGTTAGAATTTTCTAGGTTCTTATTAATAAAAACATATATAGATTAGAAAAATCCTACATTTGCATAATCTAACAATTTAACACAGAGACATTTGGTTCCCCTTAAGAGATAACACAATGGCAGTTGGAAAGAAACCAGCCTCACCCTCCTACTTTATTTAGATGTTCTCTACACTGACATATTTTCATTGAAAAACCTAAACTCAATGGTGGGAAAAGCATAGAGCTTAAAACATGCTACTCACATGTCTCAAGCCTCTTAGAGCACATCTTCAAGCCTTTCATCATCTCCTCTCAAAGTCAGCAACTCTGCTGACACCTACTGAGTCCTTATTATGAGCCATGCCGTCATAGCTGTCCTTTCTCCTTCCATCCATATATACAGTACGTAGTACATGCAATCGATATATATATTTTATGTATGAGCACACTGGTGAACAAACAACATTAACTGGCTTGCCTATGTTATACAGCTTCTAAATTCTGCGGGTAGAATTTGAATGCCTTGAGTATCATTCTAGTCTTGAGCTCTAGACTCAGGATCAGATTATTTTCAAATGTAAAGGGAAAGTGAGAGAAAAAGCAAGTTAATCAATAGTACCAAGGAACGACAAGATGATGTATGTTAGAAGTGAGACTTGAGGAGTTTGACACCACTATGGTGCTGTATCTCAGAGCTCTGTGTGTGAGGTTGGGGTGGGCTGTAGAATGTGGAAAAGCAGTCAAATGACAAGGCACTCCCGATCATATAGTACCACAGTCAATTTGGAGTTGATGCACTGGTTCCTCCACTGAGAGAGAAAGCCACACCCTCCAGGAGAGCAGTGGGGTGTAAGTTAGAGACTCCCAGGTTTCACAAAGGTGGGCAAAGCAGTAGGTGTATTCATCCTTTTCTCTCCCTGCCTTTAATGCTCAATTCTGTTCTGAAAGCATGAGGTGTAAATTCAGACTACTGTAAAGTACAGGAGGCTGAATTGATCAAGTTAAGACTGCGTGGCACCTGCAGCCTCTATCTAGAGAACAAACCACATGAATCCAATTTATCCTGTAACCATGTCTGTCTTTCAAACTCAATCCTAAAATTTTACAGTCTATCATGGTCTTTGATAAAGTATAACTTCTTTGAGACTTCATCAAATAATGATTAAGTAGCTATAAAATGGGGAAATTTACCTACATTTATTAATATAAAATTTAATTGGTTAAATTAATATAAAGTATTTCTTATTTCATAGTTGGCTTTCATTATAAATCCTAGATAATTTCATTACACTATTATTATAAAATTACTAAAAATAAAATTTTCCATAATTTTATAGTTTGTGTGAATTTTTATAAGAAACAAACTTATGAGTCACAAACTGATGGTGTATTGAAGACATTTACAGAGGTCTTAAACATGTCAGGCCATTTGAAACTTGGGGAGATCTAAGGTCTTTCTCGGGAACACCTAGGTTATCATAAACTCATGAAATCTTGCCAGATTGCAAGTCTATTTTATTTCTGGAGAACTGAAGCCTCACAAAAGTTCAAGCTCAGGATGCTTTTCACATCCCTTTTAAGAACTGATGCCTCAGACGGAGGCATCACTGATTCTAGATTTAGGGTGAAAGTATTAGATGTCCAACAGCAGAATAGAGGGCCTTCTGCTTAGGGTGCTTTACCAGAGTATTTCTCATGTTCCACTCTTGATGCTGCCCCTGGCTGAATTCTGATTCTTCTGGTCTCAGTTTAAGTAATACCTCTTCATAGCTTCTTTTACTATCAGCTTAAATCTGGACCTTCATAGTATCCTTCATTTGACCTTAATATTACCCTTCTTTGTGTGAATGATTTTTAAGCAAACTATCTTGTTTGAGTCATAATGACAGTTACAGTTTATGAGCATTTATCACTCTCATACATACCCCTTGAACTGATCATCCATATCATATATACAATTATATCACAAGTTTCCAAATAGCAGATCACAATAAATATTCATTGAATTAAACAAATGAATGAGTAGATTCTCAATATCAGATTTATGAAGGACTTTGAAATATCTTCTATTATAACAACCCTCAGGCAACTCTATGAGCACATGAGGTTTAGAAATAGGCCTCAGGAATTTTTGTAATTTCTGGCAGTGAATTATGCAGCAAGAGTGGAACTGGGAGCCATTTGCGATGTGAAGTAATAGCTCCCATTTGTCATAGTCTTGGACATTCAGATTCATGTATTTGTAACTAAAAGATTTAGTAGAAAGGCAATAAATAGTTCACAAGAAGCCGTAATCATAGACTTGTATGGTCAAACCAGCTACTGCAAATTTATAATTATTCAGATTTAAGGTATATAGGTAAATTAGAATGTTTTCAAAAGTTAGTTTAATAAAAAGAAACAACAGCATCACCCACTATAAAACAAATAAAAACCATGCAGTGATCCTTCAATGCTTCCTTCTGCCAGCTGGCTGCTCTGCAGCTTTCCCCCTGCATTGATGTCCTCTCTTATCTTCCTCAATTCTAATGTGCCCAAATGCTTATTTTTTTCAGCTTTTGCTCTTACACACCAATAGGAAAAACCACAGAGTTCATAGTTTCGAGTCCAGCATGTCTTGTGCAGATAATCACCAGGAACAGAGATTTTTCTTGCTTCCCAGGGGTGTGTGAATTCTCTTTATAGACACCGCCTTTTCCCCCCAGTGCTTGTCCGTTGTTGCCCAGCAGAGATAAAAGAATGATTGCATCTATTTTCCTTGTGATCCTTTGTGTAAATTAAGGGACTTAAATATGATTTCCAGACACTATGCTTTCAGGAACTGACTACTAAAAGAGAAATAGTATTGTTTCTGGCATCTAGTTTCAAATCAATTAAATAGGAATGAAAGGCTCTCACGACCTCCTTGGGTTGACTCACAGGTACTGGAATTAATTCATCTTTCTAGCTTGGTTCTTCCAATGGTAAGGTGATTTGGCTGAATGATTAGTGCAACATTTCTTTGAAAATTTGCTTTAATAATCAGGCAGTAAAGCACAACTGAATATTTGAAGCTTAAAATTAAAGGACATATAACAGCAATGGTCACAGCGACAAACAGCTCTCAGGGGTTCTATGTACAACTCCAGACTTTCTGTTTGTGATACATGCTTCTCCTTCCCTTCCCTTGAATGAGAGCATGGTAATGGAGGTGTTTCTCTCTCTCTCTCTCTCTCTCTCTCTCTCTCTCTCTCTCTCTCTCTCTCTCTCTCTCACACACACACACACACACACACACACACTCTCCTCTCTCCCTTTTCCCCTATCTCTACTGATTCTCATTGGAAAAGCAACATAGGTGACTAACACAGACACACAGACACAGACACAGACACAGACATACACACACACACACACATACACACACACACACACACACACACACACACACACACATGCACACATGCGCATGTGCCCATGCTTGTGCGCACACACACTGACATAGTAAGTGATCAGATTATGTACCTGGTGTAAATAGTAACTTTTCTATCATCTACTTTCTTAATATTCTTAGAGAAGATGGAAAATCCATAATCAAAACCAAACAAAAATAGACTTTGATGAGTTCTCTTATAGCCTGCTTTTATTTCTGTTTTATCAGCTTTTTAAATGTTATTTCATTGATGTAAAAAAAATAAAGCTATTAAATTTTGCCTAAGAACCAGCCCTTATGATTATAAGTTTCTTTGTGTTTATACAATCTGCATGAGAAGCCTCAAGTCCAAAGGAACAGGTATGTGCTTACCTATATATTTTATTACTTCAATTTATTAAACCTCCATATTACTGTAGCTCTTATCTGATCACCTCAACATCAGATGGTCTTTTATCTGTTAGCTGATTTCTATATGGGATTACATCAACTAGTCAAATATACAATCAATCTTCAGGAAACATATTTTTTTTTAAGCAGTCAGTTCCTTACTTTTAAAAAACTATTCTTCCATAGCCGGGCGTTGGTGGCGCACGCCTTTAATTCCAGCAGTCGGGAGGCAGAGCCAGGCGGATCTCTGTGAGTTCGAGGCCAGCCTGGGCTACCAAGTGAGCTCCAGGAAAGGCGCAAAGCTACACAGAGAAACCCTGTCTCAAAAAACCAAAAAACAAACAAACAAACTAAAAAAAACCTATTCTTCCATGACTTTTAGCTCTGTACTCCTCTGTTCTTTAAGCTACCTTTCTGAGCTGTTAACTGAGAATGGACTTCCAGGCATCTAGACACCTTCTCTACAAGCATCCTGTGCATATTAAGTCCAAGTATCTTATGAGGTTATTATATCTTGGAAGTTCTAAATGGTGTTTCCTGTGATATTTATAAAAATGTCACGTGCTTCAGAGACCTTTTATCCCAATCAGGTAACACTGGCTCCTGTACTTACTGCCTTCTATGACTTGTGCTCTAATCTATGTGACTTCAATTCCAAGGCACACCCAGCTGTAAACAAGCTGAAAAACAACTTGAGTGATTATCAGGAAGTCAGGGAAAACTCTTCCTTGCTGGAGGATCCAACCTATCTTCCAAACACACAAAGGTTCAAAGATGTCCAAAATTTTACAACAATCAACACCAAAATTTTTCTTCATATATGGAAAATGTACCTGAAATGTCCTTCCTGGGCATAAGCAATATGTAAACCCTTCCTGGGCATAAGCAAGATGACTTTTGTAAGGATAATAGACAAGAATGTGGCACACTGAAGCTCTAAGGTGAATAAATAGAAATGCCTGCCTTCACATTCTGCTCTGCTCAGAGAACTCCATGTTACAGGTGTGTAAGGTATCTTGAGATAAAAGATCCTAAGAGTGCACTACAAATCAAGAGAAAACATTCTAAAATAATAGATAAAACAGGTAACATAATAAAAGAAACAAAATACCCAATTGCCCCCTCCATGACTGGGTGGAGGGCGTGTGTTCTATTTGTAGGGCAAAGGTGAATCAGCCCCCTGTCTGTGTGGACATTAGCTATACTGACTACTGGAAAGCTTTGCCATTCTCATGAGCTTTAAGCAGCCTTCACCTAAGCTTGCTCACAATATCCTCCAGCAGCACCCTGCCCCATGTGTTTTGTATTAAGGTGCCATCTTGAGACGTGAGCTCTATCTGGAATTGGATTGATCTACCACTATTCCCATTTCTTGAACTTCATGGGTCTTTCACAGTTCTAACTTTGGAACCAGCTTCCTTCTCAGTCCCTCAGTAGAGGGATTGTGACCTGAGTCTGCTTTTGCCTTGTGGAAGACAATATTTAGATAAGGAAGAGGATAATGGAGGCATACCTCACAAACTAGGGCAGCAGGATTCAGGGTGTGCCCATACATATGTAAATGTATGCTAGTACTGGGACTGAAGGCAGTAGCCTCCAAAGTTTCTGCTACCCTCATCTATGAGTTTCATTCAGTTGCCTGTGATTGACAGAGAAAGAAAGCCACTGCAAGTCCACTGTTATCCTGCCCTCAGAGCTGTGTGGTGACCTGTGTGATGGACTTGAAACTGTAGCCATCACCCTGATCTTGAATTTGCAAAGCTGAAGGAGCTCATGAGTGGGCATTTACCCAGTCTGTGGTTGTTCTCCTTAGGTAGACACTGTCACTAAAGTGGCAACAATGAACACCAGAGTTCTTCCTGACAGCCCAGCTATTTAGTCCCTGCTTCCCCTCTTCTACTAAAGTAAGCAATGATATTAGGACTGGGGATGAGTAGCATATGTGTGATGGAGTTTTCACCAATACTTTCTCATGTGCAGCATCTGAACCTATTCCAGGGACTGACTGAAGGGGAAATGTGTCAGTCCCTTTAACTACTGTTGAGGATACCAGTGCTGTGCCATGTGCCCTTGTGTTAATGAAGCTAACATTCATAGTATCTCATAATGTACCTGTCACATGATAGAGGCCATAACTGAACACCCCGCTTCTACTGCAGTCTTAACCATACCTGCCTTAACTATCACAGTGTTACCACTTTTGTATGTACCACACTTTCAATGGGTCCTCCGACTCTGCTGTGACATACAAAGTACTCAAGGGTATTTGTCACAGCTAGAATTGCTACACAAAGATTGCTGTAGTATCCAAATGCAAGTAAGGCCAACTGCATATGTGAAACTTACACATCAAAGTAGAAAATGGTTTACTAAAAAGGAGCCAATATTTGATCTTCTAGCTACAAAAATCTCATCACAACATAAAACATGGAAAACAAGATAAAACAATATCTCTCAAATAATATAATTATCTGTAACTACAGTTTAAAAGGATCCTCACAGTGATGAAATTACAGTGAACAGACTCAAAAGAATTGTTATAAAGTAGCTCAATATAAGCCAGGCACAATAATCTTAGCACTCAGAAAGAAGAATCAGAGGTTTGTTGAGAGTTCCAGGCCAACCTGGTCTACACAGGAGTTCCAGGACAGTCTGGACTAGATAGTGATATTATGTTTATGAATAAGCAGGTAAACAAATAAGGAAATTAGAACCATAGAGATGGCTCAGAAGTTAAAAGTGCTTGCAGCTCTATCAGAGGGGATGTACATTGTATAAAAACCATGTCAGAGGCATGTCCTTTCTTCACATGGCACCTTAGAGTATACTTCCAAATCCTAGATTCTGTGTGAGATCTCCACTTCCTCTTCTTTCTTTTGGGCTCTGGATGAGAGTAGGTGGGAAAGGAAAATTTGGTTCCCAGTGGCCAAACATTTTCAGTGGATCCTAACCACCTGTAACTCTATCTTCAGGAGATCAGACACTCTTCTGTCCTCCAAAGTACAGTTTAACACATGGGGCATACACTCACACATACACATAAATAAACTGAAATAAGACCATAAAGTAAATAAGTAAACTGGAGTATTCAGGGCCTGTGGGTACCATTACAAGAGCAAATTCTACAGTTTTAGAGCACCTGAAGGAGAGGAGATAAACTTTAATGACATAAAACTCGAGCCAATGATCAGGTAGCAGAAAACTCCCCTAATCTTTGGGAAAATATCTATATACAGAAGGATTATCATATTTCAAGATGACATGATCAGAGAGATCTTTGTCTTAGTGTATTATAGTCAAATTGTCAAAAGCACAGGGCAAAGAAAGAATTTTTAATCTCTGAAAGGAAAGCATTAGGCTCCACTTACAGTATCCCTTTTAGACTAACACAGCTTCTCAGCAGGCACATTACAGGTCAAGATGGGAGGATGCCATTTTCCAAGCCCCCAAAGAAAATAACTGCCATCCATGATTACTGTACACAAAGCTATCTTTCCACTAGAGAGATAGAAAACATGTCTTTTAAAATATTAAAACTGACAGAACAGAGATCTAACTTCTGGCAGAAGAGTGGATTCTCAAAAGAAAAATGAAAAGAACCAAGAATTATTAGTACAGCATGCCTTCAAACTATAGAGATCCATGAAGATAAGAAAAGAAATGACTAAATTATTCAAAATAATTAGAATAAATTAGAATAAAACCAATGAAATAATATTCTCTTATTATCAATCATCCAATTACATGAAAAAATGGGTGAGTATATTGGTGCTGTGTTTGTTTTTAGAGGCAGGGTTACACTCTCTAGCCAAAGCTGGCTACAATCCAGACAACCCTCTTCTTGCTCCAGCTATTGAAGTGCTAGGATAACAGGACCTGACTCACTTTTGATATGTTTTAAAAGCCCCAACAGCATGTTGTCCTACAAGAAGCTCACTTTACCAGTAAAGATGCACATAGAAAGAAAATGAAAGGGTGGTAAATGATGTTTCAAGCAAACAGAAACTTAAATTGAGTAAAAGTGGGAATACTGACAGATTTTAAAGCAAAAAAAGTGTGAAGAAGCAAAGAATCAAATGATCAATTGAACAAAAAGTTGTAACTATTATAAATCTTCATGCACCTACCAGTCAGTTATCCAGCTTTTTAAAATAAATACTTCAGTATTCATAGGGAGAATTATGTTCTAATATAGTAACAGTGGGTGATTTTTCTTCAGGTTGACTGAAGTACAGTGAGTACCATGTTTGCTTTCATTATTGGTGGAAACTAGAAAAAGTCCACCAGTGGCTGGCAGAGACTGGAAACAGTGTAGATGAGGGAGAGTGCAAAAAGGAAGCTGTAATGAAGAAATGCCATATTGAACCCTGCTAGAATATGACATTTGCTAAAAATGAGAATATAATATTTATATTTCAAAATAATAAAATATTAATTAGTTATAGGGGATGCAAATTTTATAGAAAGCAGACCAGAGGCAGAGGACTTCTGTTGTTACTTTTTTTTTTTTACTCTTTTGTGGGGACCACCACCCAGCTCCCAAATAAATCACACACTATGGCTTATTCTTAATTATGAATGCATGGTTTCTAGCCAGCTTTTCTTAACTTTAAATTATCCCACCTTTTGCCTCTGAGCTTTTAACGTTCTTTTACTTCTTCAAATATTACTCTTACTCTGTGGCTTGCTGTGTAGCTGGGTGACTGGCACCTGACATTCTCCTCCTCTGGCTGCATCCCCTTCTCTCACAGATTTCTCCTATACATTTTTTTTCTGCCTGCCATCCCTGCCTATCCTTTCTCCTGCCTTGCTATTGGCCTTTCAGTTCTTTATTAGACCATCAGGTGTTTTAGACAGGCAGTGTAAGGTAACACAGCTTCACAGAGTTAAACAATTACAACATAAACAAAAGTAACACACCTAAAATAATATTCTACTACAGACTTCCCTCTCTTCATAGGACATCTTAGAGTATATTTTCAAATTCCAGATCCTGTGTGAGATCTCTACTTCCTCTTATTTCTATGGTCTCTGGATGAGAGTACATAGGAGGGAAAAGTGAGTCCATGGTGGGTCATCTAGGTGATAACTGTCAATCATGTAAGGGTTGCTTGACAAACTACTATATACATGTATCGTGCTAATGACCACACAATTATATCTTGGAGTGGATTTCCTTCTTGGGGAGTCCAGTCAACTTGTCTTTGGTAGGAGAGTTAGTATCAACAGAGCACTTTGTCTTGTCTAGTTTCTTCTGACACTCTCAACATACCATAACCACTGCTCTGCAAACCAGCCACAGTGGGTACAAATAGTACTTCCTGGAACATTTTACTGTTAAATGTTAAATTCCACATCATCTATAAAATTCCTGACATAACATTTAGCTCATCTTCTTCCCAGATGAAATTACTATAATAATATTAATCATATCTCACATTTCTTATAAACTCTTATCTGTGGCGAAACCATGGAGTAAAAATTAACCATAGAAAAGTTATTTGGGGATGTGTAATTCCAATAAATTTAATCAATTATGAAATCTGATAGAATATTTTGTGTAATTGAATAAATCTTTTGAAAATAGAAATCTGGATATTATATATATATACATATATATATATATATACATATATATATATTAACATGCACACACATTTTAAGTATGAATGCTCCACTGTCCTTCTTCAGAGAAATGGTTGGTGTCAACAATATTTATGATCTTCCATTGACACAGTGACTTGGGTAGATGTCTTATATTACATTAAGTAATCACTATTTGATTTTATATTTATATAGGGTTTTTTAGCTCATTTTAAAAAATTCCCCATATATGTTGCTTCTCCTATATTTGTTAAGAAAAATATAAAATTTTTCCTTTAATCAATTAATCTTGTCAGAGAAGATTTAAATTCTGGTGCATATTGGGGTCAGCTAAAACCGATTTTGAAGATTCACTATGGAAAGGATACTATTTCAAAATATACAGGTAAAGATGAAAGTGCACTAAACATGGTTTTATGTAAATCTAAATGTATTGAGCATAGTAAATATACATATTATGTCAATTTCACAGCTTTTTAAATTTAAAAATATACCAGGTAGAAATTTTTAATTATGTTGTGACCTACATTGTCTATTAGATAAACAAAGTAGAGTCATAAAGCAATTGCAACATCATTATCTTCTATGAATACCAGGACAGCAGTGTTTTGAAAAAGAATGACTAACCTGACTTTGCTGATCCACCTCTCCTATTCAGCTGTTAAAAAGCATTTAATATATCTTAAAACACTTTATTAATTACTGATGCCAAATAAAATTAGTTTCCATTTGTTGATAGAGTGGAAAGGGAGCATGTCAGTTAGTGTGGATACTGATAAACATTGTGGGATGAAGGCTGATGTCCTCTGAAGACTTGACTCCAGCTTGGGGTAAGAATTTCAAATCAAATAAAAGCAGATACAGATGCTTTCTCATCTACCCTAGTAAATCACCAGAGAGATTGGACTAGTATTGGAAGGTAGGAATAGAAAACAAATGCTACATTAGCCTAAGGGATCATTCATTTAGGGAGACAGGAATCATTGTGACATCACTGTTATCTGTCAAAGGCCAGCTAGTTCATGAGTAAAATTTTATGATTAGGCAAAGGTGAAGAGTCCGCTTAGAGTGTGAAGACCCCAATTCTTCCTTTACAAATGGTTGGAAGGATGGGCTGTTAGAATGTGTTGAGTTGATATGTACTCACAATTTTTTTTTATAGCCAGCAATTCTATGAGTGAGCCATTCAGATTTCCATGGAACATACCAGCTTGTTCTCTGCAAGGATCAAGTCTGATGTGATATTTAAATGTCTGTTATATTTAAAAGCATTAGATATGTTTCACTTGATATCTCTGTGCTTTTGCTCCTGTCTGCACTTTTATTTGAAAAGGAACATGTCTTCACAATAAATATTTCAATTCACAATTTGGCTCTAATTGTGCATGTATAGAATGTACATCCTTAACATATTTATATTCATGAAAATCAAAGGAAACATAGAGGTATGTTTGAGAATGGACTAGCATGATGGTTATGGTACCAGGTATATTTTTTCATACAGCAGCTAGCTTATAGCCTTATCATGTTCTATTAACGACTAAGCAGATTCTGAAGGCCTTGATTTCAAATGATAAAGTTGTTGACATTTCACCTAAATCAATACTCTTCTCATGTCAAAGAAAAAAAAAATGAAGATAACCTGAAATGAATATTAAAGAATTCATTCCTTAAATAGAAGTGAAACACAATAAAAAAGAAATGTCAAAATTGCTATATTTTACAATTGTCTTGATTCATAGGTCCTGTATTTCTGATAAACTTTTCTAATCTTATTAGATTCCGATTTTTTAAAATTTAATTATAGAAAATGTATTGCTTCCACGTACTTATTCTGAACAAGCCAAGTGCATTTGAGACACTTTTCTGTTAGAGTACACGATAGCAGGTGCAAGCTATATTTCATGCAAAATGCATTTTATTCAGGTAGCCGTATGGCTGTCAGACATTTAGTGTTAAGCGTTTAAACTGTCATGTTTTATGTTTTAAAGGGACAAGTATGTCTTGAGATTTATACTTTAATGATATTTTCTTACTACACTGTTACTTCTAAAATCCTGTTTCCCATAAATGAAAATATATTACAATTACCAGAAAACTCAATTCATAAAATATTTATGTGTATGTATCAAGTATTTTGTATGCCTATTTGATATATTAGCAGACATAAGTGATCATTTCTTATATTTAATTAAAAGATTTATCCTACTTCAATATTTCAATTACAAAGTACATGCTACATTTTCAAATTAAATTCTACATGATCATGATAATGTATCTTTATCCATCCTTTACCCACTTTCAATTTCACACTCTTGTTGTAGCTAATGTTAGTTGCTCAGTATGAATCCCTCTGTAAGGTCCCATGGCCTTTTAAGAAAAAAAATGATTTATTTTTGTATTAATTAAAATGATGATTCATAAGATTGAATAATACTAGCTGTGATCAATTTTCACTGTAAAGTGAGTGCTAGAGGTCATTTTCCTCACTACTGCAAAGCATCTCATCCTAAGCTCAGTTTTGCGTTGGAAATCCAAAGGCTCATAATTAGCTTACAGTCTTGCAACTGTAATGTTCAGGTGGCTTTTAGCACCCTTGCTCAGTTCTATAATCAGAAGAGAGTTAAACTAGACAATGCAGATATAATACATCTTTTCTTCTGTCAGGTTGCTGATAAAAAGGATCCATATTCTCTCCTAAAACATGCTGGATTTTGTGTTCCACTCAACTCAAGCCATTTATTTTCTTAACTTATTTTCTATATACTGGATTATAAAGTTTATATTTACTATTTTACTTGTTCAATGTCTAAAGAAGATAAGTAAGAGCTACAATAACACAAAACCTGCACTTCATTAAATCTGACACTCAAAATATTTCATATGGACACTGATCATCCCTGCTCACAAATACTGTATGATATATCACTGGTCAATAGAAGTCAATAACTGAGTCCTGCTTAGCTTTCTTATTTCTGCATACATCTGTATGGCAAAAGGGCAGAAATATTTGTGCCAGATATCTTACTTAAATGACCCAAGTAGAATTACTGGTTATAAATCTGGACTCTGGCTTGCTTCAAGTATAATGGGTTCAGTGAAACAGTCAAAGTTATCAGGATTCAATATTAATCCTTCCCTCATTCTCCCAGTTTTGATTTCCTTTTGCTGGATTCATGCACAGATAGGGTGTTCCTAAGGAATAGACATAATTATATACATACTTTAATCTTCATTGTGGTCATTCAGCACTTTACAATTGTCATTTCTGGACTTGAAATATAGCTCAATGGGAGCTCAATGGGAGCATGTGCAGAGTCCTGAATTCAATTTCCAGTATCTTCAAGCAAATAAACAAACACATAAATGAATAAAAGATGAACATTTTGTGAAGTACTATACAGAAAAACTGTAAAATAGAAAGAAATCTGTTATATTTAACAATATGTCAACAGTGCCACTTATGAACAATGGAACTGAAGTTGAGTCTCAAAAGGTAACAGAAATACCTAAATTTTCAATTCCTCTTCAGTCCAGAGTTACATCACTGCCTTAATGCTGTACATGAAGGTAGCCAGCAGGACAGAATCCCTCGGTCAATGATCCTCTCCTAATATGTATAAACTCCTCTACACACATTATTCTTATGCGAATTTGAGAAAACTAATAATTAACAAAGGGATGTTTTCATCCATTCTGCCCATTTTTCTTTTAAAATTTGAATTTTATGGTATGAACCAGTCCAACCAGTGTCTTGCCAGTTTGGAGAACACAAGTAACATGTAAAAAAATATATAGCATAATGAATATTATAGTCAATATTTAGAGAAAATGAATGAGGTGATAAATTAAGGGGATAGCTGAGAGTAGAGGGTATGCCAGTGAACTTAACTTCAGTTTACATCTTTGTATCAACTTGACAAGCAGGTTGTTGATAGTAAGGAAATGTAACCTCGTTTTCTCCCCCATTAGAATGCAGACTTTGGAATAATGTATATGCTTATAAGTGTATTTGAATTTTCCTCCAACTAGTTTCCTCATAAAAATTCACTGTGCTGATGACACTTTGCCATTTTATCTACGAAAGGAATAAGTAATTATAGTTATTGCTTTCTTTTTTGATCAGTCTTTTTACCATTATTTCTGAGCCATGCAAGAAAGGCATTATTTAAACTCAGACTGGACTCAGGGTGAATTTATGGTCCCAGGTCATAGTTAGCTGAAGAGATAACATCCAAACTCACAACTACCAACTTAACAATTTTCACTTTATCCCCTGAGCCAAATAACTTTGAAGTAAATCCCTTAGTGCTTTATCATGGCGGCCTATGAGCCTTTGACAAACAAAGCTTAGTTTGGGTTTATGCAGATATTGTGTCGAGATGAACAGCAGCTGTTTATGGATGTCTTAGATAAAAATAGACCAATTCATCTTACCAACTTGGACTTCCTGAAGGTATACAGAAGAACCATTAGTAATTAATCTGGTCAGAAATTAAATTGAGACTAACTCGGTCAACAAAGGACGGTATGTTCACCCATTCAGGGGAAAAGTGACTCAGTTTGTTTGTTCGTGTTCACTTGTTCTTTGCTTTTCACCTCAATTATGAGTGACTTTGTTTCATCTTGGTTTCAAGGATGAGGGATATGGGATTCAAAGCTATCCATGAAAGTGATCATCAGTAGAAAGGACTGACATGTGAGGGTCTCTCATAATCTTCTGCATGCACTTAGTACTCAGTCCTGAGTCTTCATCATCTTAAATAAAATTAGGTTACTCATTTGTGATATTAGCAGTGGTGTTATAATGAACACTATTCAGGGATGTTTTCAGAACCATATGATCTCATTACACATGTGTTTTTAAAATGAGACGACAAGCCAGTTCAGGGAGAAGAACACACCCCTCTGCCTTTGGTGACCCTCAGGTTGTAGTTCATCATTTCCTCTGTATTAACTAATTGTCAAAAATTTAGTGTGGGAACTTATCTGTGCCTCTTCTAAAGGTCACCCAGGATTAATAAAGTCTAACAATAATGGAAGCATGACATTTACATTGTGTGTGTTCCTAAAGATTTTAGGGATTATCCAGTTATTATGATTTTGCTTCAACTGCCTCAAGTAAATTTGAATTCTTATTAATAATGGGCAAATTATTTTGATAATAATGAACAGTCAAAACATATACAGTTGAATCTTTCAAATTGAAGAGATATATGCTGTTAATTATCTGGATATGTATCTGTCTTAGTTACTTTTCTATTTCTGTGGTAAGACGCTAGGACCAAGGCAGTTTATAAAAGAAAACAGTAACTTGTCCTAAGTTTTCAGAGAATGAGATTTCATGATGATGGAGAAAAGGCATGGAGAAAGCATTAGCTGAGAGCTCATATCTTGATCCATTAATAGGATAGGAGAGAGAAGACTAGGAATGTCATGAGTCTTTTGAAACCTCCAATCCCACAACCAGTGACACATTGCAATAATTACATAAATTCAATCCAGTAAATAACATAACTTGTTTTAATTTCAAGTTTGATAGCTAATTTCTGACCCCACAATGACTCCTTTTCTCTCAAATCATTAGGACTTTTAAAAATATTATAAAAATGAAGACTCTGTAATTCCATGAACTTCTATAATGTCTTAGATTCTAACATTCTGGAAGGTTGATTGCTAAATCATGAAAGACTAAATGTAAAGTTAAACAAATGATTAATAGCACTCAAGGAACACAGTATATATCAGTCAGTAGAACTAAATGCTTTGCAGACAAATTCAAATTTGTATAACTAACTTCCATTTTGAAAATTCAAAGAGTATGGGAAAAGGTTACGTAAAATGCAAATGAAATCCAGGAAATAACATATCTTGTTTTAATTTCAAGTTTGACAGCTAATTTCTGACCCCACATTGACTATTTTTCTCTCAAATCATTAAGACTTTTAAAAATGTTAATGACAATGCTTGTTGGGAATAATGTGTTGAGAGATGTTGAGATGAAATAATAACTTAGTTTCAAATAATTGTATAGAGAAAGATTAGAAAACTCAGAATTCTCTTATTTGTTAAAGGAGGTGGCCCTCGAGTTTCAATGTTTAGGATTTGCTATTCTAGAAATAGCTCCTGAGCACAAACATGCTCTGCTTTCAACATGCAGTACAGCTCACTACTGTCACAGTAAATGTGATCTGAAAAAGGGTAAATATATTACCATAGATGAGAACTCAGGCTACTTAAGAACTCAGGCATGCATTAAGTTATAGGAAAAATTCTAACAATGCCTCCTAAAAAACATGCTATTTCTTTATCTTCTTTATTGTAGAACATACATAGACTTTGCTTATTACTTTTAAACCACTTATATGAAAGAAAGTCTAGTCTTTTTTATGGTGTTTCATATAGAGAAGTCTTTCACATATATACACATAAACATCTTTTTGTGAATTAGTATCATAAAACACATAAAACTTTTATAACATTTCATATTATTTAGAAAAAAAGGTGTCCATCTTTGAGACAATGTGGTATTAGGATGCTTGTTTTTAGTGGAGTTTGTAAAACCTGAATTGGAATCATAGCAATAGTATGATAAGAGGTACGCAGTACTTCCTTTTGTCTCAGTGCTAGTGATCAAATGCAAGACATAATTTATGATCGGGACATGTCCATTACTGAGCATACTAAAACAGATAATAGAACTAATACTGTAGTGTGTGTGTGTGTGTGTGTGTGTGTGTGTGTGTGTGTGTGTGTGTGGTGTGTGTGTGTGTGTGTGTACATGTGCATGGTATGTATGGACATGTGTGTATGTGCACATTGTGTGTGGCAGGCAGAGGTCAACTCAAAGAATCCTCCTAAATTGCTCTTTACCTTGTTTTGTTTTTTTTTTGTGACAGGGTCTCTCAGTAAACTGGTTTGCCAATTTGAAGACCTTCTTGCCTTAGTTTTCCATGCACTGTGACTACAGGTACCTTAATTTCAGTTTCCGGCTTTTATACATGGGTGCAGGAAATTAAATTCAGACTTTATACTTGGCATAGGATGCACTTTTCTAAGTGAGCTATATTCCTAGACACAGAACCCATTCTGTATAATCAAGTCCTCTGATTTTTAGACACAATTAAGAGGTACTTAGTATCTCTATGCCAGTTTTATAAGTGCTACAAATATATTCAAGATTTTTAAATTTTTTCTGCATACAGAAATAAAATATTTAATCAATAACATTAATGTCTGCAGTTCCAAAGAACACAATTTACTTGACTGATAAGTGATGGCAATATCCATGGTTCTTTGGATTGAACATTTTAAGCAAATGGAATCAGTGTCAAATTGGAAAGTAAAGCTTAATTATTTTATTCCCACCCCATAATAATACAGACTACTTGCAAATAACTACAGTGGTAAATATTAAATAAATATGAGAATTTTCTATTGAAAATAATTACAATACTAGACAGATGGATAATACATAGATATGTTATATGTGAATTTTATGATAAAATAAAATGTAACTGGTGACACAGAAAGATTACCACACCATAAACTGCTACAAATATAAAATCATTTTTTTCCATGAGCAAAAGCAATGATAATGTTTGATGCTAAAGCATTCTAGGATTGATTTTTCTTCCATATATTTTTTTCTAGCAAATGCAAGGAAGATACCACTTATAAAATTTACTCTTGTCTGTCCTCAGACAATGAAGATATTATTAATTTTCAGGAGTTAAATGCATCTATCCAAAGGTCAATAAATTCAATTTGAAGCATTCCATTTATGGTAAAGGAGATGGTGATTAGCAGTAGTCACACCATTCTGAAATCACACTTTGACTCTAAAAGCAGTCTTAATTTTTCTGTTTGAGATATTGATCATGGAGGATAAATGACAGAATTATTCCCACAATACAAATATATGATTAAATTGAAAGTATAAATGACACATAAAACTCTCTTCAAATTTACAAGGTCAAAGGTTAAGAGTACTGGCTGATATTCTGGAGGACCTAGGTTCAATTCCAGGCTGTCAGGTGTCTGATCATACAGAAAGCAGAAAGGAAAACCTCAGGACCCCTCTCTCCTCTCTAGTTAGATTGTTCCACCTAACCTTATTACATTTCACCACTTCACCACTGGTCAAACAGCTTTAATTATCAACCAGTCAGAGCAAAACATATTCACAGCATACAGAACTACATCAATATACAAACTAGAACAGTATTCATTCATAAAGAAAAATGAAATTAAATTTTCAGGCAAATGAGTGGAACTAGAAAAGGTTATGTTGCAGGAGATAACACAGATTAAGAAAGACAAATGCCAGCATGTTCTCTCCCATCTAGGGTTTCTACCTCTAAATCTTCTGATACAAGTGTATCTCTCATCTTTCATCAAGAAGTCTCTTTTTATAGCAAATGGAGACCATCACAGAAATCCAAAACTAGACACAATGAAGAGATCAATGGATCCTGTGGAGCCCAGTCCCAAGGGACATCTTCAATACAACACCTGCACCTAAGGCTCAGAGAATATCTTGAAGAGGGACAGGAAGTTTGTAAGAGTTATACTACTTGCTGGGTGGTGGTGGCACACGCCTTTAATCCCAGCACTCAGGAGGCAGAGGCAGGCAAATCTCTGTGAGTTCAAGGCCAGCCTGGGCTACAGAGTGAGTTCCAAGAAAGACTCAAAGCTACACAGAGAAACCCCGTCTCAAAAAAAAAAAAAAAAAACAAACAAAAAAACAAACAAACAAACAAACAAACAAAAAAACCAACAACAACAAAAAACAGT
Organism: Peromyscus leucopus; assembly: GCF_004664715.2. Lineage (NCBI taxonomy): Eukaryota > Metazoa > Chordata > Mammalia > Rodentia > Cricetidae > Peromyscus > Peromyscus leucopus. The sequence goes on from NC_051064.1 coordinate 84,584,556, forward strand.
TAGAGGACCAGGAAGTGTATTTTGAAGTGGTTTCTTAGAAATAGCTGCCTCCACAAGACCTGAACAATGATAATATCTACAAACATGTTTTTGAGGAAGTGTGTATGAGGTGATCTTAAGGAGTCCCACTCTTGGACAAATAACCACAGGCAAACAGAGAGGTAGAGTTGTCAGCCTCCTTACCATCAACTCCTCTAATTGGTTATCCAATACAAATAGCCTATTTGTAGTCAGCCCTGAAATCATCACACACACACACACACACACACACACACACACACACACACACACAAATGACTCAGCATATTGTATTTATATATTTTCATATATATATGTAAAATAATTATCAAAGCAAAAGAGAACATCCATTTGACAGGGAGACAAGGGAGAAACATAGGAAGGACTGAAGGAAGTGACATGGGAGGGGGTGGAGGGGAGGAAATGAAGGTAGAAATAATGTAATTATATATTAAATAATAAGTAAAAGTATGTAGCAGTTAATCTAGCAGGGACATATTGTTTTTATATCAATATTGTTGAAAATTAACTTTTAGTTAATACTCTTTGGAGAATAAAGACCACAAAAGAATACCATGAAGGGCCTACAAAATTCAGACTAGTCTTGGATTTAGGTCTGTTCTTGACACACTTAGTAGTCAACAGAAGAGACTGGTGCTGAATCTCAGAAACAAAGTCTGACTCCTGGTCCTCATCTGCTGTGACTGAATCTAACTGGCTTGTTCCTTGAGGTTAAATGAAGAAATACTTCCCTTAGTTCAATTTTCAATATGTTCCCCAAACCCAAATGTTAATAATCAAAAATAAAATGTAATTGGTTTATCACAAGCATATTTTAATATCATTAAAACCACAAGGGTTGTGGTTAAAATTTGCATAACACTAAAATATTTAATCCAGAAACTAAAACAGTAAATTATTGCTATAGTAAAAATCCCTAGCATGTGCAGATTGAGATGCCCAGTATACTCTGTGGTCATTAGGTGAGAATGAAGTGTGTCAATGATAACAAATGCACTTGGCTGCAGGTTGTAGTTATGGAGAAGAATGTTTATGTTGGGTCCTGGGACACATGTAACCTCTATTTTTCATATAATTGTGCTGTCAATTTAAAACTGATCAAAACAGAAGTCTAAAATAGCTGTTATGCTTTAGAAAGATAGCAGGTACACATGTCATTGGAGTAACTCTTAGAGTATTGTAAACATACCAACAAGATTTTTAAAAAATGTTATACTTAGTCACATGGCTTAATCATTCTTCTCCTCTCTATCCAGGTGCATTATCAATGAGTAATCATTTTTTTTTTTTAATTTTTTTCCTTTTATTTTATTTTACAATACCATTCAGTTCTACATATCAGCCATGGATTCCCTTGTTCTCCCCACTCCTGCCCTCCTCTCCTTCCCCCCAGACCATCCCCCATTCCCACCTCCTCCAGGACAAAGCCTCCCAGAGGACTGAGAATCAACCTGGTAGATTCAGTCCAGGCAGGTCCAGTCCCCTCCTCCCAGACTGAGCCAAGTGTCCCTGCATAAGCCCCAGGTTTCAAACAGCCAACTAGGCAATGAGCACAGGACCCAGTCTCACTGCCTGGATGCCTCCCAAACAGATCAAGCCAATCAATTGTCTCACTCATTCAGAGCGCCTGATCCAGTTGGGGGCCCCTCAGCCATTGGTTCATAGTTCATGTGTTTCCACTCCTTTGGCTATTTGTCCCTGTGCTTTATCCAACCTTGGTTTCAACAATTCTTGCTCATATAAACCCTCCTCTTTTTTGCTAATTAGACTTCTGGAGCTCCAACCGGGGCCTAGCCGTGGATCTCTGCATCCAGATCCCTCAGTCCTTGGATGGGATTTCTAGCACGACAATTAGGGTGTTTGGCCATCCCATCACCAGAGTAGGTCAGTCCCGGCCGTCTCTCGATCATTGCCAGCAGTCTATTGTGAGGGTATCTTTGTGGATTTCTGTGGGCCTCTCTAGCACTTTGTTTCTTCCTTTTCTCATGTGGTCTTCATTTACCATGGTCTCCTATTCCTTGTTCTCCCTCTCTGTTCTTGATCCAGCTGGGATCTCCCACTCCCACAGGCTCTCTTTCCCTCGACCTTTTCCCTCGCCCTTCATTACTCCCACTCATGTCCAGGTTGTTCATGAAGATCTCAGCCACTTCTCTGTCATTGGGCGATCCCTGTGTCTTTCTTGGGGTCCTGTTTTCCAGGTAGCCTCCCTGGTGATGTGAGTAATCTTAAGGAATGTCCATTTCCTTTCCTCTCAGTCAGGACTTCAAATCTACCAAGAGGCTCTGTCCCCCACTGCCTTGCCTCTGTTTCATGATACCGTTCTCATCTCCCTTTGGAGACTGCTAGAGCAGGGTGTACTTGCTGGATCTGACTAAGGGACAGACTGGTGAGAGCAGCTTCCCAGATCTGTTCTTTGGCCAATCTGAAGAATTGTTGTTTTGTACACTGTTTGGGTGCTTCAGTGCAGGCCGTGCAGGGACTGGGAGGCTGATAGCAAACAGGTAACTATGCTGAGAATTAGACATTTATCTTGATATACCAAGTTTTGCCTAATCTTTCCTTACTAGGAAGTAGGACTGAACTACAATGTTTATAGCATATTTATATTTACTTAGAATGTTGAGTCAGCAATGGGAAAAGTAGGCACATCAGGACTTGCTCAACTACTATACAGAGAAGTTTGACTCAAATGGCTTTGAAATTCAGATGGTATTCACTCCAGCTTCTTAAGCAAAACACAAAATGACTGGCTACATATGAACACGCTGATATATTATATCCAGCTAATAGAAGTGACTTCAAATTCTTCAATTGTGAAATACAGCAAGAAATAAGTCTACTGGCATTTGTAAAAGCTTTTTATGATATTGATGAATCTGGGGAGCTGCTGTCACCAACTGTACGATGTGTCCACTAAAGCATCACAGCACAATCAATGCTTCATTGTCTTACAAATGCTGGACAGGAGGACAGAGAGGCATCTGAGTCAGATCACATTATCTAGACTAATAAAATGGTCCAGGGCAATTTTAATTATTTCTGCATACCGCCTCCTTGTCAGCTGTCACTAGTGATTTCATACACTAAGCATGTTGCCCTTATGACATTACCAAATACAATTTAGAGTCATTTAGGATGCTTGTTAGATTGACACAGGGTTTCACCTTTTGCAAAAATATATCCAAGAGAGTCAATGGATTTAGTAAATTAGATGCCAATCATTTTGTCACCTAAAGGTTAGGAACAATACGAATAAGGTAATCAGAAACAAGGAAGTTTTCAACATTAATTGTATGAGCACTACTAATATAATTCAGTCTAAAAATAAATTAGGCAAAGGAAGCAGCCTATTGGCTTCTCAAGGAAGAAGCTGCAGTTGGGATTTACAGACTTCACTGACTGTTATTTGTAATGACAATAGCTATGAAGTCACAAAGGTTCTGGATTTCTTGGCCCAGTGAATAAGAAACACTTCCTGGAAGTTGGTTGTGATGGAAAAAGAAGAAAGTAAAATTTTTTATCATAACATAATTCTGTCTCTGAAAATTTGTTCGCTGTTTGATGTGTATAGACCTATCCTCTTCTCTCAGGTAATACAAACAAACAATCAAAGAAACAAAGGAATCCCTTCATATGAGGTTTATGCACAAATCCTTGTCTAGAAACACTAAGTAGGTCTTTTGGGTTAAAAACCCAAACTGAAAGCAAATAAAGACATTTAGTGGCTCCATGGGAGTGGGGGCTAAAATTTCAGTTCCATTATCAAACTAATGATAGGACACATTTTTTTTTTTTTTTTTTTTTTTTTTTTTTTTTTTTTTTCGAGACAGGGTTTCTCTGTGTAGCTTTGCGCCTTTCCTGGAGCTCACTTGGTAGCCCAGGCTGGCCTTGAACTCACAGAGATCCGCCTGGCTCTGCCTCCCGAGTGCTGGGATTAAAGGCGTGTGCCACCACCGCCCGGCGATAGGACACATTTTGATATTAGAATAAAAATTATTTTTAAGTAGAGGAAAAAAATAATGGGTTAAATAAGACTAAACAGGCAAAGTATTAACAGGAAAACGACTTTTTAGATGGTGGTATTTTGAGAGGAAGAAGGCAAAGGGAAATTGTGGGTGTGTGGAGATGACATAGATATAATTTCTGATTTGGCTGATAGATATATGAATACATATTAACGTGTATAAATTATACTGTTTAGATTCACATATGCTGCTGAATGTAAAGCATACTTCAATAAAAGCACAAGAAATAAAATTATACTGATTAACAATAACATTAATTCAATATTTACATTCATTATTTGTTTCATCTTCACAATAATCTTACAACAACTCTATTATTAGTCACGTTTTTAAAGAAAAAACTGAGGTAAGAAAATATAAACTTTCCCAGGTCATGACCATTATCAGTATTTTTCAGAACGAGGACCAGGATTTAAGCTTCTGTGTTTCCTGAGCCTGCATGCTTTTCTGCCACCCCTGTTATCCCTGCTGATCTGGACTGCACGGCACAGAAAACAATGTTAGGTTTTTGCAGAGAAACAAGTAGAGGTACCAATGCAAAAGAAGTTTAAAATGCTACCAAAGTCAGAGAGTTCCTGGGATTTCAACAAGTTTTAGTTTGTGATTTATGAATGTATAATGCTTTTAACAGTAAATACTGCATTGTTCCCCAAAGTGCTTTCAAGATGAGCCATGTGCCTATTGAGGTTTTTGTAAGATCAATGGGTGTCAAAATGTGTCAGTTGTCATTTCCTGACTCTCTCTCCAATTTAAAAACACTCTATAGTATACTACCAGAATACTAATCCATCCTGAAAACACATCCTGTGGGTGAAAACCAAAGCACAATCCATTATCTTATATGTAATCTCTCAGCATGACTTAAAAGTAATAAAACATGGCATATCTCAAAATAGAAATGGATTCTGTAAGCTGGGCTACTAATTTTATGAATACTCATATGCAGTATTCTAAATAAATATTAGGCTCAAGTGCATTCTTCTAAGTCATCATGGATACCCCTTGGTTATTGGTACTACTTTTAAGATTTTTCAATGCATGTCTTTGAAGTGACTTGCCTTTTTTTTTAGGAATTTTGGTGCATTATTTAAATTCCTTTTGAACTTCATTTCAGCAACATTTTGGGAATTCAGCACCCTCATTCCTCTTCTACATGGTGCTTAGTACTTTGACACATCTCATTTCAATCTGTGCTTTGGAGTTCCCTGCATTTTGGTTTATATTTTTATAACAGTCTCTGCATTTTGTCTCAAAGTTGTATCTTCTTTGTTTACCCAGCAGAAAAATCTAGTCTCCTTTTTTTCCAAAACATCGAAATGAGAAGCAAATTTAGAGCAAGTGTATTGTTTTTAATTTCTTGCCATAACTCCGTGAAGGTGTTGGCACCCTCCCCATTGTTTTTCTCCTTTCTCCTCTAAAGTGGGGGTCCATTGGATACAAGATTTATTTCTGTAACTAAAATCCAGACCTCTCTAGTCTCCTCCAGCCTTTTTTCCTTAATGGATTGGCCTAATTAGGTCTTCTAGAAGCCCCATTTTTCTTCCTTAGCTACTTTGTTCTTATCATTTTATTTTAAAACTTCCCTTTGAGTTCAAATCACTGTGTGGTTCCTGCCTACCTGTCATTCTTTCCATAAAACAATGCTTTTGAAAGAGTAGTAAATATTTCTCTTTCACATCTTCAAACAAGCATATATTTTAGAGGCAGGGCAATTATTGCCCACGCAGAAGACCTACCTGTGTTCAGTTGCCACTCTTCACATGGTGCTTCACTACCATCCCGAACTCTAATCTTTGAGCATCCAATGCCCTCTTCTGACCTCTGAGAGCACCAAGCAGGCATGTGGTGCACACACATACATGCAGACAATTACTCTTACACATAAAAATAAATACGTCCCAAAAATCTTTTGAAAACATTATCAATCTATTCTCAGTTTTCTTTTCCCTCTTTCTTTCCCCACACAGCCCTTCATTGAAAAGACACCAAATTTCCTTTGACAAAAAACAAATTTCTTTCTCCTTCCTGCTCCAAGTGAGCACTTTCCATCCAGGCGCTTCATGTTTTTCACTAGAGTGCTATGGGCTGTGCTGGCAGTCTGTCTTCTCTCAGCTGGAGATTCGGTGCTGTCCTGGAGCACCTCATGCACTTCTGATTACACCCTCTTCATCCCCTTTGCTCCTTCCTGTTCATATTTTCAATCATTTGCCTGCCTTTTACAGGTCTCATAACTATTTATTTATCTACCATTGGACAGTCTATCATTGGACTGCACCTCCATTAAAATCATTTCAGCTTGATCTCAGCTTATACACCTTCTAGATGGGTTTCTCTAAGTCTAGAAATTTCTTGAAATTTTCCCCTGTTAGAATGCTTATCATGTTTTAGGTCTCTGTTTAGCCTTTCTCTGAAATTGTGTATTCCAGCTTTCTAACTTGTAGGGGCAAGGTTGGGGATTATGATGCATGTATGTGAATGTGGTCATGTGTTTCCAGCACAAAGAAAGAAGTCAGAGAATTACTTTAAGAATTGAATTCTCTCCCTCAGTCACAGACTCTGGGGCTCAGCGTCAGGTCATCAAGCTATCACTGCAAGCTCCTTTACCTGCTGAACCTTCTCACCAATCCACAGCTTTCTAAAGTAAAAACCTTGCTTACCTTTTCTTTACAGATGTATCTCACATACATATCACAGAACCTTGTACATGAAAGGTACTCAAAATGTCAAAAGAAATTTTACTTCCTTGGTGCCAGTATCATAGTACACATGACAGATTAACAATGAAGAAAAGGGAGGTAATTATCCATTTTCAACTGAAAAAAAAATTTACTTTCTTATGTCTGTTCCTAGATAGGTCTTAGGAAAGGTTTCCATGTTTAACAAACAAAGCCTGAGATTTTAATTGAAAATTCATTACTTCTATAAACTAAATGTGGGACAGCTAACATCTGTAGGATAGGGGTAGTTCATTTTCTCACTGATGATTGTGTCTTTCCAGTGATTTATGGCTCCACTGTGGAACTTAGTATGACCTCATTTCACTATATTTTTCTTATTCATTTTTTAATAAACACAATTGCTATAAAAATGATTTCTTTTTAATTATGCTTGAAAGTGAGATGCATTGACTGCGCACAGAAGAGGTGGCTCTGGGTTTACAAAACATGTTTATTAACACTCAGGGATCATTGAGGAAGAAGGTAGAAAGACTATACGATCCAGAGGAAGTGGGTGACTATAAAGAAAGAGCATCATCTAGACATCGCAAGACAGTGGCACCTATGAACCCACAGCAGCAGAAACAGCCTGCTTAAGGGCTGTAAAGTCTAAGCCAGACCAGATCCAAACATGGAGAAGGGAGATGGATACAAAGTCCTACCTCCTAGCTAAGCAGCAATTACTGACAATTGATAGGGAGGGAGAGTCAAATATGTAAGATTGTTTGCACTGGTAAGTTGACCATGCTCTGGAAGAAGGCCTCACATCCAAGAATGTATGGGCAGTAGAAATTAGACTTGATGGATGAAAACCAAAAATCAAACCTATGCAAAAGTAACAATATAAAAAGGACGCAACGTTGTTGTTGTTAGCTGTGGTAGTCCACATCTGGAAGGAGTGGGAAATGGAATTGATTATGTTTAAAACTTAACTAATACGAAATTAAAAAAAAAAGAAAGAATGAAACAAATAAATATCCACTAAATAAAGTAAAATATGTGAAATATGTGATTCTTATTGGGAATATGCAAACTCTGGGGAAGTAACAACTCAGGCTTAAAGCCAAATTTAGTGTTAAGTATGAAATCCTCTCTTCAAATGCTGTGTGGTGTTAAGCAAATTATTTGATTTTCCTACATCTTACTTCTTCCATGTAAAGCAATATGCAATGTAATATTATCAGAATATATATATATATATATATATATATGTGTGTGTGTGTGTGTGTGTGTATGTATACACACACACACACACACACACACACACACTTAAGCACCAGAAATATAAGGAAGTATTGAAATAGTCAAGAACTGTGAATGCAAAAGTTTCATAGAAATGGGTTAATTTAAGATATAAGAACAGTTCGCAAGAAGTCTGCTACGGCCATACAGTTTGTAAATAATATAAGCATCTGTGTGTTTATTTTATAAGTTGGCTAAGGGACTGGTGGGACTTGGTGGGAGCTGGAGAGAAATTCTCCAGGCACGAACAGGAAGAGAGTTCACAGGGAGTGATTGTAGTTTAATCTTACTGGAGAAAACCTAGAAGCCAGGGCAGGAAGCCTTACAACTGTTCTACCAGAGAATGGAGAAGCTTGTGTATTTACCCAGGCAGAGGTTTCTGCAGGGGCAGGTGTTCTGATACTAACAGGGCATGAATAGTGGCTGATGGAGTTTCTCATCTGAGGTGTAGCTAGTACTTAATATGTAACTCAATTACAATAATCTACATGGAGTTTACTCTAACCATACTCAGGAGGTATTCTGTCTCTGCATTTTAAACCCTTGGGGGGGCATATCAACTGAGTACTATATGATTTTCCATGTTTATTAAAATTATTAGAAATTTTGTTTGAAAACCTTGTAATGTAGATGTTAGATATTAGATCTGCAATGTAAATATATATATAAAAGTCACCCTGTCTTCTCAGTGCACTATAACCCTGAAACTATTTTACATTAAAATATCATTTAAGATGGACATAGAATAGACATTGTGCATGGAGGGGGGCCTGGGAGAGGAAAGGAAAAGGAGGGATCAAGTTGTGGGAGGATGGAGGGAGAGAATATTGGGAAAGAAAACTGGAGTTTGGGGACATCTTGGGAAATGAGTTAGAAATCTAGTGCACTGGAAAATCTCAAGAATCTATGAGGGTGACCCTGGATGGTCACCTAGCAATGGGAGATAGAAAGCTTGAATTTGCCATCTCTTGTAAACAGTCAAGACTTCTAAGTGGAGGGGTTGGGACACCAACCTGCTACAAATTGTCCTGCCTACCAGATGTGCTAAGGTAACGGTGGCACAGAAATTGTAGAAGTGATCAACAAATGATTGGTCTAGCATGAGACCAATGCCATGAGAGGCAGCTCAACCCTGACACTGCCTGGAGGGCCAGGACCCAGAGCCTAGATAGTCCAGAGATCTAGAATAGAACCAAACACAATTGCCAAAAAAATAAGTCAATGAAATGATTCCTAGTGATATTCTGCTATACTCGTAGATTGGTGCCTAGCCCAATTGTCATCAGAGAGGCTTCATCCAGCCACTGGTAAATACAGATGTGGAGATCCAGAGCCAAACATTAGGTGGAGCTCAGGGAATCCTGAAGTAGTGGGAGAACAAGGATTGTAGGAGACAGAGGGTTCAAGGACATCACAAGAAAACCCACAGAATCAACTAACCTGGGCTAGTAAGGGCTCACAGAGACTGAACCAACAGACAGGGAGCCTGCGTAGGACTGACCAAATTCCTCTGCATATATGTTACAGTTGTGTAGCTTGCTCTTCTTGTGGGACACCTAACAGTGGGAGCAGGGGCTGTCTCTAATGCTTTTCCTAGCTTTTGGGATCCTTTCTTCATACTGGGTACTTTTCCCAGCCTTAATAAGAGGGGAAGTCTTAGTGCAACTTGATATGCCATGTTTGGTGATATCCATGGGAGGCCTGCTCCTTTCTGAGGAGAAACCGAGGAGGAGTGGATGAGGCAGGTGACAGGAGGTACAGGGCAGTGACCAGAAGGAGAGGATGGAAGGAAACTACAGCTGGGATGTAAAAATATTAATAATAAAAATGAATAAAAAACAATAATATAAAACAAACAAAAGAGAACATTTTATAAAGTTTGAATGTACTTTATTTAGAATTTTGTATATAATAACTCAAGTAAAGGTTGTATTTAGCTTAAATCATGTTTATTATTACAAAGATAATATAAAATATAGAAAAACAGCTATTGTTCAAAACATTTGCTACTTTGCAGCGTTTGCATCCTGGGCCAGTGCAGATGAAACAGTGTCTATTAATGTAGCCAAAGTGTAAATGTGATGTTTGTCTTACAATAGAAATCTGTGTTTTCTATTAGTGAACCATAATGGCACACTCTGTTTTCATGGTTTCCCAAGTAACTATTTATTGTACAAACATTAAAAAATTAAAACACTACTGAAATAACCCATTTCAGTGACATTATTTCATGCTTTGTGCTTAATTTGTTCTTATTCTTTACAGTGTGTGTATAGATTTTCAGGTATCTATTGATTAAAAAAATACATTTTGCCTTCAGTTTTTTTTTATGTTCAAATTAAGTGTTGTAGGAGATGATCTGTAGTATGATTCACTATTTGTTATCTAAAGCTAGAATGTTATGTGTGAAATATAGTTTTCTATGAATTGGAATCAGTCTTTGCCAAATAGTACTTTATGATAAAATAACACCTGAGCAATTTAGAAGTCCTTTCTCATGAGTCATTTTTCTTTATACAGTGTTATCAACATGGACCTCTGATGTAGGTTTTCAACAGTCTACAGGTTGGTTTGATCCACAATTGGTTGTAACCTATACCCTGCAGAAGAAATGAAAACAAGAGGACATTCATAATACCTAACTAGATATTTTGAAGTCTGGCTCTTTCAGTACTAAGTTAAGTGTGCATCCAACTCTACTCTAATATACTACATACTGTGAGATGTGGCTTATCATCATCATCCTTCAGTGGCATAAGGTGCTGACCAAGTAGCCCTTTGGAAGTGTCTTTATGACTTAGTGTATTAATGACTTAGGCAACTTCTATGACTCCTGAGAAAAGGTCTAAGATTTAATGTGCTGTTGGTGGCACACTGCTGCACATGTACCTTCCAAGGGTCCCTTGGTCACAACTGAACCCATTATTTTGGTGTTGTACTTTTTGGTATAGGGTCCAAATTCTCCACAATTCTACCTCCCATGGCTTTGATCACGCACAGACTGCCACAAGTATGATAATGTTGAATGGAAAACACCAGAAATAAACATTCATGTTTTTAAACTGTGATTTCTTTCTTTGGAGTGTGATACAATGTCATACCATCCTGCTCTGCCACACTGGGATGCAAATCATACATTTTTCCAGAGTTTCTGAGCAGCATACACTGCCTGTTGGCCAGTAATTTATCAGCTGTCTTAGTCACAAGATTAAATTTTTTGGTACTACAGAGCTTGGAATCAAACAGCCCTTGTTTTACTCAGTAATGAATCTGAGTGAAGGGCAGTGGTGCAGGAAGTTCAGAGATGCTGAAGAGACTTACAAAGTGTTTCCATTGAATTAAAGCACAAGCAAAGAGTGTGAAAAACAAGTACATTGTGGTCATTAAAGTATTTTATTATCCTTGTAGTTTACTTCTTATGCCTAATTTGTGATTTAAAGTTTTATCATAGGTATGTATGCATATGAAGAATCATAAGTAGAAATATGTGGGAACTCTATTAAGTTTTTACTTTAGGCATCTGCTGGGGATTTTAGACCATGTCTCTCTTGGACAGGAACACAGCCCTGTATATTAAGAACTATTGGCTGTGGCTTTGCTCTCCACTCAGCAGATTCCCGAGAGGCAATGGATAGCATTGCCCCCTCTTCCAAAAGTTCTCACTAGCTTCTTGAGTCCAGTGGAACTATAAAATCCCCAAACTTCAGTGAATTTACAACCTGTGATGTGGGGATTAGAACCACAAAAAGGGGGTTGGTTTTGTTTGTCCTGGTTAAAATAAACTTGAAGGGGATTCTGAGAAGACAGTGAAAGTAGAAGCCTCAAGAGTTTATCTTTTAATTTTGTAGTCCATTTCAATGTTTGTCTTGCCTCTGCTGCTTATCCTCTACAATAGCACTGCTATTGCAAGCAGCTTGGAAAGTTCTCCTTACAACTTGCACATAGCTTGCTTGCTGCAAAAAAGAACCAACCTCTAAATAGCTTAGGTTTTGCTTGGTCTTCTGGTTAATGATTTGACCACAGAAGTATCAAAAAGGAAGGGAAGGGTAGAGTTATTAGGTTTAGAGTCTGTGCCCTGGCATCCCTAACAGGTTACTACTCATCCTCAATAATCTAACTAAAGATAGAGTTAATACTGTAAAAACCAATAAAGGAGATACAGCAATTATTTCCACATTGAGAAGAGAGGAAAAGAGATTCCACACCTAATGTCCACCACCAGTCTTTCTTGGAGGCCATTCCATGAGATTTATGATTAAGTAGATTAGCAGAGGTATGCACAGCTAAGCAGTCCTTTTCGAGGTATGGTCCTGCCCATCACTGATTCAACATTGTCTTGGTTCTATTCTCTCTTGCATGGTGGTCTAAAAATGCAAAATCTAGACATGAGTGGGGGCAATGAAGGGTGAGGGTCAAGGGAAAGAGAGCAGGAGATCCCAGCTGGATCAAGAACAGAGAGGGAGAACAAGGAATAGGAGACCATGGTAAATGAAGACCACATGAGAAAAGGAAGAAACAAAGTGCTAAAGAGGCCCACAGAAATCCACAAAGATACCCCCACAAAAGACTGCTGGCAATGGTCGACAGACAGCCGGGACTGACCTACTCTGGTGATGGGGTGGCCAAACACCCTAATAGTTTTGCCAGAAACCCCATCCAAGGACTGAGGAATCTGGATGCAGACATCCACAGCTAGGCCCCGGGTGGAGCTCCGGGAGTCTAATTAGTGAGAAAGAGGAGTGTTTATATGAGCGAGAATTGTTGAAACCAAGGTTGGATAAAGCACAGGGACAAATAGCCAAACGAATGGAAACACATGAACTATGAACCAAAGGCTGAGGGGCCCCCAGCTGGATCAGGCCCTCTGAATAGGTGAGACAGTTGATTGGCTTGATCTGTTTGGGAGGCATCTAGGCAGTGGTACCAGGTCTTGGGCTCATTGCATGAGTTAGCTGTTTGAAACCTGGGACTTATCCAGGGACACTTGGCTCAATCTGGGAGGAGGGGACTGGACCTGCCTGGACTGAGTCTATCAAGTCGATCTCAGTCCTCGGGGGAGGCTTTGCCCTGGAGGAGGTAGGAATGGGAGGTGGGTTGCGGGGAAGGGGACAGGGTATGAAGAGGGAGAACAAGGGAATCTGTAGCTGTCGTGTAGAACTGAATGGTACTGTAAATTTAAAAAAAAATGCAGGAACTGTATGCAATCTCCTTCTTGAAGACAGTTTTCTCCTCAGGATGGCACTAGGCTTCAGCCTTTTCCACCATGAGATTCCTGGCAATACTACAAGTTATCATAGACCACTTTTTAATGTATGATAGCCAAGGGAAAGGCAAAAGTGCTGTAACATTTTCATTGCTGCTGAGCCAGTTACAGGTTACAGAGCTACATCTTATGTTCATGAGCTGGAAGAATTGATATTTCTATGAGAATAAGAATACTCAGAGTGAATTAAGAGACTCGGTGTAATCCCTAGCAAAAGCCCAATGACATGATACAGAAATACAAAATCCTATCCTAAAATTATGTGACCACTCAAGGGATCCGGAAGTGTCCTAGCTACCTTGAAGAGGAAGAAAAGGGCAGGAGCAGTCACACCTCCAGATTTCAAAGAAACAAGGGCAGCATAATTCTGGCAAGGAGATAAACATGAACAGAAATAATTTTGACAAGGATGAGAAAACCAGACAACGATAAAAGGACAGTACAGTGCTGGGGATCTGGATATCCCCATGCAAAACAGATGCTCTGGACCCTAGTTTACAGAAACTCTACGAAGGCTTGCATCTTAGCTGTAAAACTAAAAGTTATAAAAGAAAAATGTGGCAAGTGACTCATGGCTTGGGGTTTGTTAATGATTTCTTGGATATAACATCAAAGACGTAGGCATACCTCAGAAAATTAAAAAAAAATACATGCACCAAATGATACTATCAACACAATCAAAAGACAGATGAAAGAATGAGAAAATATTTGTAAAAAAGACCTGTTAAAATTCAACAACAGAAAAAGACACCAAGTAAAAAATGGTCAATGATTTGGGTTCATGGTTCTCTCAGGAAGATATTCAAATGTCTAATCATATAAAAAGATTCTTGACATCACTGAACAGAACACAAATGCAAATCTCAGATGGTGATGATGAGGGAAAGCTGGGTACTGACCAACCCAACTACTACTCAGAACCAGAACTAAGGTGTACCTACTCCAACGTCTATCTCATTTATGAGCTGCTAGAACATGTGAAGGTCTGAACCTGCAGTTCTAAATCTACAGGATCTCCATGACACAAGACAACAGTATGATATCCAAGAGGAGTCCCACTGAGGTCTAGTATCAATAGAGTATCAGAAGCCAGAGACCTTGAACTAGACCAATGACTCATTGCAATGAACACTCATAAATAAAGATGTATAGACTAAATGGTATACTGTGTTTCACTGGGCCATACTACACCTTCCATGCTGAGATTTTTTTTTTTTATTTGCTCATGTTTGTTTTGTTTCACTTTTAAATTTTGTTTTGGGGGAGGTTGCCAGGGCAGAAAGTAGAAGTGAGAAGATGGAGAGATAAGTAGGATTTGGATGCATGAGGTGAAATCCACAAAGAATCAATAAATTCATTTTTTTTTAAAGAATGGGAAAGTAAAGGAGTGCTATTCATCAGAAATTGTGTACAGGAAAATTTGGCTTTAAAGTAGTCACTTTCCTGTAGTGGAAAATCTGTTATAAATAAATATCCCTGAGTTCTAGGTTAACATTAGAATGCGATGAGTGAACATTATAAAAGTAGATGAGTAGAAGATTATGAAAGGCACCAAAACCAAAAGAAAAAAAAAAAAAAGAAAAATCTATCTATAAGGTACTACATCACAACCATTAGGATGTTCTGCAATCAAAAAATAACCTAAGTGTTAATGAGAATGTACACAAACTCTGATGCCTTGTGTACTGTCAGTGGGAAAGTGGAATGACTGATAACTATCACCAGTATATATTTAACTAAGTTACTAGAAAGATGTTTCAATATCCTTGTTCAGAACAGCATACAATAGCTACAATGTAAAGTCACCTTAAGCTTCCATTGTTAGACTAATGGATAGTAAAGTGTAGCATACAGACAAAGTAGCATAGATTAGCAGTGATATTGCTATTCCCAATTAAATAAGGCAGTCTCAAAAAGACAAATGAACTTAATATTTAACCTACTCCTAATTGTAAGCCAGGATACACGTTTGCAAGCTCTACAGGCTTCACAAGATTAATCTCTTGAACTAACTGTCCTGTCAAGCTTTTATATGCTTTTTGACTTCTAGGGAACACAGAGAAAAACAGGACACCCTGAATGTTTCACTGCCTGAGAAAGTGCCTCAGTTTCTCAGGAACTGAAAGACACAGAGTGTCCCAGGTGCCATGGACTCTAACCTAAACACACACACACACACACACACACACACACACACACACACACACACACACACAACGATGACACATGCCTCTCAAGGCAGCTATATCAGGCTAACTCCGTGATTCCCCACACCTAATGACAATAAGTCCATAAATCAACACCTCTGTACCACATCATAGATGTTTCTTTTGCAGTAGCTAGTAACACAGAGACCCACAACTGATGAAGACACAGAAATAAAAGTCTACAAAATGTTTAGGTCTAAGTGGAGTATTTATATTATACCCCCTCTTTCCAAGGCTCAGGGATTATTACAGAAGAAGGGGTAGAAAGATTGGTAGAACTATAGGCAATGGATGACTCTAAGGAAACAAGTGCTTTCTGGACATAGAAAGACAGCTGCACATATAAAGTCACAGTACTGTAACAACCTGCAATATACCTGTGCAAGCCCAAGCCAGAACCAAGTCTTAGCATGGAGAGAGGTTTGGAAATGAAGCTACATTCAGAATAGTACAGCAACTGACAATTACTAGCTGCTGCGAGGAGAGTCAGTTTTCTTTAAGAATGTTACCATCAGTAAGTTGATCACATTCCAGTGGGAGGCCACATATCCAAGAATATTTGGGCAGGCCACATTGGTCTTGATGTGAATTAGACATAAATTTGGGTGCATGTGAAAATAGAAAGACTTGAGGGTGTGAATATGATAAAAATACAGTGTATGAAATTCTCTAATTAATAGCTGGGTTTTTTTGTTGTTGTTTGTTTTGTTATTTTTCTGATTCCATTAACACCATGTAGTGAGGTTAAAAACCAGATGCAGAAAGCAGAACTGGTTGCTGAGGACAGGGTAGAGATTTTTAATGGCTTAAGTGGTTTTAGAGCTACACAGTGGTGGTGGTGGTTATAATACATTAGAAGATATTTAGCAACACTGAAATATCTTCTTATAAAAGTTTCATGTTATGCATACTTTACCACAATGAAATTAAAATTTACCCAGGCAGAATTGATCCATTATAAATTACCTTAGCCCTCTAGTGTCTAGTGTTTGATCTTCTCATTTATTTTCCTAGTGTATGTTTTGGTATGTAGAAGAGTCTGTTTTGAATAGAGTTGACATGGAATTTCTTTTTCATTGATATTTTACAATGGCACACTTGGACACAGCAGCTCATTATCACTACCATCATCCATGAACAAGAGTGACATAGATTCATGTCAATGGTTTCATTAAATTTATAATCCTAGTTATTTCAGAACTCAAGTATTTTCTCAAACAAGTATTTTTATTTTAACTGATTTTAGTGGGGACATTCATCCATTTGTATACTCAGAACACAATTGATAGAAGTAGCTTTAAATAGGGTAGGAAGAAGAATATTATCTAATTTGTGAGGAGGCAATTGTGATTTTAATTTCTCTATCACCCAAATTTGTAAAACATAACAAGTCACATGGCATGCTTTTAGTATAGCTTACAATTATCACGGTAATGATAAATTCCATTCAAAAGAGGTGGGGTGTGTGGCATAGGAACAGATGAATAGCTCTATATTAGTTTCTCATGTACTATTTTCTTTGCCTCTCAGCCATTCCTTTCTATATCAGTGTCTTGGTTCCCTTTATTTTTTGGCAATTTAGAAAGTCAATTCTGATAATTTACAGGTATCTTTCAACACTAGTGTTCCAAGTTTCTGTAAAATGAATAATGCACAGTTCTTATTTAAGATAATGGTTCCCTGGTCTGTACATCTGAAGGGATCTCTGTGTTTACTGGGGTTTATGAAGAACCTGGGAGGCAGCTTACTTAGTAAAAGTAGTTTAGTTTTCTAGATATTGCTTTCAGGCAGCATATGTGTTTGTTCTTTGCTAGTTTAGTATACCGTTTTAAGATTTTTAAATTAAAGAAAGAGGGAACTGCTTAGCAGCACCATGCAGAGGAGATATGGATATTGCTGAAAATCCCCCTGTATTACTCCATCCTGAAAGCAAGTATGATTGTTGACACAGGTGATACATAGAGAAGTACAGCTTCACAGATATTGCTGACACTTCTAAAGACCCAGAAACATAAAAAGTAACTCTGTGCTAGAATGTAAATCAAGCTTATGAACTTGAAATCCAACTGGGGCTATTGTTTGATCTGGAAAATAATCATAAAAATAAACAGGGAATTTTTCTTTCGAGCTGTTCTTCCTCTGTGAGTATACAGTATTTAAGGAGTAATGTATTTTCTCTTATTTTGCCTAACACAGACAATATTACTGCCATGAGAGGGGGGACAGACTGACAAACAGATGCACTCAGAGAGACACACAGAGAAACATTTAACATATGAGGTATGAAAGGAAAATATTTTGAGGTTGCAAAATTATAAATATTTATTGGGACCAATTTTAATATCCTATCAGAGCTGTCACTCAGAAATATTATGCTGCTGATTTGAGCAATAAGATGTTACACAAACAGAATAATGAGCATGGGCATGCTGAAACATAGTAAATAATTGCATAGTAGGAAGAAGTCTTTGCAGTAAATAAAAAACAATTAGAAAATTGGAACATACCTGAAAAGTACACTTTAAAGTGTCACATATACATATGCATACACATATACCTATAACAAATTATGATCACAGACACTTTTCAGATACATAAATGCTTTTCTTTATGTAGCTTAGTTTTCATTCACTCTTTTTCCTCCTCTAGCAATTGCTTCCTAGAGCTCTAAATAGTAGATAGTATACTTATTCTTTATGAATTTTGAACATCAATGAATCCCTTTTTAAGGTAAAAAAAGTAAGAATTAGGTAACTGGAAGAAAATCCTTGTCTGTTTTCTGTGGTTACTATGGACATTGAGATTCTAGAGGACATCATATCTGTATTACTGTGCCTACAAAGTTGAGTGATGCTGTCAAGGCACATGATAACAACTGCCCTCCCCACTTTTTTTTTTTTATGACTCAAGACACAGGTTCTCAAAATTGAAGTGATGGGGAAAAGAACAGAAACCATTTTTATTTGAAAAATGTTGCACTGAGGGCCTGGAGAGATGGCTCACTACTTGAGTGCTTACTGGTCTTTCAGGGGACCTGGGGTTCAGCCCCCAGCAACCATATCAGGTGGCTCACAACCCCACGTAACGCCAGTTGTAAGGGGCCCAATGCCCTTCTTTGTTCTCTAGTGACTCCTGTAAGCATGTGGTACATATAAACACTAAGGGAAGTAAACATTAAATAAACATATACACAAATAAAAATGCTAGAAAGAAACTTAGTTCTTTGCATGTTAATAAAAGCTGCTAAAATTTATGTTAACAGTAGTGAGAGACTTAATATCATATAAGTTGTTTTGGTATATATTAAAAAGTCACTCTTCTAAGCTTCTTAAATTAATGACTTTATTCATAGTCAAGCTAAGTTAAAATAACATTCAGTTGTAACTCATTAGCTAATGAGAGTTATGTATGGATGAACAGTATACACAATAGGTACTTATCACAGCATCCTGGCTTTTCTCAAAATATAGGATATAGCTTTAACACAGGACTACCAATGGCCCTAACAAACTCTAGTATCTACCACTTGCCAAACCCACATAATGCTTGGTTTGCTGCTCTTATTTGACACCACCTCATAAATAAAAGACAAATTATAGCTAAATAATAATAATAAGCTAACAAACCACCATGGAACTTGACCTAGGCTAAGCAGAGTGAGTATTCAGAAGGTGAGAACTGAATGCTAACAACTTCTCTTAGGCTCTCACTTCATTATTAATTCTTAAATATATTTCATTTTAGAAATATTGAAAAAGTTATTCTTTGTATCATGTTGTAAAAGTTTTTTTTTTTTTTTTTTTTTTAAAAACTTACGTTTCCTCCTTCTCTATGTTGGTTTTCCATCTTTGATATTTTTCTGAAAAGTCTAATTCAGGATCTAGGTTCCATTTTTGTTGTTGTTGATTCAGAATTATTTTTTGTTCACCTTTCCCCCTTGTTTTGGGGGAATAGTTTTCACTATATAGCCCTGGCGGGGGGCTGGGATTTGCTATATAGATCAGGCCAGCCTTTAACTCACAGAGATTTGCCTGCCTTTGTCCCCCAAGTGCTGGGATGAATGACTTGTAACAACAAGCCTGGCTGAGAAGCAGTTTTACAATAAATATATTAAAAAAAAATGTAAGTTTCAAGTTCAATCTGATGTGGGGGGTAGGCCTCTGGTCCACCCCCTGGTGTAAAGTGGAATAAAGCAAAAGCTTTACAATTCAGGTTCTATTGAAAATGCATTCCAAGATCAGAAATTTTGAAAATAAACGAAATTAATGAATTCTAGGTTTTCTTGGGGTTCTTTTTGGGAGAATTTCCCTAACAGAAATGCATCAGGAAAGGGCCAAGAAAGCAGAGCTCTGGACTGACATTCATATGTTGGAGTTTGGTGCTGCTCAGTTGATTAGATTTGAATGGGAAGAGCACTGGATGGAGAGAGCTATGCAGATGAAAGAACTGAAGTTTGCTTATAGATTCACTATGGAGCACTGAGCTGCAAGATATAGTCATGGTATCTCGTGAAATAAATAGAAAAATCTTCCAGAGACTTGAATCTTTAAGAAGAAACTAGGAAGACTGCAGGTGGTAAGTATGTGGGTAAATGCAGAAGAATGATTGCATTCTTTATTTTCTAAGACACAAACTGTTATTTATAGTAAAAATAATAAAATGCCATATGGAGGGTGTTATAATAAATGTGGAATCACATTTGACCACAGTAGAAAGGATGATGGCAAATGTGCTTATTATTCTTTTATGGTACTTAGGCTTTCTGTGAGGTAGCTCAGTGTTAATTCTAAGTATGTACTGATAAGTTGAGGAAATACAGTTTCATCTTGACAGGGCCCATTAACAAAATACAAAAATGCTATGACTAGAAAGCTACTTAGGAAGGAAAATGCATTACTAAAAAGTATTCAATTACCGAGCTTACTCCAACAGAAGGAAACACAGCGGTTAGTGACAGCAGAAGAAACTATACCTAGTGAGATGAAAGGCTTAAATGTAACCGTCTAAATAATTCTGGAGAACATGAATGGATTAAACATTCTAATGAAATGCCGAAGATTATGAAAATACACAAGACATCTCATTTAAATAAGTGTATAGTGTACCTAGCAAGAGAGGCAGACAGCAAATGATGGCAAGTATATGCCATACAGCACTGGACAGAACAAGAAGCAGCTGACGTTAAAACAAAGATGGTTAGAGATAGAAGAAAAACACTTGGATATACAGTAAATCCATCATAAAGGTACTCAGCTGTAATTCTGTAATCTCATAGCTGTATTTCAATACCTAATATCTATTGTCAGATTAAAATGAGAAACAAATAATTCTTCAACAATGAGAAATTTTAAACCTCTTCTTTCAGAGTGACACAGCCAGACTCAAAGTAATGATTAAACATATAAATTGAATAGCAGTCTAACCACCTTTGTCTAATTGATATATAAAGAATGATGCACTCAACCGCACAAGGAACCTTTTCCAACTGCTTATGACATGTCATCCAAATGACAAAGTAGCAACAACAAAAAGTATACATCTCAGGAAAGACTGAAATTTATGATGCACAGTACAAATAAATAAAAATGAGAATAAGAAAAGATTTAAATATTTGGAGATGAAACAATATAATGCTACATAAAACAAAATATACAGAGAAAGACTTGTAATGATGTTTCTGAAGTAATAATAATCTAGAATTGGTGGTAAGGAAACTTTCCGTATCTATTACTTGATTTTAAATGTGTGTGTGTGTGTGTGTGTGTGTGTGTGTGTGTGTGTGTGTGTGTAGGTAGGTATATACCATATACATATGTGTGTGGAGGCCATAGGACAATTTTCAGGAGTTGATTCTCCCTTTTCCACATGTGGGTCCCAGAGATGAAGGTACATCTGTGAAACTGGTCATTGCTTTGAACACATGTATCATCCATCCTCAAGGCCACTCTGCTCCCATATACTCTTCCTGTCATAAACAATCCTGCCCATCCATCTTGTTATGAATGGCAGCATTTCCTGCTTTTTAAGGCTGAATAATATTCCATTTACATAACTGTATTCCTTTTGGAGTGTTTTCTTTTTATTTTGTTATGTTTTACTCAGTATGAGTTTGTTATTCTACCAATCTACTCTAAGAAAGCAAACTAAAAACATCCTCACAAAGAATTATGTTAGAATGTTTACAGCAACTTCAGTGGAATTAGCACCAAACTATAATCAAACCAAATTTACACAGGAAAATAATTCCACAACTCAGAGACCACCCATACCACTTTGTGAAAGGAGTCAATTACCAGTACTTAGTACCACACACTTCTGCTAAACATTACACTGAAGAAAAGCAGCTACATAAAAAGCAGGCATGAATCATGATTCAATTTCCACAATGTTATTTTTCTCAGTGTGTGTATATATAATATATTATATATTTGTGTATATGTGTAATACACACACACACACACACACACACACACAAATACTAATATATTTGTAATCTAAGAAATAAAGCTTGCCTAAAGATAAGAAGACAGAGCCAGCCACAGAGGTAGCCACAGAGGTCAGGAAGTGGTGGCAATCCACCTGGATTTCTGTGAGTTTAAGGCCACACTGGGCTATGCAAGATTAATCCAGTCTAAAAGAAAAACAGCCAGGCAGTTTCTTGTGCACACACCTTTAATTCCAGCACTTGGGATCACATGCCTTTAATCCCAGCACTAGGAAAATTGAGACAGGAAGTGATATAGCTGAGCAGGGAAAGGAATATAAGGCAGGAGGGGACAGGAATTAGGCCTTTTCAGCTGAAGACTCAGAGGCATTCAGTCTGAGGATTTGTGGAGACAGGATCTTCTCTATTCGGGTAAGGAGTTAGTGAGAAGTGGCTGTGGCTTGTTTCCTCTGATCTTTCAGCATTTACCCCAATATCTGGCTCCAGGTTTTTCTTATAAGACCATTTAGGATTTGTGAAATATATGTACATATCTGTGTGAGTGTGCGTTGTGAGTGTATGTGTCCTTTGAGTCCAGAAGACAACACTGGATACCATAGAGTTAGAGCTGTAGGCTGTGGTGTGCCACTCATCTTGGGTATTGGGAACCGAACGTGGGTCCCCTGAAAGAACAGCAAGTATTTTAAACTACTGAGCCATCTCCCCAGCCCACATATGGCATTATCTCATGGTCAAAGCTATAACTAGTAAAAGAACTTAGAACATAAATTCTAATGAGTGTGGGGACTCACTTTAAGAGGATGGGGGAGCTCAATGACAGGAACAATTGTATATGTTTGCTAACATCATCAAAATTGAGTCTGTGGGATCTATCTATCCATCTATCTATCTATCATCTATCAATCTACTTCATTGAATTGTTGTTGTCTAAGATTAAAATAAATGCATATATGAGGTAAAAAGAAGGACTTTTGCCACAGTTGTTTTAAACACACCTTGACAGATCTTTCCTTTTCTAAAGGTTAGTTTCATTGTAGTTATATGTACAGTAGCATTGACTTTGAGCTTTGTGTAACTGGTTTCACTTTGTCCTCCTGTACAAAGTATTCTTTTTTCATGCTTTTCTTATTAAAGCTGTTGAAGCACATTACTAAATTCCCATTAGGTATTTGGATTATACTGAGGCAACTGACTAAAATCTTCAATAGTTTAATGAACAAGATTTATATGTTGGTATTTCATATCCCACATGTCAACGGTAGACATTTACTTGGACATGCAGGGTCTGGACTATGAAAACTTCCCTTTGCTATGGGTTTGTCCTATTTGCTTAGAGCAAGGCAGGAACAAGGCAGAGACTTCCTCAGGTGGAGTCTGGAGGTTGCATGGACATTTTCTACTGACAACTCCTGGTTTACAATCAGCTACAAAATCTTAATAGAACTAAGAATGGTTGAGAAGTAGGCATGTCAATTTTTATTGTGTACTTTCTTTTTCTGGGTTCTTTTAAGTTGTCTTGTAATTATTGCAGGCAGAGACCAGCTAGACCCAATCACAGGCATCTTGAATCATAGCTACCACAAATACTCTTGGACTCTGGAGTGTTTTCTCAACATAGTTTCTCTGCTCACTTTAAACAAACAAAACCCTTTGAGTGGACTATCAAGCTTTATGTCTGGTCCCTGGCACAGATAGTGCCAGGAATATATCTAACAGGTTTGAGGTCAACTTAAGATAACCAGGTACATTCTAGACTGTTGGAAGTTCACTGTTCAAGTAAATCCTATTTCACACAGAGTTGTGCTGATCTGGTTACTATTGAGTACTCTTCTGACCATGACTCCCTAACAAGTTGCAGGTGGGACAATCCTAGATCTGTTGAAGTTGCTCGGATGCTTCAAAGGACATTGTGACCTTTTGTCATGGCAGGAATTGTTTTCCCCAGAACATATTGTATGATTCAGAGGTGGGCTGGCTGCAAGTACATCAAACATGGAGCAAGGATTATGGGTAGGTAGGTCTAAGACTTGACAGAGTATAAAGTAAAACTATTTTTCCATTTTTTATTTTTGTTTGTTTGCTTTGTGTACGTGATTATACATATATCTGTTTGAATTCATCTGTGAACCAAATGTGCCTGGTGATCTGGGGCAGAAGAAGGTGGTAGACACTGCAGAAATGGAGTTAGCAGACAGTGGTGAGCTTTCATTCAGGTGCCTGAAACTGAACCGTAGTCTTTTGAAGAGCAGAAAACTCACTTAACCTTTGAGCCATTGCTCTAGTCCCAGTAAGGCTCTTTCATTTTTTTATCTTTTATTTTTTTAATTATGGTTTTCATTTATTTTTGTGTATGAATATTTTGCGTGCATATACGTATGTACAACATACATATGCCTGGTTCCTTTGGAGGCCAGAAGAAGATGTCTGGTCCTTTGGAACTAGTTACAGACAGTTGTGAACTGCCCCTGGGTACTAGGAACTGAACTTGAGTTACCTGCAAGATCAGCAAATACTCTTAATTGTTGAGCCATCTCTCCAGGCTTGAATTTTAATATTTTTAATTTTATAATTTAATTTAATTTTACATATCAGCCACAGATTCCCCTGTCCTCCCCACCCCCTGGCCTCCTCTCAGCCCACCCCCCATTCCCATCTCCTCCAGGGCAAGGAGTCCCCTGGGGATTCAGAGATCCACAGCCAGGCTCCAGGTGGAGCTCTGGGAGTCCAATTGGCGAGAAAGAGGAGGGATTGTATGAGCGAGAATTGTTGAGACCATGATTGGAAAAAGCACAGGGACAAATAGCCAAACTAGTGGAAACACATGAACTATAAACCAATAGCTGAGGAGCTCCCAGCTGGATCAGGCCCTCTGGATAAGTGAGACAGTTGATTAGCTTGAACTGTTTGGGAGGCCCCCAGGCAGTGGGACTGGGTCCTGTCCTTAGTGCATGATCTGCCTGTTTGGAACCTGGGGCCTATGCAGGGACACTTTGCTCAGCCTGGGTGAAGAGAGGAGGGGACTGGACCTGCCTCAGCTGAATCTACAAAGCTCTTTCTAATATGTGTGAAAATATATGTTATTGGTCAGATTTCAGTATATAAGCTATGAAAAACAGGAAAAAGATTCATTTATGGTTAATTATTTCAGCAAGTATCATGGAAATGATCATATAAGCAAGAAAGAGAGTGAATACATTACTTAGTATTGATCATAGAAGAGGCAGATGCATGTACATGCACACACCACCACCACCACCACCACCACCACTACCACCATTACTGGGAGATTGAGGACACCTTTGTTAATAGAGCACCTAATGACTAGCTCAGCTAACAGTCCAGGGCACTTCCAGCTAACTTTCTAAGCCTCTCTCCCCAGTGCATCTATAGCACATATGGTAGCCATATCTACTGTGCTTTGTTGAATTTCTCTGTTTACTTTCCTGACATAGTTCTTCTAATCAAAGCTTTGTAAGTTTAGTCCAGTTTTGTTTAAGCTCATTGCTCATTTCTAAGTGCTTAGAAACAAATAATCAAATTGCTCTTCAATCTGATTGAATTCTGGGCCCTGAAATAAATGCATGCCATATTTAATTATCTCAGAAATTTGAAGTCATCCTTGTTATTTGAAGCACTCAAACAATCCAACAAATTTCATTTTAGAAATTATTCAAAAGCAAAGTTATTTTTTTTCTACATCGAGCTAGTGGCTATACAATCCTATGATGAGTGACAAGGTCCATCCAGGCATGCTTGTTACCATGAGAAAAATTGGCTGAAAGTTTTTATTGTTCATCTCACTAAATATATATAAATTGTAAACAAGATTTTTTTATGTATGTGTATGTTTGTATTCTAGTTAGTTTTTATTAATCATTGAATCATTTTGGAAGAGGGTCTCTCAATTAAAAAATAATGCCTCCACAACACTGTCCTATGGGTAGATTTGTAAGGCATTTTTTTTTTGACCAATGATTGATGCAGAAGGGTCTGGCTCACTGTGGGTTGTGCCATCCCTGGGAAAATGATCATGAGTTTATAAGAAAACAAGATGAGCGAGTCATGGGGGCAAGTCAGTAATACGTATTTTTTCCACGGCTTCTGCTTTAGTTCCTGCTTCCAGGTTCCTATCTTGAGTTCCTGCTCTTACTTCCCTTACAAATAGAGTGTGACTTGAGAGTTGAAAGGTGAAATAAATCCATTTCTCTTCAAAATGATTTTGGCCATGATGTTTTATCAGAGCAATAGTAACCCTATCTAAGACAGTATGTATGTGCCTGTAGTACGTGTGTTAGTGTGTGTAGCTGAAGATGTTATAGACAGTCTTGAGCTACCTGACTTGGGTACTGGAAGCCAGACTTGGGTCCTATGCAAGAGCAGAAAGGCTCTTCACCCGAGGAGCCCCTGCACTGGTGCAAATTTAAATGGTGTTAAACGGTGCTTTTTATTTTTTATTATTTTGTATTCTTTTTGGTAGGCTGTAATTGTGACCATCTCTCAGCATTTCCTTAGAACGTCAAGACAGAATCCATTTTAAAATGAGCTAATATATAAGTTTTTCTTTCTGTCTTTACCAAAAATAACAACAATAACAACAATGCACTATACTAATAGAATAATTAAGAAATAACTCAAATCTAATATATTTTCACATTTCTAAGTAATTAGAGAAAATAATGTAAGAGGCAGTCTTATAATTTAAAATTAATTCTTATTATTCCAGGTTTATGAAACAAGACTTTAAAGAAGCAAAATAAGAATATAAAAAATGTAAGTTGTCTCATAAATAGAATGTCTATAAATTAATATATACCAACTTAGAGTAAGCCATTTTAGTCACACTGTGGTCAAGTATGGCTTGAAGTGATCAAATCACCTATGGTATTCAACAATACAGATTAGCAGTCACATAAGGTATGGCCTTGTTGGAGGAAGTGTGTCACTGTGCATGGCCTTTGGGGTCTCAGGTGCTCAAGCCATGCTAGTGTGGCAGTCATTTCCTGCTGCTTGTGGATCCAGATGTAGAATTCTCAGCTACTTATCCAGCACCATGTCTGCCTGCATGCCACTATGCTTCCCAACACGACGATAATGGACTAAACTTCTGGACTATAAGCCAGCCCCAATGAAATGTTTTTCTTAGTCAGAGTTGCTGTGGTCATTGTGTCTCTTCAGAGCAATAAAACCCTAACTAAGACAGAAGTATTATTTTGTAGAAGGAACACTGAAATCTTTATCTTACAAAAAAAAAAAAAAAACCTTAGAGCAGAAAATCTTGTCACACAGTAAAAAAGACTTTTGTGAGAGTCAGACATTTTACTTCTTGGAGATTATTTCCATGAAGATGGGTCACATTAATCCTTATAAGCCCTGCCATTAGGTCTTCCTTCAAGACGTATGGTCTTAACATTCTGTCTCATATTGTTTTTTTTTTAATGTGGAAGAAATGGTACAATTTTTACGTTGACAATGTCTAAATATACCAAAAATGGTCAAGAAATGACTGCATTAAATTGTCCCTTGCATGTCCATTTTTAGTATATTCCTTTAAAGAAAATATTACCCTTACCCTTGGAATGTTTAATTGTAGATGACTTTCACTGACCTAGTCAGAAGAAGACGAAATCCATAAATCATCTGGAGTAATGAAAGACAAAAATTTCTTGTGTTCTCTTCTACAGGAAGGTCTGGCAAGTATTTCTCAGCTGAGAATTCAGCAACCCTTTGACAGTCAAGGCACAGAAACTATATGAACTGAAATGAAGACTGCCAACAAAAAGTAAGATTTGAATCATAGGTGATGCTTACTGTAGTAGTTTGAATGTAATTGGCTCCCATAATCTCATAGGGAGTGACACTATTAGGAGGTGTGACTTTGTTAGAGTAGGTATGGTCTTAGAGGAAGTATGTCACTGTGGAGGCAGGAATTGAGGTCTTATATATGCTCAAGATACTGAACAGTGTCTTAGACCATTTCCTGTTGCCTACAAGTCGAGATGTAGGCCACCCAGCTACATGTCTGCCTGCATGCCACCATGTTGCACCATGAAGATATTGGACTAAAACTCTGAAAATGTAAGTCACCCCAATTAAATGTTTTTCCTTTATAAAATTACTATGTTTATGGTGTCTCTTCAAAGCAATAGAAGCCCCAACTGTGACACTTATCTATACAGAAAGTTAGGCCACCCTTTGAACAAATACCCTCGCTATTTGTGGAAGTTGGTCTTAGCTCACTCCTTTCTCTAAATACATATGGAAGATCAAGTTCCTTATATAACATAGTCAAGCTTTTGGTGAACATACTTGCAATCCTCCTGCATCTGTAGTTGTCATGCTATATAACAGGAAAAATCAATAAGAAAAAAAGGGATATATATTTTTTTAGTGTAGAACCAATTTTATGAATATTTTGATTTGTTATTGGTGGCATTAATTGGTGTAGGATTTGAAGATGTGAATTTCATTGTTAGAAGTTAACTTGAGGGACTTACTGAAGTCTTCCAGGCAGCAGTGTGTAGTGGGTGGCTGCTTGAGCCATTCCTTGGAGCACTGTCCCTTGAAGTGAGGTAGCAGGTAACTGTCACACCTGCCTATGAACTTGAGGTACCTGGGCATGGCCACTGGGGGACCCTTAAGACCTGGGATACAGACTAGAGCAGATCTCTCAGGAAAATAGTATTGGACTGTGCTTCACCTTTCCAAGGTTCTGTGACAAATTCCTTTATTCTGTCTTCTGAGTTAAACCCCAAATAAATTCCTTTGCTTATTAAATAAACTCTGTGGATTGCTACAGTTATAATCCCAAAAGCAGTGCCTGTTTTCATTTCTGCATGTAACAAACTCCCAAATGAAACACTATGCATGCCAAACAACCGAGAAATAGAGAACTCAATTGTGGTCTAGCCAGATGACTGAATTTTAGAAAATTATTTTTAAAAAGTATTTAAAAATGACAAGTAGGACTGGAAAGGTAGCTCAGCAGTTAAGAGCAACAGCTGATCTTTCAGAGCACCTGGGTGTAATTTCCAGCACCAACATGATGGTTGTGACTATCTGCCACTAAACTTCCAAGGGATCTGACATCTTGTGACCATGCTGGATATCAGAAACACTTGTGCACAGATATAAATGTGGGGAAAATACACATAAATAAAAAATAATAAAATAAAAAAGCTAAAAATATTGATAAGAATATAATTGCTATATAGTATTATCTGGTTCAAAGCAGAGTAACAAGCACTCTGATTTTAAAATTCCAACTTTGTGCAAGGAAAAATGACAAGCAGTGCACACCCATTTCTCTGTGCACATGCATAAACACACATAATATAGAACCTGGCATTAAATTTACCATGCACATAAGAGTGCTGTCTGACCAGTAGGATGTTTAGTACTTTTATTATATTATATTTAATATAAATATTAAAGTATTTTATATACTTTCTCATATTATCTAAATTATGTACAATAAATATAAGGATTTATTATAAAAGAATAGACAATGGTTTCATAAAAAGATACTTAGCTAAAAAAGGATCTGTAAAAAAAAATCAAGATTTTGTGAATTATAAATGAATTAGATCTTCTTCCCCAAGGAACGAGTGATTAGGAGTAAAACTGAGATGATGAAAAAGGAGAGAATTCATGTCTTATATTTCACAGGAATTTATTGTAGTCTTATAATTCTAGAGCTGTGGGTTTAGCAGAAGAAAATCTATCATTAGAAATGACAAATGGGTCACTTGTGCTTCAACAATGAACAACGAGCAGTTGTAATATAAATAACCTTAGTATATATACCTGTAAGTGGTCCAGATGTGGATAAATGCTGTAAAAGGATTTTAGATATAGATTCATTGCTCAGGTTGCTATGGTAACTATAATCCCAATCATGCCTTCATAAACCAAAGTCTATTTGATTTTTGTCATTCTCGTCTAGGGGATTTCTGTATTCTAAGAATATTTAAAGCTCATTTGGGAAAAGAAGCTAAGCTCTCAAAATCTAGATCCTTTATTGTTTTATCTATGGCCCAAAGCTTCTGCACTAGCACAATGCAATCCTTAACGTATACGTGGTGACTCACTCTTGTACTTTAATTTGTATGGTAATTTAATCATTTATAAGGAGTACCCATTCTGGTTTGTTTACTTGGTCTCTGGCTCTTGCTCTTTCTTTCAGATATATGTGTTTGTTCACTTAGAAAAACAGGACTGAGAAGCCAGCTGTGCTTGTGAAGGCGACTTTCATGTCTGGTTTACAGCACTCTATGCTTTCCTCGGCTAGCAATGCTGCCCTGGCATCAAACGCTGATGGCCAAGAGGCAGGCATCAAAACAAAACAAAACACCAGGAGATAACATAATTCTTCCCAATGCCCCATTTCTTTTGCTTCCCACTCTCAGCAAATGCCTTTTTGAGGAATAAAAATTACACAGCTTTTAAAAGTAATGAAATGGAATGAAGTTCGATTTATGTGTAATTTTGAGAAAACTATAACCATTTAAATCGACTTCCCTTTATAGTCACCCAATCATACTTGTCATCTTGGGGATCTCTGACATTGGCATGTAACTTCTCTGGATTTTCAGGATTTGCTGCAGCTTACTGGTTAAAGAGCTAACCTTAAGAGCTATGACTCGACCCTGTTACATTTCTGACCACGTTTTTCCGACCTTTTCTGAATCCCACCCCCCACTCCCCCAAATAATTTCATGTTGTTGTTTTCAAGTCAGGATTTTATGGCTGCTTTTTCCTATAAGAACTTTGCCTGTTTCATCACTTTGTTGTGCCCTCTCCTTGCTGTTTCCAGGATTCCATGGGAAGGAAGCACTTCTGTGAACCTTCCCTGTGACCCTTAGGGACCAACCATGGAGACCAAACCTATGGAACCTCATGCCTCCCTTTTGTTTGCCACCCTCCCATTTGGTTTGCTTTATTATTGTGTTAAATATGGCTAGACTTAAACAAATAATTGAAGCTGCCTTTCAAAATAAACTGCCTTTAAATAAAATGTAATTTTCTGTCCTACTCAGTGACTCCCAGAGAAGCTGCCCCTACTCTCTCTGCTCTGTACCAGGGAGAAATATATTTTCCTAGGTTTTGAAACTAAGTGACTTCTTGATGGGTAAGTACTTCAAAGCTAGATCAGTGGGAAACTAAAATACTCCATCTTATAAGCTTTGCTGGTCATTGCTGCATTTCCTATGTCCTACTTTCTCTTTCCATGTCTGCCCCGATGGCCTTGCCTCCTTGTTGTTCAATCAAGTCTTTCTTTAAACAAATGTTATTTTATAAGACCTGTTGGAGGCAATACAGTGCACAATATTTCTGCCAAATTTAATAAAGTGGAACAAAACATCCAACCAAAATAAGACCTTTATGTAAAAGAAGCTCTGAACACAGGCCACAGAAAATACTTGGCAAGGAGAATATGTGTACTCTAGAGATGCTTTTCACTGGCGGCTCACTAGGGTTCACTAGGTTACATCCTGAAAACTATTATTGACTGTAGAACAGATGGGGCCATTTTCAAATACTGCTACCCACAACAGTATTAGTGGCCAAGTTGATCACTGCACAGGTCCTACAAAATCAGTAAATTGCAAAGCAAAGCTGTTGGTGTGGGAGGGAATACGGGACAGAGATCCAGTGTGGCTGCTATCTGGAAGCACAGTGATGTCAGATCAAAATTACTAAGCCAAATTTTTACCTGCAAATACAAGACTGTTATCTATTTAATGAATAACTAACAGAATGGCAATTTATTTTCTATCCAGAAAAGAAAATCAAGTGGGCATTACTAATAGATATTCAAAAGAAAGGAAAATTTTTTGAAAAGTCACAAGCATCAAAAATCAAATGAATAAGTAAAACTGAATAAATATAGCAACATCAGCAATAGATCTTTGCATTGCTTTATTTAAATCACTATGGGGCGAATTCTCTCAGGGAAAACCATGCATTATATTTTGATGTATTAAGAATTTCCACAAATATTTATTCATTAAATACTTTGAGATGTGACTGATATAATTATATTTAATAGAAAAGATTAATTTCATTATTTCAGACATCTCTGTAATGGAGATCAAATCCCAATAACATTAGAAAAGCCACTGTTTACCA
This sequence comes from Peromyscus leucopus, assembly GCF_004664715.2. Classification (NCBI taxonomy): domain Eukaryota; kingdom Metazoa; phylum Chordata; class Mammalia; order Rodentia; family Cricetidae; genus Peromyscus; species Peromyscus leucopus. Next base: position 84,616,622 of record NC_051064.1, read on the forward strand.
TTTCCAATACCTGTCAATTTTCTGCCAGTGAATAGCAATCAAATTTGTCCTGGAGGACATCACAGGTCCTGTGTGTTTCTTGCTTCGGATACCACTCTGTGTAAATAAAATGCTGATTGGCTAGTAGCCAGGCTGGAAGTATAGGCAGGACAAGCAGAGAAGAGAATTCTGGGAAGTGGAAGGCTGAGTCAGAGAGACTCTGCCAGCCGCTGCCATGAAAAGCGAGATGTAAGGAACCTGTAAGCCACGAGCCACGTGACAATTTATAGCTTAATAGAAATGGGTTAATTTAATATAGAAGATCTAGATAACAAGAAGCCTACCACGGCCATATATAAGTCTCTGTGTGTTTACTTGGTTGGGTTTGAGCAGCTGCAGGACTGGTAGGTGAGAGAGATTTGTCCTGACTGTGGGCCAGGCAGGACTGGAGAAAACTCTAGCTACAATTTCTCCCACCCATGTTTTACTTTCAAGAATGTGGTGTACAGTCTGAGTAAAAGCGTGACCTACAAGAAACCCTTGTCTAGGAGAACAGCTTTTGACACATTTTGAAGCAACTCTTGGTCTAGTTTGTATGGAGCCGGTGCTGCCTCTTCCTTCCCTTGCATTTTACTCTAAGTTTAACAAGAGAAGCTGCTAAGAACTTATTGAACTCATGATCACTCTTATTCAAATAGACCCAACAGTGTCTAGGCAAGACATAATTACATGATTAGCTATTGAAAACACAAAAGCCATCCCTTCAATTAGTATGCAAGCATTCTTCTGACAGAATAAATGCAGAAATCAAAGATGATTGAGCAGGTGATTATTTCTATTTTTCTAGGCACATGGATGAGGGGGTAAAAGGTTATTTTTAAAAGGCTTTTTAGTATGAAAAAATATTTTTTAAGGAGATAAACTGCCACCCTGAAAAGATACAGGGGTTATTCTCATATAAAGTTATAGTCTTTTAATCAAGACATATATTTTAAAATAAAACACCACCATTTCTTTTAGTGCATAGAAAATATCTAAAACTTTTCTCTGATAAAAGTGCAACTTCACCACCAATCAAAACAGTTTATAACTACCTTTGATTATCCCATGAGCATCCTTTTTGGCAAAAGTATACAATAACATTAAAAAATCACAGTACCTTGAATCAAAGGCAAGTCTTTCTTAAAGTCTCAAATTTTAGGAGATGTATCAACTTTTATTGTTTCAATTCCCCTGAGACCAGACACTACTGGATTTAAGTCCACAGAAACAACTCAATGGACTTGTCAGCAGTTCCAAAGTATACAAGCTAAACATAAGCCTTGGTTTCTGGGCTCTTACACTTTTTTTTTTTCTTTTCAGAGCAAAGATCTCTTGCCTTCCACAGTTAAGATAGAAAATTTGGTAACAACAATCAATAATAATAATAGCAACAATAATAATAACTACAAATGGTCTTAGGGCATTCCTTCAATAGTTGTCACAATTTGGGAAATGACTTCTTTTTGGCAAATCTTAATCATTTTGAAACATAAGGTTGCTGCAAACCAAGACATAAACTACTTACCTTTAATTGGTGGTCCTATAAATTTTATCAAGTAGACTGCTTATAAATGTTATCAAGTGGACTGAACTCCTAACCCACTGACATTAACAAGATAGTATATATCTGATTTAAATCCTAGGAGACAGTATCAGTGATTCACACACACACACACACACACACACACACTATATATATATACATAAAGTCCAACAAAAGGTTCAAAATAGTATAAAACAAAGTAATACCATCCACAAGTAAAATATGGAAGTGCTAAAGTATCTTAAAATTTGGTTCAATTCCTTCACTTCTTTCTCCTCCCATGTGTGCCTGAATTTGTTATTTTCGTAAGAATAGTCTGATTATGTTGAAGCCACTTAAAGAAAGTGGATTACACTCTTAATGTTGAGTAAGAGCAGCACCTTAAAATGTTTGTCATATATCACTTCCTGTTATATACACTGACGTTTTGCTTTTCCTTAGAGATATATTTCACCTGCAATCAGTCACTCATAATCTAGTAAACACATAAACAAAAAGCTGAAGCTAGAATAAACCAAAGAACTCATTGTCTTACTTCCAGAATATTTGATTTTCCTGAATAACATCACCTCATTTCTTCCCCCAATTTTGTAGTGAAATTTCAGACATATGGACTTACAGCAATAAAAGTTTTAGATAATAAATAATAAAGATAAACCTATAAAAATGACATCCACAATAAAAGTAAATAAAATAATAACATTGGGACATCTGTGGTACTTAGAACAAAATACAAAAATGGTTGTGGGTTTTAGGAATTAAACTTCACCTGTTATTTTCACTAGTTTGTACCACCCAAAATAAAAGGGGAGTTGGATAAGTGTCAGCAGCAAAAGAGAATAGAAAGATCTTGTTGATAAAACCTGAGATATGTGGATAAGCTGGTACCAACTGCTAGGTATAATGAGGCCATATCCATAAAATAATGCTTAATACAGCTGCCTTCTGGAGAGATGCTCTCTCTACAAGAACAAATCTATGATGAGAAATCCTAAGATATTGTCCCAAATGTCTGTTGGCTACATTCACTAAGTAATTGAAACTGAGACTTAATTTTTGAATTCAGAGGGAAACTTTATCTCCTGGTATACAAATTTCCTCCAGGTGAGAGTCCCAAGTAAAATGTGGCTGACTTTTTACTTTGATGGCTTGTAGTGGAGAGATACAGAACTGAGATGTTTGCTGGCACACAGGGATCCCTGAAGCATAGAGCCTGTGGAGAGTACCCAGAAGGGGTGGGCTGGAAGCTTTCAGCTAGCAGCTAGTGTCTGAACTACAGACAGGAAGATGGAGACAGAAGCAAACTGCCTCCCATTCTACATGCTCATTAAACTGTTCTTCTGGAGGTAGATAAATGAGGTTAAAGTCACCATGGAACATGTCCTATGATCTGGGGACACTAGGTGATAAATGTGAGATCAAGACTGCTAAGTTTCTATCAATTTCCTCATATTCTACTTTTAGAAGATGCTGCCATATTATATAGTCATAAAAAAGAATTGCTATATAATTAGCTCTTTCAATTTCCATTTTTTCAACTGACACTGACAAATTAAAAAGTTAAATCCCTCTTCACAACTTTCTAGAAAGTCTCTGAGCACTTCCCTTCTCTACACTCCCACAGAAGCCCACATTCTGGGGCCTCAAGCCCTTTGCATTACCACATAACATGGATCTCCACTGATCTGTAGAAAAGGCATGTTCTCTCCCTTTCCTGGCTTCAAAGCAAACGATATTGACTCAAATGTAATCAAATATTTGGTTTATAATTTGTCTGTCCAGGGCCTGATTTGGGAATGTTTTATCTGCCAGATCTTCGTCAATTCAAGTGGTCATAAATTAGTTTATCATTTTGGAGACTTCATGCCAACACTGCATTTATGCAGTGTGTGAACACTGAAGATAGTGTTTAATTTCTCTTTCAGTCATTCTGAGAAATTCCCAATTGTCTCCTTCCCTGGTTCTCACTGAAACAACCAATACAGTTATTTGTTAGGGGATGAAGTAGTTGGGACAGAAGTCTTTGCTGAATTCTACAGCCTAACACTCCTCAGAGCATTTATAATGAGGATTTGTCACATTAAACCACCTAATTAGTATTTGCCTCCCTCTTTATGTTTATTATAAGGCCAACACTTTTATTGCTTAGATTTTGTGTTGTTAAGCATCTACAAGATTTTAAAACACCTGCCAGATTCTCTATAACTCAATTTGATTTAATGTTCAAGGGCAGAATGCCACATGCAGAGAAAGAGGTAAATTATTTTTACTTCTAGGCTCTTTTGTCTTCATTGATCTACATTTAAATATATCATGGGGAGGGAAAACAAAAAATGATCCCAGAATTATGAATATGGAAGACAAAATTTTGAGGTGGTTGAAAAAGTGGTTAAATAATGCAAACTCTAAAATTCTATTGAGAAGATAGAGAACAGTAAGAGGAACTAAGCAATTCAGGTGTAAATCATCTTTAAGTAGCTTTGGGTTCTCCCTCTGCCCACATGTCTAGCAGGGACTCTCTGTGTACCAGGCTGGTATGCATCCCATAACCAGCTAAAAGTGTGCATCATGGAATTTAAATAAATAAATTATATCTCTGCTCTATTAATAGTTGGCACACATGTTTATCAAGGATTTCAAGGAAATGAGAGGAAAGTGCTTGAAGTTCTAAGGTAGAAACCAAATGATTGCTTTCTTTTCTTGTTTCCTTTATTTTGTTAAGATGCTTTTAAAGGGGCAGTTGAGAGTTAAAGAAAAAAAAAGTTATCACAGACACTTTTATAACATGAAGTCCTTATACACTGTTATAAATGTGTCCTTCAGACAACTGTCAGTGGAAGTTCTACAGAACTTTATTTCATACCAGGAAAAGCAAATTTCAGGTAAATAGTTGAAGGCTTCAGTTGTAACTACATACTTCAGCTTCTGTGCTGCCCAGCATTTAAGCTCGGCTTGGTCTTAGATGTTCCTTGGATGATCCCAATGATGTTCCACCTCCATATATAATCATAAAATTAAATGGGAGTTTTCTTCTCAGTCACCTGGACAAACAGCATTTGATCATGTCATTTACACCAGTGTAAACAAAAGGGAGGGTAATTCAGGGTCAGTTACATAACCACACACCCCACACACACTCATTTACCTCAAATTCTTCATTGTAACTACAGCAGTGACATAACTCAACTGTGCCCCACTTTAAGAAACTGACCAATAACTCTTAGAAGACAGACAGTTGCAAACGTCTCCATCAAAGTTGATGAGACATGGAAAATACCTCCCAGAAACCATTCTACTCACCTTAGCAGAAGCTGACTACAAGATCTCTGAAAATGAAATTTGAGTTCATTTCATCTATACTAAAATAAACAACAACAACAACAACATAGCTAGAGACTCACACTAACCCAGAGAAACAAATTACCAAATTACCCCATCAATGTGATGGACAAAAGTAATTAAAAAAATAAATAATGTAAAAATAAATAAATTTACCCCAACTCAAGACTAATTTCAATAAAGTTAAATTATATTCAACAGACAGTCAGGAACCAAAAATTTTTATAGATTAAAAATGTTAGTTCAATAACTAGATATGGTAATAATGTTCATTAAGAATTAATTTATGCAACTTATATTACCCCCAAATACTTGTTCTCAAAATAAATGGGAACCGCTAGGTGAGGGAAGAAAAGACTGCTAATCCCTTCCCAAATCACTGTTCAGTTGAGAAAGGAGAGATAATAAAATACAATTAGGTCATGATTCAGTACATTCAGGGGGAGACAAGTGTACAATTAATGCCAGCTGTAAAGCTTCATAGAGGAATAGTTCCTGTGACGACAGGAACAGGAGACAGACATTTCAGGCAGAGTAAGTAGTCTATGCAGAGTCACTGAGATGAGGAAAAGCTGACTGAGTCGAAATGAGCTGTTGATATTTATGCCTTTAGCTTTTACAATACCCACACTTATTAAAGAGTATGATAGCATTTCTTCCTATAAAAACAGTAACACTGAAAACAAGTTGAATATTACAGTAACATGCAGCTTCCAATTTCCACTGAGATATTAGATGCCATTTCCAAAATTGATCAAAAATTACAATGAAATTGAGAAGGGAGAGGCCATTGAGATTATCACCATGTATTATCCCTCAAGTGATATATCAATAAGATCCAAAATTTATCAAATTACTGGTACATACTATTTTGTAATTTCAAAGTTCAAAACAGGGCCTCCTAATTTTGACAGTAATTCAAAGCACCTGAAGACACCAGCTATAACTATACTATGGATTGAAAGACCAGCTGATAAGCATCTCATCAAATTCCCTTGAATAATTATGAAATTCTTAACCTTTTATATATGCAGAAAATACTGTAAAATCTATAAAAATTCTATTTGTTTAATATTTCATAAATCACTACTTTTATTCAATACATAAAATCTATACCTGTATACATTTGTGTTCTTATTTTATAAAGCTTGACACTTTTATAATTACGAGGTATATGTTAGAGAAGGGACTTCAACAATGATTTTGCTCTGAAAACATCAATGTTTTTATTAAAGGGTTTGATAAAAGTTTTTACCTTATCCCAGCAAGTTAGATTACAGTTGTGGCCTAACTGCTATAGTTCTGAATTATGAAGTACATCACAGAGACAGAGCAATTAAAAACTTAACTTTCAAAATCAGTCTAAAAATAATGTTTTCTGTTTACACTTTAAATATTTCCTACATTCATACAATATATTTTCATCATATGTATTCACCACCCTCCAACTCTGACTAGTGTTCCTACCCCCTTCAACTTCATGCACATTCTTTTTGTTTGTTTGTTTGTTTTTTGTTTTGCTCTTAATAAACACCTGAGTCCAATTAGTTCTGCTGATATGCAAGTGAGTGTGGAGCCATCCACTGGGGCCTAGCTGCCATGTCCCCAAAGGAGACTGATTCCTCTTCCCTCTGCAGCCTATTAGATCTGCTAATAGTTCCTCTGTTTAGAGTGGAGTTTCAGTGGCTCCTCCCTTACAGATGTTTTTATTTAATGTTAAGTTTAATATTGTCATAAGCATGATGAAGAAAGTATTTTCTTGTAGCACAGATAACACTACTAATAGGATGTGGTCTGCCCCACCTGCAGGGCTACAACTGGTTCTCAACCATCCTAAGGAGGGAATGTAGGGACAGGAGATACAAAGGAAAACACACCGTCTAGATTCTGATCAAGGTGCAACTTTATTTCCTTCCACAAGGGTTTATATAGTTCCTGCAGGGTGGGAGAGCAAGAAGCTGTCATCTGCATAAGGTGGGGCAAGCTAACAGGATGTTTGTATAGGATGTTTACAAGGTGAAAGGGTCAAGGGCTCTGACTCAATGTCCTGTTGCTAGGCAACCTGACTGTAAGCTGATCTATTTTTCTGTCTGGGGGTGGGGTCTGTATTTTTCCACTAACTAGAGATTCTGTCCTTGTCCCTGACAGTTGTCAAATTCTATTTATACTAGGGAAATCACAGAAGCATTGTAAAGATCTATTAAGTGAATGCATGGGTATAAGAAGATAAGAATAGATGCTTCACAATTTTAGTTAAATAACAAAATACAGAATGTGTTTCTAGAGTAACTTTGATACTTAAGATGTTAATATTCTGGCCACACAGCTACTGGGGAGAATATTTCAATGTTGATTCTCTTCTCCTGGGTCCTATGTAATGGAATAGTGAAAATTAGAAAGTGAGAGGGGCATTAAATATTTTCTTTAGGAAATATTTTCTTGGTTATTTTAAATAAGGCCATTTGTATAAAAACTTTTACCACGCTGCCTGCCACTTTAACAGCATACTGCTTTGACAACACAGACCACTCAGGAGGAAGCAAAGCATAGACAATTACTTGCTTTAATGTGGTCATATAAGATAGACACAGTAGTCAGGTAGTAGCCTCCAGTGATCTCCCCATGCCTTTATGTGACTGCTAAAATAATCTTCATAAAATTTATCTCCTTTATTCAGTTTGCCATATAGTCTCCATGCTTAATGTAAATATGTATTTTCTCATAATATTCTTTGTATACACTAGTTATTTTAAAATAAAATTTAAAAGACCAATATCACATAAGTTAGCAAGGTTAGTCTAATGAAACGTAAGTCCAAAATAGTCAGAATGGGCTGCAAATTAGCACATCCCTGTCTTATCCCCCACTTCAAGAGAGAACCACAATCATAATGAAATAGCAGTTATTACGTTAAAGGGCATGAACTCCTATTTACTGGGTATATTGGAGCTTTAAAATACACATTAAAAATAAGGAAGCCTCAAAACTAACAATATTAGCAGCTTTCTGAAGAAAACATAATGTAATCAGAATAATCTTGGAGAAGGCCTAAGAAAGACAGGAAAGATGAAATTAGATGTAAATGAAAAAAGAAGTTGAGGTAGAAGAAGAAAGTCACAGACTTTTTAATAGAATATATTGTAAGACTTATAAAGCCCTGTGAATTCTATCAGCATATACAAACAGTAAATGTTCATTTAATCAGTAGCAGGAATATGAAGGAGTCATAGCTGTTGAGAACATAGACAGACATCAAGAAGAGCACCAATGGATTCTATGGTCAATAGCATGCAAAGAAATTTGAGAACTTATATAAAGTAATTTCTTAGAAAAATGTAAAACACCAAATGTAATAATACCTAAGAATAAGTATGTACACAATTACAGAAATAAACATATAAATATTGAGAAGAATCTATGAACATATATTAAGTGGAATTATATAGGATCGTTCAGGATGGTTCATGGATTGACAGAATTACTACAATGATGACTGATTTCAAACTGATTGGCAGATTCAATAAATAATCCAACTCCTAAGAAAATATCTTATGAACCTGGATGAGTTGATTATTTAACCTATCAGGAAATAGAAAGGGCTATAATAAGTCTTGCAGTAATGATGATTGTATCCTTATGAAGGTGTAATTAAAATAATGTGGTATTGGACTAAGCACAAAGCCTGAATATGAGCTTATTATCTATAGAGTTAGAATAAAATTATCACTAAGGAACAGTAGAGGGGTACAGTTCTTGATCACATGTCTATCTGAATTAGAGAAAAGAGAACAAACCAGTGTCCACAGTATCACAGATGATAGAGTTCTAAATTAGAGGCCAATCAAAAAGCCTTCAAAGCTGTCACAAGGACAATGGCTTTAGGACTCAGGGTTTTAGCAACAGATTATTAAACAGAACACAATATGACATGAGAAATGGAACAACTATAAAATATAATATAGTAAAATGAAAATGTTCTTTATTTAGAAGCCACAATAATAAATGTAGAAAGCTGAAAATATTTTCAACTATGACCATAAATTAGGCTGGAATTAACTACAAATCAATAGACATTCTAGTTTTACTTATTTATATTTTTATTTATTTGTGTGTGTGTGTGTGTGTGTGTGTGTGTGTGTGTGTGTGTGTGTACGTACATGAGTGCATATATGTACTACGTGTGAACTTGTGCCCAAGGATGCCAGTCAAGTGCATAATGTCCTCTGGAATCAGAGTTACTGGAAGTTGTGAGAAGCTCACTGTGGGTGCTAGGGAATAAAAAGAAACCAACAACTCAAGTCTTCTGGAAGAGTACCAAGTGCTTTTAACTGATGAACCATTCCAATAAGTCCAGAAAGACAAACATATATGCATGAGCAACACTAAATAGACTCACCAGGTTACACTTATATATCTATATATATACATGTAACAATAATAATTAAAGAAAAAAGAAAAGAATAGAGATAAGACATGTAAGTAAAAGGAAGGCTTTGGGGTAGCAGAAGTGGGAGAGTGGGTGAGCAGGAAGAAGTAATGAGGAGTTGATGGCAATCAAAGTATACTATATACATACATAAAATATCATAATGAAATCCACTAGCTTGTACAATTAATTCATTAATAAAAATGATAAAAAGTATCTATCTGTAAAGTGGTTATAGTATTTGTCTAGAAAAGTAAAACACTGGAGACTTATAAAGAGATCACTGTCTTTGCCAGAAGTCATTATGATATATTTAGCATTCAGAATATTGATAGGTAGTTCAGTTGATAATGGGCATATACTTCACCATGCCCAAAATAACTCTAGACATGAATACTTAAAATCCTCAGGCTATGAAGAACACTTTCCCTAGATTATAATATGCTCACATCACTGCAGAGATCATTGGATGCAATGGAGCAAAAAGTGGGAAAGAACTGTCTCTCTAGAGAGCAGCAGCTATCACAGGTAGCAAGGTCAAGACTGTTGCAAAACCTGATTGTTAATAACATAAGAGCGTCCATGTTCAACCTATGACCCTTGAGGGTATTTGTCCTTCTTAATTCTTTGAAATTTCATAATGATCCTCAGTAAGTCAGTGCCATGGGGTTGAGACTTTTTAACTTCCATAGTATGTGACAGTGATAGTTTTAGTTGCCAATTCAACATAATCCAGCATCTGGGAAGAGAGACTCCATGAAGGAATGCACAGACTGGGTTGGCCTGTGGGTAAGGCTATGAGGATTTTCTTACTTGGGTTATTTGAGGTGGGTAGGCCCACCCTGAATGTGGGCTGCACAATTTCATAGCCTGGGCTCTGAATGAGAAGGAGGAAATCAGCTAAGCAGTGGCATGAACACGTTCTTTGTTCAGTTAATGATGGATATAGTGTGTCAAGCTTCCTGGAATTTTGGCTACAGGGGCTTCTCTGCTATTATGGACTGTAACCTAGAATTGTGTGCTGAAGTAAACCCTTGGAAACAAATCAGATGTTTTGTCACAGCAACTAGACACACACCTAAGACAATGACTTAAATCCCTGTTGGCTTGAGGAAGCAGGTACTATATGATGTTACTGGTGGAGTCTGAATGAAAGCTCCAGTGTCCTGGATTTTCAGTTAAAATATAAATAAGGAAACTGCAAATTAAGACCACTTCAAACATGACTATAAGAATGGCAAAAATATTTAAATATGTTTAGGATTGGCCATTTGTAGTTGTATACCTCACCAAAGAGCTTGACTCTGGAGATAACTTACTTTCTTTTTCTCAGCAGCAATTGCTTGACTGCAGTTCTTCCTATCGGGTTTGTGCCTTGTGAAAAAGCTCCCCATTCACATAGGCATGTTGACTTGTATGGTTATCACACAACCATAATACATAGGTTTCATGGGTTTAGCTTCTCTGCCATGTCTAGAAGACACTATCTTACCGCAGCATCCTGGTCCTCTGGCATTTATGATCTTCCAATCTCTCTTCTACCATGTTTTCTAAGCACTAAAATGTAATAAAACTCAAGTTCTTATCTATGAGAAACCATGAAAATCATAAAACACTCCCCACACCTGATTTAGCCATTCTGTTAATTATGTAACATCAAGTGCTCATGTGAACATTTGCATGCCCTGAGAGTCGGTAATCCCTCTCCAAACAATTCTCATAAGCTTGAGATTATTAAATGTATGCAAATGTGTTCAAGGTTAAACTAAAAAGTATCAGTACTTTGAACACAGGACTCGGAGGATTCTAGTTGGCTAGTCCTCCATGAGGACTAGTTTTCATAATATTCAAAGGTGCTCTTCATGCTACTATGAGAGAGTATCAACAATCCAAACCAGCTGTGATGCCATTGAACTATAACAATGACTAGTATAGCAAGATAACCAAGAAGTGACACTAACATCTTGGCACTAATCAACAGCTGTCCAATTGTACTTAAACCCACTAACAGGAGGAAAATCATGTCTTGTGCTGGAAACTCAGCCAGCTACCTACCTAAAGTGAGGTCATGGACCTTAGAAGAGAACCTACTACCACCATTTTACTAGACCAGCATAATTTCTAGGTGCCTTCTAAATGGTTACCCTTAATAGCAACAGATAAGTGTCAGCTCTAACTCTCACCAAAGAACCTTATCTTGACAACAAACAGATCATTGCAGAAAACAACTGATTAAAATGTAGAGAACAATTAGTCATGGTATGGCCAGTCCCAGTGTATATATGAACAGTGCAACTAATGCAGCTGATACTCAGAGAACATCATGGGTGGTGTGTATGTGAAAGATTATAAGCCAGAGCATCAGGAGATTTACTGTGAGTTTGTGTCTCCTAGATGTGAAAGGAAAGCTTCAACCATGATACCTTAAAAACATGGCTTCCTAAAAAGACCTGAAGAAGGAAAACATCAATAAACCTGCTAATATGGAAGGGGTTACTTACTCAAGGTTTCTCATTTTACTAAGATTCATAAAATAAAATCAACAAGTGGGTGAGGGAATGACACCATTTCATAGTAGGCATGTAGGTACTAAGGAAGAATAGGAAGATAAAGTACATGCTACAGAAATAGGTACATTAGCACATTCTCAAATGTGGTAGCAACATTTTTTGGCAAAAGTTTTGAGTTTTGTACATGTCCCATTTCCTAAACGTAACTGATTTCTCCTCATTCATGATGCTAGTCATTTACCACATTATTTCAAGTATTTCTTGGTTTGTGACTCACTATAAAAGAGATAAAAGTGAAGGACGGTTGCTTTTTCTCACCTCAATCCAACTTATAAGACAGTTATGGTTTTTGTTGAAACTTAATGTTTCACATTTATTTTAAATACAATGCTCTTTACCCCAGAGAACAGAGCCGTTTTACATCTAAGAGTAAAAGTAAATTTGTAAGTATGATATAGAGGGTATAACAAAATTTATCAATATGGGAATAAATTCTTGGTCCTTGCAAATGTGGTGCTTGTTAAACCTTTAAACCTGTGCAGACAAGGAATGCAAACAGTTAAGGTGGGGACAATGGGTTCCCATCAAGTTAAGGGACAGATTTAAAGTCAATGCATGAATCACCATACATCCTGTGTTTTGTTGTATTTCATAGCTGCAAAAAATAGTGTGTTTTCCTTTCCACTCTGCTGTTTAACATTTCCTGATTGTTTGCTTGCTACATAAAAACTTTCAAAGGCACAGACTAATTTTGAAGAAATCTGGTCAACAAACAGTTATCAAGATGAAAAATATTTTCCATTTTTGGTGTAGTCTACTATTTTGAAAGTAATTGGCAGCTGGAAAATCTTTTATAAGCAAACATGTTCTCTCATTTTAATTAAATGTCAATAAAAATTCAATGTCAGCATGGTTACAGAAATATAGGATTTCATTAAGCCAATCACAAGTGATAAAACCAAGAGTTTATCACCATTTAAACCAATCTCAGCAGGAGCTAGCAGTGTCATGACCTGAGTCAGGGCATTTTAAAATTCAGCAGTGGTAAGTGCAGTCCCATGCTGGCTTGCCAGATTCTCCAAGGAAGGCTGTGGAACTGTAGATTGGCAGCTGCTGTTGGAATCAAAAGGAATCTAGAATCTACAATTAAGTAAGCTTCCCAGCTCATATTTATGCAGATTAATCTCTCATTCAGAGACACCTCATTCTTGTACAGTCTGAGTCCTGGAACCCTGACTAAGCACATGCACATGGGCACACACACACATACACACACACACACACACACACACACACACACACACACACACAGCTAAACAAGAAGTGGGGTTTTTACATGTAGAAAAATAAGGAGGCAGGGTTATTATATACAGATGAACAAAGAGATAGATTTATTTAAACTTAGTAGAAGCAATCTCTCTAGTGCCATAAACTTCTGAGGCAAGGAGAACGCTACTGTGGACATTCTCTATATACACTGTCAAAATTTGCACTCAGACCCTAAGGAGGCTTTGTTATCCCTTTGAACCTCATCAGGAAAAGGCTTTGCCATTTCAATGGGGCTGAGGCACTGAGGTCCTTTAATGGCTGTGCCCATACCAAACATACAAATTCACTGAGAACTTGAGAGGAGGACTATGGAGAGATTTATTAAGCAATTAACTGTTTAAAACTAGAAAGCCCCAAACCTGATCTTTAGTTGTCTAAGAATTGTTCCTGAGTCAAGTTGTGTTATACCCCCATCCCTGGCCCCAATGAGTATTCTAAACAAGTAAGCCTACTTAAGTCAAAATGCTTGGCTGGGCATCATTTACATTTGTCAGTCCTGCTGAATTTCATGCTTCAGACCCTGTCTCTCACTTGCTCTTATACCTCTGCCTATAGTGTTAGCCTGTAACTGTTATGTATAACCCAATCATCCTTCTTTTAGTCATTGTGTATAAACTAAACCCTCAGTGATAAGAGTCCCTGAAAAGCAGAGGAAAATGGATCTGGGGTCATTGTCACTTCATAATTTCCCCATCTTTTGTTCCACATCTGAAAGTGGAAGCACTGGATGTTAGTCCCAAGGGTGTACTGGAAAGTACTGCTTCTAGAAAATACTTTACCCCAAACCTAGGTACTAAGTATGAAATTGGCATTTATATGAAAGGAAGAAAAGCTGTATAGAGCAAAGAAGACTTTTGCTCTCAGAAATGAGAGCACTATGTCTCAAACCTGTCACGCACAGCATGGGGAGGAAAGGGACAGCACATTGAACATAACTAATCTAAAGATCATGCCTGAGTCTGTGGAAAACCAACTGTGGCAGACTTGTTTAGAGTACCATGAGGCTTATAGCAACTATTTTAAAAATAAACCTGTCCAGTGTAGTTAATTATCTCTATTAAGACAACATCGAGAACTGTTGGTAAGCCCTGCTGGTCAGAGGTAGCAGTCTATCATAACCTGGCAGCTTTCTCTAGGATCCACAATATTCATGATTCCTTCCCTCCCCAGTAAGGGCTTCCTGCTCTCTGTCTGCCCTTATTTGGAAGCTGTTTTCTGGATGCCTGACTTATCTCTAGCATGACCTGTGACATAGTTTCCTGCTAGAAGCCTTCCCTCTGTGGTGCATATGGTAACTAAGACTTATACTAGGAACTTTCCTATAGGACCTTACTGCCACATATGAAGCCTTATGATAGGAGTGTGGCATTTAATGTAAAATAGGGTTTGTCTCCAGCTTTCCCAATCTTACATATTTCCTATACTCTGGAATAAAGTTGAACTGATTCACTGAAGTAATCCCCAGAAGGGCCATCTCTGTCACATCCACAGCTATCTGAACCCTGTTCCCCTCTTTAACTCTTTTCCACCTCATGGATTGGCAGCCGACAATCCCAACGAAGAAGGAGAACCACAAAGGATCTTCAAGTCAAAGTTGATAATGTTACTTCAAATACATGTTTGTCAATTTGCTGTTTCACTAGACTACATATGTACTAAAGAAAAAATTTAGTATGAAGCTGGAACCTGTCATGGGTAGGAAGGGAATTCAAGAATTCTAAAGCAAAATGGGCATGATGGCCATTATGAAACCATAACCTATTTTATCAAAAGAAAGAAACACAGGTAAGTTCAACTGCAGTGAGTACATGAAAAAACACCTCCGAAGTGTTGCCAGGCAACCCCACAAAATGTTTAAATCTCACCATCAAACAACATAGGTTCTGCAAAGGTCTTAGAAAATGAAGGAGTTTGAATGCTATGCCAATCCCTAAGCAAGAAAGAGAAGCCAAGGGAATCCATTCTCCCTGTTTATACAATCCCTGCCCTCTTCTCTGATGATGACAGCAGTAATAATAAAAAGAATGTCCACTCAATAGCAAATTGCTTAATGTGAAACTAAAATAATGATCTGTTCTGAACCTTGAAGATTTTCAGACATAGGAAAAAACCAAAGTAAGTAGCAGAAAATAACAGTGAAGAGATTTCCCTAGCTGTGCATGTCCTTAAAGATCTGTAGCCTGACGACATAGCTCCTGTGCAAACAAATCTTCAGTAGGGAACACAGATCTTATGGGTATAATACTCTACCTATGGAGCAAGGCAGGTATATGGTAGAAAACACAATTATTCACTGTGTTTTAAGAGTGAACTAAATTAGCCACATTCTACCTTGTTGTTGAGCCCAGACCTTCACAACTCCCCTTCTATACCTAAAACACATGGAAAAAATATTTTTAAAAACCTGTAGTTTTTAAAACTATTTTAGAGAAGCATTTTTTGGAGAACATTCTATTGTTGTAGAATAATGTGTCTGTAGGTAATTATTACTTTAGGTAAAGATTATATTTAATTACTGCAGATTTTTCTGAACATCCTCTGATATCTGTCTATATGGTATCAAACACAGCAGTTACTGTACACATCAGAAGAATCATAAATATCTATGAATTCAATTTGCTAAGTGCAGTTTGGTAACTAGTAAATAAATGTAGATTGTGGCAAGCTGAACTGTTCTGAGTCCTATTTGATCCATCTTTGTTTTTCTCTAACTCTCCAGGTAACTTCTCTGTCTTCATTTTTCTCAGAATTCTGGCTTCTGCCTTCACTGAAATTGGCCTTGTGAGAGCAATTGACTCTCTGAAGCAAACCTGGAGGATTGTTTTCAGACACATTTCCTCCAGGTACTTGATACTCCTGACGCCACCCTTCTTAGATTTTCTTTCACTCTGAGACAACATTCTCTCCCGCCTTCCCCCATTTCTCTCATGTCTGCTTTGGGTTTTCCTGGTTTGTTTATTTCTGGTTTTGTGTTTTACTTTGATGGTGATCTCTCAAATCTTGCTACTTCTTGCCTGTCTTGCTGCTTAGAATCATGTATTTGTGCTTCACACCCCAATCTGAATCATGCACCTCACATGAGGTCAGGAGTAGGCAGTTGACCCATGGTGGGCCAGCTAGAGCACTAAACCTACTGTGATCAATCATACACAGATGGACAAATGACTCAGGACAGTCAAGAAACAAATAGGATGAGAACCTTTCTCACAGTTATGGTTTTGTAAGCCTTGAGAAGTTTTTTACAGAAAAAAAAAAAAAAAAAAAAAAAAAAAAAAAAGGAAATATCTTAAAATGGAGCCAGGGAAGGGAGAGGTCCTGCTGAGCAATAGGAAGGAATTCATTTCTCAGGTCCATAGAGGTACCCACAGACATTATGGTCTACAATGTTCCAGGGCTTCTGAAGTCCCATAGCACCAGCCCCCACCTTTTCTCCATTGGTTCAGTCTCAAAAACTAAAAGCCTATAGCAAATATGTCTGTGTTATCATTAATCACTTCTTTCTCAAGATCTATTTTATTTAAATGTTCTCATACCTATTTGCATTTTGGAATATGTTCTTGCCCAAAGGAAATCTCCAGCAGATTTTTACACATCTTGGAAAACTATATATTCCAAATTGATGTTAATTTTTTTCTTTACAACATGCTTGTGTTCTACGCACTATTTTTCTTGACAGTACTATCTACCCAGTTTTCTGGCTGAAAATATTCTTGTAAGCATGGACCTTACTTATCAGTGTCCTTTTTTTCTAGTACTTATTCAGATTAAATAAATCCAAATAATATTACAAAATATAATGGTACATATGAATACCAATAAATTTCAGTAAGCTCAAAGTTATATTACTGCTAGTATTAACTACATTAATTTTAGCTTGTTTTATGATTGAAAGGTTACTCTATAAGTTAAATCTTTTAAATTTCACAAAAGACTGGTCACTTTACATTTATTCAAATTGAGCTGAACTACATTGTTCATCAATCAGAGATGTCTGACTATTTCATACTGTGCCTTCAGATTCCTAGAGAATAAATGCCAAATATGTGTTGTGTGTGGGGACAGCTACTCTACTGTTTTAACAGTCACTTTGTCTTCATTGAATGGGCTTTGATACTGTGCTGCTACTTTAATAGTTTTCTGTTTATAGTGATCTGTAGCTTGTACAGGCTCACAGAAGAACATCAGTCATCTCAATCACTTACCAGTTGTTCAACTTTACATTTGTCTCTGACCTCCAGAAACTTTTATTCCAGAAGTCCAAATATTAAATGTATGTCTCCAGCATGACTGCCAGGAGATTATGGAATATATTTGGTAGTCGGTGACCAAATTTGGGGGGGGGGGATTGTCTTGAAGGGCATTGTGGAATCCATTTATTTTTTTCCTTTTCTTATGTAAATTATCTTCACTGGGAATGCTCATTGGTCTACAAAATTCCAGAAATTTTGTGACACTACATGTCTAGAGCCACTGGGCAACTGAGTCATGAACCTAGATTTTATGAATATAGAGCCCAAATAAACTCCTTTGACTAATTTAAAGAGTAAAGAAAAGTAAATTAAGACAAGTACTTGACTGACCAGAATTGACAGTGTGCTTAAGTATTATACACAGACTGTATTGTCATTGGCCTTTTAAGAAGTAAGTTTCTGTTTCTTTCTGACAATTATCTTCAATTATTTCATACTTATGGATTGCCTGTCATTCTTCTGTGGATCTATATAAATCTTGTATTTGATTATATAAAATGCAAGAATCTCATCTGTAGAATTATATTTCAATAAAAATTATTAGTCACATCATATATTAACTTCAGTAGAACTGGTCTAGTCACTCTTTTCATAAGATAAACATAGATTACAGATAAGTAAGAAAATATAAACCTCCAACATGTAGAGTGATTTTCATGTATTAAATGAAAAATGTACCATTAATAAGGACCATATTTTGGCCCCATTATTTTATTTTATTTATTTATTTATTATTTTTTTGATTTTTCGAGACAGGGTTTCTCTGTGTAGTTTTGCGCCTTTCCTGGGACTCACTTGGTAGCCCAGGCTGGCCTCGATCTCCCATTATTTTTAAAATGAAAAATTATTCATAGCACAATATAAAATAACAAGTGGGGTAAACTGATACAGCTGTGTTCTTAAAACAGATTTTGTTTAAATAAAAGGAGTTAAATAGAAGACGAATCTGTTCAGAATGTAAAGAGAAATGTTTAACATGTGCGAAGCCAATTATAGAAATGAAGTGGAAAAGTCCAAGTACATATAAACCTATGAACAAGAACTTGAAAGGGTCTTATAGACATTAAATATTGTTAGCTCATTGATTTCTAAAACTTTATCAATTGTAAACATTTTGTTATTTCAGAAAGCATGGCTACAGACAAGTGTATCAAAAAAATATAATTTTTTATGAATAATTAGGAGTATGTGTCCATGTAAGCACCAGGTGGTTATGACCTTGTAGGAGCTTCTGCTTTGCTGTAGAAGCTCTCAGGTGGCCCTGTTAAACATCCCTTTCATCATTATCAGAGAATCCATCTTATTGATGCATGATGGTTCTCTGTCTTATTTATGTTGATACACTTTTGAAAGAATGAAGATTTCCATACTGTGAATTTTACAAAATAAATGATATGATATTATATTTATGTCTTGCTGCTTTAGTTCAAATTATATTTGTAAGACACAATTATAATACTGTGGTCTATATTGCTTTATATGGTTTTAACAGCAATAATATAATAAATTATATATTAGATAGGTGATGAACATTTGTCTTTTTCTCCAAATTTAAATTCACAAATTGTAATTGTTTGTCTGTTTATTGTGACAGTTTTTTCTCTATGGAGCCTTGATCTCACAAACCCTAGTTCTTGTCTCCAGAATCTTCTGATTATAGATGTGTAACCTTGTGAAGAATGCTTGCTGCTTTTGAAGACGAACATAGCTTTGTTCCCAGCAACCATAGTGGGTAGCTCACAATCATCTGTACTTCCTGACACAACATATCTAACACATTCTTCTGGCACCTGTACACACATGCATATAACACGCAAAGACACTTAAAATGAAAGTAAATCTTAAAATAAGATCTAATTAATTACTAAAACTATTTGATAATCCACGTGTGACATTTCCAAATTATTTAAAATGGAATAGTAGGTACAGAATAATATTTTCAGTTTTATATGACATTTGATCATTTAAAGACCAACAATTTAATGCTCCGCAAACCAATAGTTTTCAGTATAATTCAGATGGTAAAATTTATGTTTATCATAAAATTGCCTCATCAAACGAACTGTCAGTCAAAGTTAGGTGAGGAATGTATTTTATAATGTAGAAGAATAATTTTGACTTTGACATTTGCAGTTTTTCTTTGATAACTGCCATGTAATATTTAATAGAATTATACTTTGAAATACTTGATGCCTTGATAGCTGATTTAATTTAGCATTAATTCTTCCATTTTATATATGAATGTATGAATACATGAAAATGGTGAATTATCATTCAACATTTTGTTTATGATTCTACAAAGAATGTAGAGGACCTATGAGTACTGGCATCACAGTTGAACAACATCACACTGGAATTATAAAACTCAAATGGAAATGTCCCTCATGGCCAGTACATAGGTAAAATGTCATTGTCATGCTGAAAACAAAACTATTTACAATTTGACATACATGTTCATATAACTAATTTATTTTTCAATCTATGTTTATGCAGTTGAAACAAAACTATATATCCTAGTTTGCTTTCTGTTTTTGTAACAAAACACAGTAACCAAAAACAAATATGGGAGGAAAGGATTCATTTAATTTAAACTTCCCAATTATAATACAAGACAGACAGAAGTCAGGGCAGGAAGACAAGCAGGAAAAGTAGTATGAATTCTTACATAATATGTGCTTCAAACAATACTTGGAACAGTGTACCTGCCCTAGCACAATTCTTCATATTGTCATAAGAAAGCTGAAAATATTTGTCTTCTAGACAGCACCTTCAACCCAGAGTTTGAAGATGGGTGAGTGGGTACAATTACCTATCGCAAGACACCTGCAGGCTTTGTCAACCATTCCAAAGGATAGAATTTTCACCTTGCCTGGGTGCCTAGAAAGCTTGCCATCCCTTCCAAACTTCTTGTGCTCTGAGAACTTTGTCAGGTGTTCTAGGCCCATGTCTACATTTTGGTAAGATCTGCAGGACTCAGCAGACTCCATGGTTCACTCACAACATTTCTTTGCTCTTCTCTTTGTGGTATTCATGAATCTATCATACACATCATTAGTTTACACCAATACTGTCTCTTTAGTGGCATACGTTTGCATAGCACTCATCATGTTAACTCATAAAAAGTGCAATGATAAAAAACACCCTATTTATATTGTTCGTTATCATAAAGTTAATTTTTTCAAAGAAATGTTGAATTTATCATATTTTGTTAAAAAATACTTTCTAGTTAATACAAAAAATGAGGGATGTATAAACTGTGGATGACAGCAAATTACATTTGACTAGCAGAATAATTGATTTTTGTTTTCATTAATACAGATCATTCAACTATTTCCTTAAGAATTTGATTTAATAAAGCAAGTCACCAAAATGTAACTGGTTACTGTGGAATAATCCTTTTGTACACAGTGAAGATTTGTCACTGTGATTGGTTTAATATAGAAGCTGACTGGCCAATAGCTGAACAGGATAAAGTTAGGCAGGAGACTTAAACTATGAGAATGCTGGGAAGAAGAAGGGCAGAGTCAGGAGATACCAGCCAGCTTCTGAGGATGCAGGTCATGTAGAAAATAAAGGGAAAAGCCAGGAGCCACATGGCAGAGAGTAAATAAGAAATGTGGGTTAATTTAAGTGTAAGAGCTAGCTAGTAATAAGTCTGAACTAATGACCAAGCATTTACAATTAATATAAGCCTCTGAGTGATTATTTGGAAGTGGCTTCCAGAATGGATAAACTCTGCCTGTAACTAATAAATATCACTACACAATGTAATTTGAGTTTCAAATCTTGCATCTATAAAATCTATGTTTTAAAGATATAACTCTGGTATACATATTATGTTGAGGTAAAACATAACTAACCAAGAATTTACCAAATCAATCATTTTATAGTGCACAACGAGGTAGTATTTGGTGAACTTACAATCCTCTAAAGCCATTACTTCCAGCTCTCAAATATATTCATTGTTCCCAAAGCAATTCTTCCATGCAACAACTGCCAATTCTCTAAAAAATTGCAAGAATTTTTCTCTCTTTGTACAACTTGTATTGCATTATAAGTGGCATTTATATGTGCTTCTCTTATTTTTATTTTTAAACATGTGTGTATATATATTTCTTTTTTTAATAAAAGTTTATTGGGTCATTTTCAGACAAAATTTGGGTGATTCTCCCTAAGCCTGATCTTGTCTCTCATCTATTTGACCCCCAAGTACCACACCACACCCAGTATTCCAAGATACACTTTTTCTGTTGGTATTTACATGCTTTCATGTGTGTGTGTGTGTGTGTGTGTGTGTGTGTGTGTGTGTGAACTAGGGGTTGGAGGGATGGTTCCATTGGTTAACTGCTCTCTAATGGACCCAAGCTCATTTCATCACCTCCTGTAGCTCCAGTTTTAGAGGATCCCAAGGATCTTCTGTCCTCCAAGGGCATCTGCACACACACACACACACACACACACACACACACACACACACACACACTGCTTCATGACTTCATGCCTGAGTACCTGCATTTTTAAAAGGAAAAGGAGAGGGGTCATGTGAGTCCTTCTATTTTTCAGACAGTGGATGGCCTTGGAATTGAACCTGGGTACTCAGGAACATCAGTCTGTGATCTTAACCACTGAGACATCTCTCTTCCCCTCACCCCTTTCCTTTTATGAGGTCAGGTACCCAGGCAAGAAGTCATGTATGCAGGCAAGAAGCACCACCTCTTTCAGGCTGGAATAGTGCCAGGTCATGGACAGAGCAAATACCACTATGCTTAAATATAAAGGAATATCACAGATACAGTTGGAAGCTATGAGGTGTTTGGGTTTCTGATCCTGAATTATCTCAATATAATATTTCCCATTCCATCAATTTTTCTGCAAATTTCATAAGTTCATCTTTTCTTTACAGCTGAATAGCATCCCATTATACAAATGAACCACATTTCATTATCTGTTTCCTTAATCATTATTCTGTCAGTCGATGGACATTTGACCGCTTTCATTACTTGGGTATTATGACTACAACAGCAATGAACATGGACAAGAAGTAGAATATCCAGTACTTTGCGAATATGCCCAAGAGTGGTGAAGCTGTTCTATGGTAGATCTGTTTTTATGTTTTTCAGAATTCCTCCCATTGATTTCCACAGCGTCTTCAGTAGTTTGCATCCCCATCTGTAGTGAATTAGGGTTCCCCCTGACATTATCAACAGCATTTTTTCTCAATGACAGTCATTCACAGTGGAGTGAGATAGTATCTCAAAGTGCTTTTAATTTACATTTACCTGGTGGCTAAGGATGGTGAGTATTTCTAAAGATAATTATTGGCCACATTTATTTCTTATAGTAAGAATTGTCTGGTTAGTTCATTGGTCCAATTATTGGTTGACAGGATCTTTTTCTTTATATTCCCCAATATTAGTTCCTTGTGTGAAGTATAAGAAACAGAGACTTCGTTCCATTCTGTATGCTGTGTTCATTTACATAATGAACTATGTATGTATATTTCATGATTTTTATAAATGAATAATATCACCTACAAATGATGTTACATTTAGTTAGCAGTTGGCTAAAAAAAGGAGCTGTTTCTTCTTTTTAATTATTTTGAAATGTCTGCTATAAAGGTTTGTGTTCAAATTGCTTGCAAATATTTGTTTTTAATATTTTTTTTCTTTGTTTTGTTATCAGACAGAGTCTCCTCTAGACACAGCCTTGGCTATCCTGGAACTCACAATGTAAACATGCTAGATTCAAACTCACAAAGATCCTCCTGTCTCTGCTTCCTGAATACTGGGATTAAGGGCATGCACTACCATACCCAGCCATTTTTAATCTTTGATTATGCACCTAGCAGAATAATTACTGTCTATGTTTAACTAAGTAGAAATTTTTATAAATAGGCCCTATTTTTGTCGTATTATTATTATTTAAATAAAGTGATTTAATATTTTATGTGTATACAGTCATACTGACATTAATATATAATTACAAATCTATTATTGCTACTTACAAATGTATATGGAAACATTTATATCATAGATATAGGAAAATATATCAAAATGTTTTTCCAATACTATGGATGATTATTGTTAATTATCACTAGGGGCCAGACCCTACACTGAACACAGCTCACATGTTGGCATGAATATAGAAAAATCTTGTACACATTTTCTAACCTTGAAAACCTGACCTGTACAAGTGAATGTGGATCATATACAGCAGGGCTAGGTGGAAATATAGTGTTAATCTGAATAGACATAGGCCATGGGTTTTTATGTGATTGAATTCATAAGATAAATCTATGTGATAGACAAAAATCTGAAGATAATATTCATATGGAGGTAAAGGCTGTATATTGACCACTAAGTCTACACAGTCCAAAATGTCCAGATCTGAGGACAATGAAAGTTGGAATGCTTCAGAGCCTGAAATGAAGTGCTCACAGCTTGTCCTTAGTAGTCCAAATTGGCAGCTTGCCATAACCTCCCTGCAGTTTAGAACTGGTTTTTGTGCCTGCTAGTTTCCAGCACAGAGCCATGGTTTGCATAAGTCCCACACAGCTGCAAGCACAGATGTGGCAAAGGCTAAAAATTTCTAAGGAAGCTTCCTGGAAAATTCAGAAAGGCTAGATAAAGGCTTCCTAAGTCTTCATACCTTTTGTCTGTAATGCTGGTCCCTAAGACCCTTGGAGCCAATATACCTGCTAATCATTGGTTCAGTTGACTTTGAAGATTGGTAGATTTTTGAAATTTATAATGAAAAATAGTTTTATTTCTTTAAAAAAAAAAAGCCTTCCATGTTGATTTCAATATCAGTTTCCCATCTCAGAAGTCCACATCAGTTTCTTTGGCACTCACAGCATTGCAAAGTGCCTAACCTCTCATTATCAGCTACAAAATGACAGGCAAAGGGTATGTAACTTGATGTTTATGAACAAGGGAAATATCTGTGGAAATGTCCATTGGCTGAAAACTTGAATGTGGGATTCTCACAATCTCCCTTCGGTTGCTTAAAAGCCTTCAATTAAAAATAATGAAAATAATGCTGAAAGTTCTATAAGTAGTGATGCAGATAGAAAATTCTGAAATATATACATATTAAATAGAACTTATAGGCATCTTTTATGAGTAGATGGAATTAAAATCACTTATGTTTTTATTCTTCTAAAGAGGGTAAGAAATACTTTGAAGGGATTGTCATCATTATCTTCTTATCCCAAAGAATTCATACACATTAAACCCTCCACAATGCACATGGAGTGAGAGAAGATGTGATTTCTAGGGTTCTGGTGGTTCTTAAGATGGCTCACATTACTTTTAATTTCCATAGGGCACACTGGGCATAAGAAACTTATTCCTACTACATTGCTATTTGGTTTCTGTCAGAAGGATCAAAGGGATCACAGTTCTCCTGGTTGATACTCTTTTTTTCTTTTCGCCAGTCTGTCTTAATTTGCTCTCTAATTATTGTTGCCCCGTTTTCATTTGGGTTGTTTTTCCCTTTAACAAATGAATAATGTGTGATGTGACCTTTTAATTTTATGGAAAGATACACTTTAAACAACATTTAATTCTATACAAAATGCCGTATTTAATTCAAATTTCTTTTGACTCCTTGCACTTATAAATATAGTGTAACATTGATGATAAAGTTGTTTGCCTGTCCCACATTAACTTTTGGAGAACATGTCGGAACTTTGAGCAAATGATATTTTCATTTTTTTAATAATTATGTATACTTGTGTGTTTTTCTGTGGCCAAAGGAAGGTAGTTGGAAGAAGACAACAAGATACAGCGTTTTCTTTCTTAATTAGTATATCATGAAAAATAAAATGGCCTTTTTTATTACTGTTTCTACTTAATCTAAATCTTGATTCAAAATCAATAATCTTTCCATAATGTATTCAAAAGTCATTTTCCTTAAAAATTTGACATAATTTTTAAATAAACTCATCATGTAGTCAGAATGCAAACTGACCCAGGCATACACATTCACACACTTTAAATTACTGCGAACCGTAGTTCAAACTACCAGAGAATTTAAAAATAGAATAAAAGGCAGTTGCTTATAAATTGCTGATCTCTTCATCTATCTTGCTGCTGTAGTCCTTATTCTGTCTCATAAGGTGGATCATTATGACAGCTACAACTTGTTAAAGTTTCTTCATGAAATGGGAACGGAAATATTATGGGATATTTTACAGATCTGTTTGACATTCTAAGGGTACTGTTTATAAAATCTTGAAAGAATGAGGACAGTAGTCACATCCCCTTTATTCACAAAAATTTGTCAATTTCATTTCTCTTCTTGGTAGCAGCGAGGCAGGCTCCCACTTGGCCTTAAAGAAGCGATAGCATTCACTGCTTTACCACCAAGTGCCTGGAAATACAGGTGGCAATTATAGGTGTAAGAGAAATCAGGTAAGAAAATTTGCTGCTTGTGAGATGGTAGCCATGTCAGAGTTATTACTTACAAAATACATGACTGTGTTGTTGTGTGTAGTTAAGGACAGGTGCTCCAATATAAAAGCCAGGTTCCAAATGATGCTGTAAGGCAGCATACTTCATTGTGATCAGGATGAGGGACCATTCTTTTAAAAGGCCATAACTGCAGGGTATGGGGGCACATGCTTTTAATCACAGAAGGCAGGTGCAATAGGATTTCTATGAGTTTGAGGCCAGCTTGGTCAGCCAGGACTACATAGAGAGACCAGCCCCCTTATCTCACAAAACAATAGTTCACGGCTTAAAGTAAAGGCTGTAACATCCATGATGAGCTTAATGGCAGTTAACAATCACGGTAAAGGAATAACTGTTATGCCTTCTTGGAAACATTTCGATTTCTCACTCAGAAGTCAGATTTGTAGTTACTATATCCTATTTATGTACTTGCTTTTTCTTCAATGTACAAAACTTTGCTGTACTTGAAGCCTGACTGTGCTTCTGCTCAACTCCCTCATCACAATCTAAAAACAGAATTTATTTATCAGAAATACATATGTGTTTATTTATTTATCATATATATTTATTAGGAATATATATGCATACATATTTTTTCCCAGTACAAAGATGTAACTGTAAATGCGATGATCAAGTTCACACTCTCACGATCTTAGTAGAATGAGGGCAGACAAATCTACTACAAAAGAGAAAGTCAATGAGCACACTGTAAATATGCAGAACAGATAGATTCCCTTTTCTTGGTGTCATTGTGCACATGCATTTGGACTGAGGCACATCTGCCTTGTGGATTTCAGCCACCAGGGAGAGAGTCACTGAGGATATGATTTCAAAGAGATGGCATCCAAACATTTGATTGATTCATTTTTAAAACTTACCATGAAATGCAAATAATTCTTCTTCTTCTTTTACTTTTAAGTAAAAATTGAATATTCAGAGTTTTAATGTAGAGAAACCAAGATAATTGATCAAATATTCTGAAAAGATTGTTTAATATAGGGAAGCCAAATGAAATATTATTAAGCCCATTACCATTTTCAATTGATTCTTTAAAAGATATTTCTTTAATTTTGAGATTATACTATCTTTTTTCTCCTTTCCATATACCCATTCTTGAGCTATCTCAAATTCATTGTATCCTTTTTCATTAATTGTTATCCTGTTATTTTTCTTCATGTTAATATTAACTTTTGGTTTCAAATTAATATAAAAAATTCTGATTAAAACTCAGAGCAATCCTGTTATGTTGCATGAATACTGACTGAGAGAGGAGTAGGCTTTGGAAACATCTATAAAGGCTAAGAACATAACTATAAATTATAAGCAGCAAGTGTGATAGAAATATCATGATTGTTTTCATAACACATGTTGTTTTAAACTCTGTTTAGTTATCTGTTACAATATTGATTACAGTTTAACATCTAAAATAGGCTGAAAAAGAAAATAAGAACATATTGAAGGTGCTTTCTATCTTTCTATGCAGTAAGGATAAGCTAACGAGAACATGTCTGTCTAGGCAAAGATAGTGTGTGTTTGTGTGTGTGTGTGTGTGTGTGTGTGTGTGTGTGTGTGTGGTGTATGCAGGAAGAGTCTCTCTATATATATGAGTATGTGTGTTGTGTATAAATGTGTATTTGCATATGTGTGTATCTGTGTAGTGTGTGTGAGTATGTGGCCATCTAAGGTCAAGGTGAGGGGGAACAGCAGGGCTGAAAAATTACTAATCTTAGGAATTTTCTCTGGGGCTTATTTAAAAATGACTATTCAACTGTTCTGCAAGAAGCCATATTTCTTCCCTAGAGAAGTAATATCATGCCAACATGAGTACTGTCATATGTGGGTTTTGCAGACCTAGAAGTTGATAATGTCTGGACATGTACTGTTTCTGGAGATCTCTGCCTATAAGATATCATGGCTCTTGTATCCTGTGCTTCAGTAATATTCTATACTTTCTACTCTTCTTGATATTTTATTTTAGAGTCACTACTTTCTCACACAGTTCTCTGCTAGACATGGACTCTTAGTTTTTCTTTCCATTTCCGGCATTGAAGTCAGAGCTTAGCAGCAAATTGGCACAGGGAAGACTTTATGAATGACTATGCTTATTAACAAACAGTTAAGTCTCTCTGAGTACCTTCCTGTTAAAATTTTCTTTCTTTAAATGTTTTCCTCAACAATAGTTTCACATTAAAAAGCTAAAATAATTATTATATTAGAGTGTTAATTATTTGACTAGATAATAAGCACTTTGGATGGTATGCTCCTAATAAAATCACAACTATCCATGCTTTCATTGGAATCCAATCAACTCTATGAAGACTCCAAATCACCATCTTAAGTGTTAAAATGACTGTAGATTTTCCAGGCTACTGGGCTGCTCAGGGCACCAGGTCAACACCATTGTGCTTGTCCCCAGCCTGCAGTTTTGAAGGTAGGCAGCGCCTTCATCATTCTGGCACTCTGTTTCAGTCTAAGTTTCCATCAGAAGCCTGCCAGGGCTCAGTGCTGATAACGAAGCACCATTGCTTCTCAAAGTGACAGAGCACCGTGACATATCAACACGAGGACTTAAACGAAAAGCCCCTTCTAATTTAACGGGAATCTGCTGAAGCCGTGTTCAGCACAGCACTCTTGTTTTCAATTAAAACTTTTTTTTTTTTTTTTTTTGGTGGCCGAAGAAAAGTTTGGCATTTCCTTTCTTTTTCAGAAGCAGAAATGGAATGTGGTGAAAGGACACAGTAGACAGTAGAATGGACCAAGAACACCTGCCTTCACCCCAGCCTCTCCATGTACTAATTGTAGCTCCTGTGATTCACAGAAAGCTTGCCCCATGCTTCAAGTTGGTGGAAGAGTCCTTCTCATTATCATGCTACCAATGTTCTTTGGGGAGTATTTCCTCCCACCCCTTTAGATACATTGCAGGAAGCCGTAAAGGAGACAAGCTTCCTAAGTTACTGAGGACTTACTATATGCTGGGTACTATTGGTATGGGAAGTAAACAGCTCTTGTCTGTACAAACTCATTAATTCCTATTCACATATATTATTATACAGGTAGGGTTATTTTTTATTGATATAGAAAAATATATGAACAAAGTAATTAAGCAAATTCTATGTAGTTGCACCAAGTAAGTGGTGAACATGTGATATACAATATGAACTCAGTTCATAGCAGTCAAGCTTGACTATTAGTTTCAGCACTGCTAAATTACTGTAGTGCAAGTTGATGCCTTACTCACATATAGCCTGCTACGAGGACTTTACATCCATAGTAAGTGTTGTTAAAATTTTAGTGTAAACATTGTATGTGACATTAGCAACCCATGTAAATATATAGGCTTATGAAAACCTAAATGATACTTGTAATATTACACTGATCTTATCATGGAATTTTCAAGCATGCTCATCACATGGTCTTTCTTTTCTGCTTAAGATCATTCCACAATCCACAGAAAACCAAATTTGGAAATCAAATCTATGGCTTCCTTTGGAATGTGCTCTATAGAATTTCATTGTGTTGCATGCTCTTTCTCTGAAGCATTGTTTCTGATACTAACACATGCTCATTGCTGAAAAAGACGAAGAAAGAGTTCAGCGAGGATGTGTCATGTTTATGAAGCCCTCCTGATTTTATGAATTCTTAGTATCACAAAGTTGTATTTTTATTATTGTTAGATATTTTATGTGTATAAGTGTTCTTCCTGTACTGTGTATGTATACTTTGTGAATACATGTTGTCTTCTGAGGTCAGAAGAGGGTATCACATGTCCTGGAACTAGAGTTACAGATGGTTGTGAATGGCCATATAGGTGCTGAGAACTAAGCTCTATCTTCTGAAAAACTATAGTCTCTCAACATTTCTACAGCCCCAATATTGTGTTTAAAATGCAATTTGCTTCTATTTATTATTATTATTGTATATATCTGCCTGTCTCTGTCTTTGTCTCTTTCCCTCCCTCTCTTCTCTGAATGACTAGTGTGTGTGTGTGTGTGTGTGTGTGTGTGTGTGTGTGTGTTATAAATGCATGTGTGAGTATAGGCACGCATGTGCCACAATATGTGCGAGAAATCAGTATGTAACTATTTAGGAGTCAATACTCTCCTTCCTCCCTGGGTTCTGAATCAGACTCTGGTTGGCAGGCTCACAGGGCAAGTGCATTTACTTGCTGAGCCATGTGCAGGGCCAAGAGTAGAACTACTTTAATAATGACTAATAATAACTATGAATCTCATGGGTGATATAAACTTATGGCCAAACTTGCATGCTTTTTTGTTAGGAACCAGCAATTTCAGAGATAGGCCTAGTCATCATTTCCTGGCCTCCGGTTTGCTTTCCTGGGTTAACTTTGTATTTATTTTAGTCTCTTCTATTTATTGCTCTGTACCTTCTTTCTTCTATCTTCCTTTCTTCCATGTAATTTTGCATATTTTCCCAGTGGCCTCTGCTGTGTTGGGAAACAGTGTAAGATATGCATAACTGAGTAGTTTGGACTAAAGTCATAGACAAGGCACAGGCCAGAGTTCTTTGCACACTTTCCAGATGCTGAGATTAGGACCACAGCATCTTTCACAGCATTTGAGAACATTTTAGAGTCATTTACACATTGCTAAAACACAACAGGACCAGCTTTCTCTCCCCTTTCCCTTGTTGGTGTAAACACAGGCTGTGCTGCTACAGGGCATAAAAGCTTTCACTCCTGGGGATGAAGACTAATTTCAGTCCCACACATCAGCACAACACCAGTTGAAAATTTAGAAAAAGTGTTTTCATGTAGGCATAAAACAAATTTTGCAATTTATCTCTGAGATGTCTCTGAGAAAATCACTAAGTATAAAACTTTATTTTGGGGTGTGTTGTTTTTGTTTGTTTGAGACAGGGTCTCACCAAGTAGCCCTGACTGACCTGGAATTCCATCTGTAGACCAGACTGGCTTCCAACACATAGAGCTTGGCCTGCCTCTGCTTCCTGAGGAATTAGATTAAAGGCATATGCAGCTATGACCAGTTCCCAAAGTACATTTTTATGTAGTTCTGTATTTGGTATAGCTTAATGCACACCTTTCTTTAAGAAAACATTTCAGTAGATTGGCTTTGTATCAAACCTTTTCCTTCTTTAAAAGGCCATGAGTCAGTCTGGCATCATTTGATTGATCAAATCTTGGAACAAAGAAATGCAGCCATATGGCAGCCGAGTCAGTGATGCTGTACTCCAAACTGGCGGATCTTGAACCAGCAGATGCCAAGAAGCAAGTGCATAGTAATGTATGAATTAATACAGACAGACAGGGGTGGAAATATTGATGTATTCCTTAACTGACACTGATACTTGGTGTCAGTGAATACTTACCAGGTTATGTTAGTTTTTCAGTGAATGGCCTAATATCTAAATAAAGATTATAAAATGTCTTTGGTTAAAAATAGCCATGTAACATGAATTAAGTGCTTAGAGACACAGAATTAACATTGGATGAAGTACTCTAAGTTTCATTCCTTCATTCTGAAAATAAAATCTGATGAAAATAGCCATGTACAATTGGATATGTATTTAAAAATCATACTTTTGACATTTTCTTTTGTAACCCAATAAGTCTGGTATCAGAGATGTTTTATTCAAATTATTACTGAGTTCTTCCTAGGGCCATGTACTTGTCTGAGGTCTAATGGCACACAGAATGTATGATGCAGCATAAAATAAACATAGAACATAAAGCAAAGGGAAACATAAGAAAACACAGGTAAGTATGGTGTGACAAAATAATGGTTGTGACCTAGAGAATGAGTTACCATGTCTGGCCTTTTCTTGAATATCTGGATGCTAGAAGTTATGAATATAAGAGGTGAAATTACTATGCAGGAGTGCCAGTGGGTACCCAAGTCCCTAAGAGAGAGCAAATTAGAATGTTTGGACGGGAGAACTTCTGTGGTTGTAGCATCCTGTGTGAACAGAAGTGTGCATATAAACCAGAAAACTACCCTTGGACAAAAGAGCAGGTGACTGTTGCAAAAACCTTTACCTCTTAATAAAGAAGATTGACCTTTCCTAGCTATATATTTTCAATCATAAGCCAATATTCACCATTCCTCCAGCTCTAAAAAAATTAAAATAATTCTTTGAGTTCTAATTAATTTTTGGTAATTCACTCAAAAATGACCCCTCTAATGGTCCTGGAATACCGTGTAAGCTGGAACAGAAAGAATCCAAGAAGCAGAATATTGGGAGACAGGCTGAGAAATGCTATCTTTAGGGCATGACATATCCATTGAGACAATGATCTCAGAGCAGCTGTTGTTGCCTGAACTGGGCTTGCATAAGAATGGATCTGTCAGCAGTTAACCAGGGGACAGGGAGGTTCATGGATCCTTACACTTCTACTCACTACTGATGGAGTCTAAATAGAGGAAACCATATCTTTAGTTGTGTACCCATTTGTGAGTCCACCAGACTCCAGTATATATTTCCAAACCATGGTCATACAGACTATCCTAGTTAAAGGCCATGAGTCACAAAATTGAAGGACAGAATGCGTAAAGGGATTTGCAGGGAGGTGGGGCCATGACAGAGATGAGAGAGAGACAAGAGCTGTGGAGAAAATAACCAGAATGCATTATAAACATTTATGAAATTGTCAAAGGACAAATTTAATAAAGTATTTTTGGCCTCTCGAACACATAGTTCTTGACTAAAAGAGTTAAGTCAGTTATGTGTGTTAATGTACTTCATTTTTAAAGCACTAGACAAAAATGTACTTGTAGAGTCAGTTTTCCCAAAGTGCTCATTGCTATTAGCTCAGAGTGTTTGCCATATTTAGAAACTGCATTAAATTCTTGTAGGATGTTAGGATGCTATTCAGTAAACTGCTGTTTTGGTTCAGTGTGTAGGGAGAGCTAAGTATTCTTCTAGCCTGCTGGACTCTAAGCACATGTAAGTGACTATTTAATACTTAAAATCCTATGTTTGTAAATCTGTGGATTCACTCACCTTCCCACTACCAACACTGTTCTCATATACTCCTCATTAGTGACACCCTTCAAGGTGGAACCCATTGTCCTACCAGAGCATTTGCATAATTTGTTCTTTCCTTCTATGGAAGTAATATTTCTCTTCTAATTTTGTCTACCAAATGTCATTCTTCTAATATTATAAATTGTACAAATGAATCCACTGCATTAACAAATGCCTTATTTCCCATTGCAGCCCACATAGTTTTGTTCCTGAAACTTTGTTGACTTAACATTTTTCTTGTTTAGTTCTTGTCAAATATCTTCCAGGCAGTGTTCTGTGACATGCTGGTATAACAAGATCAGATGAAAATGCATTATTCACAAAGCCACTTAATTTAATATACACATAGTGTGTGTGTGTGTGTGTGTGTGTGTGTGTGTGTGTGTGTGTGTGTGTGTGCAAGTGTGTGTGCACTGAGTATTGGGTATGGGCATGGTGCTGAGGATAGATATGTGAGATAAAGATATGTGATTTTTGTCTCACAGTCTATTATGTGCTTGTATGTTGAGGTATCAGAGGTCCTTGTAGAGGTGTTAAAAAGGTGGATGTGATCCACAAAGGAAATGTCTCTGACAGTGAAACAACTGAATGAAATAGTAATATCAAGAACGGTACTTTACATGGGTTTAAATAAACAGGGAAGTTCATCCAGACAGAAATGGAGAGAAAGTATCAATAGAGCAGATAGAGTAAAAAAATAGGATTTACAAAGAAAATGTTAATGAAGGCATATTGGTAAGAAAGCACTTATACAAGTTAACCCAGATTAGACTGTCAGATTAGATTGTAATGGGTATAAAACTGGAAAAACTATA
This sequence comes from Peromyscus leucopus, assembly GCF_004664715.2. Classification (NCBI taxonomy): domain Eukaryota; kingdom Metazoa; phylum Chordata; class Mammalia; order Rodentia; family Cricetidae; genus Peromyscus; species Peromyscus leucopus. Next base: position 84,650,310 of record NC_051064.1, read on the forward strand.
TGCATAGATAAGCATCTACTTATCTATTCATGGTTGATGTTACCTGACTAGGCACTGCACTGTAAAGTAAAGGTAAAAAATATTAACTTTAAGTACTAGACATTGATTCTTTTTTTTTTTCTTTTAGACATTGATTCTGGTGGGAGCTATACATGCAAGTTGCAGCAGAGACTTTTGTTCCTGTACTAATCCTATGACCAATATAGACCATTTTTATATGATAAGATAGCTAAAACTGCAGTGGAACATAAAGACTAAATGGGGAAATAAATATCCCTCTATAGGGTTCAATAATCTAGTTTTCCATATTACGTGCTGTCATAGAATGAGGAATTTGTCATAACCAGGAAAGATTAAGAGCACCTTGGTACCCAAAAGTAAATCTATGTGCCTATGTTAGGCTGTAACAGGTATGGTCTAGATGATTTAGAAGTGTAGGTTAAGAAGAGTCTGAAATGTGCTTGTGGACTCCTTTGTCATTATAATGCCTGTTAGTGTATAGCTGCTAGTACACAAGGAAATTGATGTTTTACTTCTAAATTGAACAGTCAGATTGAAGCCATCATGAGGCATATATATATATATATATATATAGAGAGAGAGAGAGAGAGAGAGAGAATTATTATGTATTAATGATATAATATATATTTAATATTATTTTCCTAATATTTTATGACATCTGTATTCATGATGTATATACATCATGAATATAGACGTCACATTAATATACAGAAAATAATATTAAAGCTTCAGAAATTGGAAAGGGGCTTCTGTGCTGCCAGATGTACTCAGCCATATGGTGACCTTAGCCAATATTTTACGGAGCAATTCTGCCTCAACAGCAGAATCTTGATAAGTATCAAAGTTTAAGGAACTGTTTAGGGCAGTTGCATTATAATAGAAAGTAGATCATCTGAACTCATAAAACCATTTTAGTTACATATCCAGTTTCATGTTGAGTTCAAATCACAGGGAAGTTTAGCTTTCTAACAAATCTAAATCCATCCACAATTTTCCTCACACTCACCTAGCACACAGGAATAGTTTTCCATTGTGAAGGTTAGGCAATGAGTGTAGAGGAAATTCCTAAAGGGAATTCTTCAGTTAAGTCCAGTGGCCTCTCTGAGGAGTTGTGAGCAGAGAGGAACAGATAATGACTGGTATTGTGCTAGACTTTACTGGAGTTTCCAGCAGAGGCAACATTTTGCAAAAGAAGAAAAATCCCAAATGTATTCTGTATGGAAAGCACCTGAAATAGTAAGGTAAGTAAGTCCAGGAGTGAAAGAACTTGAATACTGATGAAGATAAACACAGGAGCCACCCAGGGGAGAGAAAACAAAGCCAGAAGTGGGTTCTTGGAAAGGCCAGGAGCATGATTAAGTCTGCTTTTTAATCAAGAGAAAGAACACGAAGAAGAAATCAAAACTATAAAGAAAACAGATGAATGTAATGTACCACTATCAGGGAGGAAAGAGGACATCAATGTAAACCCTACAGACATTAAAAGATTATGAGATCATACCATGACAGTAAATTGTCCAACCATGAAATCACAAATGTTTTTCAAAACACAACCAACTTCTGCCTTGCTTTACAGGAAACATTAATTTGAGGTAGATCATTGACCTCAATGAATAAGTTAGAAATAAGTAGAATATCTTTACCTCTTGTAGTCAAATGTTTCTCAGAAATCTTGTAAGACACCGGATATAAAAGAAATGCTGCCCATAAAAATGCTAAATTAAACACTAAAGAAAAATTGACAAAATTAGTAGCTTGATTATCAAGATGTCATTAAAGTGAAAGAACAAATATAGATATTGTGAAAGTGAATTCAGCAAATAAAAGTATAGACAGAGAATATATTTGTAGCATTTTTTCACACATGGAAGTTTTGTAGAGAAAAGACAAAGAGCTTTGGCAGACCAATAATGAATAAACAAAACGTGAAGAAAAATGGACACTTTAGAAATAAGACACTGGAATAGACATCAATCAAATGAAAAAAAATTCAACACCTTAAATCTTTAGAAAATGCAAATTAACCACACTAGGATTCTATTTGAATTTTTAAAAATTAAAAACAGATTTTTAAAAATACACAATACATACTGATGTTGGCTCCCCCTCTCACAAATCATCCCAGGTCTTCCCTACATCCATGCCCCAAGTGCTAAAACTCACACTAGAATTCCTTTTTTTTTTTCATTTTTCTTTATTAAGAAATTTTCTACTCACTCTACATACCACCCACAGATCCCCCCTCCTTCCTCCTCCCACTCTCCAGCCCTCTGTCCCTAGCCACCCCACATCCCCACATCCCCCAAATCAAGGTCTCCCATGGGGAGTCATGCCAAAAAGGATGAGAAGCAATTGAAACTCTTGGACAATGATTTAGTTGTGATTTCCAAAACCACCTGACAACGTCTGATACTGCCTTATTCAGAAAATTTTAGCACTTTTAGCAATTCCATGATAACCATTTCTCCCAATAAGTGAAAAATATATATTTAAAATTGTTTGTGCTAATATTAATAGCTACTAAAAATACTTCCAATGTTTAAAGGAAAATGGAAAAACAAATATTGGATCTTTATAACATAAGAATTCCATGTAGTGATAAAAAGAAGTAAGGACCACTGACAAACAAAATATGAAAAAAATTAAAAAACACCATGTGGATCTAAAGGGATCACAAAGGAAATAAAGTATAAGTTTTACTCAGAACTTGATAGAAGAGAAAGTAGGAAGTAGCCTTGAACGAATTGGCACCTGAGATAACTTCCTAAAATATAACGCCAGTAGCACAGACACTGAGAGCAATAATTAATAAATGGATAAGGCAAAGGACCTGGTCAATAAGACAAAAACAACAGCCTACAGAATGGGAAAAGATCTTTATCAACCACACATCTGACAGAAGGCTGATCTCTAAAATATATAAAGAACTCAAGAAACTAGACATCAAAAAACCAAATAATCCAATTAAAAATAGACTACATATCTAAACAGAATTCTCAACAGAAGAATCTCAAATGGTTGAAAGACATTTAAGGAAGTGCTCAACATCCTTAGTCATCAAGGAAATTCAAATCAAAATGACTCTGAGATACCATCTTACACATGTCAGAATGACTAAGATTAAAAACACTGATGACAGCTTATGTAGGAAAGGATGTGGAGAAAGGGGAACACTCTTCCACTGGTGGGAATACAATCTTGTACAGCTACTCTGGAATACACCATGGTGGTATCTCAGAAAATTGGGAATCATCAATTGATTTATATAAATTTGTATAAATTGGCATATACCCTAAGATGCTTAACCACATCACAAGGACACTTGCTCAACTATGTTCATAGCACCATTATTTGTAATAGCCAGAACCTGGAAAAAACCTGGATTCCCCTAAATGAAAGAATGGATAAAGAAAGCGTGTTATATTTACACAATGGAGTATTAAACAGCGGTAAAACATTAATGACATCATGAAATTAGTAGGCAAATGGATAGAACTAGAAAAATCATCCTGAGTGAGGTAACACAAACCCAGAAAGACAAACACAGTATATACTCACTCATAAGTGATTATCAGATGCAAAATGAAGGTTAACCAGGCTACAATCCACAACCCTAGAGAAGCTAGGTAAAGAGGAGGACACTAAGAGGAACATGCATGAATCGCCCCAGGAAGTAGAAAGGGTTAAGATCTCCTGGGTAAACTAGGAGCACAGAGTAAAGGGGTGGAGATGGGGCATGAGAACAGGAGGGATGGAGATGGCCGAGTTTGGGGAAGGGATGGAGAGGGAGAGCAATGAAAGAGATATCTTGACAGAGCAAGCCAGTATGGGGTTATGAAGAAATTCCCAGGAACCAACAAGGATGTCCCAAGCTATGACTCCTAGCAATAGTGGAAAGGGTGCTTGAACTAGCCTTCCCCTGTACTCAGATTGGTGAGTACTCACTCTGTCATCATAAAACCTACATCCAGTGACTGATGCAAGTAGATGAAGAGACCCACATCCAAGCACTTGACTGAGCTCCTGGAGTTCAGTTGAAGAGAGGGAGGAGGGGTTGAATATAGGAGCAAGGGGGAGTAGTCAAGATCATGATGGGAAAAAACACAGAATCACCTAACCTAAGCTAGTGGAAGCTCACAGACTCTTAAATGACAGCTTGAGAGCCTGCATGGGACTGAACTGGGCCCTCTGAATGTGGGTGGCAGTTGTGTGGCTTGATCTATCTGTGGGGCCCATGACAATGGGACCAGGACCTATTTCGGTTACATGAACTGGATTTTTGGAGCTCATTGCCTATGATGGGATGTCTTACTCAGCCTTGATGCAGCGGGGGAGAGTCTAAGCCCTACCCCAACTTGGTCAGCTTGTATTGACTACTCAAGGGAGGCCCTACCCACTATGAGGAGTGAATGGGAGGGGGAGGTAAGGGGTATGGGAGAAGAGGAGGGAGGGGCAACTGTGGTTAGGATGTAAAATGAAAAAGAATTTAATTTAAAAAAGATTCCATGTATATGAATGATAAGAACAGACAAAATTATGGGATTAGTAGTGAAAAATCACATCTGTTGAGGAGTGAACTTAGAGAATTTATTGAAAGGTTGCACAAGAAAACTTTACCAAGGATATAAATATTCACAAACTTTTAGAGATGATTCTGTGTCTACTACCAACAAATAACTAAATCTAATAACTTTGTGCTACAACAATATAACACATATTGTCACTACATTCAGGCTTATTTGATGTATCAGATATCAGAATTACTCAAATCTCAAATAAGTTTAGTTGGAGACATGATTTGCTTGTTTTTTTTTTTTTTTTAACTAAAGTAGGTTTAATATATAAAAGTTGCACTGTATGAATCATGCAGGTTGCAGACACCACCTGAAATAACAGGTTCAAGATGAAAACCACTGACCATGAGAACCATGGGAAACAAGCAACAATGCAAATCGGAGTAAAGTAATTAGGTTTTTCCTTTTTAATCCAGTTCCTAATTTTCTAAAAGCTTAGTGCTTAAAACATTAAAATAAATGTTTCAGTTGGGTCAGAAACGATACACACATTTTAAAATTTGCTTGTGTTTATTAAATGTATATTATTGGAAGCTATCATTTTTCTGAACTTTTAATACAAAATTCTCCTTGAGTCCATATTTTATCAGACAACTGTCAGATTAAAATACTTCCACTTTCAATTTTTTAAGCTTTTCCAAATTTCACTACACTAGACTTAATCTGTTCTCTTGTAGGAAATATATCTAAGTCACTGCACATATCTATGATATACTTTAATATGACCTTGTCTTGACTTATGCTTGAGGATAAATGGCAAGTCTTTAGAAAACTGGCTTTAGGCCAGACTTCTCCCTACAAACACATTCAACTTACTTGTGTGTGTATATTTTACTGCTTTTATGTAAATATTTTATTATCCTGAATCAAATTTAAGAGAAGCAAGTGTCATTAACCATACTTAATACAAATGTCTCTGACACTTTAATCAGTTGAAAATGAATAGTTAAGTTCCTTCATCTGAAAATAATCAACAAATGTTTAAAAGTGATTACTTTATGCAAATATACTAAATCAAACATCATTTTAATGTTTGTTCCAATTTCTTAATTTTGTTAAGAAATACACACACATATGTATTTAGAAAATATTTATTATATATATATGTATATATATATATATATGTTTTTATTTATAAAAAATTCTTAATTAAAAATGCCTTAATCAAATTTTGGGATAAAGGAAATATTTCTTATCGATATTCTCCTTTAATGAGAGATATCCTTAGCCAATTATATTGAATCCTTCTGAGAACTTCTTTTGATATATCTTCAGATCTGTTTTGAAGAACAAGCATGTCAGTCACTTAAAGTTGAAATAAATTGTCATATTCAAATTATAGCCATAATATCAATATTACTTTTTGTGTCCCTTTCAGCCATACAAATAAATATTGCCTTGGGTCACACTATAAGCCTTTTTTAGATTTTTTTTTAAAAGGAGCTGTGTAAGCCACTAAATATTATGCACATTATTATAACTATCTTATACTTTTATCATAGGTATTTAATTTGTAATTTAATTATATTTAGAAAATTTAAAATACCTTCAGTGAATTGCAGCCCAAAGCTCATATTTCTAGAAAATATCTGAGTATGTTTAAAAGTTGAAGCTAACCTCTCTTTCATGTTAGTTATTAATAGATTGAATTTGATGAGTAGTTTTAGGTTCACAGAACATGTGTAAGAAATAACAAGTGTTTAGGGTGTACTGTCTCACACACATAGACCCGCATCAGAACATCTTCCACAAAGAGGCACATTTGCTGTAACTGATGAAAATGCTACTATGCCCAGGGCTGTTAGTTTGCATGAGTAATGTACATTGTACAGGTTTGACCAAATGTACACTATCATATCTGCCAGGATAACATCATACAGAACAGTTTTACTGTATCTCTACCCACTACCCTGTCTATGCATCCATCCTTACTCCCCTCTCATTCGTACTACAGATTTTTTTTCTGTTTCTATAATTTCCCTTCATATAGGTTGGGCTGTATGGCTAGAACTGCTACAGATTGCCATTTTTCACTTACCCGTGTACATTTAAGTTTCCTCCATGCTAGCATTTCACTGTACAGATGGCTCAAACTTGGTTCATCCACCTGCTGACTCACATCTTGAATGCTTTCAAGGTTGGGCAATTATAGACAGGGATGTTTGAACAGCTGTGTATAAGTTATCTTGTGAAAAAAGTTTTATTGGGTAACTATCAAAACTGAGATTATATGGCTCACATAGCAAGGATATATTTAGTTTTGTCAGACCCTACCAGTGTTCTCCTGATACAATACATTCCTGCCAGTAAGAATTCCCACAGGTCCACATCTGTCCAGCATTTTTCAGCGATAATATTTGAGATGCTGGTGTTTGTCTCATTATTTTTGTTTTTGAAAAAGATATTTAATTTATTTTTGGTATTATAACAGAATTGCATCATTTCCCTCTTCCCCCTCCTTCTCCAAATCTTCCTAGATATCCCTCCTTGCTCTATTTCCAATTAATAGCTGCTTTTTTCATTAATTTTTGTTACATGAATATATATTATATATGTGTGTGATATGTGCATATGTCTGTGTGCATATACATTCCTAAATATAACCTGCTCAGTCTGTATAATGTTGCTTTCCTTTATTATTTCAGGCCTGACCTGTTTATTTTATATTCTTTTGTTTGTTTTATTTGATACCTGCTGCTCTAAAACCCAAGATCCTCTTGCTTTAGTTCCCAAGTATTGGCATTACAGTGGTGTCAACACACCCACCCTACTTTTGAACTAATTTGTATTTTGATGACAACATACTGAGGACCATACTGTCACACGATAATTTATAGTATGCATTTTGATATGGTACCAAAATATTTAATATGGTGGTATTTTATTTGTACTGAAATGTGATTTTAATTGTATGTTAATAAATAAAGTTGCCTGGGGGTCAGAGCTATTAGAGCCATAGTAAGAGCATGGCGGTGGTGTCACATGCCTTTAATCCCAGAACTTGGTAGACAGAGCTAGGTAGATCTCTGTGTGTTCAAGGATACAGCCAGCATTGGAGACACACGCCTTTAATCTCAATACCAACTATAGAAGACCTGGAAGTCTCTACAGACAGGCAGTGATGAGGCAGTCATGTGTTTGGGTTTACAACCAATGAGAAGGCAGAACAGAAAGACTATATAAAGACAACCACACAGGAAGTAGGTCCTTTTTGGAGAGGTCTCTTGGCTAGCTGCAGCAGGCAGGTAAGGCTCTTAGCTCTGATCTCTTGGCTTTCTTCTTTGCATTGGTTCTGTGTTTCTTATTTAATAAGACAGTTGGTTACATCTACAATTTAATCTATATTTTGTTTGGGTTGCTTATCTTCAGTTGAAATTTAAGAGCTCTTGGTATATTTTGGATAATGGTCTTTTATCAGATGTGACTTAATTTATAATGTATTTATTATTATTCTGTGTGTGTGCACGAGGCATGCAGGGGAAGCACACATGCAACAGTGAACATGTGGAGGTCAGAGGACAATGTTTTAGAGTGGGTTTTCTCCATCCTTCTTGGTTGTAGGTGCCAGCAATGGAACTCAGATCCTCAGGCTAGTGCCGCAAGCACTTTTACCTATGATGCCATCTCATAGGCTCCAGATACGTCTTTTGCAAATGTTTTCTCATAGGATTTGGCTTCTGTTTTCATTTTCTTGATGTAATCTTTGACTATTTATGAATGTGTTATGCTTTTTCCTTCTAAGGGAGCTGTTCAGGCTACTTTTTTATGCCAACTTGACATAAGCTACAGTCATTTTGAATGAAAAAAAAAAAAACAATTGAGAAAATGCCCCCACCAGATTAACTTTTGGAGAACCTGAAGTGCATTTTCTAGACTGATGATTGATGTAGGAAAAGCTTAGCTTCCTGTGTGTGGCAAACCCAGGGCTGGTGATTTTGAGTACTATAAGAAAGCAAATTGTGTAAGGCATCAGAACAAGCCAGTATGACACACTCCTTCTTTGCTCCTACATCAGTTCATTTCTATAGGTTCTTACCCTGAATTCCTACACTGACCTCCTTTAATAATGGACTGTGAAGTGGAAATGCTAGCTGAAATGTACCCTTTCCTCCCAAGTCTTGTTTGTATAATGTTTTATTACAGTGTAGAAACACTAACTAAGAAGGAGCCCAGCTTACTCATTAATTACTTCATACTGGACCTTTGAAATAGCATTTACAAATTTACTCTTTACCCAAGGTTATCCTTATTTTCTTCTGTGTGGTCTTCTAGTAGTCCAGCAGTTTTGTGTTTCACATTTATGTCTCTCATTTATTTGAGATGCTTTTCATGAAGGCTGAAAGCTGTGTGTCAGGATTAATATTCTATATCTGGATATTCTACTGTTTCAGTAATCTTCATTGGATTTTGCCTCTGATCAGTTATTCTTTTTGAAAAAGATTTACTGTCAACATTTGCAAGGCATGCCTTTGGACTCTTCTCTTGCACTGACATTTGTTTACTCTTTTATTTCTGTCCCAATCTCTTGATTCCTAACTGGGCTCAGTCAGGTAGTCCTAATTCTTCCTGCCTCTTTTCTGGGCCTTGGCTTCTAAAATAAGCTTGAGAATAAGTTCAACGTCTTCATGGTAACTCTGCGATTCTGACTGGGACTGCATCGAGCTGATAGGTTAATTTGGAAAGAATAGACATGTTGTTATTACCATCATCCTATCAATTCATATAGAATTCTCCCATTTAGTTCTCTTTCATTTCCTTCATTACAATTTTGAGATTTTCTTGGTATATCTATATATTGTGTTAACTATCCCTGAATATCTCATTGTCTTAGTTTAGAATATTGTTTCAAGTTTAAGTTTTCATGTTTTTCTAAGAAAGTAGAACAACTAATATTCTTTTGATACCTTACATCCTGTAGGCCTGATATAATTTACTTCCAGGAGGGTTTGTATAGCCTCTTTATGGTGTGTTTATACAGATTATGTTATGTCAAACAAGTGCAGTTTTATTTCTTTCTCCATAGTCTGTGTAACTTGTATTTCTTTTAGTTTCTTCTAGCATTTGTTAGGATTTTACATGTTATTTATTGAGCAAAATAGAATCCAACCTCTTTTATTAGCTGAAGAGTTTATTCTAATTTATCTTATTTTCTTTAATCACATATCCATTGGTCAAATTAATGTCTTTGGTGGGGAAAATATATGCATGTTCATGTGTGTATAGGTGGACTCTACTATGCAGGTACATGTGGAGACCTGAGGTTGATATTGCAAGGTCTTCCTCAATGCTCAACTGCTATGGATGATTGATTGGTAAATAAAACGTTGATTGGCTAGTAGCCAGGCAGGAAGTATAGGTGGGTCAAAAAGAGAGGAGAATTCTGGGAACAGGAGAGCTGGGGAGGAGACGCTGTCAGCTGCCACCATGAGGAGCAGGATGTAAAGTACTGGTGAGCCAGGTGCCACGTGGCAAGGTATAGATTTATAGAAATGAGTTAATTTTTTTTAAATTTAATTTTGTTCTCTCCCTTCCTGTCCCCTCCCCTTCCCCCCAGCCCACCCCCCATTCCCACCTCCTCCAGATCAAGGCCTCCCCCGAGGACTGGGATCGACCTGATAGACTCAGTCCAGGCAGGTCCAGTCCCCTCCTCCCAGATTGAGCCAAGCGTCCCTGCATAAGTCCCAGGTTTCAAACAGCTAACTCATGCAATGAGCACAGGACCTGGTACCACTGCCTAGATGCCTCCCAAACAGATCAAGCCAATCAACTGTCTCACCTATTCAGAAGGCCTGATCCAGTTGGGGGTCCCTCAGCCTTTGGTTCATAGTTCATGTGTTTCCATTCGTTTGGTTATTTGCCTCTGTGCTTTATCCAACCTTGGTTTCAACAATTCTTGCTCATATAAACCCTCCTCTTTCTCACTAATTAGACTCCCAGCGCTCCACCTGGGGCCTAGCCGTGGATGTCTGCATCTAGATTCCTCAGTCCTTGGATGGGGTTTCTGGCCCAACTATTAGGGTGTTTGTCCATCCCATCACCAGAGTAGGTCAGTCCCGGCTGTCTGTCGACCATTGCCAGCACTCTTTTGTGGGGGTATCTTTGTGGATTTCTGTGGGCCTCTTTAGCTCTTTGTTTCTTCCTTTTCTCATGTGGTCTTCATTTACCATGGTCTCCTATTCCTTGTTCTCCCTCTCTTTTCTTGATCCAGCTAGGATCTCCGGTTCTTTCCCTCAACCCTCGCCCTTCATTGCTCCCACTCATGTCCAAGCTGTTCATGCAGATCTCATCCATTTTTCCGTGTCTTTCTTGGGGTCCTGTTTTCCAGGTAGCCTCACTGGTGATGTGAGTCGCAGTCCAGTCATCCTTGTTCCACATCTAGCATCCTCCTATGAGTGAGTACATACCATATTTGTCTTTCTGAGTCTGGGTTACCTCACTCAGGATGATTTTTTTCTAGATCCATTCATTTGCCTGCAAACCTCATGATGCCATTGTTTTTCTCTGCTGAGTAGTATTCCATTGTGTATATGTGCCACAATTTATTTATCCATTCTTCAGTTGAAGGGCATCTAGGTTGTTTCCAGGTTTTGGCTATTACAAACAATGCTGATATGAACATAGCTGAGCAAATGCTCTTGTGGTATGATTGAGCATTTTTTGGGTATATGCCCAAGAGTGGTATAGCTGGATCTTAGGGGAGATTGATTCCCAATTTTCTAAGAAAGTGCCATATTGATTTCCAAAGTGGTTGTACAAGCTTGCATTCCCACCAGCAGTGGAGGAGACCAACCCTACATCTGACAGAGGACTGATATCCAGAATATATAAGGAACTCAAGAAATTAGACATCAAAAGGACCAACAGTCCAATTGAAAAATGGGCCTTAGAACTAAACAGAGAATTCTCAACAGAGCAAACTCAAATGGCTGAAAGACATTTAAGGAATTGCTCAACATCCCTAATCAGGGAAATGCAAATCAAAACAACTCTGAGATACCACCTTACGCGTGTCAGAATGGCTAAGATCAAAAACACTGAAGACACTTTATGCTGGAGAGGATGTGGAACTGTAAATGAGTTAATTTAAGATATAAGAACTAGATAGTAAGTTGCCTGCCATGGCCATACAGTTTATAAGTAATGTAAGTCTCTGTGTGTTTACTTGGCTGCGGGACTGGTGGGTGAGAGAGATTTGTCCTGACCTTGGGCCAGGCAGGACGAGGAAAACTTCAGCTACACTTGACTAATTTTTTGAGACAGAGCCTCCCACTTACGCTAATAGTCTGCAGCATCACAGTTTCTACAGATTGGCTGGCCGGTGAGTTTCTGAGATTTCCACATCTACATTTCTACCACCCCCAACCTCTCACGTTTTAAAAATATCCTAATGATTCAAACTTAGATCCTCATGCTTGTACAGCAAGCTTTACACAGAAAGCTTCTCTGGAGCCATAACATAAAGAGAAAAATACATTTATAGTTTTTCACTTAGATTATTCTAACAAACTCTATATTTTTCTTTAGTTTCATGGTTTGCCATTCTTTATATCTTATGCTGGTTTTTAGTATTATCTATTTAGCTCATTGAGAGTATAAATACTCTATTTCTCAGTAGTTGTAAGTTTATGGTATATTATACAAATTGCCTCTTTTATGTTTAAACTATTTGCAACAACATACAAATTTAAAATGTACCTATTTTTACTAATAGAGTCCATGTTGAATGTAATAGTAACCCTAATAATCCCCTTTATTGGCTAATTGTAATGTAATAAGTTCAAGACAAAATACTTTATACCTTAATGAAAAACAAACCTGGGGAGTAATATATTTATAATCAAAATAAATATTACTGAGATACTTGATAATAATTCTTCCTACTTAAGAACATTAAAAGTACAGGAGGATTATGTGACGTTATTGCAAGGACAATGAGGCTGGAACCTCCAAAATAAATGTAGTAAATTTTCTACTTGGGTTCCTAGGCCAGAAGGTAGTGAACAAGTTACTAAGCCTGTAAAACTTTGGTTAGAACAGGATCTTTGTTAGACTGCTTTGTATATAGAAGTAAATGCCAGTTGTCTACTTCAGATTGGGTACTCTCAACCAAAGACTGAATAGGTCATAGTTGTCAACATCTTGCACTGGAACATGTATGTGTCTAGTATGTGATACAGATGAACCTACATATAGTAAGGTACTTTGTCTTCAGTATGATTAATATGCCTGATGATCCAAAGCAACATCCCACTGTAGAGAAGTAGTCCCTTCAATTAATATATGGATTTGATAGAATATTAATTTTAATTTCACTGAGAAACACAGAACTATGGGATGATTTGTTTCTTTGTATCTCCTATTTTTACCTTGTTTTGTTATTTACCTAGATATTCAGTTTCCCTAATATTCCATAACACATGGCAAGAGATTCAGATATGGTATAATGAAAAACGTGGGTTTGCTATCAGTCTGGGCTACACAGAAAGGTCAAGGCCAACTTGGACTATACAGCAAGATGATGCCTTAAACAAGAAAAAAAAGACAAGTGTCAAGAGACAGATCTGATTAATGTGGTTGTTCTTCAGTCTCACATAAAATAAATTAATATCTATAGGAAATAAATACATCTAGATACTGAAAAAAAATGCTATAACTGATAAGCAGACTTTATAGAGCTTATATAGAATTTTACTTATTTACATGATATATCTGAAAAATGACCAAGACTTAAAATCTAAGAAAAAGTAGAACATAAATGAATAACACCATGTTTGGGGTAGGAGATGACAGAAGACATGTGGGGGTGGAGGCAGCCGACACAGGAAGGAGAGGAATTGGAGTCTTCATCATCTATGGTGCAGACTATTTTGTAAATAGACTTTGAAAACATTCCAAAAAGGCAAGAAGTTAGGAGTAAAGATTTTTCTGTTATTATAGAGTGAGTTACTCTACACCTATCCAAATATATTCACTGCCTTAGGCTCATAGAATCATGCTAGTTACTCAAAAATTAACTGGCAACAAAACATTAAAAAAAGATGACATATACCATTTTCTTCAGATCATAGCATTCATGCTAAAAGAAACATCACTAGACCTACATCAAAGCAGAAAATCATAGGTTGCATCCAGAAGAAATGAGCAATTCACAGGATCAGGTACCCCAGCACAGTGAACAGAGCACTTTAACACAGACCTAACAGACATGTTCAGTGATTTCAAACACATATTGAACATACAGATAGGCACAGTTAGCAACTAAATGACTGCAAAACCAAGGGAAAAGTTAAGATTAAATATTAAAATTCAGTGTGAAAAATATTCCACAGACTCAATGTTTTATAGGAGGAATTAAATGGCATGCATATAGGCAGGGTAGTAGAAAATTCCTGATATGAATGACACAGGGAGACAATGGTCACAAGTGTCCCAAACATATTCATTGACAACTTTGGAGCCTAATAAATATTTACCTGAAGTGTAAGGGGAAAAGACAAGACAGTGTTTCAGAACAAAATTAAGTACTTGGTGGATATCGAACAAACTTTCTTATTATTTTCCCAATTTGCTACAAGTAAAAAACTAAACATCTACAGATGCTCAATAACCTTCTGCATCAAACACACACCAAAATATTAGACAAAATACCAAGTCAGACTACAGCAAATGGTTAAAAATGGACGATAATGGGAAGATTTTCAAAGGAGCCAAAGAAAAAGCTATTGAATTAAAAACAATGTTGATTTTTTTCCTTACTGTTTTAAGAAAAACAATACCAGAAAAAGGAAACTGAATCTCTCAAGTCTTGTCCAGTAAACACAATTTGCCACTAATGGACATGCACTTCAGGGAAAGATAAAGGACGGTCTTTAGATCGAATGGAAAAGATAGCAGACAGAAGTACGATGCACACAGACCAAGAAGACTACAAATGTGGCCAATATCCAGCAGGTCCAATCAAAATGAGTAGCAAGTATACAGACCCTACCACATGCATCTGCAGCTATACTGCAAGAAATCGAATAAAAATCTAAGCTGATCATTCACTTAAATGAGCAACAATGCCTGGGCATATTGCAAAACCACATCCCAACTATATGTTAGCTATGTAAAATAATAGAAAGCTGAAAATATGGTAGAAATTGAAGATAATAAGCACTGTTCACAAAAATAGAGAGTATTATGTTGAAGTTGTCCTTAAGATAAATGTTATCAGAGATATAGGAGGATTTTACTAATTATAAAATAAAGTGTTCAAGTAGATATAAATAATCCTAAAGGCATATTATATAAAGAAACATTTACAAACAGTTAATGAAAAGATTCAAAAATAAATGAAGCAAATATTAACATTAAAATTTTTTAAATGCCATAATTATAATAGGCTATTTTTGTACTTCTCTTCAATATGTCAGGAAATAATTCAAAACCAAAAGAGCATGAAGAATGTGATTCTGCATCCAGAATGAAACCAGAAGGCTGATGCTGCAGACCCCAGCAGACATGTTCCCTTTCCTTTCATGTAGTTCAACAATGCCCATGACCTAGCGATTCCACTCTTTGTTGTTTACTCCGAAAATTAAAATATAGAAAAACACCTAAAATAGACTCCCACAAATCTTTGCATTGATTTTTTTTATGAAGATGCAAGACAAATACCAAAGAGAGTTGGGATGATGGACATGCAGTAGGTTATAAACTTTATTCTGCAAACCTAACTATGTCAGTCATGCATGACCCTCCAATTGCACTCAATCTGCAGTCTGTAGTTTACTCCAAAGAAATAAAAACTTATATCCACTCAAAATCTGCATATGAATGCTTCATTGAGCTAGAGCAGAGTGTAAAGGCTCATTTGTAATCATAATCAACATGACCTTTAATAATATTTACAAAATTATTAAGGAAGAATCAGTAAATGTTTAATTGGCAAATCATATACAGCTGCTAAATTGAGGTCAAACCCTTTTAACATTAGCATATATTATTTAAGGTAAAGGTCTGTTATTATCCATTTAGTATCAATGGCCTCAGTTAGTGGTCTAGTCTCCGCTTTCCAGGACTAACTCTGTGTGATCTTGATTACATTTAACCTTCAAAGATATTTGTGCTTTCTTCCATATATAGTAACACATTAAAGGAACAGCATGAGAAAAACAGTGATTATGTACTCTACAGGGTTTTATTATTTGGTTTTTTTTTGTTTGTTTGTTCACTTTGCACATTTAAGAATAAAGCCGAGGGTTTTGCACAGATGAGTTAAGCTCCCCACAACTGACCTGCACCTGGAGGCCAACATGGGACCTTACTATATATACTCTCTCTCTCTCTCTCTCTCTCTTCATATATATATATATATATATATATATATATATATATATATGATACACTATATCATATATATGAGATATCTGTTGAATGTTGATGTAGTCACGATGTTATAAATGCATAGTAGGCCATAAAATGTATCTTGTATCAATTATCAAAATTGTGAGAAGTGTTTCCATGGCAGCAAATGTGACCTTCAAGAGCAAGAACTATATTGCCTTCATCTTTGGCCTAAACTGGTCTCATTCTGTCTTCTGCTTTTCCCTTTCTCTTCTACCCCTTTCTCCCCTTTTTCTTCTTGTCCTCTCTTCTCCTCCTTTGCATTTCATTCCCATCTTCCCCTTCCTTCCCCCTTTCTCTTTCTTCCTTGTTCTTTCTTCTTGCCTTTCCTACTAATTCTTCTCTTCTTTCCTTACCATTTCTAGTTTTCCACTCACAACACTTACTATTTTATTTCCTGCTTACCTTCTTTCCTTTCCTGATGAAGACTGAATACAAGTTCCTGTACACACTAGCCTTGTACTCAATGAGTTATATGCCAACAGTACCTTCTGTTCTTCTTTCCTTAGTTTAGTTTGATTTTTTTTATTCATTTTAGAGTTTTGAATATATTTTTTCAGATGAGAGCTCAATATGTAGCTCAGACTGACCTCAAAACTGCTATTTTCCTGACTTGGCTTCCCAAGTACTAGAATTAGAGGCATGTGCTGTCACACTTGGGCCTAGAATCCTCATTCTAATATGGAAGGAGAATATGCCAGCACTGCTTCATAGAGCCAATGATAAATGTAAGCTATATAACCCCAGAGATCAAGTGAATTGAACTGGATCAATATATACATGTGCTAGTGAGCTATAAATTAGTGTACTGTAATCTAGCACCCAAGAGATAAATAGTGACAAATGGAATGATATAATCATCACCTAGAAATTTGTTTTAATATATGAAGGAAGGAAAATACCAGAAAAAGGAGGAGGAGGGGAAAAGGAAGACAGGGGGGAGAAGAAGAGAGACAGGGAAGGGAGAGAGAGGAGACCAGACACATGAAACTGAAATAACCAAAGTACAGGAAGTGTAGAGATTCACAGCTGACTGTATTGTAGTCAGATGGTTTGTCCATCCTGCCTGGTCCCACCAGGCCCCACATTCCTCTGGCTTGATAGTCCCTCAGCAACTTATAAAAACAATTGCTCAGAAGCTTATATTAATTAAGACTGCTGGCCATTAGCTCAGGCTTACTACTGATTAGCTCTTGCACTTAAACTCAACCCATTTCTGTTAATCTATATGTCACCACATGTTCTGTGGCTTTACCTGTGGGCCATTGCATGCTGCTCCCTGGACTACAGGCTGGCATCTCCTGACTCAGCCTTTCCCTTCCCAGAATTTTGCTTGTCTGTTTATCCTGCCTATGCTTCCTGCCTGGATAATAGCCAATCAGTGTTTTATTTATTAACCAATCAGAGCAAAACATACACAGCATACAGAGCAACATCCACAATACTGTATCATCATCCTTCAAGGCTCAGTAGCTGTATACACCCTAAGTAAACTTCAGTATATCTTAATCTTGAGAATAATTAACATCCAGATTTTTTTTTTGTCCCTCAGATTATGTGAGTAACACCATCTCACTTTACAAATGAAAATCCTGAGGATTAGAGAATAATATGGTCAGAATCTGTGACCTTAAAACAAACTTTTCCACTGTCTCATTTCATCCCTTAAACAAAAATGAAATGAAGTGAAACAATGTTCAGGCAAAATGCAAAAAAGAAGAGTTTACAGTACAGTCATAGTAATCATGGTTTATGCTTATGTTATTATTTTAGTTAACATCTGCTTTTCAAATTTGGTTATGTTTTTAGTTACCTCCAAGTTTTGAAAATCTCAAAAATTTCATTACTTAGATTAAAGAATCTTCCAGTAAGGTCCTTAAAGACATTGACTTTAAATAATTTTGCTTAAGTAAGTTGTTATGTTTCATCTAGTTCTGCTTATAAAGTGAATTTGTAACAATGCACACAGCATTGTGTTAATTGTTGCTCTATCACTTGAGAATATAACAAGTCAAAACATTCAGTTAAATGAGCTACCTGTTGGTAGTTAGACATTGCTTCTTGGAATCAGACTTAGTACTGGAGAGGAGGAAGAAGAACCAGGTTCAAGTTTAGCACCTAAGAAGGCTATTATGTTTTTATGAAGCAAATCACTATGCAACATGGGTTATTTTCAAAGGTGAATGCTCCATTGGACAGTGTGCTTCAGTTCCTAATACAATTGAAAAGTCATTTGCTGACAGTAAACCAGTGGCAGGTGTGCTTTCGTGTTGACAGCTGGGGCTCGGACATGGATCACAGACAAACTCTGTCGGCAGGGTTAGAACATCTGGAGCATTTGGTCAGCTTTCAAAAGCTAATTTGAGCGGACTGCCTACTTCCATTTCAGAAAATAAAAAGAACCATGAATACTGGGACCATATTTGCATTATGATGAGTCAACATTGTATTTATTTCTTATTTTTTAAATATGTAGACAAAGGCAGGAAAGAATATCAACAACTCAAAATCTAGAAATACAGTTACTCAGACAGTTTGCTGCAATTTCTTCCTGGGATTAGGATTTCTTTAGATATTTTAAAAGCAATTGATTGATAGAAAATAAATTAAAATTTAATCCTTATTAATTTGTTTCTGAGAAGCTGTGGTACTGATTTATAGAGAGAAAACATTTATTACTGACTGAACAAGCTAATGCATTAGGTGTGGTTTTTCTAATTTTGTATTGGGAATATATCTGGCTAATGCTTATTAGATAACATTTCTTCCAACACTGTACAGAACAATATCACTTAATCTTCAGAAATACTTCATGAAGTGATAGCACATGACATCATCCTACTCATAGACAAGGATACTCAGAGCCTAAATCAAGATGATTTCCCAAGCTCCATGATAAAAACACAACATAACAAAACATCCAAGAGCAAAACATTTTCCCTCAGGTTAGGATTACAAAGATCTGACTCCCTACTAATGTTGCCATCTGACAAGTGGATGCTTAGTTTTTCCAATGGGTGAGGTTGGTAAAGACATCAGACAGCTTGGTCTTCCCATCAATCTAATCCTCACACACTGGGCCGAGTTATAGATGTTACTAGAATTTTCTCCAATACAAACATATGAGATATTGGAATCTGCAAATGTTTTGAAAAACTGAAACAGAAAGTTTAATTGTGTCTCAAAATACAAACTGTCTATATCTAGATATCAGACTTAATAACAGTTATAATGTTTCAACATCTATCAGTCTTATGATTATTACTTATTATGAGGAAGGAAAGTAGCAGAATGTAGGCAAGCAGTCTGTTAGTGCAGCTCATATACAAGAATTCTGCCTGCTACAGATTCCAGAACATCTTAAGGAAATGAGTGACTTGTTGGGAGCCTGACGTCTTAGAATTGATGCTGCTTTTGAACAACTGTTTTGGATAAGTTGGGAAAGTTTAATTCAAACTTCACCTTTCAGCTTTTCAAATTATCCCAAAGAGATAGTGGGCAAGAATCCAGAAATATTAATTGCAAACTCAATCACTCTACTCATGTGGGCTATGAAATAGAGGAAAAACTACCAAGCAATTTGTCTTCAGAGCTGTGCCAGTAAGGACATGGCTTCTTCCAGTACATGTGCTGGAGGATGTCCATTCAAATGAGATTTGAATATTTTATGGATGAATGTGTGACTAATGGCTAGAGACTAATATATTCTCCTGCCCTCTCATTATGGGACCAGAGTATTTATTTACCAGTGCACACTATGACAAATGGTTCCACCTAAAATTTTTTCTTTTGATCCCACTAAATCATTTTTAGATTATACTGGTAGCTGTTTAAAAAATGACATTATTTTGGGAGTAGCTTTAAAAAAAACAGTATAGTGTTAAATATCTTGAGAGCAATGCATGTTTGCACCACACATGACAAAATGAACAATCATACCCACTCTGGAACCTAAAAATGTTGGTTGATGTTTGGTACCTGAAGAAATTGCCCATGAAATGAACACTTAGGACTGACTCATTAGAATTCAGTTTTAGTGTTTCAAATGAATAAGAATCTCTATATAGGTAATGAGTAATAGAGAAAAAAAGTACAGGAGAATGTCAATACTTTCAACTACACAAGAAATGTAGATTTTTCACGAATCTGCTTCTTAACACACACAGTGTCAAGGCAGGACCATGGGTCAATATGGTTATTAATTCCAAGCCCAGACAACTATCCAGTCACTCAGTAAAATAAAAGCTATTGGCAAAATAAAGCTTTGCATTTAATTTGCTTTCTTATAGCTATACATATTTTACATTATACCAGCTTTATTTTATAACTCAGTCAAACATGGGATAAAATTTTATCATGCAAAGAGGATAACAATTCTAAACACATAGAATATTAAGACTCTGTTCTAAAATTAGTTTTTTTTAAAGACATAAGCTATAATGATACATATTTTAATTGTTGATTTTTTTTTTAGGAAAAGGCACTGAAATATTGTCAAAATTTATCTTCTATAAATATGATATATCCTTTTTCTGTCAATGATTCAACATATGGCATTATATATTTCTGATGTTTCTAGAACATTTGCTAACACATTTACCATTTTTTTCCTAGGGAAAATAAAGGGCACTATTACTCTTTAATATTTATTTTTATTATTTTAAAATTATATATACACACACACACACACATATATATATATGTGTGTGTGTGTGTGTGTGTGTGTGTGTGTGTGTGTATCTGTACAGAACTGAACACATGAACCATCTCTCCAATCCCAAGGCTGTATACTTTACATTGATTACCTATGTAACCCAGTATATCCTCCATACTTATTGACCCAGTAAATTTTTGAATAACATTATATATTAATAAAATGAGAAACAAAGTTAATAGATATGGAATTGACAAGATCTAAATGTGATGGTTTGATGGTGTGGTCAAAAGTACATGTGTGAGATATTCCAATTCTAAGTGTGGTGGTACCAGCAGGGGTATAAACTTTACTAAAAAGAGCATGGTACAAGGTAAGGACATTATTTAAGACATAATCCTTGGAAAAGGTGACAATACCACTTTTACAGTGCAAGAGCTGAACCCCATGCTGGAGAAAAGCTCTGCCACTCAGCTGCAGGACAAGCCCTCATCAAGATAATTCTAGCAGTACCTCAGTCAGTTTCTACGAGAGTGGTAGTTTTAAAGAGAACTAACTACCTCTTTTGTAGTACTGGCCTCTTCTATCTGGGTTTCTAGCTCATTCTATGATTCATTTTGCATGTGCTATCGCCAGGATGCCATGTGATTCTCATCAGTGGCTGAATCAATGTTGCCACTTAATCTTGAACTTCTACACCACAACACTATATATTAAATAGGCTTTTTCATATTAAAGAGCTGGATTTGGTTTATACTGTTAGTAACAACCACAGTTTTCTTGAGCATGCAAAGCTTGCTTTCATTTAATCTTCTAAAATTATACCTCTGCTGTCTTCCCATATAACTTAGCACAATTGTTTCCAAATGAATTGGACATAAGACACTTGCTATGTATTCATTCAATTACTCATTTAATAAAGTACTGTGGACTGAACCTAGGGATTCACCCATTCCTACAAGTGCTCTACTAAAAGTGAGCTACACACCAGCCCACAGTTCGTTTTTTTTTTTTAAGTTCTAAGAGATAAACCAAGGGTCTTATGCCTTGGTATCTACTGCTGTCCCATGCAACCAGCTTAGTAGCCACTTGAAGACATAGTAAATGACATGGACAGACTGTGGCACAGTTAGGAATGGGAAAGTTTGAGATATTAATGCTTAATAAGTATTTTTGAGTAATTTTAATACTTAAGGAAGATTGTGAACCATAGAACACTATGTCTACCTATAACTCACCTGCAAAGAGGATACATACTGAGTAACAGTTTTCTGTCTTACCATAATCCTCTATCAAGTTTTTTAAACCTTAATTAGGCCACACTCCCATACTCCTAATTAAGTGTCCAAGATCTTGGTGGACTCTGCTAAGTCTCATCAGCCCATAAGGTTGTTTATTCTGCAATCCTTTCAACAGATGGATGAGACAGTTGGCAATGTTGATGGGGACTCTTGCTTAAAATTCAGAATTTCTGACTCCAGCTTAGAGCAGATGAATACATAGACTGAGGGCCACACATCCATATTTTCTATTAGGTTTAGCAGAAGTTTCTTTTGAGCACTTCTAGTTTTCAACGTAATCTTGCTTTAAATAATTTTGAACTTATTTTACTAAAATCTCTGGAGTGCACACTGGGATTCATATTTATAAAAACTTTCTCAGTATATTTTCAGAAGTCATTATAATTAAGAACCTTTTATTAATATGCAACTCTATGTCTCTGTTTCTTTTCAGCATGACATTCCCCATAATCACAGAACAGCACCTCTCTTTGGACTTACCAGCACTTAAAAATAAAGACTTGCAGTTAAAAATGCGAATTTTAATTTCCAAGGTATTTTTTTCTTCTTCTAGGAATCCAGACTAAGAAAAATGAAGACATGTCTTTGAGTTATTTAACACGTATCTCCTGAAAGTATGGCCAGCATTTTCTTTCAACAGCTTGATGTAGTACAAATTCTTATCCTAATAGTGAAAGGTTTCACTTCAAGCTTGCCCAGTGATTGGGTAAAAACAAAACGTATTATAGGCCACAGTCATCCTAGGGTCTCCAAACATTAACATGTATCTAATGCAAGTTTTTATGGTGTATGCTGTATTGCTTAAGAACAAATCAGTTGAGATTCCATTTAAATTGCAAATGTTGCAAAACCTGTTGTGTCCTATTAACTGTCTTAATAATATATAATTTCTAGTAAATTAAACATAAAGGTAATATAATATTTTATTAAAACTTAATATTAATAAAAGCTTTGTAATAAAATGTAAAGTATATTCTATTGGTAATTTTAAAAGATACTTAATTTCATTCTAGCACTTAAAACAAACATTTGAGCTGGGCAGGAAGAGGAAGTGTACATCACTGGATAGTGAGAGCAAATCAGATGGCCAAACAGCAAGGCATATAGTTGCGGGTAGACAGGAAGTCACTCGCATTTGGAAACTACAGAGTTGGTGAGGTCAAGTTAGCTGTGGCTGTTCCTATTCCTCTGATCTCTTCCAGGCTTTAACCCCTATATCTGGCTCCGTGTTTTTTTTTATTATTTTTTTAATAATTTTTTTATTAAGATATTTTTCTATTCATTTACATACCAACCACAGATTTTTCTCTCCTCTTTTCTCCTGTCCCCTAGCATTCTCCCCCAACCTACCCCCCATTCCCACCTCCTCTAAGACAAGGTCTCCCATGGGGAGTCACAGATCTCCATGGTTAACTAGTGTTGGAATTTAAGGTGTGTGTCACTACACCTGACTCTGTTTCCAGTCTGGCCTTGAACTCACAGAGAACCAGACAGATCCCTGCCTGTCAAGTGATAGGATTAAAGGCATGTGCTACCGGTTGCCTGGCTTTTTTGTTTACTTATAATGGCTTGGTTTTTTTCTTTTTCCTCTGATT
Organism: Peromyscus leucopus; assembly: GCF_004664715.2. Lineage (NCBI taxonomy): Eukaryota > Metazoa > Chordata > Mammalia > Rodentia > Cricetidae > Peromyscus > Peromyscus leucopus. Next base: position 84,673,843 of record NC_051064.1, read on the forward strand.
TCCAGGCAAGCTTTATTTATTAAAGCACAAATAAAATATCAAAAAACAAACAATCAAACAGAAAACACTTGAGGGTTGAGCTATAGCTCAGTAGTAGAACACATGCTTAACATACAGAAGGCTGTGTTCAGCCATCAGTACTGAAATAAATAAAAAACTATCAGTTTTTTCTTGTTTTAATTTATTTTTATTTTGTATATTTTTATTATTAAAAAAATTTTCTATTCATTTTACATATCAACCACAGATCCCCCACCCTCCCTCCTCCCACCCTCCAGCCTTCCCCCACATTGCGCCCCACATTCCCACCTCCTCCAAGGCAAGGCCTCCCATGAGGAGTTAGCAGAGCCTGATACACTCAGTTGAGGCAGGTCCAAGCACCTTCCCCTGCACCAAGGCTGTGTATGGTTTCCCACCATAGGTAATGGGCTCCAAAAATCCTGCTCATGCTCTAGGAGTGGGTCCTGATCCCACTGCCAGGGGGCCCCTTAAGCAGATCAAGCTACATAACTGTCTAGCCTATACAGAAGTCATAGTCCAGTCCCATGGATGCTCCACAGCTCATGAGTCCACAGTTCATGAGTTACCACTATTTTGGGTTGGTTGTCTCTTTATGTTTCTCCATCATGGTCTTGATGTCCTTTTCTCGTAGAATCCTTCTTTCTCTTCGACTGAACTCCTGGAGCTTGGCCTGGTGCTTGGCTGTGGATCTCTGTATCTGCTTCCATCAGTTCCTGAATGAAAGCTCTATTGTGACAGTTATGGTATTCACTAATCTGATTGCCTGGGTAGGCTAGGTCAGGTAACCTCTCTGCTATTGCCCTGACCTTAAGCTCTACTATTGAGCTATAGAAATAAAAACAGCTTGGTATTGACAGAAAAACTGAAATGTGGACCAATGGAATCAAACTGAAGATCCTGATACTAATCCACATACCTATGATTTTTGACAAAGAAGCAAAAACTGTAAAATGGAAAAAAGAAAGCATCTTCAACAAATGGTGATGGCATAATGGGATATCTGCATGTAGAAGAATGCAAATAGATCCATATCTATTGCCACACACAACTCAAGTGCAAATGGATCAACAACCTCAACATAAATCCAGTTACACTGAACTTGATAGAAGAGAAAGTAGGAAGTAGTCTTGAATGCATTGGCACAGGAGACCACTTCCTAAATATAACACCAGTAGCAAAGGCACTGAGAGCAACAATTAATAAATGGGATCTTCTGAAACTGAGAAGCTTTTGTAAGGCAAAGGACATGGTCAATGAGATAAAACAACAGCATACAGAATGGTAAAAGATCTTCATCAATTCCACATCTGACAGAGGGCTGATCTCCAAAATATATAAAGAACTCAAGAAACTAGACATCAACATACTGAACAATCCAATTAAAAAATGGGCTACAGAGCTTAACATAGAATTCTCAACAGAAGCATCTCAAAGGGCTAAAAGATATTTAAGGTAATGCTCAACATCCTTAGTCATCAGGGAAATAATAATCAAAAAGACACTGAAATACCATCTTACACCTGTCAGAATGGCTATGATCAAAACACTGATAAGGGACATAGTGGGAGAGCAAGGAAAGAGATATCATGATAAATTAAGACATCATGGGAATAGGGAGAAACAGAGTGCTAGGGAAGTTCCCAGGAATCCACAATGATGACTCCACCTGGGACTACTGGCAACAGTCAAGAGTATGAATGAACTGGCCTACTCCGGTGATCACATGGCTAAATACCCTAACTGTCATCATAGAGCCCTTATCCAGTAACTGATGGAAACAGATGCAGAGTTCTGTGGCCAGGCACCAGACTGATCTCCAGGAGTCCAATCGATGAGGTAGAGGAGGAAGTCTATGAGCATGGGACATCAAGATCATGATGGGAAAACATACAGAGATGGCTAGCTAAACTAGTGGAAACACATGAACTGTGGACCAATAGCTGAGGAGCTCCATGGTACTGGACTAGGCCCTGTGGATACTCAAGACAGTTGTTTAGGTTGAACTGTTTAGGAAGCCCCCAGGCAGTGGGATTGGGACCTGTCCCTGGTACATGAGCCAGGGTTTTGGAGCCTAGTGCCTATGGTGGGACACTTTGCACAGCCTTGGTGCAGGGAGGAGGGGCTTGGACCTGCCTCAGCTGAATGTACCAGTATCTGCTGCTTCCCCACAGGAGACCTTAACTTGGAGGAGGTGGGAATGGGGGGTGAGTTGGGGGAGAATGCTAGGGGACAGGAGAAGGGAGGAGAGAAGAATCTGTGGTTGGTATGCAAAATGAATAGAAAATCTCTTAATATTAATAAAAAGAAAGAAAGAAAAACAAAAACACTGGTAACAGCTTTTGTTGGAGAGGATGTGGAGCAAGAGAAACACTCACTTCTCCACTGTTGGGAAAGCAAATTTTACAGCCACTTTGGAAATCAGTATGGTGGTTTCTCAGAAAATTGAAAATCAATCTAGTGCAGGACAAAGCAATACCACCCTTGGGCATACACCCAAGGAATGCTCAATCATACCACAATGACACATGCTCAGCTATGCTCATAGCAGCATTGTTTGTAATAGCCAGTACTTGGAAGCTACCTAGATGCCCTTCAACGGAAGAATGGATAAAGAAAATGTGGCATGTATACACAATGGAATACTACTCAGCAGTAGAAAAGAATGTCATCATAAAATTTGCAAGCAAATGGATGGAACTAGAATATATCATCATGAATGAGATAACTCAGACTCAGAAGGACAAACATGGTATGTACTCACTCATAAGCAGATACTAGATGAAAGATAAAGGATAACCAGACTACAACCGAAAGCTCCACAGAGGCTAGTTAACAAGGAGAACCCCAAGAGGGACATATGGATCGCCCTGGGAATGGAAAATATATGAGACCTCAATGAGTAGTCTGCGGGTAAGGAGGTACAATGGAGAGTAGGGGATGTGGGAAGAGAACATAAGGGGATGGGATGGTCGAGCTGGAACAGGGACGGAGTGGAAGAGCAGTGAAAGAGATACCATTATAGAGGGAGACATCATGGGGAGAGGGGGAAACCTATTGCCAGGGAAGTTCCCAGGAATCCATAATAATGACTCTATCTTAGACTACTAGCAGTTTTTCTTAAAATTGAAGATTGCGCACAAAAGGATATACTATTATTATGAATATAATAAATTTGATAATTTAAAATGAGAAAAAACAGCCGGGCAGTGGTGGCACACGCCTTTAATCCCAGCACTCCGTAGGCAGAGCCAGGTGGATCTCTGTGAGTTCAAGACCAGCCTGGTCTACAAAGCAAGTTTCCGGAAAGGCACAAAACTACACAGAGAAACCCTGTCTCGAGAAACCAATAAAATAAAATAAAATGAGAAAAAGCTTACATGTCATGAATATCCATGATTTCAAAGAAATCTTCAAAAGAACTGGCCACTTCCAGATGCTTAAACATATGCACACAAGAATGGCTTTGTATGTACAAAGTGTGAATTTTTTCTTTGATTTGACTATTTTCTTTTTAATTCCATTATTAATACTGGCTATGCTTATTATTAGTATATAAAAGATATTTTAAAGTAATGAAAGTGCTTCTGACACAAATGTCAAAAATAAGCTGCAAGTCTGTTTTAAAAAAAAATCGCTTTTCACTTTTTTGTAATATATTCCCAGAAATTAAACTCTACTATTCATTTTTATGCAATTATGAAAACAATCATATGCCCTTGATGAAAAGGAAACAGAACATTAAACTTTAACCCTGCTCCTTGGGATTCTGAAGACCTTATATGTTAAGCTGACAAGGATGGAATGGAAACACATTAGATAAATGAACATGGCCAAATAACCTTCTCTAAGCCCTCAGTTGATGGTGTCACTGATGGTAGGAAATCTATAATTTCATTTTTCTTCCCCCTGATAGACCAGAATGTCAGATGGATTTATAAATATGCTCTGATGAACATAGAAGGAAGCATTTAAATTCAGCCTGACAATCCAAATACTGTACTCTCTGCGCTTAGGTTTGATTTGCTTCCTCCAAGATTCTATCACCTGGTGACTACATCTTGTGTATGTTTTGCCTTCCAGTGCTTACCTAGAACTCTTAGTGCATTGATTAAGTTTATATGTGGCCAGCACAAATAATTCAATATACAATGGCCAGTGTAAAATATACAGATGACAATGAATACTGTTTTTTGAAATGTTAAACATACATATATATCTTATATAATTTTACTTATATACACATATGCATATAATGTGTATTTAGATGTTGAGTATATAATGAGATGTTATTAACCTGTAAAGAAAAATGAAGTCATGACATTTTCAGGTAATGCATGAGAGATTAAAATGTCCTACTTCAGTTTTTAAGAATATTATGTGGTGTTTGAATAAATTCATTCTACAGAGTGGATATCGTAATAATTTCATGATAAGGCAATGCTGTTAAGCATGAGAAACATATTTCCAGCTTTCTCCAACTATAAGCAGTTTTGTCATCTGTTTATCTATGCCAATGAGGAAAATTTTCTACTCACAACTAAATTATGAGGCATACCTCCATGAATTTCGAAGTTTTCACACACTGTACTTCTTGTGATACTGGGCACACATGCCTTACCATAAACATGTATCATGTCTTATCCTATTAACCAAAAGTTAATGAAATGTATTATTTTTCTTTCCTCTTGTGGATAGTAGACATTTTGATGTGTGACAAGGACACATACGTACACATAAAGATGCATAGGTGATAGACACTCAGTAGCTGGGGGATGATATTAGAATTGGTAAGCACTCCAAAACCGTAAGAACCCTATAGGACTCTTTCTCAACCAAGAATGTCACCTAGCATGTACAATTTCTTAGCGTGCCCCTTTAAATAGGAGAATGCATGCTTAGTAGATAATGAGTATCCATGACAGAGAGTGTGAACAGAAGAGACGAAAAGGTCAGGACACTTGGGAAAGATAATGGAGAAAATGGATTTTCCAGTTTTATTTAGTCAGGTAAGGAAAGCATTTCAAGTAAATCACTTTTTGTTAATGTTTACTCTGCCCCATCTTCATCTTTATAAAATAAGAACAATAATCAGATATCAATGTCTAACATTCTCTCTGAACTCATTCAGTGATCTAGTGACATTTGAACATCAGCATTATAAGAAGAAACACATAATTAATAGCAAAATAGTTTTTATAGGGCATAAAGTATTTAGGAGAATAAAAGTAGTTCACAAACTTGAGATTTCTTTAAAGAATACGTTTTGAGTCTCAAGTTTAAAAAAAGTCACTTCCAAAGATTGGTATCAGGTGATCCCAGTGGCAGTTTATTAATAATCTGTCATGAGAAACTGACACATCGGGAGCTGAATTCTGCTCAGCTTTACAATGAAATTTCTCCTTTTTTTTTTTTTTTTTTTTGCTATCAGAATTAAATACATTCTACAGAAAGGCTTTAGGAAGCTTTAATATACTTTAAAACCTTTTCCTGTCACCACATTTACTGCCTTTCCTAATACCTTGTTATCAACAAGTCAAATCAGCAAGTCTAATCTCGATTCTCTCAGATACCCATGGTATACCCAACAGAAGAAAGATAACAAACATAGTTTTGTAAAAGTTGATATGTTTGCTTCAGACAAATGGAAAGGCCTTACCAACTAAATTACTTGTTCCTGAAACGGTAGGTGCAGAGTAAAAGCTAGATAGTGTATGGAAATCATAAAGAGTGAGTATTAAAGTTAAGCCATGGGGATTCACAGGTGGATGATTTACTTAATCAGAATTATGTTTAAGCTAGTCAGACAGGAACAATCTGCCCAAAGGTGTGAAAAACAGATAATCCATATGTATCCATACTGAATAGTTTATATTACAGACTCTAATATAAGGAAACACCATTTAATCAGTCTTTTATAAATACCAGTTAAATGTTCTGATCAGAAAAAGAATTGTTTTCTCTATATGTCAAATATTATGCTACCATTTATCATCTAAAATAATTTGCATGACCTGTATCAATTCCAGGATTTCTAAAGCATATTAGGCATATGAGACATTAGGGGCAGTGAGGAAAAAGGTATATTTAGCAACAAGAAGTTGAATTTTAAGGTATGATTGTAGAATTGGATAAAGTTCAGAGAGTTTGATTTAGGTTTTCTACAGCAATTAGTGTAACGCGTAATAAATTCTCCTATGGACATGCTTAGAGTACTAGTTTCTGAACATCAGAAAGACAATATGTTTATTACCTAAGCTCATATCTATAATATCAGATTTAGTTTTTCTTATTCCATGATTGAATTATTAATCAAATGACAATCAAAATAGTTTTTCACTTTATGATTAAATTCTCTATGTTCCTTCTAATACTATGAAGGCTTTCATGTTACACCTAGCTCACATCCCCCAGATCCTGTGTCTGAAGCATGTAGTTGGTAAATAACTTAGGGCAATGGCAATAATTCATATTGTTTTGGGAATCTCTTGGATCATTCTCTACTTTCAACCATAAGCTCAAAAGGATGTTTTACTTACCTGGAATAATACTGTGGTTTTTGCTAGATAGTCTGTTGGTCTGTGGCTCTTGGGTAACCTCATGTGGTACTCTGTTACATTGTATGCATACATATCTCTCTGTATGTTTGTGTGTGTGTGTGTGTGTGTGTGTATGTGCTTCTTTGTATCTCTCTCTGTGTGTGTACACATGTATTTTTACTTTAGTCTATAAAATTATGTTTCCCTATGGCTTTTTCAAACATTCTTAATATGATCTGCCTCTCCTTCTCTTTTCCTCTTTATTGTCTTCTCTCCCTCTCCACTTTATACCCATCTCCCCCCTTCCCCCTCTTTCTCCCATTATAGCACCTGTTTACTATTCTCATAGTATTGAAGAGTTCTATTAAGTTGCAAAGTGGCAGGGGGAGGGGGGGGAGCCATCCATACTCCTACCTAGTTGTAAAGCATGCAAACTACAACAATAACCAATATGGTAAAATGTTTACAAAGGTGCAATAGTGGCCCTTCAATCTTGTGGAAAACAACCAATGACTGATTAGACTTGTTCAATAATTGGGAGTTGATGTCTTATAGTATATATCTAGCTAACTACCCATGGCAGGAGAGGTTACCATTCCTAGAGGATAACACACTGCTATCGTTTAATTAAATCAATAAAGTTTCTAACTCTATTTCTTCTTCTTCTTCTTCTTCTTCTTCTTCTTCTTCTTCTTCTTCTTCTTCTTCTTCTTCTTCTTCTTCTTCTTTTCTTCTTCTTCTTCTTCTTCTTCTTCTTCTTCTTCTTCTTCTTCTTCTTCTTCTTCTTCTTCTTCTTTGAGACAGGGTTTCTCTGTGTAGCTTTAGAGCCTTTCCTGGAACTCACTCTGTAGCCCAGGCTGGCCTCGAACTCACAGAGTCAATACTTGTTCTTATAACATCAGATATTCTCAACTCTATGGAAGATTTTTTTTTTTTTTGCTTTTTGTTGTTGTTCTTTTGTTTGTTTTTCAGCAAATGGAGATTATTACAGATATCCTCAGTTAAGGAACATCAGGAAAGTTAGTGGAAAGCCTGATAAAGCAGATAATGAGAAAAGTAGATGTAAGAAAGTGTCTTATAAATATAATAGAGATTCTGATCCTTGCTTAAACATGAACAGGACAATAGCAATACCAGTTAACATGCCAGCATTGATAAGGAAAATTTCAAAAGCCCTCATCTATAGATGTAGAAATATAAGTAGTCAATAGCTACTAAGAGAAGGGGTTTTCAGCTTTCACTAAGGACAAGCTACCTGATAGGTTATCCAGGCACAATTAGTCAGTCCTAAACACATGTATGCACACACAATACGCCAAGTTCATTTAATGTTGTTAGTATATACATATGCATATAATAATAATAACTAAGAAAGTAGTTATGAAATCAAGAGTTATTGGAGAGGACACAGGAAGTTTTGGAAGAAGAGGAGGAGAGGTGGCAATAAAATGAATATAGTATTAGTATTCACGTAGGAAATTCTCAAAATGGAAACTTAAATGATCACAAAAATCCTACATCTAATATTTTTTTTATTTAAAATAATCTTTCCTGTAAAAAGTTAGATGTTTGATGAAATTTCAGTAACTTCTGGCAGCTAATAGCTCATAAGAATTGGGTGGGGATGGGGTCAACAGGTGGTAAACACACACAAGAAAAAGAATTATTGTGGAAAGTAGAGCGCTCTCTCTCTCTGTGTGTCTTTCATAATGCAAATGAACTTTTATTAAATACAAAAGCCAGTTTTGTGAAGAGGAAAGCACTCAGCTGAGATGGCTCAATTGTGGGTCTTCTGGTTCTGTGATTCCTTCAAAGTAATAAAGCATTCTTTGGAAACCATACAAGGGGTTTCAACTTTTGACACTTTTTTTTTTTTTTTTGTAAGTTAGCTTTTAAAAAGACACTTTCTTTAACATGCATGGTACAACTCTTAACTCTGGGTACAACTGGGCCTCCTTCCTATCACCCATGTCATCCCAAAAGTCAACAACTCACCCCTACAGTGTATGGAACTGCCTGCTAAGCTGTAGTGGCCCATTTGACATTTGACCTATACTTTTGATTCTATTATTCGTTGTCACTCCATGTTAAAGAAATATTTTAATCTTCCTGATTTTCTTCTCATATTAAATCCTAATAAAAAAGGAAAAAATTTTGCATTGTACAAATTTGTACTAGAAGTCTGGTTGAGAGGAAGTTTTTTAGAGTTTTCTGAAAGTAGAATCATTTAAATTGACAAGCAACAGAGTAAAATACTTTTCATATTTGCTTGAATTGATAAAGATTCATTCTAAATATCTCTCTTTACCTGTTGTCAAAAAAACCTAAAATTCCTGTATATAGCAGAATTAATATAGGACTCATTTCAAACTACACAGTCTAATAGGTATATAAACACACACACACACACACACACACACACACACACACACACACACACACACTCACACACACAGGAATTCATGCAACACACTGCATCTAGCTCCAAAAGGATGTGTTATTTAATGATGTTCTTAGGACCGTATCTTAGTCTTTGGTACATGATTATTTCCTCTAGGAAATGCACAGAGCTTTGAATGAATGAGTAAAAAATTGTTTGCAAAGTAGATTTTCATACCAGTTTTGTTTTAGCTACATTCATTGAGGCTCTACCAAAAGACAATGTATTATCTTTATTTTTCCGGTTTTCTATTGTTAGAAAACAGGTTACATTCAATTTTTATTTTGATCAGCAGAATGCAATGCAATATTTAAGGATAAGAAACTGTAATTATTATTTCTTTCCAAGGTAGTTCTGCCAAGTAGCAGTTATTACATTAAGCAGCTCATTCTTGAATTAAAGTGGAAGGTCAGGAAGGACCATCAAATGAGCTCCTGTGGCCTCATTATTATTCTACTGTTGCATCTAGCAAATGTACTGGCCACTACTAAAGATGTGCTTTGTGTTAGAAAGATTGTCTGTCAGCCTCAAGTGACTAATCCAATAGCACTATAAAATGAACAGACCACCGTTCTCCTTCCATTTTTATTTCCTTTTCATTCTTAGATGTATTTGTTTCATGTGTAATTGTTCTGTTGAATAGTTTATATTTAGTTCCTTTATATAAAAAAGTCTTTGGTGTATGACTGAAAATGTTATCATATTTGTTTTCTGTTATAACTGTATTATTTCTAATCCAAATTTAAAGACTATGCTATCTGTCAAGCCTGTCATAAAACTTAAAAATAAAAAGATCCACTATTCATGAAATGATTCATGTTTGCCAGATCATTTCCATTATTTCCTCTATCTGTTACAAAAACATGTGGATATATTTTCTTTGATAATTATTTTGTTTTCTGTGAAAAATTCCAATAATTACTCTTATATGTTATCATCATCGAAGAGCTAGATTTATCTGTAAATAAGCTTTGCATTATGCTTGCAATCATTTAGTCACATATATTCATGTAATCTCTACAAATATGCCCAAGTATTCATTCTGGCAAAAAAAAAAAAAAAAAAAAAAAAAAAAACCTCCATATAGTAAATAAGTTGTGTAGACTTCAGGCCCTCTATTAGGAAACCAACATCTTCTTGCTACTACTATCAGTATTATTTTTGGTAACCTAGTTGTATGGATTACTACTCTACAGATGAATCCGATTATTTATACACTGGAGTGCATATGTAGCCTTTACTACATGTGAAACTTTGTACTAAGTGCCTTACACATGTGAACATGGGAATAATTAGGAACCATTTTCCCTTAGAAAAAAAGCTAGCCAAGCTACACAGAGAGGAAATGCCTTGCTGAGAAAAAAATGGCCAGGTTGTAATATGACCAGAAAGGCTCTGGCTTAAGACATATTTTTTTTTTCTTTCACCATTTTCCTTCCTCTTTTATTTCTTTTCCTTTTATCTTGTTTTTTTTTCTTTCTTTTTGAGGCAAAGTCTCATGCAGCCAAGACTCGCTTTGAACTCACTAAATAGCTGAGGATGACTTGATCTTGTCCTCCACCAGCCTTGAGTTCCAAAGTGTTGGGATCACAAGTATGCAACACCAGACCTAGAGAATGATAATTTGTTTCTACTTTAATTCCTAGATGTTGCAGTCTTCTATCCTACAGTTTGGATGTCCCTGTAACACTTGTTCCTCTCATGGAAGCTGTTCATGAACATCAATTCCATTTCTCCACTTAGAGTTATCTAGCATTAGGTCTGTGGTCACAGGTGTCCCCTTTCATTGTCCCTTGATCCTCATAGGCATTCTCAACAGAGAACACTGTCATTCAGTTAATTATATGATTAATTGCCCTAACATCTGGGATTTTAACTGTTTTTTTTTTTTTTTTTTTTTTTTTTTTTTTTTTTTTTTTTTTTTTTTTTTTTTTTTTTTTTCAAGGCAGGGTTTCTCTGTTTAGCTTTGGAGCCTGGAACCTGTCCTGGAACTTGCTCTGTAGACCACGCTGGCCTCGAACTCAAAGAGATCCACCTGCCTCTGCCTCCTGAGTGCTGTGATTAAAGGCCTGTGCCACCACAGCCCAGCTTTAACTATTTTGAACTTAAAAACATATCTACTTTCATATATTGTGCTATTCTATATGAATCAATCTATAGTTACATAGGCCCTAAGAGCTCAGATCCACCCTTCTAACTTCTTTCAGCCTTTTTTTGGTCAAAATTCTTCTAAAAGTGAAAAAGTAAATTTTCCAGTTTTAAAAATCTCTTGGTATAAATGTTGCTTACATTTTATAAACACAGGTAACATTATGTAACCTTTAAAAGGCCTCCATTAGTAACACATGATGATTCTACTTACTCTGTGGCAAATAATGCAAAGCCCAAGGGAATGTTCACTGTGTACTTTGTTTGTATCTTTTGCAGTCTTCTCCATCCCATGGGCCTTTTCTGGGAGGTAAGAAATTTGCTCAAGGCCACATAACCAGGCAGAGGTATATCAGAAAGGAGAGAAGCTTTGAAAAGAGCCTGGAAGACTAGAAAGGAGAATGTGAGATAACATTATCTCACAGCACTGCACACCACCTTTCAGGACTAAAATATCCTAGCTTCTCTTGACTGTGAAAATCCCTCCAGCAACAACTTGAAATTTTCCCAAGTAACTAGAAAAAATGTTTAGAGAAAAAGAGAGCAAATAAATTCTCCATCTATTACCATCAAAGTTTCCTCAAACTGTCTTTTAAAGGAGGATGACATGTGCTAGTCCTCTTTGAAGAAAATGTGCAGTTGTATTCTTGTGCAGTCTCATAGCAAGCTTGTTCTCTGTGGTATGAACAATGTCTCCTCAGAAGGCTCAGGGTATCTATTTCTCTTAAAAGTGCATCTGTAATCACTGGTAAGTGGGTGAAGAAACATAAAACTTTGAAGCTACAAAACATTCTTCATCATTGCCTATAAATATGCATAGATATAAACCTGGGGCTAGTGGTTTGTACTCTGAGATAGATATCTTATTTTTTATCTGCACTGCCAATCAAATCTCGTATTCTTTCTTGAGTACTAGCATGAATTTACAACATTGTCTTCACATGCTATAGCATTTTTATCAGCCTTTCTTCTTTCTGTTCTTCCAGGCTCTTCTCAAAAGTCCTATACTTTTTGATATACCTCTTCTTAGTTATGTAGCCTTGAGCAAATTTCTTCCCTCAGTAGCAAGTCTCTCCTTTACTTGACTTACTTTTGAGTGTTCCTAGGCTGACTTATATATTATTTGCTCATGTGTCCTCCTCCTCACCGCTCAGTGTTCCAGTCCACAGCCCAGTACAGAGGATACTGCAGGACCTACAATCTGCATTCAGTTTGTGATGGGTGGCAGACCCTAGGAACTGCATGTTCTCACAGGAATGGTGACAACTCCCCTTGTACCTCTATGTCCCTGTATGAAGTCTTTGAATTCTTCATGCACTAACTTTTTTTCCTTTTTCTATTCATTCTTCTCTCATACTACACATCTCAACTATAGCTTTCCCTCCCTTCACTCCTCTCACTCCTCTCCCTTCCCTCTCCCCTAGATCCACTGCTTCTATGTTTCCCTTCAGAAAAGAGCAGACCTCCCAGGAATAGCAACCAGCATGACATTACAGGATGCAATAAGACTAGGCACAAAGCCTCATATTAAGGATGAATGAGGCAATCTTGTAGGAGGAAAAAAGTCAGAGACACCCCTACTCCCATTGTTTGGAGTTCAACAAAACCAAACAACAACAACAAAAAATTAGCTCGAAAATCATAGCATTATGCAGAGGACACAGCACAGGCCAGTGCAAGCTCTGTGACTGCTGTTTCAGTTTCTGTGATCCTCTATGAGCATCATCTGTGCACTCACTTTTAACCAAAACTTTCCAAAGTGAAAATGAAGTACTGAACAAGCCAATTATCTGGTTATGTGTGCCCTTTGCAAAGTCTAAGTGATTACTGGTTTTGCATTAGAGATTGTATTCCTTTCTTGTACTGTAGAGATTGTATTCATTCCTTTCCTGTGAGAAAATAAAACCACGCTAACCATATCAGATTTTATCTATCATGCAGATTTAACCTTTTCCTGACTCAATGATTTGATATAAAGATTTCCTAGTCATATTTCTACCTCACTTGTAGCCTTTAAAACCATCTGAGGGATAGCTTTGCATTACACAGTGTGAATTGGGCTTGAAATCTACATTAGGAAGGAATCTGCCTCTGCAAATTAATGATATTGCTTTGATCTATGGAAGTCCAAAAATAACAGTATGAATGATTTGAAAATAAGAATCATGCTGCATACATTAGATTAAGAAATGTATTTAAACATGTAAGCAATATATATATATATATGTATAATTATTTGCAATCTTAAAAATTAAGTTTTAGAAATGAAAGAGAAATCACTGTGTATAACAAAAAAATCACCTTTCTGTGCTATTTGAATCATAGTCTCTCCAGAATGATGCCACCCTACCATATTTTAGTAAGTTCTGTATCCTGGTTGGTGTATATATCCTGTGAATTCAGAAACTAATCAACAATACACTAAACCTTTAGAATAGACAATTCAGGCAATGTCACATAGGATTGTTTCCATGTGTTATTTTTATTCATTTTTACTTCACATGTATGATTGTTTTGCCTATATGTATGTGCATCATGTGTATGCCTGATGCCTTCAGAAATCACAAGAGGCCATCAGAATCTCTGGAACTTAAGTAACTGATGGTTGTGAGCTACCAAGTGGGTGCTGAGAATGGATCTTGTCTACCCTGCAAGAACAGTAACTACTTTTATCACCCCAGCCCTTCATGTTATACTTATTGGTATAAACATGAACAATCACTTCATCTCCCCTTGTAGTATTTATTAGTATAGACATCCCCAGTTTTTGGTTTCACAAACATCACAATAAGAAATTCCTCATGGTTAGCGTTTACTGTATTTAATATTTTCAGGGATTCAACCTTAAGTCAATTCATCTCACAGATACCATATATGGGACAGAAATCTATGCTTTTAGAAAGAGAACTGTCATCGTATCCAGATGATAGACACTCAAAGCATTCAAGGTTTGCTGCATGCTACAACTTTCTCTGTCCCCACATACCCAAACAGTCAAACACGCATCCCACTTCTGTACCTCCTAAAAATATTCAACAGAATGGAATTATCAATAGAGAAGTTATTAATGGACCTCTTCAAAGTGCCTAGCCTTTGGGTGTAATAACATACTTCCCTTAACTTCCTGGGTTTTCCCCACCATTTGTACTACTCCAGCAACTTTTAAAACAATGCCACCAACTGACTACACCCAGCATACCTGCCAAGATCAATTGGGACTCAATTGATGTCTAAGCCATTTAAAAGACACCATTCTAATCTCTTATGAAATGTGCTTATCAGCTAAGATATGCATGAGCTTATTTTCAGCAGAGAGCAGAGACCTCTCAACTGAGTCTAAAATATATTTACCTTTTTTGAACAATATGCTTACCCATTTGAATAAGAAAGGCATTTATCTCTAGAATATCAAAATAAATAAAAAGACTTATACTCTTGAATTTATTATAATATAATAAGGTATTCACTGTTGTATTATGTTTTCTCTTAACCCACCAGTTTGGAATAACAGGCAAAAATTTAAATGAATTCATATCCTAGATTTGTCTATGTCAAAGACAAAATGTTAGCATTTTTCAATAATATATATCAAAATAAACTCACAGAGAATGTGATCATAAAACATAACAATAGATTTCAAATGGCATACTTTATCTTATTTATTTGAATTTTAGATTAAATGTTCAATTTTATAACATAGAGAAGTTGTAATAAAAGCTGTGCTTTTTTGTTTTCATTATATATTTTTTGCTGTAACTGGCACATATTTTATTTTTATCCTAGACAAAGAAGAGTCTCTTGAATAATATGCTAAATAATAGCAACCTTTTCTACATCATCTTCCCATGACTGGATGACACATGTAGTGTGCTCAGCCACAGTTAAGATCTGCTAGAGAAGTGCACCAGTGGTAGTATTCAACTTATTTTATTCTGGGACAATAAAATGTCCTTCATTTAGGAAAAAAGATGACTTGAATTGCATGGGAAATTTTAAAGATCATATTTTTTTTGGTTAATTGTATCAGAAACCATGTGAAACATGATACTGCAGAGGGAGGGAAACAACAGGCTCATTTTCATTTTGTTCTCCTGTATAAATTAAAATAGAGAGATAGGCAGGTGCATCTGTGAAGGCAGCCATGCATCCATTAGCAGCTCACCTTCATAGAGGAACAGGGGGAAAACAGGACAGACATTTTGCTCAAGAAAGAAAGTGCTACTGTATAGAATCCCTGTGGAAAGGTAAATAAATGCCTGCAGTATGCTTTCATTTCCTCACTTCTAGTGACCCTCAAGTTGAGAGATGGTATTTGCCAGAGAAAGCCAAGATGCTCCAGTGTATGGAGTTTTTTTTCCCATTTTTTCCAGCTTAGTGACCTCTGTCCTCACTTATTTTCCCCTTGACCCTGTAAGTGGCAGCGGGAATAACTCACATTAATGTTTCAGATTCTTTGTGTGCTCAAACAAATGTTTCTAATTGTTTCTGTAAGAGGGATCACCCTTGGCCACCTCTCCTCCAGAAGCTGCCCAGGTTTCACTACAGATTTGCTTTAAAATCCCAAGAATTATGGATATCCATGCTATTAAAATATATATTTAATGATGATCTTTTCCATAGAATACTGATGTTCTAATAATTGTCACGTATTTTATAACTTAAATTAAAATCTCCATCTATATGCACAGACTACAAAGCAGTAAGTGAGCCACCACAGAGAATTCTCCCAGGTTGTCTGCAATTAGTCTTAAGGACCCTGCGAATATCCACTCTCAAACCCTTTTCTCTGTTCCCAATCTGCTGTTCATCTAAAGTAAGAACTGTAAATCACATGATGACCAGAAAGAGATAAAAGGGATTATCTTGACAGCTTGTGTTTCCCAGTAAAGCTAGGCTAGACTGTCAAGTGCTGGGCTTAGAACCTATGTAAGCTGTCTCTTTCCTCTCTTACTTCCCATATCTGGGCAATTACTGCCTTTTTGGTGCTTTGGCCAAGCAGACTGTCAATTCGGTACAGCAATTCCACTCTAGACCAGGCAGCTGATAACTGCATTCTTCTAGAGACCTTCCTGCTTGCTTCTTGCTTCCCACTAAACCATTTTCCATGTAGTGTCTTAATAAATAAAATAAGGTAATTACATACTTGTGTATAAAAGTACCCATGGTTCCTTGTGGCATTTGTAATTCAATCTGATATATTTAGCATGGTTTACACGATTCACTTTTCTTCTTTTTTTTTCAGGATTTCTGACTAGATTTCCTATAACAAAACCCCAAAAGATGCTTTATTTTTTCCATTGCACACTTTTGACTTCTTTGTCAAAAATTATATGTTTATAGGTGTGTGGGTTAATGTCAGGGTCTTCAATTCGATTCCATTGGTCCACATGTCGGTTTTTATGCCAATACCAAGCTGTTTTTATTACTGTAGCTCTATAGTAGAGCTCGAAGTCAGGGATTGTGATGCCTCCAGAAGTTGTTTCATTGTACAGGATTCTTTTGGCTATCCTGGGTTTTTTGATTTTCAGTGGTGGACTATATTCTGTTATATTAAATAAAATCTTTCCTCTTTAAAAAAAAAACAAAAGAATAGGAATACTATACAAATTGTTAGGATCTTTACATAAATACCAGCCCTCCTGAAAAGAAACAATGTAAAGAAATAGCTAATTGTGAATGGTTGTATGTCAGCTTCTCTGAAGCATGAGAAACATGCAAGTTTGGCCTACTGTAGAACTGGCCATTCCCTTCCCTTGTCTCATACTGGCACAATCCATCCTGTCCTCTGGTGACAGGAAGGTCACCCCTCCCATGCTCTCTAGGACCTGTTTTGGGGACAGGTCTTAGTGCCCTTCTACATGATGTTTCTCAAGTTCCTTCAGCTCAAATAGTCAGTCTGTCAAGGGGCCATATGTTGGGTGGTCTAGCTTAAAGCTCATCAAAGGCCTGCTGCATGCCCAGCACATCTTTTTACACACGACTGCTCAGCTTCTTTAAGCTTCCCTTTTCCCAGACTGGGCATCTTGGCACATCCCTCTTTGTTCACTCATATAGTGAACTCTATCAGCCCTCTAGTGTAGAGTCACAGTTTGAATATCTTCTCCTCAGGGACCTTTCCTGAAGCTAAAAATCCCAGCACTTTAGGGTATATTTCTTCATAACTTTTTATCAAAACTGAGATCTACTTTGTATATATGAGTTTAATATTTTAAATATTTCTCTGATTAGACTGTGAAATTAATAAAGATGTAAATATTATCTATCCTACCCTCATGTCCACTGTTTTTCCCTTCACACACTAAACACTTTACAAAACAACAGATTTCATTATTAAATACTTTCAACTAATTAATTAAATTTTCCCAGCCCAATCACAGTTTCCCTCCCCTCCCTCCTTCCCTCCAAGTCCCTCCCCCACAACTTTCCCTCCACCCATCCACTCCTCCTTCTTTCTCTTCAGAAAATGGCAGGCTGCCCATGGATATCAACCAGCCATGGCATATCAAGTTGCAGTAAGACTAGGTATCTCTTCCCCTATTAAGGCTTCCAAAAGAAACCCTTAGGAGGGAAGGGTCCAAGTAGCCGGTAACAGAATTAGAGGCAGTCCTTGTTTCCACTGTTAGGAGTCCCACAAGATAACCAAACTACACAACTGCAACATATATGCAGAGGGCCTAGGTCAGTCCCATGCAAAGTGTCTGCTTGTCAGCTCAGTCTCTGTGAGCCCCTAGGGGTCCCAGGTTAGTGATTCTCTGTGTTTCCTTGGTGTGTCATTGGCTCCTCAGATGCCACAATCCTTCCTCTACTTCTTCCACAGGATTCCCTAATGTCCACTAATGTTTGGCTGTAGGTCTCTGTATCTGTTTCCATTAGTCATTGGGTGAACCCTCTCAGATAACAATTTGGTTAGGTAACAATCTATGAGTAGAGAAGAATATCATTATGAATCATTTCATTGACTTTTTTTTTTAAATTGCCAGTCATGTTTTGTTCTATCCTAGGTATCTGGGCTGTCCAACTTCTGGGTCCTGGCCCTCTAGGCAATGTCAGGGGTGGGGTTCCTCTTATGGTATGGGTCTCAAGCTGGACCAGTCATTGGTTGGGTACTCCCGTAATTGCTGTGCCACCTTTACACCAGCTCATCTTGTAGGTAGGGTAAATTGTAGGTCAAAGGTTATGTGGCTGGGTTGAGGTCCCATTCCCTCCACTGGAAGCCTTGTCTGGTTTGAGAAGGTGGCTAGTTCAGGCACTGTATCCCCTGTTACTAGGAGTCTTAGCTAGAGTTACTGTTAGGAATTCCCAAAAGTTTTTGTTGCACTATTTATTAAATATTTTGATATCATGAAGATTTGAAATATAACTATCATTAAAACAAAAAAATTATTTGGTTTTTTGTTGTACATCCATTGTTTTGTACTTTGAATTATTTTGAAGTTATGACAGCAATTGTCTTGAGGAAAAGTCATGGAAAATAAACTGTTTAAATGTAAATATTTTATAATAAAACTGTTGTGGAATATTAGTTGAAGATGTGTTACATTTGCTTAACAATACTATGGAATATTTGTTTAATGATGCCAAAGATATGTTGCATTCTTTTGTGTTGCATTTGTTTAACTCTGTGGAGCTGTCTTGCTTTGCCTGTCTAAAACACCCGACTGATCTAATAAAGAGCTGAATGGCAAATAGCTAGGCAGGAATCAGGATAGTTTGGACTGGCAGGCAAAGAGAATAAATAGGAGAAATCTGGAAAGAGAAGATCAGGGAGCAAAAGGAGAAAGAGAAGAGGACTCTAGAGACCAGCCACCCAGTTACACCACAAGTCATGGATTAAGAAGTAAAGAAAGGTATATAAAAGGTAAAAGCCCAGAGGCAAAAGATAGACAGAATAATTTAAGAAAAGCTGGCCAGAAATAAGCCAAGCTAAGGCCAGGACTTCATAAGAAAGAATAAGACTCCATGTGTGTATTTGGGAGCTGGGTGGTGGCCCCCAAAGAGTAAAGAGAAAAGAGTAAACAAAACAACAACATCAAACCAATGCAATTTCTAGGAAAGCAATAATATGACACCACTACATTTTATTATATTTCTCAAAAAAAATTAGTTAATATGGATTATATCTGAATGTTTAAATAAAACTGATATATCAGAAGAAAATCACCTGCAATTCAAATAACATGTACAACAGGTCATTTCAATCTATGGCAAATTTTTGTATAATTGGTTCAAAATTTTAATAATTAAATAATAGATTTTGATGACATCCTTCTTATCAGTCACAAAGAAAGTGTATGATTAACTACTGTGTTTATCATGGGACATAATCTGCATATCTAATGAGCATAAAATACTTGCTCTCTATAAATTTTTGTTTGTTTTTGAAACAGAGTTCCACTGTGTATCCTTGGCTGGATTGGAACTTACTATACAGACCACACTGCCCTTGAACTCATAGATATCTGGCTACCTCTGCTTCCCAAATGTTATAATTAAAGGCATGTGCCACCATGTCTAGCATTAAATATAAATTTTAATCATTTTTTAGTATAAATGAATATATAAATCAGGAGAGATGTAAATTTATTTATTGTACCCATGAAAATTAGCAAGTAGAAATATTCTGCTAAATTAATTAACATAGTTCTGCAAAGCCCATTCTAAACTCTATACACTTAAATGATTCATCCCTACTAGCTAGCTTTCATTGTGCCAGAAGGTTTTAATTATTCTTTTAAGGAAAAAAGAATTCAACAGTCTTATCCAGCTATGAACTCTGTTAGCCAAACTAGTGACTGTACTATCAAGATATGTACACCAATGCATAGTGCCATGAATGCTATGATGTGATGGGAGTAACCAGCTACTTTCTGGATGGATTTAAAGCCTGCTTCACAAGACAGAAATCATGTCTGGTACAGCAAACTAGACACAAATTCATGACTTGCTAGGTCATAGGTCCCATGGGTGAAGCTAATATTATTATTCTTGTAAATGGACCTAATATTAATCTGTCTTATACTTTATACTTCAATTTGTTTTTACCTTTATACTCACATATTAGTACATCTCTCATCTTTCATCAGATAAGTTTATTTTTTCAGTAGATGTTAGTAGTATAGAAACAAATCACTAATCATTGGGCAAAGAATTAGTGGCTGTGGAATACCCAACTCTATATGAGATATCATTTCCTCCAAAACTTCAGGGATCGACACAGAATGTGGATCAGAAAGAGAGATAGGTAGAAGACATGTGCAGAGAACATTATTATATGGAAATTATAGGGTGGTTGCACACACTCACTCATAGCAGCTATGTCTGCATGCACCAGATCAAGCCAATCAAAATTCCAGGATTGAGAGAGGGAAGGCTAATGAAGTGCCATCTCTATTGGAGAAGCTATTTGTACCTGATGGCTACTGGGCAGGAAGAGTCCGTTTTCTTCAGGGATATGACCACAGAGAGGCCACCTGTGTTAGAGTAAACAGTTTCACACCCTTGTACATACAGGCAGCACTGAGAGTAGTCAATGGGTTTGAGAGAGAGAAAGAGAGAGAGTACATGATTTGGGGAGGGCAAATGTAAGGGTAAGTGAGGAATTGGAAGGGAGGGAGTGCGGTGTATTTGATTAAAATACATCATATGCATGTATGGATTTTCAATTAAAAATCTACAATGTTATTAAAACATAAAACTAAATAATTATTAAGCAAAAATATATTTAATGAATTTCATAAATATATTATATATGATAAATGCAGCTTAAAGAGCTATCATTTTAAAAATCTTTTTGTGTATATGTTTGTGTGTATGGTATGTGTGGTGTGCATGGGTGTGCTTGTACTTTTTGGAAGAATACCCCAAGGATATCTAAATAACTTATCACAATTCCTCCCAATATTGTAAAATTCTCTTTGGGGCTAAGGTGGGCATCTGTGTTTCTATGATAATCACTTTTAAATATCCCATGTGAAGTGTTTCTTTAAAAATGTAACTAAAAGTGCAAGTTAGATGCCTAAAAGAAATGGGATTACATCATTTGAGAAACTTTCAAGGTATGTTTTAATAATGAAACACACCCAGACATACAGTCTTATTAAATTGCTTCTGTATACTAAGGCTTTAATTCCCCACAAACACAAAAGTTTATGATACTGGATGCTAACAGTCTGCATTTTACATGCTGATTAGAAGCTGACCATGCTTGTGTTCATTATGAAGGTATAGATGAACAGAAATTTGTCTTGCTAAAAGTCAAGTTAATTTTCATAGCACAAACATACACTTGCATATTTTATATGATCGATTATTAGTACATTAAAGATTCACATTTACCAAGTGTTACTGAATGTAATCAGCTAATGCAATTTATAAATAAATAAGGTCTTTTATTTTTTCTTAGAAAGCATGTATTTTCATATTTTACTTCCATGTCACATACTTTACTTTCAACTTTCTGAAGCTCAAACATTAAGCCTTCATACAAAAACCCAGTTTGATAAATCTTGACAGGTGATAAAATAAGTTTTACTTTAAATAACTCACTGCCTCTATTCATTGGTATCAAATAGACTTCACTACAAAATTCCTAATATATAAAATTGTCACTCATGTCCAAAGAACTTTCTCCTGTTATCTAAATCTTTTTCTTCACCATATTCTTAAATTCATTGAGAGCCATATATGAAACTGTATCAAATGGCTCTCTTTGTATAATCCATCCAGAATTAACTTTTTGATGGAAAATATTGCTTATTTTCCTCAAAATTTATGGTAAAATATCCAGTAATTTATCCCAATTTCTTGTTTTAAAATCTACACACTAGCAAACAATGAAACAAAAGTAACTAGCTGGAATTTTTCCTGTGTCCTGCCCAGTCCTGCAACCACTCAGATCCAAGTAAACACAGAGAGGCTTATATTATTTTAACTGCTCAGCCTTTAGCTCAGGCTTATTACTGACTAGCTCTTACACTTAACTTAACCCATAATTCTTATCTATGTTTAGCCACATGTCTTGGTACATTTTCTCAGTTCTGCCTTGTCATCTTGCTTCCTCTGTGTCTGACTGGTGACTCCTGACTCAGCCTTCCTCTTCCCAGAATTCTCCTTGTCTGCTTATCCAGCCTATACTTCCTGCCTGGCTACTGGCCACCCAGCATTTTACTAAACCATTGTACAAGGGCATTATTCCACAGCAAGTAACATTATTATTATTATTATCATTATTATCATTATTATTTGCTTTGATTAAAAGGGGACGAAACTTTATTGGATAACTGCTGCAGACACTTTTATATAACTTTAAGCTACCTATTAAGAGAGACATAAACATGCAGCATTTAATCTTTCAAGAACAAAATGATGGGATGGTACAAATCTTTCAGATCTTTAAATATGTACAAAGTGGACTTTGAATAATTTTTCATTCAGCTGCAGTATCCCATGTTGAGACATACTTGGCTACCTTCGGGACAGCTCAAAGGCAACAATGGTCAGTTTAATGAACAACATCAGCTTTTGGCCTCAGTGTAGAAGTGAGATTTTCAGAGTACAGATTTAAGAGTGACAAAATACTTTGATGTTTTATATGCTGAGAATCTGATTATTAGTACCTTTATTGAAAAGATGTGTCTAAGAAGTAATCCATCCAATTCCATTTGGATGGTCAGCTCCTCTCACCTGTCAGTCTTAACCAAACTCTACCCTCCAACCCCCATGTATCTCTCAATACTTTATGTCTGAGGCTAGATCACCAAACAGACATTATGAAAATGTCAGTTTTACAAACTTAATTTTGCTGTTGTTTTAAGTCAATTAATAAAAATGGAATCAAGTCTTTAATTCATGAGGATCTATCATATTAATATTTAAACTAAAGATGCAACCACCACATATTTTCAAAGGAAAGGTTTATAGAGACATCTTAGCTCAGTTTTACATGGTGGCACCTATTGCCATTAACAGTTTTTTAGATCTTAAAAAAATTATTCTTTTATTATGCTACATATATACATTACATTCCTACTACAGTTTCCCCTACAGCCATTTCTGCAAGTCCCCTCATCTCCCCTCTTCTCAAGATCCATACCTCCTCCATTTTTCTAATTTCCAGAGAGAGAGAGAGAGAGAGAGAGAGAGAGAGAGAGAGAGAGAGAGAGAGAGAGAGAGAGAGAGAGAGAGAGAGACGGCCTGCAAGGGACATTAACTGAACATGGCATAACAAGTTATAATACGACTAGGCACAAACTCTCATAGCAAGTCTGGACAAGGTGGTCCAGCAGGAAGAACTGAGTCCCAAGTGCTGGCAAAAGTGTTAGCTATAGCCCACTCCCATAGTTAGGACTCCCACAATAACACAAAACTATACAACCGTAACACATATGCAGAGGACCTAGCTCAGACCCACACAGGGCCTGTGATTGTTGCTTCAGTCTCTGTGAGCCCCTATAAAAATCCCACAGAAATGGGGAAAGGATTCTAGGAATCAGAGGGGTCAAGAAAACCACATGACTTTAGATTTCAAGTAGCCCCTAAGTTTGAAAAGTAGCCTAGTTTCCCATTCTGCAGCTGAATTTACAGGGTTGTCTCAAATCAAAACTAAAGAAAAGTCAACAAGCCTTTATTTCAGAATCTTTAGGCAAGTAATGCAATTTTTGAAACTAACATTTTTTTTTTGCTCAACCTCTTTTGTTATTATAAAGATACACTTTACATTGAAACAACAAAGGAAAAAAATGAGCAAAGTTGTTATTGAATTCTTGTATCCTAGGATTCCTACTGCTTTATCCACACCAGACAAGTTATTGTCTAAGTCTTTTTTCTTTGCAGTCCCTTTCTTTTCCCCACCTTCCTCCATTGTTAACTCTGGCCTCTGGCGTCTGTGTGTATAATTTTAAAATGAGTTAAGATAGATTTAGGAATAAAAAGCACATTCTAAATCTATGTGTGTAGTAATTATAATCTTACCATCAACTCACAGGTTGGGAGTTCAAATGCAAGTTCACCACCCTGAGACCTAGAGAAATACAATACAAACCATGCTGTTAGTATTGACATTTGATTTTCAATAAACAAAAATCATATTAATGATCCAATAAGTGTAATTTTATGAAATATTAATGTACATTTAACTTAATGTTTTTAACTATACTTTTGTCAGAACTAGCATCACTCTATTCACATGAAATTATTGATATTTAACAATCATTCCTTTAATTTGAACTGTTTAAGGCAGAGATTATAGATAAGCAGAACACCTGTACAGTCTTTCTTCTCATGGGCCTGGGAGAGATGGATACATTTGCACACATAATGCACTCTGCAGATGGAATTCTAGAGGGTAAACAGCACTCATTCTTTACCAATGCCAATATATATGTTTATATAGAGATTCATAGAAAATATGGCATGCACACCATCAATGTGATTGCAATAATGTAATCCTATTCTACACTTTCTGTTTTAACTGCTGGAGAATATAGAATTCCACATGAAAATAAATGTATAGTTATAAAATTGCAATCTTATTCTACATTTGCTGTTTTTTGTCTTGTTTTTGTTTCACTTTTTGTTTGTTTTGTTTTGTTTTTAGTGAGACAGGGTTTCTCTGCGTAACAGCTTTGAGTATCCTGGAACTCACAGAAATCTACCTGCTTATCTCCCAAGTGCTCGGATGAGTGCCATGCACCACCCCCTCCAGAGTTACACAGAGAATATAGAACTCCACATGACTACCAACGTTTCATATCATATTTTGAAGACTGTTTCATATTTCATAGTGTAGAAGCTATTTGAAGTCATAGAAATGTATGACCCTATCTAATTTTATTGTCTTTAAGTCTCTTGGCTATGATCACTCGTGGCATTATTTGATAGATGATACAGCCTTTGTAAATGCTTTATTATTTTAATGTAGCATATTAACTGACAATCATTATTAATCTTTAAAGTTTACTTACTTCCAGGTTGATGCTTTTTGATGAGAATAAAAATAAAAGTGAAAATTCAATCTCTTCTCAATGAGGAAAAGTGTAGTGTTTAGAAACCCTTCAGAAATTCAACAATGTGCTATAGCACGTGTCTAGTTAACTACAATAAAAGTTGATAAAAATAGAAACAGTAAAAGAAGCACTGCCATGTTGGCTGCTTAATGGTTAGTATTAGTTTGGAGAATATATTTTCCCGAGGTACTAATGTACTAAGGTGTTAAAGCGCAATACTGTAAATGGAACCATTGACTATGACAAATGAGTATTTAGCACTTTAGCAAGGGTTGTCATATGTGAAAATGAGGGTTTCGTTGAAAAGAATAATGGGGAAATATAATAAAATGCCACTGTCATGTAGATAAAAATCAACACATCAAAATTTGATTTCTTCTTTATGTGTGTTTGGTGTGTGTGTGTGTGTGTGTGTGTGTGTGTGTGTGTGTGTGTGTGTACAAATGAGTGCACTCAAATGTATATATGTGTGGGAAGATTAGAAGTGAACCTGGGGTTCCTCAGTGGCCAGACCCTTCTGTTTTGTTGGTGGTGGTGGTGGTTGTTTCTATGACAAGGTCTCACAATTGACTGGAACTTGCTTCTTAGTGAGCCTCAGGGGTACACCTGTCTCTCCTTTCCCGGTGCTGGGATTATAAGTGTGTGCCAGCACATTGACCAGTTTTATGTGAGTTCTGAGGATCAAACTCAGGTCCTCATACTGGCATAGGAACCATTTTTCCTACTAAATAACCTGCCTAGCTGGCAGCCTTGCTTTCTTATTTTGTAAGGTGAAATGCATACATGGAGTGCAATCCTTAATAACAAATGCTCAGAAAAATCTCAGCTGAGGTCACTGGATAAATTGGTGGCAGAGATAGGAAGTATTCAAAATTTTTGATTCTTGATGTACTGTGTTGAACTCCAGTCTCTGGCCTTTGCTACTGGCCTCCCTATTGCCAAATTGGTAGGCTCTGTTCACCAGCATCCCATAGATGCTTTCACCATTTTTTCTCTTTACAAGCCACAAAGCACATTAATCTTTTAAATACTACAGACTCATCTTTCAAGTATGACCCCATTGCCACTGTCACTGCAGGAGGAAGAAGCAAGAAAAGCATTGTTGACATATACTTACTATTGACATTTGTTAAGGAAAATCTTCTCCTGCACAAAAATTCACCTAATAGGACTCAAAGTACTTAACCTCCAAAAGTCAACTCTCAGTGGCCTTGTTTCTTGCTCTTCATTTTTATTAGCAGATATAATAAGTTAAATTTTGGGAACACAATGTCTTCAATTAGGGTTTCAGGGTTTCTATTACTGTGACAGAACATCATGACCATAAAGCAACTTTGGGGAGGGAGGGATTTATTAAGCTTACACTTCCACACTGAAGTTCACCACTGAAGGAAGTCAGGACAGGGACTCAAACAGGTCAGGATCCTGGAGGCAGGAGCTGATGCAGAAGTCATGGAGGGGTGCTGTTTACTGGCTTGCTTCCCCTGGCTTGCTCAACCTGCTTTCTTGTAGAACCCAGGACCATCATCCCAGGGATAGTACCACCATAATGGGCTGGGACCTCCCCCACTGATCACTAATTGAGAAAATGCCTTACAGCAGGATCTTATGGAGGTATTCCCACAACTGAGGCTTTTTCCTCTCTGATGACTCTAGCTTGTGTCAAGTCTACCTTGTGTCAAGTCTAGCTTGTGTCAAGTTGACCCACAGAACTAGTCAGTATACACAATAAACCATTGAGGTGGTAGAATAAACATTTAGCTAAAACCAAATATGATCATGCCTGAATAAGCTGAATGATTATACAAATAAAAATATTGTTATTACTATTTTATTTTTATAAACTGAATGTCAAGCTTTAATATTTGGCATTATAATGAAGAAATAATAATTCCTTTTTAATGTCATTTAGCAGTATCATATGCTAGATTCCTCTTTCAGGCACTGTGTTACATATTTTCAATTTTAAATGGAAGCTTTTAACTGAATAACTGAATTTAAATATAAAAATTACATGAGATTTATGATCTCTAGCTACATCTAGAATGTGTATTTGAGTTTGAGACACTAATAAAAATCCAAAGGCCATCTTTGTCTGTATTACTGACATTATTATATTGATTAGATATCACAGGGATGTGCATTGTAAATCACTACTCAGATTTACATTTAGAGATTCAGAAATAATATCAAAAGCATCTGATAAATTTGTCTTCCAAGGTTAAATCCAAGTCAAAAAATGATTTCAGGCATGTACAACATCTAATGTCAAAGTGTGGCTCGCTCCAAACAATTTATATTTTTTAATGATTTGTAGGGTTAGACTCTGGCAAAGATATGAAATGCTGTGATGTATTTAAACAGCAAAGAGACAATCTAACATGACATGAATAAATAATTATGTTTAGAAGAGGTATTTGTGAATAAGGACCAGTTATTAAACTAATAGTGCCATTTGCAGAGTTTTATCCTTGATACACTTCAGGAAATTTCATTTCACATAATATTCTAACAATATGACCTTATCATGCACCACTCTCCTTTGAGCTACTTACATTTGGAAGTTCAAGCACTTCACAGAGCACTATGCTAAGAAATGATTGTCAACTTAAATATATTACTGGAAATTTTATAAATATAATAACCAAAATCTATCAGGTTAAAGAAGGAATACTTTAGTGTTAAACTGTGACCAAGTAATACAGCCTAGCACTTTAGTTAGTTATTCTAGATAATATAAACTTTCAGAGAACACATGAAATTTCCCCAGAAGCATGTATAATATTCTATTCATTTCATCTCATCTCCACATAATCTTGCTATTTTTAACATCATATGAATAGAAAGGCTAAAGAGGCTAACAAATGTATCCAAGGGCACACAGCCAATAAGTGATAGAGATGAGTTTCAATCAGAATCTCTCTTAGTCCATAATGAGATACAACATTCAGATTTTAAAAAAGTGTGTGTGTGTGTGTGTGTGTGTGTGTGTGTGTGTGTGTGTGTGTGTGTGAGAATGTGGGTGCCTACGATTGTCAGAAGAGGCCATCAGATTCCCTGCAGTTGTAGTTAAAGGTACTAACTACACTGTGGTCCTCTGGAGGTGGAGAACATGATAAAACACCTCTCTAGCACTCGATTCTTTTAATGAGGAAGTATGCAATAAAACACAGCTTCCATTTTAATCTCTTTAAGAAGAACTTAAGTTCACAACTTCAAGAGGCATAGACGCAATGAAATACTCTTCAGCTGTTGAGAAAAAAATGAAATCACAACCTTTTCAGGTAAGTTGATGGTAGTAGGAAAAATCATATTGAGAGAGATAATCCAGAGCCAAAAAGACAAACATATCATGCTCTCCACAATCTGTACTTCCTTAGCTTTAAATGTGTTTATTGTAACCTGGAATAACTAGCATCAAGGAAAATAAAGGTGACCAAGAAGAAGGAGCAATAGATAGGGGAAAATCAGGGTATAATTATTTGAAGGAGAAAATAGGGAAAGAGTGAGGGGGATTTACTTAGGTATGGGGAAGGAAATAAACAAAGAAGAAAGATGGAAGAGAGTAAACTGACAGCAATGAAATCTGGAAAATCCATAAGATACAATATTATTATATATTTCCCTAAAATTACATTATAATACATATACCTCTCTATATGCATATACATATATAGTTTTAAGAAAATTTTTTATCTGGACTAACATTGTTCCCTCCAAGAAAAATAAACTATCGAACAAAATCCCAACATCAGACACAACAAGTCCCCTTTGAGTTATTGATCAAGGTTCTCCAAGAGATTCTCAAAACACAGTCTATTACTATTACTTTTGCTTGCCTCCCAGAACTGGAAGGTATGGCCTATGTACTCAGACACAGGGCCTAGAGGATATGAACTGGAACTGACCTGAAAACCTTCTTCCTAAGGACTAGCTTTCATGATATCAGGGAACGGAAACAAATAATAGTCCTACCCAGCTATAATCTCCATGGCTCCATGGACCACATCACCAACCAGCATGACACAATAACCCTAAGGGTGCAATAGTGCCAACCACACTTGGTGGTAACCAAAAGCTCTCTATTCTGACCTAGGGCCTGAACAGCAGGAGTGAAATAAGGCCTGGTAATGGAACCCTAGCCAACTGCTAAGCACAAGTGAAATCATATATCTCGGAGGAGCACCTACAATGGCCACTTGCTAAACCAGCATAATTCCTAACTACATACTGAATTTTTATCTCTATATCCACAATAGAAGTAGCGATCATCCATTATCAAAGAAGTTTCTCTTTGAAACAGAAGGAGACCATTACAGAAAACCACAGTCAATCAAAATATAGAGAACAAGACATTCTATGGTTCCCAGTCTCCAATGATCCACCTACAGCACACTTCCTGAATTTAGGACTCAGGGACACTTGCAGAAGAGGGAGTACAAAGATTGTAAGTAAGAGTCTAAGAAACAGGAAGTTTGTTATGAGATTGTGTTGACTAGAAATGTCAAGAGGTTACACCCAAAAAGTCTCATTAACATGGCTACCTAAACAAGAACTTAACAATATTGACACCAGTGGACATATGAATAAGGAAAGGGGAAAGCTCACGGAGCCTCAACTCCAGACAATGAAATACAGGCAACTGGGGAATGAGGAGAACAGGAGTAATCATCTTCTCCAGGGAAAAACTCTCCACTTGGTTATCTAATATAAAGTGTTCAGTCCTGACATGGTATACATTCAAGTAACATTACATACCCTGAGCAGGCTGTATTTATATCTTTAGGAATATGTGTATGTGTAACAATAAGTTTTTTATTGTTTTTATTTTTTACTAAGAAAATTGTTATTCAATTTACATACCAATCACAGATTCCCCCTCCTACCTCCTCCCACATCTCCAGCCTCCCTGCCGCACCACCCCCTGCTGCAGCACCCCCCCTCATTCCCTACTACAAGAAGGTAAGGCCTCCCATGGAGAGTCAGCAAAGCCTGGTATATTCAGTAGAGGCAAGTCCAAGCCCCTTCCCCTGCCTCAAGGCTGTGTTATATGTTCTACCATAGAGAGAGAGTAAGCAGGATAGAGGTAAGAAGGAGAGAAATCATCTTTTGCAAAAACAAACAAATAACACAAAGCAAAAATCAAGTCGAGACATGACTAAACCCCCAATTTCAAAGTAAACCATCAGAAACTGTGGATGAGTTCTAAAGTTTCCAGTTCAAAGTGCTAATACATGATGATAAACTTTAAGGTACACTGCCCTGTAGTGTCTGACTGGTCAAATGCTGAATGCACACTATGCATTATTTATCAGACATGTATTATTTTTTTAGATTCTGACAATAAAAATTTTATAATGCCTAATATTTTATAAAAGATGTAAATTTTATATATGAATTATTTTGACATGGGTTATCAAAACACTTTCTAAAAATATAAATAATGACTTTAAAATGAAAAACTTTGAAATCTTACTTTCTTCAAGACTGTCAAGCTTATCTCAGAAGCACAGCTCTTTTTATCTTTACAGGCAATGTGTTTGAGAGGAAAGTCAAATGCTGCTCTGAAATTCCGCATGTTGTAAGTTCTCATTAAATTGCTAATAAATACCTAAATGCTACAATTGGAACAATCGCTGGATGCAGTCCAAAAAGGACAGATGTCCTCCTTCGGGTGCAAGATTTTACCTGTGTCCACACTGCCTCAATGTCTTTCCAGAGCACATCATTTTGTTTTACAAATCAGGTTTTAGATACAGGAAAAGTTGGAGTGCTAGGCAATCTACCAAGTCATCTTGTTGTTAATCAGTGTAAATCTGGCATGGATCTCTCAAATGGTATAGAATGACAATTCAGTAATTATTCAATTACTCAATGAATACTGACTGATTATTTCCTGCTATTAGTACAATATTAGTAAACGTGAGCCTGAAATGTGGATTACACAAGGTACGGTTTGATAGATTTAAAGTTTTGCGATTGATATGTTTAAAGATTTGTGTCCTGATTGCCACCATAAAAAGCTACTAGAATTCTCTTTGCAAAGTGTTTAATATCCCCCCATGGATATCAATCTGTCAGGTGTTGTAGAGCCTGGTTTAATTCATCTTTGCAGTAAGACAACACCTGATTTTAACAAGCTTTATAGGGTATTGGAATAAGAGAGTGATCCATAGTCTTGTTTTGTGAGATTAGGTTCTGGCAATGGCATTCATGTGGAAGTAAACTGTCATAGAATGTGGGAAGTGCTGTTCTTATAATCCTTCCTCTGAATGTCTGGCCAGGTTCTAGGTCCTGCTGCCCCTCTATAACATTGTGACATTTCAGTCTTGCATAGTTTTTTTTTTTTCCCCTTCAGGGAAAAAGAGGATTGAGTATAAAAACAGAAAGTACATTGTTTTCATATCCTTTCTTTTTTCTTTTTAGTTTTCAGGACATACAGGGTGACTGACTAGACCAGGATTCCTTGTGTACTCTCTACATTCTTACTCTCTCTCCTTTTCCTTCCCTCTTCCTCTCCCACTTTTCTCTGTGTTTGCTTCTCTCTCTTCCACAGTGCCAAGGATAGAACTCAAGGCCATTGACAGACTCCACTGTTGTCTATCAGTAAGCTCCAGGGTGTCTTTCTCAAACATAAAAAAATTGTTATAAAATTGGGAGATGGCAAGGAGTGTATAAGGTTCTGAAAATACAGAGTTGAATGTTTTACCAGTACCACAAAGGGATGAGTTTTATAATATGAGGATTATATTTCAGTAACAGCATGTTTTTAAAGTGTCTCTGTTCACTCTGCTAGTTTGATTTTATTTCTGAAGTAATTTAAGTAAGATTTATTGTTCTAAAAATTAATCGTGATATATATTCTTTAGAAGACTGAAAATTGAATAGGTTAACATCTTACTATAGAGTCACATATTGATACTCATTTTAGAGAAACATAGATAAATAATAAAATGACAGTCTTTTCTATATTTTAAAATCTACAAGTAAAGAGGTGATACAAATCACGAATCTCTTCAGGTTTTTGGAAGGATTTTAGAAATTAAAAACTCTTCATAAAAGACTATACCTAAAATGCAAGATATAAACTCTCGGAAGGTGTTCTCTATAAAGGTGATAGGCTAATGTTTATATATTAGCTAGTTGCCCATTTGGTGCCTTTGCTGTCCTGACAAGATATCCAATTTTTAACTATGCTCACAAAATTGAAAATGTCAGAACTTCTAAATAACATTTATTTTCATTAACATTATATAAACTGATATACTAACTAAAAGATTATTGGTGTCAAAATCGTACAAAAAGTAATGAACAATATAGTTTTGGTATGGAGAGTTAATGTCTCAATACTAAATATATATATCCTTTTATGAACAGCTTTTCAATTTTTTTGTTGTTGTTTGGGGACTTTTCTTGGAGATTTTAAGCAGCTTGCTGGAGATATAGCTCTATGATTAAGAGCATATCTATGCTGCTCTGTCTGAGGACCCATTTTGGTTCCCAGGACATTTATCAGGCAGCTCACAACCTCTCTAATCCAAATCCATGGAACCTGATGTTCTCCTCGGGACCTTTTAGATAGCAGCACACAAGGTACTGCAAACATAAATACAGTAAATAGCTATTTTTTAAATTTACCATTATTTTGCTAAGAAATGGTTGTCCTAGTGAGTTGTCTTACATATTCCATTTCAGTTGATCCTCTGTCCCCTTACTTCCCTGCCTCCCTTGTACCTCTTTCATCCACAGTTTTAACCTTTTGAATTTTGTTCTGTTGACTTTCCCATTTCTCTCTTTTAAAGTGCCCTATCCCAGTACTTTACTCTAGGCACAAGGTACCTTTCTAGTTTTCTGTCCTTTACCAATATTTACTCCAACCTTGGATATGCATATTAACACTTGGAGGCAAAGATATGCAAATGACATGGAACATAAAATTTTTTTTTTTTTTACTGAGGCAGCATTACCTAGCTTACTATATTTTTTCCAGTTACATCAATGTCTTGCATACTTCATAATGTATTTTTCATCATGTTCTATGTTTTCATTATCTATTTATTTGTTAATGGACATCTAGGTTGATTCTATTTCCTTACTGCTGTGAAAAGAACAGTAATGAACATAGATAAGCATGTATCCTTGTGAATTTATTATTTTTTTTTCAAGACAGATTCTCTGTGTAACAACAGCTCTGGCTATTCTGGAACTTGCTTTGTAGACCAGGCTGGCCTAGAACTCACAGAGATCCATGTGTTTTTGTTTGTTTGTTGTTTTGTTTGTTTTTTGCTATTCCTATCATTGGCTGTTGTTGCTGTTATATATAAAAACTAGTAACAAAACTCAGTCCATGTTTCTCACTCTGAACAAAAAATCAACTTCAGATGCATTAAATCAATCTCTCTGTCTCTGTCTCTGTCTCATCTCTCTCTGTCTCTGTCTCTCTCTCTCTGTCTCTGTCTCTCTCTCTCTCTGGTTTCTCTGTGTTGTTTTGGTGCCTGTCCTTGATCTCGCTCTGTAGTCCAGGCTGGCCTCGAACTCATAGAGATCTGCCTGGCTCTGTCTCCCGAGTACTGGGATTAAAGGTGTCTGCCACCATTGCCCATCTTGCATCAAATATCTTAACGTTAATACCTCAATCCTGTAAGTGCTTGAAGATCACAGAAGCCAAACACTTGAAGATCCAGAAATATATGCAAAAGCCTTTCTGAAATGGACTTTAGTAGCTCAGGAAATAAGGCCAACATTCAACTAAAGTGATCTTATGAATTAAAAAATCTTCCACATTGTAAAGGAAACAGAAATTACAGTGAAGTGATAGCCTGTTGAATAGGAGAAACGCTTTACTTGATACATATCTGATAGAGGATTAATATCTAGAATATCTACATACAACTAAAAATTAAACAACAATATAATCGAAGTTTTAATTATTTTATCTTCTTGCTAATAGCATAAAGGTGCACAAACCACGGGAAATGATGATAGACAAAAAGGAACCAACTCTTTGTACTACTGGAAGGAAGTCAAAACAGTCCAGGGTCTGTGGAAATTAATGGAGGTTTCTCCAAAAACTAAAAATAGATATGCTCTATAAATACCTATCATGCCACTGGGTATTTATCTGAATGACTTCATGTAAGCACTTCACAGACACACTTGCACATCTGTTTATGTAGCATAAATTTCAGAGTGACAAATATTGTATACATTCGCCATTTGGGGTTCCTACATTTTATGTAGTTCCATACAGTCATTTATGTACGTATTTAATAATAGTATAATAAAAGTAAAAGTATTTAGAGGAATGAAGTTGGAATGAATGTGGGAGGAGGGAGGGAGAGGGAGGCAAGTGGATATATGGAGTATGAACAATGTACAATATACAACTATATGAAAACTTTAAAATTTAATTAATATTTTAAAATTTGATGTTGTATAGACTTTATATGATTGACAAGAATAACTTTAATTCCAAATGGACAAATTCAAAGGATCCTCCAAAATGATGTAGGTCAAATAATGACACTATCATAATTTTCCTGAGCTGATGTTGTTTCACATCAAATTGTAGAGCTTAAACACAAACAATATTCATCCCCAAAGCTGCCAAGTTATGGATGGCTACTTATTTGATATGAAATTAAGGCAGTATACTGTAACTGTCAGAATTAATGCCTTGCTTGTTTAATTACTGGAAATTGTCATTTTTGGAAACCCTGAAAAAGGTGGACAAGTTCACACAATTTGTTGAACCTGTATGTAAATTAATAATTGGTAACCATGGCAACATTCATCTTCCTCTCCTTTCCAGAACTGCACCAGCTGAGCTAAGTTGGGAGACTGCCTTTCCGTCACAACCTTAGCTGTAAACCCCTCCCTGCCTAAATATAAGGAGCTCACCATGATTGACAGTGTTGCCCACACATTGCTTTATTTTCAGTGATTGGCCAACTCAGTAAAGCCCTGAAAAGTGACTTCTGTCTGTTCTCTGATGTCTTTGTATTCACCTTTCTTTCTTTCTTTCTTTCTTTTTTTTTTTTTTTTTTTTTCAAGACAGGGTTTTTCTATGTAGCTTTGCACCTTTCCTGGAATTCCCTTGGTAGCCCAGGCTGGCCGTGAATTCAAAGAGATTCGCCTGGCTCTGCCTCCCGAGTGCTGGGATTAAAGGCGTGTGCCACTACCGCCTGGCACACCTTACTTTCTTATCAACTGTTAAATCATAGGTAAGAGCAAGACACACCTTAATACCTTTCACACTTAAATACATACACAGCTAAAATTTTTGCTTTGTTCAAAATACAAATAAAAGTACCATATAGAAGTTTATTTAAATGTATAGAGTTTGGTCCTGGGCAAGTGTTTGTTTGACTAATGTGCTAATTTAGTGGTGAAATGTTTTCATTTGAGAATTCACTACACTAAAATAATCCTTCTATTTAAAAAAAAAATGGATTTCCAGTTTTAGTCTTACAGAGTTGCAGGCTCTAAGAGACTATCCCAGAACGTGGCTGAGAATCATTACTTTAACCATATTGGCAAGTTACACAAGTTCTCTCCCTGTGTCATCATCCCTAAAATGAGAACATCTCAGGTCATGGGGGTTAAGTACCTCCTCGTTTTGTCTCCTCTTCTGTCTCCCTTCCATTCAATTGCACCTCATCTCAACCAGAAGATGGTTCATAAAATCCATTTTGATGTAAAGTTTGGAAATGAAAGATGCTACTTTGTACAATTTATTAGTTCTAATTTTCTACCATGTTTCAGCAGATGTGAAGTACCCTTGCATCCTTGGGATTTCTTCACAATTGTCCAATATGTTCCTGGTGGCACTCAAGTCAAAAGTTTCTGAATCCATGTCACTCTAGACCTTGTTACTAGTATATTCTTCTTTAAAAAATATTTTATGTGTCTGGGTGTTTTACCTGCATGTGTGCCTGATACCCACCAGAGGTCAGAAGGGGGCCCTGGAACCCTTGGAAATGGAGTGAAAATTAGTTGTGACTCTGCATGTGGGTGTGGGAATTGAACTTGTTCTTCTGGAAGAGCAATAACTGCTCTGAGATCTCACATCTCTCTAACCTCTACCTTACACATTTTTTTTAATTTTTTCATTAATTGATTTGTGTGTTTGTTTGTTTATTTATTTACTGCCTTGCCATGGTGTACTATGGAGGTCTGCGGGCAACTTGAAATAGTTCCTTCTTTCCTCATCCCCTGGCCATCTGAGTCCTGTCATTAGGCTTGGTGGCTTGTCACACACTCTTATGTGGACAAAAGTTAAGAATGGAAATAATTTCAGTTTTCATAGTCTCCATTTCTAAAGTACCTGTGCAGCATAATCTATTCTTTTTAACTCTTTGTGTATCTTTTCTTCTTGGATTCTTTCTTTCATCCCTTACTTTTTCTTTTCTTTTCTTTTCTTTTTTTCCTGAGATCTTTTTCTTTTCTTATAAAACTCTATTTCTATTACTTCATTTGGAAGATTTGAAAGATAATTTTAAGCCTCATTTTCCTGCAAAAATCTTTCCTTTGCCATCCCAACTGCTCAAGCTATCTTCCTTTTTCTTATATTTTTGGTTGTATACCTAGCCTTAATGGCTGAGCCATCTTT
Source organism: Peromyscus leucopus (assembly GCF_004664715.2). Classification (NCBI taxonomy): domain Eukaryota; kingdom Metazoa; phylum Chordata; class Mammalia; order Rodentia; family Cricetidae; genus Peromyscus; species Peromyscus leucopus. Next base: position 84,710,602 of record NC_051064.1, read on the forward strand.
CCAGCCCTAAGCCATCTCTCCAGCCCCCATTTTATTGTTAGATAATCACTATATTTTTATATTTTCTATGTGGAAGAATTTTCCTCACTAAACAATTTCTAATGATACTCTACTGAAAATCCGCAATGATGCTGACATCAAAATCCATGCCCTCTTTAGACATAATCTGCCTAGAACATTCAGTATACGCAGACAGTTCTGCAGCCCATCAGTCCTCAGTAGTAGGTAAAGTGTCCACAGATACAGCAGTGTTTAGGGATTTGGAGATGATTACAAGAATGAATGTAAGGATGTACCTTAGAATACTACCATTTTTTCACATATTCTTACTGGAATAAAGCTTTATGTATTTGTTTTCAATTACCATTTTGACAAGGAATTATATCCAAATACCTATTTTTAGATCTCAGTTTAATTCTTGGTTTCAATGTTTCTTTCAAAATGTATTGTTTGTTATCTTTACTTGCATATTTCAAACTTTTTTGAGCTCAAAACATTCTAATGAAAATGTATATATGCATAGTCAAAATTTATTTTGCTATCTGGATTCTTCATTCTGTTACTGACATTTCTCTCAATGTTTAAAAGTTGTATTTTATCTGTGTAGGTATTTAACCTGGAAGCATGTCTGTCCATCACACATGTGCATTGCTGGTAAAGGTCAGAGAACATCAGATCCCCTGCTAATGTAGTTATAGAAGGTTGTGGTCCACTATGTGGGTGATGGGAATCAAACTCTAGTCCCCTGGAAGAGAAGCCAGTGGTCTCAATTGCTCAACCATTTCTTCAGTCCCTAGTTAAGAGACTCTGGAAGTTTATAGTCATTTGTATATTTTAGAGATTGTAGATATTTTTGAGAGGATTGTTTTTTAATGTTTTAAAGAGATAAGATTTTAAATTGTTTTAATTTGTAAAGATTGTAGAACTTTAAAAAATTAGAATGTTTTATATTGTCATGGTAATATTAGCAAAACAGTTTGGAGATAAACAGGACAGAAAGGTTGTGATTTAATTGTCATGTATATGTATGTCAATATGGCAAGGATTTAGTTGTTCTTGCTATCTTTTTGTGAACTTAACACAAGCTAGAGTCATTTGGGAAGAGGGAACCTTACTTGAGAAAGTACCTCTTAACATATTGGCTAATGGACAAGCTTGTGGTGCATTTTTTATTGATGACTGTTGAGAGAGATCCCAGCTCATTTTGGGTGGTGCCAACTCTTGGCTTCTAGCCTTGGGAGCTATAAGAAAGCAAGATGAGCAAGCCACGGAGAGCAAGTCACTAAGGAGCATTCTTTCATGGACTCTGCATCATTCAGTTCCTGCCTCCAGGTTCCTATCTTACATTCCTGCCCTGGTGTCTTTACATGATGGACTGTGATGTGGTAGTATAAGTGAAATAAACCTTTTCCTCCCAAAGTAGCTTTTGGCCATTGTATTTTGTCACAGCAATAGAAACTGAAACTGAGACACACAGAGAAGACAAAGGTGAGGTAAATCAAATTATGACATATATGAGGTCATTTAGAAGAGCATGCTTAAATTTATTTGTTTACTTATAAATTGAAGGTGGCAGAAAAATAAGAGAAATCATTGTTCACTGATCTGAAAAATGGCCAATTGTAACGTCATTTCCCCCAAATGTTAGTTTTCCATCTTACAGGGATGAAGGGCCCTCCTAGGACTCAAGAAGCTAAAGACTTCACAAGGTTCAGAAAATTAAGAGAGTTTTAAGACTTGCAAGGCTCCTCCTCAAGGTTGTAAATTCAGTAAATTGACTTGGAATGGGGTACTGTCTTCATGCAACTTCTTGGCTATAGTGAAGGGAGATTTCCAGGGATAAGCTTTTTGAGTTGTCACTCATGTTGGAAGTGGTATGTTGTGGAGATGCAGCCGCCTTTGAGTCCTCCATGGTCTTCTAAGAAACATCAGTGCTCTCACTGGTTCACCAACCTATAATTATCTAGAGTCTTTATTATTATTATTATTATTATTATTATTATTATTATTATTATATTACTATTATTATTATTGTTGTTGGTTTGTCATTATGCTTTGTTTGTGGTCAATAGATGTTTGTTCACAAATCACAGTCACTGTCACTCTCACCTGCATGTCTTGAACATCCTGAGCTTACTTTTGCTAAAGCTATGTTTTTGTTTCCTGGATGGTTGCTGCACATTTTTTTCAGATGAAGATTGTCAAATATGTCCTAGTTTTATTTGCTCACAAAATCAGTATTATTCTTCCTACAATAACAGAGCCAATCCTCAACTTAGCCAGTAGTCACATTCAACACTATAATATTTAGTTACTGAGAAAAAAAATTCTTATCTTCTACTCAACCTAAATAATGTTAAAAGCACATAGTGGCAGTCAATATTTGTTAATAAAAAATATATGGCTGTTATATACAAAGATGACATTAAGATTTATGTATTTCTCCCCTCCCTCTCTCTCTCTCTCTCTCTCTGTGTGTGTGTGTGTGTGTGTGTGTGTGTGTGTGTGCATGCACTATATTCTTATTTCCCAGAAAGGAAGATTACAAAATTCCCCAAAGCAGCAATCAGAGAATACATCAGGTATAATGGATATACATTAATTAAAGGACAAATATTTCATCCATTCTTTACCATGGAGAATCCAAGACAACTGACTTCAAGTAAGTATTATGGGGTGTTTCATAACTATGTGGCATGGAACCAACATTCCCATTTATTGAAAACCTATGAAAAGGAGGAGTACACTTCATCTTGTGCATGTGAACTCCTTTCAAAACTATAATTGCTGTCTATGGCATTAATAATTCTTCTAGTAAATCTGTTACTTAAAGAGCAATCCAATTTGGTGGTGTCTGTCTCGAACCTGAAACCTTACAAAGATTTACTAAATTTCTGGATGGGTGTAATTGAATCACTGCAAAACTTAAAGATGAAAAGAGTCTTCTAGCTACATTAGATGGGGCAGAAGACAGAGAGATTTAGAGTGAGAGGAGTTACTTGCCATTTGTAGGAGGAAGTACATGGAAGGACTAGAAGGAAGGTAGCAGCATTGATGAGCAAGGACAACTTCATATGGTAGCCTGCAAACAATATAGACCCCCTGCTCACAGAGACAAGGAAGCAATTAGACCTGAGAGGTTAGATAAGCTTAGAAGCTGCTCCATTGCTCTGGGTTCTAGAAAGGAACACAGCACAGACTAATACCCAGTGTTTGGTTCATGAGACTATACACAGAACACATTCGATCTGAGCTGTATTCTGACATCTGACATGCAGAATGAGATTGGACACAATGGTGGTTTTACTTAATTTTTAAGATTATTATTTTAAGTGTATGGGGACTCTACCTTCAAGTATGTGTGACATACATGTGCAGTTTCTGTGGAAGCCAGAAGAGAGCATAGGATACCCCAGAACTGGAGTTACAAAGGGCTGTGAGTCACCACAGGACTGGGAATAGAAATCCTGTCTTCCGGAAGAGCAGCCGGTATTCTTACCTGCCAAGCCAGCTCTCCAGTCCAGGAGGGTTTGCAAAAATGTTTTTTATTTCATGTGAATGTATGCTCCTAAATATATGTATGTGCACCACATACAAAGGTCAGTAGAGAGCCTAGGATACCCTGGGGCTGAAGTTGCAGGAGTTTGTGAGTCACCCAATGTGGGGGCTGGGAACCTAGACTACATCCCTTATAAAGGCAGAAATTATTCTTCATGGCTGAACTGTCTCTTGAACCCCAAAGGGGGTTTTGAATCACTAAATCTGGCACAATTTGTTTAGACTACATTTAAACAAAAACATTAACACATCTCCATTAAGCTAAATTCATAACATTGTATTATGTTTTGTCTATATTTTTTGTACTAAATATCTAGTGTTTGAAATTAAGTACATTTTAAAGTCATTTTCAATAAGGTCTTAAAATATTTTTTTCTCAGAATTAGTCACTCTTATAACACCACTCATAGTTGGAGAATCATTTTCACAACTGACTTCGAATGCACCTTAAATTACACAAAATATAAAATCTAATTGTGGCATTTTGAATATAGTATTCTGCTCCATGTCTATGCTATGTGTTTGTAGAAATGGGATATACTAAACAACAGTGTAAGGCCTGACATTATGAGTAAAGAAATATGTGTTTTTGATAGCAAAATGTCTCTCAATTAGTATGATAATTTAGGTATGTATCAATGGTTTCAAATTGTTTTGTTCAGGTCAGTATTCATGGCATTGATATTTCCTTTTCCAGCTACTTCTTCTGTATGTATATTCCTACATACCTGAATATGCACTAATAATTTATCTTTGCCTATCTTCCTCTGCCAGGGTTGTCATACTGAACAATCTTTATCCTTGGAGAGCAACAGCCGTTGATGCTGCGGCTTTGGTTTTCTGAGAGGAGATAATGGGTGTGGGGTTGAAGGAAAGATACAGTTCCTTTGAGGAAAATGATGATAGTGCAAGAGGGATTTGAAGATTGTAAAAAACCTGGATGACAAATAACCAGTCACTGTGAGTTTGAAGTCATTTCCGCACAGCATTCTAAGAGCTGTGGAACCTGCCAGAGAAGGGAGATGGGAGAGGACTCTACTTTATATGGTAGAACTGAGAGAGGGCCAAAATGAAGGTCACTGATAATATTAATCATTCATCTTACCCGGATTCTTAATTTTCATTAGAATTAAGAATATGTGTTCCTCCAAATGTCACCTGGAGGATTCATAACTTCTTCAACATGCTGTTCTACCCACTGTCTCTACAGGAGTTGTGGCCCACTTTCTGATTTGCTTTGGTACTCTTTTATTATATAAGGTAAACACAGTGCTTCCAGAAGACTTCAGGTGAATGTGATCAGAAGAAAAGTGGTTGGAGCCTTGGTTACCAAAGGTGTAGCATAGGACAGCACTCAGTACTTCTCCCAAGAGAAGAGACTGTGGCAGATAATGCAGTTTTTACAATTCTATAGTGTCTGTGGCATTGACACTGCCAATTCCATATGAATCATTTTGAAATATACAACAAAGGGCTTGATAATGTAGAACAAGAAGTTATTTTCAATTGAGTATATCAAGATACAGTTAGAGATATTTTCTCGTATACATGTTAAACTGTTTTGTCCGTCCTCAAGAGGGGCTGATGAAAAGCTAATAAAAAACAAACTCCTATTTGCATCAACACAAAGAATTTTGCTCTTTTCTCTGAGTGAATAATTAGGTAAAATATTCACTCAGATAAAACCAAATTCTCAACCATGCATATGTAAAGGAAAACAGTACACTGAATACTTCTTCTTACATTAAAAAGGTAATATTTCATGCATCATATTAATGAGACATGTGGGCCAAATGTCAAGTTAATATTTAAAGTATGTTTAGTGAATATTTTGAATTCAAGAGGGCAGATAATATAGAGAGCATGCAAATGACTAATTTCTGGAGAAGTATGTACCTTGCCTGTGTGATCTGCATGCTACTCACATACTTCATATAAATACTGTTTATGTTCAACAGAATACTCAGAGGTTCCTGATAATTTCTTAAGGTTCCTGAGGGAAAATTTCACTGAGTTATTTTCATTGCTTGCTGTATAGAAAATCATATTATTTTCATTAGAGAGGTCAATTGACATTTCCAATACACAAATATTTTTAAATAGGACTCTCATTCTATAAATCATTTGGGATAATAATTTCATTTGTCTAAGACTAGACAAATGTATAAGAAATTGATTGTCAGTGTTCTTTCAGATGACATGGTGATAAAAGGGCAGAAATCATATAGTCGAAGAAGTGAATAAATGTGAATGACAGGGTGGCTCACTTGTTCAAATACTTATGGATTCTTAGAAAGCATAGATGATCAGTTCCCAGAACCCACATTGGGTGGTTTGTAACCACCTGATCACCAGTTCCAGTAGATCTGACATCCTATTCTGCCCTCCATGATTTCCTACAAAAATGTAGCATTCATTCACACAATGTCCTAATTTGCTTCTATGCTCTGATAAGACATTCTTACCCAAGGAAATTTGGGGAGTATCCTAGGTTTGGGGGTTTATAATTGTTATTTTTGTCAATTTGACTCAAACTAGAAACCTTAACTGAGAAAATGCCCCCGAAGTATTGGCTATAGTCCACTCTATCGGGACATTTTCTTGATTAATTGTTGGTATGGGATGATGGCCCAGCCCACTGTGGTCAAAACTGCCCTTGGACAGGTGGTTCTGGTGTGAATGTGAATTGTGTATATGAAAGCAAACTAGGCAATCTGGTAAACAGTGTTTCTCTATGGCCTCAATTCAATTCCTACTTCCTGGTCCCTACCTTGAGTTTCTGACCTGAATTTCCTTAGTGATAGAGTGTGACTTAAGATTTGGATGCTGACATAAACATTTTACTCCTTAACCTGCTTTTGGTCATGGGATTTCGTCACCATAGCAGAAACCTAAGACAGGGAGGAAAGAATTTATTAGGCTTATACTTCCTGATCACAGTCCATCACTGAGGATGTATCACAAATACATTCAGGACCGGAGCTTAAGGAAGAATCTGTGGGCAGGAACTGAAACAGGGTTGACTGTGGAGTACACTGCTTCCTGGCTTGCTCAGTGTAACCTGCTTTCTAATGCAATGTCCAGAGGTGGTATCATCCACAGTGGAATGGGCTTTCCTACATTAATCATTAATTACAAAAATGCCTTGTGGATTTACCTACAGGCCGACATGAAGGAGGCATTATCTCAATAGAGCCCCATCTTCTAACATGACCTGAGTTTGTATCAAGTTAACAAACAAACAAACAAACAAAAAAACAAACAATGACAACAACAAACCCCACACAGCTAACAAGCATGCACAGACATAAACTCATACACAAAAATGCAAATAATTAATATACACTTAAATGTGAAAATTTTAGTGTATGAGCTTGGCCGTAATCTTCTAAATGGTTTTTAGGGAATCTAATAGGTTTATATGCATATATAAAGAGCCATGCTGAACTGCAGTTAGCTTAACATTTCTCTAAATATTTGGTTGTAAAAATATATAAAACATGCTCTTCCTTCAATTTGAAATGTCTTAATGACTATAAACTAGTCTATATTATATTTATAAATCTGACGGTAGAAGCCTGAAGGTGATCACTAATGATATTAAGATCCACTGTTGGAACAACATTATTCTACTTGGAAATTACTAAATGGATCCGAAGGGTGTGGGTGGGGCAGAGAGGGAAAGAATCTCTCAGTACTAAGGAAGTCACAATTAGTGGGAGTGGGGAACATCAAGTATACGGAAACTTTAAGTGGGTAAGTCCTGGTAAGTCTCTGAGAAAGTCATGGACAGAACTACTGAGATGGGATAGTTTCATTTGTCTACTCTTTTTCTAACACTGGGATTAATTCATAATCAAAAGAGAAAATGTGAGCAAAAAAATAAGAGGACAAACATGTAACATTCTCATTAGAATATAAGCCAATCCAGGTGAAAAAAGAAAAGCAACTTTACCTCAGAACAAAGATGGAAATCTTAGCTCTATTGATGAGAGAATATTAATTTCACTGAATGAAATATATTTTAATTGAAGATTTATATACATATGCATACAGAAATCTCCTAAACCAATGAACTATTACATTAAGGCTCTTCAAAGCCTTGTGTCTTTAGGGTCTGGGTTACCTTACTCAGAAAGCTTTTTTATAGTTGTATCCATTATCAACAAATTTCATGGTGTCAATTATTTTTAACAGCTGTGTAATACTCCATTGCAGAAAAGTACTACATTTTCTCTATCCATTCTTCAGTTGAGGAACATCTAGGTTGTTTCTGGTTTCTGACTATTATGAATAAAGCTACAATGAACATAGTTGAGCAAGTGTCCTTTTGGTGAGATGGAGCATCCTTTGGGTATATGCCCAAGAGTAGTATAGCTTTGTACTGAGGTAGATTGTTTCCCAGTTTTCTGAGGAACCATTATAGTGATTTCTTAGTAGCCACACAATTTTGCACTCTCAACAGCAATGGAGGAGCGGTGGAACCCCTTGATACATATTCCCTTGCCAGCATGAGCTATCACTTGTGGTTTTGCTCTTAGCCATTCTTGCAGGTGTAAGATGGAATCTCAAATTAATTTTGATTTGCATTTCCCTAGTGGCTGAGGATGTTGAACATTTCTTAGTGTTTCTTAGACATTTAAGAGTCCTTTATTGAGAATTCTATGCTTAGATCTGTACTCCATTTTTAAATAGTATTGTTTAGTTTTTGATATCTAGTTTCTTGAGTTCTTTATATATTTTGGATATTAGTCCTCTATTGGATGTAGATTCAGGGAAAATTCTTTCCTATTATGTAGGCTGCTGTTTTGTCCTATTGACAGTGTCCTTTGCCTTAAAGAAGCTTGTCAGTTTCATAAGATCCCATTTATTAATTGTTGCCTGAGTTATTGGTGTTCTGTTTGGGAAGCTTTCTTCTGTGTCAATGCATTCAGGGTTATTCCCCACTTTTTCTTCTATCAGGTTCAGTTTATTTGGTTTTATGTTGAGGTCTTTGATCCATTTGGCCTTGAGTTTTGTGAAAGGTGTTAAATATGTGTCTATTTGCATTCTTCTTTATGCAGACATCCAGTTTGATCAGTACCCTCTGTTGAAGATGCTTTCATTTTTCCAGTGTATATTCCTGGCTTCTTTATCAAAACTCAGGTGTTTATAGCTGTGCAGATTTACATCTGGATCTTCAATTCAATTCCATTGATCAACTTATCTGTTTTTATGCCAATACCATGCAGTTCTTATTACTATAGCTCTGTAGTACAACTTGAAATCAGGGATGGTGATACTGCTAGTTCTTTTATTGTTTGGGATTGTTGTAGTTACCCTGGTATTTTGTTTTTCCATATGAAATTGAAAATTGTCCTTTCAAGTTCTGTAAATTTTGTTGGAATTTTCACAGGGTTTGCACTAAATCTGTAGGTTGTTTTTGGTAAAAAATAATAATAATAATAAATGGTCATTTTACTATTTTAAACCTACCAATCCATGACGATGTGAGATCTTTCCATTGATATCTTATTCAATTTCTTTCTTCAAAGATTTGGATTTTTATCATGCAAGTCTTGCTTGATTAGAGTTACCCTAAGATATATTATATTATTTGTGGCTATTGTGAAGGGTTCGTTCTAATTCCATTTGTCATTTGTATATAGGAGGACTACTGAATTTTTTTAGTTAATCCTGTATGTAGTCACCTTGCTGAAAGTGTTTATCAATTTTAAGAGTTCCTTGCTGGAATCTTTAGGGTCACTTATATATACTATCATATCATATGCAATAACAATAATTTAACTTTTTTTTGTTTCCAATTTGTATCCCCTGACCTCCTTCAGTTGCTTTATTGCTCTATCTAATACTTCAAGTACTCTATTGAATAGATATGCAGAGTGGACAACTTGTCTTGGCCCTGATTTAATGGTATCACTTTGAGTTTCTTTCCATTTAATTTGATATTGCCTCTAGGCTTGCTGTAAATTGCCTTTACTGTGTTTAGGTATGTCCCTTATATCCTTAACCTTTTCAGGGCTTTTATGATGAAGGGGTGTTAGGTTTTGTTAAAGGCCTTCTTAGCATCTATGGGATGATTTTTTTTCTTTCAGTTTGTTCATATGGTAGATTGCTTTGACTGATTTTCATATGTTCAACTATCCTTACATCTCTGAAATGAAACCCACTTGGACATGGTGGATGATCTTTTGATGTGTTCTTGGATTCAGTTAGCAAGTATTGTACTGAGTATTTTTGCATCTATATTCATATGTGAAATTGGTCTGTAATTCTCTTTCTTTTTTGAGTCTTTCTGTGGTTTGGGTATCAGGGTAACTGTGATCTCATAAAATGAATTGAGTGCTGGGCGGTGGTGGTGCACGCCTTTAATCCCAGCACTCTGGAGGCAGAGGCAGGCAGATCTCTGTGAGTTCAAGGCCAGCATGGGCTACAGAGTGAGTTCCAGGAAAGGCACAAAGCTACACAGAGAAACCCTGTCTCGAAGGAAACAAAAAAAAGAATTGGATAATGTTCCTTCTGTTTTTATTTTTTAGAATAATTTGAGAAGCATTGGCATTAACTTTTTTCCAAAATGAAGTTTTTTTGTTTTGTTTTGTTTTGTTTTTTTCAAAAAAAAAACAGGGCCAGGCGGTGGTGGCGGCGCACGCCTTTAATCCCAGCACTCGGGAGGTAGAGGCAGGCGGATCTCTATGAGTTCGAGGCCAGCCTGGTCTACAAAGCGAGTTCCAGGAAAGGCGCGAAGCTACATAGAGAAACCCTGGCTTGAAAAAAACAAAAACAAACAAACAAACAAACAAACAAAAAAAAAAAAAACAGGGATTCTTAAGTACTAATTTATCATAATATTTATCTTAATGTTTCATAAACCATATTAGAAATGCTCCTTCCTTAAGATGATAGTACCTATAGTCTGATATAGCTCTCATTTTTTCATAAAAGAATAATGATCCCAATTGTTATTGATTTATTGTCTCTCCCCATGAAGAATTCAGAAGTTTAAAAATGACAGTTTTAAATAATTTCAATAAAAAAAGTCTCTTCCACTCCTGGAGAAAATAACAAGAGTAAGGAAGAGAAGTAGGCTAGGGAGATGACCCAGCATCTCCTGCTGGGCCAACGTGAACTTGAGTTCAAATTCTCAGCAACATGAAAAGTAACAGTGAAGGCCCACATACACTTGTAACCCCAGTACTGTGGAGAGTGAAGGCAGGGGGAGGAACACTTGAGGCTTGCTGGCTGCCAGCCTAACTCCAGGTTCAGTAAGAGACCCTGCATCATGTGAATACTCTGGAGAGTGGTAGCAAGCAGTGCCTCCTCTGACTTTTACACACAAGCATGTTGAGAACAACCCTCTCCAGAAATCTGGTTAACACAAAAATACATACAACCCCCCACACACATATGGGGTGGGCTTTGTGAGGGAGAGGGGAGATGGGAGAGACAAGAAGGATCAAATATTAGAACTGAACTTTGAAACTTTTAAAGGAAAAAAAGTTGGGGGCAACTTGTCAAGATTTCTACACAGACAAGAAATTCTAGAATTAGGTTCTGACTCAGAAAATAATGGTAACCTTTGAGAAGTGGCATTTCATGAAATTAAAAGGTTTGAGGGCCAACAAAATGGCTCAGCAGGTGAAGATGATTACTGTCAAGTTGGAAGACTGTGTTCAATCTCCAAAACCCACATGGCAGAAGGAGAGAAAAGATTGCTGAAAATTGTGACTTCCTTGTGCATTCTTTGGGATACACTCATCACCACCATCCCCTATACACAAATAAATAAACTGTAACAACCTTAAAACTTTTACATAGCAAGGGAAATATTTGCTCAAGTAAAAAGATAGCCTACAGAATGAGAGAAAATTTTTGATGAATATTAATCTGCTAAAAATTAATATGCACAAATTATAAATAATTAAAGAAAAACTAAAAAGTAAGAAATAAAACAATGAATATATGACAATGCTAGACAATGCCACTTCCACAAGACATAGGTCACTAAACAAAATCACAAGTGCCAGATGTGGGATATCTCCTTATAAGTTGTTGGTCAGGGACATCTTAGAGATCTCTAAAATAATGTAGGCTCTTGCCATTCTTCTTGATTTCTCAAAAAATTTAAATGATATAACTCTGTTACTGAAGACTTCATATTTATCATGTGCAAGATACAGATAAATCAAGCATAGTGTCCAGTCATGCTGTTTAGGCTGCTGAGGGAGTAATGCCTTTGGTTTTACCTCCCTGCTAACCCTAAGAATTACAATACTAACCTTCCAGGCAAAGTGCTACCATTGGTACATTGGTGACATGATTATTATGGAGATCACCAACTATTGCCTATTTGAGTTAGAGGCCTATACTACAAGAGGAAATCCATACCTTGTACTATAAATCCATCCTAAATCTTGGAACCTAAGGGGGAATGTAACACTGCTTAGCTAAATTGAAAGTGCATCAATTTTCCTTTTATATATTGATGTATACCTGAAAACAAAGGCTACTCTCAGCCTTTATCAGAGAAATCTTTTTAAGTGAACAGAATTAAATAAAGATATAGGGACCCATGACCACATAAGATGCTGGGAATGAAGGATGGTTGATGGTTAAGCCCTAAATTAGGCATTTACACAATCACAATCCCCTTAATTCTCAGGTAACATGCTTAGAGGATACAAGAATCAGAAGGTAAGGAGAAAGGCTAGGAAATATCATCTTCTCAGCATGCCATAGCCATGGCAACCATGAACTCAAAGCAACTGTGCCTACTGACACTGCGTCTGTAGAAATCAGCTATAGCTGCGTACAGACTCACGAGGTACTATCACTTAGTATTGATAATGGGCAGGTTCATGGAGACATGCCTTACTCCCAGTTGTGTATCCACAAGTGGTCTGATCAGGCTCTAATGGTTATTTCTAAACTCATTATCAACCCAATGACCCTACTTAAACTTGGTGGGACACAAAATGAGTCATGAATATGGGAAAAAGATTTGAAAGGGTAAAGGTGAGCTGAGAGGCATGGGAAGGAGAAAGAAGATGGGTAATAGTAGTGCAAACAATATACTCATGTGTATAATTGTCAGAGAACAAAATTAACTAGTAAAAAAATAAATAGTCTAAGGAAATAGAGTTCACAAAACAAGTAATAAAAATGGTAAGCGAGCATTTGTAAATATGTTCAACATCCTTTGCTCTCAGAAAAAACTATATTGAGATTTCATCTCATCCCAGTCAAAAAGGCAGTCATGAAACACGCAAAGGACAAAGGGTCTCTTGTGCACTTCTGGTGGGGACTTAAAACTGTCCAGTTTCAAAAATCTACATACTATAAGATTTTTGTTACACTTCTTGGTAATTATACAAAAGACTACAAGTTAATGTATCACAGCAATACTTACATGCCAATGTAAGCACTTTTTATAGTACCTGAGCTATGAGCCAACCTCTGTGTCTATCATCAAAAAAAGGGTAAGGATTTATCATACACACGGCAGATTTTTTTCACCCATCCAGGAGAAGAAGCCTAATGTTTTTTTTTACAGGAAAATGGATGTACAATCTGAGATAGCAAGTGAATTAAGGCAGTCTCTGAAGCACAAATACTATATGTCACTTTCATTTGCAGGTCTAGATTTTATATAGATATATAAAATGGCACATTTACAGACAGCTTGAAAGGAGAAATGAAAATGTCTGCAGGACAGGTGACTAATTTTGGGCTTGGGCAAGAGAAAGAAGGGAGATGGGTATGGGAGATTGTGCCCAAAGCCCATGAGATACTTGGATTAAAATGGCCCTATGTAACCCAATATAATAACAAAATAGAAATATTTTTTAAAAGAGTAAAGGAGGTAGAAGGATTAGTTTCTCAAAGAAATAAATAATGGTGTAGGTTAGCCTGTGAGTATAATGATTAAGTTAAAATGCATAAAATTATGGTGAAGGAATTTAAAGAGACAATGTCTACATGAGACAAAATCCTTAAGCTGAATGCTTCTGCATGACTAAATGTGGGGACCAAATATCTGCTAATATTATAAACTCAATATATTTGTGCTGTTCCTTTCAGGTAAGGAGTGGTCAAGGAGCTGAGTTCCTCTGCATTCTTCATGGTCATGCGTAGCTTAAATATGGCCAAGACAATTTAAGCGCAAAAAAACCTAAACAAATGGAACACTAAGTGAATCCACCATAGTGTATACAGGTTCTGTAGCCCTGTTTGAAAGCACTAAGATAGAGTCTCTAGTAGATGCTGGAGTGTAGGGTGTTCCCTGAGCCTTTGGTAATAGACAGTTCATTGGTCATTTTACAACACACAAATTGTAATATTTAACAAAGAAGACAGGTGAGTTATTGATATATGGCCACATTTAGTTTTGTAAGTATCAGAGGGTCATAGACTTTTAGCATTTTACAAATTTGTTTACATGTTTTAAAATAAAATTTTCTGTTCCAGAAAGTTTTCACATTTTGGCATCCAATTCATTTCGTCTAAAAAGAACACACTGAAAATACTATCTTGCATTTTTAACGGGCAATTTTTCACTTGTTCTTTCAATAGCTACCATTGCTACCACAGTTTACATTGCTGAAGTATCATTTATTTAATAAACTGCTTTAGAAATGGAAGCAATCTCCATAAGCATAGGGGTAAACTCTTTAAAAGCCTATTTTGACAAGGTCATGTAAGATTAATTTCCATGATGTAACACTTCCATTCTGATTTTACTGTGTCCTGGTGGTGTATTTCACACAGGGCTACAGTGTTTGGTGTGATGGTTAATCTACATTGTTACTATTGAATTTAGAATCCCTGGAAACCAACCTCCAAGGTTGTCTGTGAGGACAACTTCAGGATGGTTTATGGAAACAAAAAGATGGGAAGCCCCATTGAGGCTGTGGGCAGCACCGTTCTGTGGGCTATAGTTTTGGACTGAATTTAACAGTGCACCGAGCACCAGTGTTTAGCTCTCAGCTTTCCTCTGGGCAATGCAATGCGGCTAGCTTTTTCTTAGGCGCCTCCTGTCATTCCTTTCCTTTCAAAATAAATCTTCCTCCCTCCGCTGTTTCTTGTGAGACATTCTGTTACAGCAACAAGAACAGTAAGTAACATACTTATCACCAAGGAAGTCTCATATCTTATTGAAGGAAAAAAAGAGACTATGACTAAAAGTGAAATCTATAAGAAAACACAGATAAAGGCCTCTACTTGTAAACTTTACAGTTTGGATTCAGCTGTGTAGTCTCTGATACAAGATCAAATTTTAATGAGCCAGAGTTTATCCTCAATTGTGAGATAACTGTTCTTTAGCTTAGATTGTTCCTTTTTTCTTAAGCTCTTTGAAAGAATTCTTTTATCTTTTGACTAGTATTTTTACACAGCTCACACACTGTAATGATTACAGCATCACTTGCTGGGTCTATGTAGTTTGATATTGCATGTTAGTCTTTCTTTTGTGAAAAGAGAGAGAGAGAGAGAGAGAGAGAGAGAGAGAGAGAGAGAGAGAGAGAGAGAGAGAGTGTGTGTGTGTGTATGTTTGGCAAGAGGTTAAGCGTGGCTGTTGTTCCTTAGATCCTGCCTACTTGCTTCTTGAAACAGGATCTCTTATTAATGCAGAACTTGGCAATTTTGACAGACTAGCTGACCAGGATTTGTCTGTCCCAACCTAGGATTACCTAGGTGCTAGGACTACAAAAGCATCACTGTACCTCACACTTCAAGGCAGCTTCTAGGGCATTGAATTATAGTCTTCAAATTTACATGACACGTACTTCAATGATTGAGCTGTATCCTTAGCTTGACATTCGCTTTTTCAATGAAAAAGATATAATAATAAGATCTTGCAAAGAATGATAGCATTGTTTGCTATCTTGATTGTTACAATGTTTAAAATAAAGTTTTGGTTCAGTTGCATATACATATATACTTTGAAAAACAATATGCCTTCCTCACCTCTATAGTTGCTACTAATCTATACATCACCAAGTAGGCAATGAAGCCACTTGGCGGTGTACTTAAGCAAACTACAGCATGAAGTTTGTGTTAAACTATCAGTCTAGAGAATAGCTGACAGCAGAATGGAATCAGGAAAACTGATTTAAAAGTTGTGACAAGAGTGCAAGATCAACTCCTCAAGAATGTGCTATTGTTACTGAGGTTAAGGCTTCAGGCAATTAAACCTCCTTGGATTAGGTGAAAAAGGAACAGTATAAGATGGATTTCCTACCACAATGGAGTTTGTCATAATCAGAGTCCTTTTGTGCTAGAAGTAAAGGCCAAAGTGCAGAGCTAAGCGGCCGCCTGGCTATTTTGCAGTACAATGAGCCTGCTGTCTATTCGAATAATTCTATGCTTAAAATATATTATTATATCAAATTCCTTTAGTGCTAAAGAAAACCATCTAAAACTGTTCTCCAATAAGTGTCTTATAAGAGAGGCTTTTCCATGCCAACCAGGATGGATTTTCCTGGATGTAACCTAATTTAAATGCATAAGAATCTCCAACTTGCCATTTGCTGTGTAGATAATAGCTCTAATACAAAAACGTAGATACCATTACCCTTGGTCAAGTTTACTGTTAAGCAACTGACTAATAATGTTGGGGAAATTCAGACTGTTTGTCACTGCAGATATTATTACAGATAGCCCCTGGAGCGATTTTCAGAATTTCTTCCTGAAAATCAAATATAATATCATTATCTGGTTCTATCACATCATAATTAGTTTTGTCTCAATGCAGGAGCAATTTTGTTAAAGCTTCTGGTACATTCAAATAAAATCTTTGAGATTAAGAAAACTACACATAACTTTCAGGTATTTACTGTCTGTCCCCATCTATGTGCTTTCTACTACTAAATCATTTTTCATGTCTAGAGAGATTTCCCTTTATGTGAGACAATGTTTCTGATACTGACAATTGTGGACTTGGGGGTGACATTACTCCACATGTTAAATACAAAGACTCTTTGATCATAAAAATGGTATGAAAAATGTGCTAAAACTCCTGATTTTTATGCTGTTTAAATTATGTCCTACCTAGGAAAATCCATCATGGTTGGCATGGAAAGTGTACTACCAAAAATCACTCACTGGGGCACAGTTTCAGACGGTCTTCTGTAATACTAAAAGATGTTCATGTAATAATACTTTATCATATAATTATACATACTATGTGGGAGAAGACAATGCTCTGAAAAGGATGGCGTCTAACTTCAGAGAAACTCCTGGTCTTTTATTTTGTAAATTTCATTGTATATATTCATTTTTCATGGTACAGTGCTATGTAAAGACATTGTATATAAATGCATCCTCAATATCGACCTTATTCTGCCTATACACATCAACCCTGCTCTTTCTTATCCTTCCCACTTCCCATCAGCCCTTTTTAGCCCTCTACTCTCATGTAATTTACATATGTTTCATTTTATACAGCTCTATAAAATCTAGGGATCACATAGGAGAGAAACCATGGTATTTGTCTTTCTGACATTGGCTTGATATGCTTATCTTCGGTTGGACCAACTTCCTGCACATGACATAACTTCATTTATATGACCGAAAAGAAATCCACTGCCCATACTCAGTGCATTTTCATTATTCATTTGTCTGATTCCTTAACTATTGTGGACAGTGTTGAAGTCAACACCAAAGTGTGGGTATGTCTAGTAGGTCTTGATCTGAAGTCCTTCTGGCAAACACCTAAGAGTAGTCTAGATGGGTTTTAGAGCATACCTATGTTTAGTTGTTTATGAACCCTGAATACTGATTTCTGTATTATCGAGACTGTATTACACTCACAACAGTGATTTCTATGTGTTCTCTTTATGTCCTCACCTGTATTTGTCATTCACTTCTTGACTATTGCTATTCTGACTGGAGTGTGTGGAGAATCTCTGAGATTGAAGACATTTTCACACATGTATTGATAATATATGCTTAATCTTTTGAAATCTCTCTATTTTATTGGCCCACTTATTTGATTTGTTTTAAGTTTATAAGTTCCTTTTGTGAATGTGTGTGTGTGTGTGTGTGTGTGTGTGTGTGTGTGTACATGGATGCAAGTGCCTGCAGAAACCAGAGACATCAGATTCCCTGAAGCTACAGTTACAGGTGGTTGTGAGCCACCAATGGGGTGCAGAGAAAAGTACTCAGACCCTCTGAAAGAGTTTCTGTGAGAATTTTCATTCTCTGACCCATTTTACCAGTCTTTGATTTGCCATTATTATTTGCTTTTTACTGATAAATTTATATCGACCTTCAGTAGGAAGATTGATCAATACATTCCCTTTGAATTGTATTTTTTTTCTTTCTGTCTTTGGCACCATATTAGCACTGGTTTCATGGAATAATTTTTTGGTTTCCTTTTGTTTGCATTATATGGACCAGTTTGAGAGGGATCCATGTTAGTTTATTTTTTCAAAAGTTGCTGGAATCAGCAGTTAATCCATGTAGGCCTAAATGCAATATAGCTGGGAGATTTATTTTGTAACTGCCTTTTATCAGTGCTTGCTACAATCTCTTTTAAACTATTGATTTCATCTCAGATTAATTTTGGTAGATCATTTATGTTTACAAATTTCTCTATTACATCTGCACTTTTTTCATTTTAATGAAATAAGTTTATAAGTTATGTCTGAGTGGATTTCAAATTTCATATCTTTGTAATGCTTCGCTTTTTGCCTCTAAGCTTACTAATTTTGGTTGTGTCTGTCTTTAGTTTGACTAAGTGTTTGTCAATCTGGTTTATCTTTTCGAAGAATCATCCCTGTTTTTCTATTGTTCATGTTGGCTCTTTGGTCATTTCTGTTTCATTTGTTTTCTAATCTGCTCTTAATTCTTTCTTTTTGTCTTTAGTTTGATATTTGCCTGGTTCTTTTTTTCACCAGGCCTAAAGTACCTCTCCCAGATTTTTTTTTTTTTGGGGGGGGGACAAATGTAGCTGTACACTTCCCTTTATAGAAGCGTTTTTGTTACATTCCACAGGTTTTAGTATTTTGTGTTTTTGTTTTCATTCAGTGCTAGGATTTTGATTAATTTCATTCTTGAATTTTTTCAAAGATTTATTCATCATTCAGACGTGTTATTTAATCTCTGTGAGTTCATAAATGTCTTATAAATTCTTCTTATATTGATTTTAAATTTTTATTATTAGGTAGGTACAAATGTAACTTCAGTTTTAGATTAATAAACTTTGTAATTTGATTAATAAAATTTGTAATTTGTATAACACATTTTTACATAACATTACAATATCCATCATTTTAATGCAAGTGCCACTTTTTTTTTTGCTAAAGAACCACCATTCGCTGTTATTGCTGTATTTGTCTTATACTATGAAAATGATGCTAGAAAAAAGCTAATTTAAGCAACTTTTTCATTCAACTTCAAAATAAGTTGTAAACTAGTAAGGACAACATGCAACATTATAAATGCATTTATATACAGCAGTGGCAGCTAGGGAAGTTTCATAAAGGAGAAGAAAGTATTGCAGATGAAGAACACAGTAGCCAGCTACTGGAAATTGACAATGACCAGCGGAGAGCAATCACATGTAGTCCTCTTATGATTACATGAGAAGTTGCCAAATATTTAACAAGAGACCATTCATGTGTAGTATGGCATTTGAAGAAAATTGGAAGAATGAAAAAGCTATAGAGTGAGTGCCTCAAATGCTGACAGAGAAACAAAATATTCTCAATTTGAATTTTAGTTTTTTCTTATGCTACACAACAATAATGAAACCTTTATTGGTTATATTGTGATATGCCATGACAAGAGGATTTTTTAGTGTCAAATGGTGACTGACACAGTGGTTGGACACAGGAAAAGCTCCAGAGCACTTCTCAAAGTCAAACTTGCACCAAAAATTGTCAGAAGTCTACTGGTTTCTTGTTGGGTCTGTTCCACTACAGCTTTTTGGATGTGATCAACAGTGTTTTATTTGAGAAATATGCTTTGTAAGTGATGGGCTACACCAAGAAAGAATTGGCCAACATATAGGGCCCAACTCATCTTCATCATGACAAGGTATGTCCACATGTTGAATAAGAAACACTTCAAACGTTGAGTGGATTGGGCTGTGAAGTTTCAGTTGTTCCATTTACGTTCATGTGGTGTCTAGCAAACTAATTATGACTGCATCATGACTCTTGACAACCATTTTGGAGGAAAACACACATCATGAAGGATGCAGAAAATGTTTTTCAAAGTTCATTGCGTCCTGAAGCACAGGATTTTATGCTTCAGGATTATAATAATATTTCTCATTGGCTAAAAAGAGCTGACTACAGTGTTGCTTATTTTGAATTATAAAGTGTTTAAACCTAGTTATAATGAGTTAAAATTAGCTATGCAAAACTATAATTTCCATTGCACCAACATAATACATTATGGAAAGATAGAATTCAAGAAAATATTTCAATGTTCCTATATTTAAGACTTGCTTTATTTCCTATGATATTATATATTTTAGAGAAAATTATATGGACTGTTAATGAGAATGCATATTCTACAGTGTTTGGACATTTGCTAGTTTAATGTGATCCCTGATGACATTTGATTCAAATACTTCTCTGTTTACTTTTTGTGACTATAGTGCGGCTATATGGTGACTTTGGGGTATAAATTTGTACAACATCATAGTGTTGGAGTTAACCTGTGTATTTATATCTAGGACCCCCTCTTTTGACAATATGGAGTATTCCTGGGTTCTTTATGTATATGCTAAAATTATATTTCTTAAAGATTGTTATCCTAATTAATATGAAGTGATCTTTGTGTCTTTGAATAATTTTGATTTGAATGTTATTTCTTTTTTAAAAAAGTAGAGCAACATCTGCTTGTTTCCTAAGTCTATTTGCTCAGAATAAACTTTTCTCTTATTGTTGATTCTGTCTTCAATGGTAAAATATACTCCTTTAAGGCAAAATTTAGTTATACTATGTTTTAATCCAATATGCTAGTCTGCTAATTTTTTTTTTTTACATTTCTTTCTTTATTTTGTTTTTGTGTTTGGGCAAGTATGTGTGTCATGTTTGACATACGGAGGCCAGAAGATAAGTTATGGGAAACAGTCCTTTCCTTCCATCATGTCTGGTTAGGGAGGGAGTTGAATGAAGGTCATCAAGTGTGGTGACAAGCATTCTTACCAACTAGGCCATTTCCTTGTCTTTGTCTTTTTGTTAAGGAATTTAGACTTTAATTTTTAGAGTTGTTGTTTAAATAATAATCATCCACCCCTTAATCTCTGATTATTTTTTGGAAGTATAAGAACACTAGTAGCATAGTACATTAAGATCACAAAGAAAAACGCAGTGTCAGACAATGTTGGATTAGTAGCAAAAATGGAAATAATAGAAAAGTAAATAGAAAAAACAGAGAACAGATAACAATAGTAGAATGAGACAGGTTTGGCTTAAGCTAAAAGAAACTCATGACTCAGAAGTTTGTGTGTCCTTATTAACAGCAAAATTCTCTATTAAATACACAAACTTATAAAGATTATAGGATTTGTTACTGAATGATTAATGTGTCAAAGAAGAAATCAAGAAAGAAATAAAAAACTTCCTGGAACTAAATGAAACTGAAAATACAACACAACAAAGTCTCTGAAACACACTGAAAGCATTGCTGTAAGGGAACTTCATTGTCCAATTCTCTACAACAAAAGGCGAGAAAGAGCATAATGACTTAAAGTGCAACTCAAAAAGCTGCAAAAACAAGAAAGAGCACATCTAAGCTTTGTCGATGGCAATAAATAATTTAAATTGGGGCAGAAGTCAATGAAATTGAAACTAAGAAAAAATTGAAAGAATCAATGGATCTAAGAGGTGGTTCTTTGAGAAGAAAATAAGATTGAGAGACCCTTGCCCAAACTAAGCAAAAGAAATAGAGTACCCAAACAAACAGAATCAGAAAAAAGTCAAGAAACATTACAACAGACACAAAAGAAATCCAGACTGTTATAAAGGAATAGTTTAAAAACCTGCACATCATTAAGTAAGAAAACCTATAAGAAAAAAAAAATGAATTTCTATATCCAACTGAACCACCAAAAGTGAACCAAGAAGGCAACAACATAAACTGACAAAGATATTAAAAATGTAATTAAAAATCCTTCCAACTAAACAAATTTGAGAACCAGGTGGATTCACATGAGAATTCTATCAGACTTTCAAAGAAGATCTATACCCAATCCTTTAATTATTCAAAACAAAAGAAACATAAGAAGCACCCTGAACCTCCTTTTATAATATCAGGATCAAGGTAATGCCAAAATCAAATAAAGACATAGCAAAAATATAATAGAAAGAAAAGAAGGAAGGAAGGAAGGAAGGAAGAAAGAAAGAAAGAAGCTACAGACTAATATCCATGATGAACATAAATTCAAAATTCTCAATAAAATAATTACAAATCCAATACAGAACTACATTAAAATGAATATCTACCATGACAAAATTGGCTTTATCCCTGAAATGTAGGCCTGGTTCAGCAGAAAAAGTCATTAACTATATAAACTACATAAGTGCACTTCAGTCAAAAGTGCAATAATCATTGCAATAGATGCAGGAAAAAGCCTTGACAGAAGTCAACATGCATTCAAAATAAAAGCATTTGAGAGAATGGGACTAGATGGAGCATACCTTGACACAATAAAAGCTATATATGATAAACCCACAGATAACATCTTTTTAAATGGAGAAAAACTTGAAGAAATTCCACTGAAGTCAGAAAGGGGACATAACTGTCCATTATACCCCTTCCTTTTTCATTTTTGTTTATTTATTTATTTATTTATTTGGTTTTTTTGAGACAAGGTTTCTCTGTGTAACAGTCCTGGCTGTCCTGGAACTCATTTTGTAGTTCAGGCTAACCTTGAACTCACAGAGATCCACCTGGCTCTGCCCCCAAGTGCTGGGATTAAAGGCGTGAGGCACCATCACCTGGCACCCCATCCTTTTTCAATATTATATTCAAGACTCTAGCTGGATCAATAAGGCAAGAGAAGGAAATTAAAGGACTACAAATTAGAAAAGAAGTCCAATTATCCCTATTTGCAGATGACATAACATTATACATTAGATATCCCAAAAATTCTATGAGAAAATTACTGTAAGTGATAAATAAAACAATGTGGTGGGATACAGAATCAACATGTACAGATGAATAGCATTTCTATATGCCAATAAAAGCATACATTGAGATAATGGACACATTCCATTCACAAGAGAGTCAAATAAAAATGAAATATATAGCAATAAATGTAATTAAAGAAGTGAAATATCTTTACAATGGAAACTTAGAGCCTCTGAAGAAAGGGGTAGAGAAAGGTACAAGAAATGAGAAAGACGTGCCATGTTTATGGATTAGTATAAATAATATTGTGAGAAATGACCATTTTACCAAAGCCATTTATATTCCAATTTAATCATAATCAAAATCCCATTTCATTTTTACAGAAATAAAGAAAGCATCCTAAAATTTATATGGAACCCAAAATGACCCTCGATAGCCAAAAGAACAAAAGAACATAGTTGAAGGGATTATAATTCCAGAATATAAGGTATATTATAGAGTCAAAATAATAAAAATAGTATGGTACTTGCACAAAATCAGACATACAGAAAATAGAACAAAATGAAAGAAACAAACAATGGGTATTCATAATATGGTCATCTAATATTTGACAAAGTTGCCGAAAACATACAAAGACAAAAGAGCATTTTCAACAAATGGTACTGGGAAAACTGGATGTATACATGCAAAAGAGTGATATTAGAACTGTGTCTGTCACCTTGGACAAAAACTAACTCCAAGTGGATCAAATACCTGAAATGCTGAATCTGATGGAAGAAAATACATGACATATATTTTCATATCATATACTGATATGATATAGGGATAGGGAAAGACTTTCCAAATAGCACTCCATCTGCCAAAGAAGTAAGGCAAAATAAGACTTCATTAACATATAAAGCTAAAGAAACCATCAACCAGATAAACAGTAGGCCCACAGACTGAAAGAAAATCCTATTCAGCTTTTCATCTGACATAGGAATTATGTCCAGAATATATAAAGAACACAGAAACAAAGTCAAAAAACAAAACAAATACAACAACAATAAAGACCTAATCAAAAAAATGGACCTGGGACATGAACAGAATGCTCTCGAAGGAAATAATAGAAATTTCCAAGAAATACTTCAAAAATATTCATCATTCCTAGCAATTAGGGAAATCCACATCAAAACAACTTTGAGATTTCCTTTTATCCCAGTCAGAATGGCAAAGATCAAGATCAATGGAACAACTAACAGCAACTGCCGGAGAGGATGCAAGGAAGGATGTAATTGTTTTTTATTTACTCTTTTACTCTTTGAGAGGCCTGACACCCAGCTCCCAAGTAAATCACATGGAGGCTTATTCTTATTTATAAAAGCCTGTCCTTAGCTTGGCTTGTTTCTTGTCATCTCTTCCTAACTTAAATTATCCCATCTTTTGCCTCTGGGCTTTTACTTTTCTCTATTTCTGTATATCTTTTCTTTCCTTTCACTCTGTGGCTGGCTGTGGTTGCTGGGAGGCTGACCCCTTGAATCCTCCTCTCTTCCTTTTCTCGTTCCTTGCTCTTTTCTTCCCAGATTTCTTCTATTTATTCTCTCTGCCTGCCAGCCCTGCCTATACTTTCTCCTGCCTGGCTATTGGTTGCTTAGCTCTTTATTAGAGCAATCAAATGTTTTAGACAGGCAAAGTAACACAGATTCACAGAGTTAAACAAATGCAACATAAAAGAATGCAGCACATCTTTGCACCATTAAACAAATGTTCCACAGCTTTAAAAAATGTAAAAAAAAAAATCTTAAATTAATATTCCACAATAGAGAGGAAATCATCATCCACTATTGGTGTAATTGCAATATTGTCTAGCCACTATGGAATCAGTGTGAAGAAGTTTCAATAAGCTACAAATAAATTTACTATATGGCCCAGCCTTTCTACTCCTTGACATTCGACCAAAGGACACAAAGTTTTATTTCACAGATACTTGTTCAGCCATGTTTATCATTGCTGATTCACAAGTCTAAGAAATGAAAACAACTTATGTCCTCAACTGACAAATAGGTGTGTGTCGGAGCCCAAAGAGGCCTCCTAGTGAGAATTTCCTCAGGGTCAGAGAATCTGAGCATACTTTACCCAGCAGAGCTGTATAATGAGATGATTTGGTTGTGGGAGTGTTTACCAAGTGTTTGGAAGGATCTACACTTAGCTGTACAGTGTGCTATGATCTTGCAAGGGGGATGTCTTTTGCCTCTCCCCTTAGCATATTATATAAAGCTCTTTTCAAGCCAGGTGGCTGTGGTGGCGCATGTCTTTAGTCCCAGCACTCAGGAGGCAGAGGCAAGTAGATCTTGGTGAGTTCAAGGCCAGCCTGGTCTAGAGAGTGAGGTCCAGTACAGCCTCCAAAGCTACAGAGAGAAATTCTATCTCAAACAAACAAACAAAAAACCCTTTTCAATAAAGGATGAGGCTGGTGGGCATTGACCCAGGTCCCCACGAAGCTATCCTGTATTTCTGTCTTTCTTCTCTATTTTCTTAAGTCCTCTTTCCTCCACCTAAGAATCCTTCAGGTGGGAGCTGGTCTCCCACGGACCCCCACAGATATGGCAGATATATACTGTGGAATACTTCATTTGGAAGAAAAAAAAGGACATTTGTAGTAGACAGATGGAAATAGAAAAGGACATATTAATTGAAGTAACCCAAACCGACAAAGACAAACATCTCATGTTCTTCTCATCTGTGAGTGCTAGCTCCAAATCTCTAGATAAGAGTACATAACTTAGAGAAACTAGAGAAACCAGAACAGTAAAAAGGGGTGATATTATCTGTGGTGAGTTTGGGAAACAATAAAGAGGTAAATAGCATATTATATAGATTTAAGTTCCAAATGGGAAAAATAGAGGTATTCCAATTAGGAAGTGGGGAGGGAGCTTAAATACAGTGAAAGTAAGAGGGTAAAATAACAGTAAGCATGCCTGAAAAAAGTCGCAAAGGATCTTACTATTAAGTGTCTACCCCAAAATGCCTATAATAAATGTAAGTTCATACACACATACACACTCACACATATATCTGTGTATACATTAGTATATACATATGCTTATACATATTATACATATATGTTATACTCATATAAAACACATAATATACATAATATATAATGTATATAAAACATATTTATTTATATATTTCTCTCCATCTGGTCTGACAATGCTCCCTTCAAGAGCAAAACACTGTCTAACAAGAACCCAGCATTCATATATGAATTGGACTTTATTGCTGGAAAGACTGTGCACATCAAACACAGGTGCCAGTAGCATTTGAACTGGAACTCACCTGAACACTTCCTCCCTGAAGACTAGTTTTCATGGTACTAGAAGTTTTCATGAAGCTTCTTAGGGAGGGAAGCAAACAACAATTCTACCTAGCTATGATGTCTATGAAGTACAATGAGAAGTATAGCATGCTGACCCTAACTGCATTCTTAACATTTGTCCTAATATCCACAGAAAAGTGTAGTTCTAACCCGCTCACCATTGAAGCTTCTCTTTGTAACAGACCAAGATCTGTACAGAAGACACAGCAAATCAAAATGCAGAGTGGTGGGACAGCGCATGAGGGCTCAATCCTACACAAAGAACTACTGCTCAGTCTGAATAATCTCTCTCTGTTTCTGTCTGTCTGTCTGTCTGTCTGTCTGTCTCTCTCTCTCTCTCTCTCTCTCTCTCTCTCTGTTTCTCTGTCTCTGTCTCTCTTTCAAGTCCTGACCATTTGGTATGAACTAACTAGTTGGTGTGCTCTTGTCCAGCTTTCATCATTACTTAGTTGTCTGAAGTTCATTGTGCAATGGATACATTTACAAAATAACTCCTATACCTAAGAGTCAGGGATCATTGTGGAAGAGGAGAAAAAAGACTGTAAAATTCAGAGTTTCCAGAAGTTGGTTGTGAGCTTGTGTCTCCTATGAATATAAAAATCTACACCTACAAAATCTTCCCCACATGACTTCATAAACATGAGCTGAACAAGGATGTTTCCAATAGACATTCAAATGTGAATGGGGAACAGTTCCTGATGCCTCAGTCCTACACAGAGAACTACAGGCAGCTAAGGAATGCTGAGAACTGGAGAAGAGCATGCCAACTGGTTATTTCACACCAAATGCTCATTACTTAAACATACAGATACATGAGACATTATTCAGACTCCTCAGGTTGTACCTTTGTTTTGAGAAATACATATACATATTTAAGTATGTAACAACGGTAAGTGGAAAAAAAAAGAACATCAATTTACCAGCAAGGAATGTATATGGATGGCAGTGTTTGAAGGGAGTATAGGGAAGGAGAAATTATGTAATCACATTATAATTTCTAAGCATAAGTGATTTTCTTTTTTTTTTTTGTGACAGGGTTTCTCTGTGTAGCTTTTCACCTTTCCTGGAGCTCACTTGGTAGCCCAGGCTGGCCTCGAACTCACAGAGATCTGCCTGGCTCTGCCTCCCGAGTTCTGGGATTAAAGGCGTGCGCCACCAACGCCCGGCTCATAAGTGATTTTCAAAAGAGGAAGACAGAAATACAGAGAAAACAGAAAGAGAGATGGGAAGAAGAAGACAGAATATGACAGATCTGGTCAGCTAAGTTGACATTGGATATTAAACAGTGAAGGAATGGATGTGAAGAAGAGAGAGCTGGATGGAGGGTAGAGTCTGAATGTGGTTCCTTGCTTGTTTGCTCATTGAAGCCTGCCACTTTCTGCATTTCTTTCTAGGTTCCCAGATACTTGTCTTACTCCTTATATATAACTTTGCAAGATCCTAGTCCTATAAATGGGTACTCCTTCATGCCTGTGGTCATAGGTAGTGGTCACATATCTGGACAGTCTGTTTTTGCCTTTGCCAGATCATGTTACAGTCAATATTCCCATCAGTGGGAATTCCTCAGTATGTCATGTTGCAGACACTGATCTGGGCAGTATTCAAGAAAATGGCTGAAAGTGCTGGTCCCATCTCTGGGCTGCCATTTGGAATCAATTATCTGTTTATCTGAAGTCTGTTTCTGAACAGGCTTACACCTCACTGATTACTCTAGTTTAATTTACTTGAAGTGCATAATAGCAAATTTAGTTGGGCCTTGACTTCATAAACTTCCCAGAGAGCTAAATTCTTTCTTCATGTCAAGGGGCTAGAATCTATAGTGGTGGGGAAGTCTTGGTGGCAGGAGCAAGAAAGAGGTAATGGTCACACTAAAAGCACAGCAGAGAAGCAGAAATTCTAACTTGGGTCCAAACAGCAGCATATCATCTATTGATATGGTTTTTCCACTCATGAACTGACACTGTAATCAAGAAACAATAGCAGAGAGATAATTAATTGCAAAAAATAAAGCTGAGGAGCTTCAGATCCTATATTTGTAGAAAGGAGAGTTCAGATGAGTGGAGATTCTGGAATTTTAACAGTACTGAATTTGGATTAGGGAACGTGATTCTAACACTACTCCTTTCCAAGCAAAACACCTATACTTAATCATAATGAAATCTATAGATGTCAGGCTTCCTGACTCCACCATGAGGTGATTAATGTCAAGAATCTACCAGGACATTTGCTCTTTATTTCCATATCCTAAAGTTGTAAGTAATATAGGTTCTGTGTAAGTTCATTAAAGATTAAGTGAAACATGCTGTATGGCTACAAAATAGATGTGTTGATTATGTTTCTCATGAGACTTAGGTACTTTCACCTTTACAATATTGTCATATATTAAACTTATAAAACTTTTTGATGGTCTACATTAAAGGCATCTGGGACTTGGGATTTGTGCTTTCTTGATATTCTGTCTTCATTAAAACTGTATCCAAAACACTGGACGGAAAGTCTTGCATCAGGCTTCTCAGTTTGGTGGGTTTTCTAATTGTAATGCTGGTGTGTACAAGTTCAGCATTTTTGCTTTAAACACTTCCTTTCCTTATAACATACCCAATGATCCACCATGCCAGGAAACATCCCTACTAGAAGACTAACTAGTATTTTTAACTTACTTTATAATTGTATGAATGAAACATGGACAAGTGGAAGAGTAATATGTCATACCTGAGGTTGTTGAAATGAGCAAACATGGCTTCATGCAGACATGAGAATTTTCCAGTTTATCTTTTTGCCTTTCCACCTACTAGAATAGCAACCCTATCCTCAGGTGACAGCTGTCACACTCACACTGACAGGAATTTCCTGCTCTGATTTCTTGTCCAGGGCTTTATTAAGAGTTTTAGATTATATCTACTAGAGTTCTTTTGATGCTTTGCTAGACAATCCTATATATCACTCCTTAAGAATTACTCTTTTCTACCCAGCTGCCTTACTGTCACCAAGATTTACCTTACTGCTCATTCTTGGCTTAATAAATAGTTTCCCTTTGCTATGACTATTTCCAATTTACTTACAGAATCTTACAACATTGTGGTTATACCTAGGTTTTCAAATTCAAATTTATTATGCATTGCATTTTCTTTAAAAATCCAGTTACAGATTGATGAGCATTCAGTCCTTAAGAAGCCAGGGGAGAGAGTTCATGATTGGTGCACATTTACTTAATTTGCCTATATTCTCAACCATGATTATCCATGCCTTTTATGGACCCACAGTAATTCATTATGAAATGAAAGTTTTAAAAGCTCAATGATTTTAAAAGCTAGCATGTACTTAAAATAATGAGCTTAAAATGAAATGATACGATTTAGCATCAATAAACCTGACAATAATTCAGGCTGAGGGCATTTCTGTATACATATTGAATATTAAGAATCTTAAAAAATGTTTCCCCATATAATCAGAAATCCAAAACAAATGGATGTTTCCAGAGGAGTAAAATAAGTGGTGAAGTGCAAGCTTCATAAGCTTGAACTCTCCCTGTAGGAAGGTCAAGTCTATTTTTCTGCCTTGTTATGCTGTTTAGTTCACTGTTTAAAAATAATGAGAAAATGTACAGTTAAAAATTAGGTTTCTGATTCTTCAAACAATTACAAAGCTCAGGCTAATCATTCCAATATGCAAACTTAGCAAATGAACATTGGCAGTCTCTTGTACTCACAGACTACATTACTATCATACCTGTAGGTCACTACTCAACTCTCTGTACTGCCTTTTATATCAGTCCATTAGGTACTTGTGTTAGGGCCACAGACATAAAGATGAAGAGGTGCCAAACACTTATCATCACTCAGGGTGCAAATCTACAAGTTCAGACAGGATCATTCAAGAGGCTTTATACTCTACACTGTTGCAATATAAGCTATGATGCAAATGAGCATAATTACCCACTTAGCACTTGAACAACTGCAACATTATGCAGTCATTAAATATATTTTCAAAAAGCATCATATGCAAATATAAAAATGATTTAGTTAAATAACAAAATCAGATATATCACACTGTTGTGGGTAATGAGGATTGACTTATATTGCAAAGAGAATTTAACTATAAATGCACTCACTGTCAAGGCAGTACTGTCAATGGATAGATAATCACTCAGAAGTACTATACTAAATTTTGCCAGGGCATGCAATACCAGAACCAAAGATCAATGTTTGCACATTAATTATAATTAATTATGTAGTCATTAAAATATTTTCAGAACAAATTAGAGAGACTAGCATGTTTCTTTGGAATAGAGGAGGAAATAATTATTATGAGTGTCATCTGAAGTTGAGGACTAGAAAAAATGGTTGAATACTTAAATAGAATTGAAGTTAGTTATGAGACTTATAAATATTTTATCAATTAAGAAACATTTTGGATAACATAATTACTTTTTTTCATCACACTTAATTCTCATTGTAAGTGATTAGATGATAAAGATAACCAGAATTTATTTCTGTCTCATGATGCTACTTTTTACACTTACCAGTATTATCCCCATGTACTTTCATAGCATTCTAGTACACAGAGAAACACAGATTTTGACTTTGGAGAATAAGTCGGCTTCAATGATTACATTTATGGAAATTTAGCAAACTTTAAAAATAACTAACAAAAATTGATGAAATATATCAAATGTTCTGAAACAGCAAATGAAAAATAATCCTTTGTAAACTTATTTTAACACTTAGTTCTGAGGTACAAGTCTATTTATCCTATATTGTTAACTATAAATCACATGATGATAAGCATGTGAATATGCATACTAAAGTATGCAAGAAAGTTGTACATGTATTCCAAGTTCTTTATTTTGTTTTTAGTTTGTTGTTTATTCACTGTACAGTGCTTCACTGTACCTCATTCTAAAGTGGAAGGAAAATGCTATTTAAGCTTGTGAAATAAAATTGAAAAACTAGTCTTGATTGAGTACTCAGATGGCAATGGCCCAGCCTGTCACCACCCTCCCTGTTCAAAGAAGCCCTCTGCCCTGACACCCCACGACACAAATCTGGTGGCTGTTGGACATCTTTCAAATTCCAACTCAAGTAAGCAGTGGCAGATGTGTCTGTCTGCAGCTGAGATAGGATCCATCTGGAGCTCGCACCTGTTGTTTTGCTGAGGCCAGAGTGCAGGTGTGAATATAAAAATGGAAAGGGCAAGTCTGCTGCAAAACTCAAAAAGTGTTTTCCCCCTCTCTTATGATATGTTTTGTGTTTCTCTTCCTTTTCTTCTACCTCAAGAGTCATCATGCTGATGTGATAACAACCCAAGGCTAGCTTCAAGCAATTACCCTAAGACAGTAATTATCATAATTTTTATAACTATATTTGAAAATTGGAATATGAGGAAAA
The DNA here is from genome assembly GCF_004664715.2 of Peromyscus leucopus. Taxonomy (NCBI): domain Eukaryota; kingdom Metazoa; phylum Chordata; class Mammalia; order Rodentia; family Cricetidae; genus Peromyscus; species Peromyscus leucopus. The sequence goes on from NC_051064.1 coordinate 84,741,988, forward strand.
CATATTTGAAAGCCGAAAGGGAAAAACAAGGAGATGAATTATTCTCCAGGGTGGCCTCTGCCTGGACTCCATTGATTCATGTTGATAAAAGAAACGTTTTGCTAGCAGTACAAACTATGGGACTCTCTGATTACATATGCAGCATTTGTTTTTTGTTTTTTTAAGCATTCAATTAAATATACTTTCAATATACTCAATGCTGAGATATATATCTTCCTGGGTCTTTGAATGGATAATTGCAACTTAAAAAGCAAGCCTTCTGGAAATCAGTGGTTCTCACATTAACCTGCAACTAGGAGTACTATTGGTATTGCTACATTTACACACCAAGCATCGCCTGGGCCTGAGTCTTGAACTGATAACATTTCCCATAATACTTGTTCAGGGAATACCATTTGGTAGAAAGTTGGATGTTATACATGTAGTATAATTACAGTAAATATATGAAATTATTGTGTATACTAAGAAAGAGAAATTTGGCAAATAAAACTAGGTGTTGAGATGGTTAGGGTTAGATTTTCATAGACAATAATTGTAGCAAGTTATATCAGTGACAAATAAAATATAACAAATGATTTTCATCCATTTCTAATAGTTTGTATTTGTTTTCCATGTTCCTAATTAGAGAAGAAAATTGACCTGTGCTGTGTAAATACTGCCTTCATGACCTTGATGCCAGCTGTGGTGGATGTGAGAGCATCCTTTTCTTTTTAAAAACTATTCCTTGCTTGTGTTGCCCTTACTGTGAGGCACATGTGTATGGGAAGGTCTTCTGTTTCCTTTTGCTTTTCAAGAATAGATATTGTAGTACATCTTTGAGTCTAGTGTCTTTAATTTGCCTATTATGACAATTAATGGGCTGCTATTGAAAACTCATTTTTTTTCCATTTTTCTTTATTAAGAAATTTTCTACTCATTCCACATACCACCCCCAGATCCCACCTCCTCCCTTCTCCCACCCCCAGACCTGCCTCCCAAGCCACCCTATATCCCCACATCCCCCAAATCAAGGTCTCCCATGGGGAGTCAGCAGAGCCTGGCACACTGAGCCTAGGCAGGTCCAAGCACTTCCCTACTGCATCAAGACTTTGCAAGGTGTCACATCACAGGCACTGGGCTCCCAAAAACCTGCCCATGCACCAGGAATGGATCCTGATCCCCATGCCTGGGTACCCCCAAACAGTTTGTGCCAAACAACTGTCTTCCATATCCAGACGGCATGCTTTTCAAAAAAGAAGCCAAAACTGTACCATGGAAAAAAGAAAGTGTCTTCAACAAATGGTGCTGGCATAACTGGATGTCAACATATGGAAGATTACAAATAGATCCATATCTGTCACCATGCTCAAAACTCAAGTTCAAGTGGAACAAAGATCTCAGCATAAATCCAGTTACACTGAACTAGATAGAAGAGAAAGTAGTAGTCTTGAATGCATTGGCACAGGAGACCACTTCCTAAATATAACACCAGTAGCACAGACACTGAGAGCAACAATTAATAAATGGGACCTCCTGAAACTGAGAAGCTTTTTTAAGGCAAAGGACATGGTCAATGAGATAAAAATGACAGCCTACAGAATGAATGGGAAGAGATCTTCACCAACTCCACATCTGACAGAGGGCTGATCTCCAAAATATATAAAGAACACAAAAAGCTAGACTTTAAAATATTGAACAATCCAATTAAAAAATGGGCTACAGAGCTTAACAGAGAATTCTCACCAGAAGAATCTCAAAGGACTGAAAGACATTTAAGGAAGTGCTCAACATTCTTAGTCATCAGGAAAATGCAAATCAAAACAATTTGGAGAGAGAATATTACACCTGTCAGAATGGCTAAGACCAAAACCACTGAAGACAGCTTATGTTAGAGAGGATGTGAAGTGAGGGGAACACTCCTCCACTTCTGTTGTGTATGCACACTTGTACAGCCACTCTGGAAGTCAGTATGGCAGTTTCTCAGAAAATTGGAATCAATTTTCCTCAAGACCCAACTATACCACCCTTGGGCATATACCCTAGGAATGCTCAATCTACCACAGGGACACATGCTCAACTATGTTCATATCAGCATTATTCATAATAGCAAGAACCTGGAAACAACCTAGATGCTCCTCAACTGAAGAATGGATGAAGGAAATGTGGCACATATACACACTGGAGTACCACTCAGCAGTAAAAAACAATGATATCATGAAATTTCTATGCAAATGGTTGGAACTAGAAAATATCATCCTGAGTGAGGTAACCCAGACTCAGAAGAACAAACATAGTATGTACTCACTCATAAGTAGATACTAGATGTGAGGGAAGGGATATCCAGACTGCTCCAGAGAGGGTAGCCAACACAAAAGACCCTAGGAAAGACACATGGATGGCCCATCGAAGAAGAAGTGGATGAGATCTACATGAGTAGACTGGGAGTGGGTGGGTGGCAGAGGGCAAGGAGGGGGGATAAGAGTATAGGGAAATGGGAGGGTTGAGGTGGAACAGGGACAGAGTGGGAGGGTAGGGAAGGAGATACCATGATAGACGAGGACATCAGGGGAATAGGAAGAGCCAGGGTGCTAGGGAAACTCTCAGGAATCCACAAGGATGACTTCACCTTGGACTGTTGGCAGTAGTCGAGAGGGTGGCTGGACTGGTCTACTCTGGTGACCGGTCTAGTGAATACCCTAACTATCATCATAGAGCCTTTGCTCAGTGACAGATGGAGGCAGATGCAGAGATCCAAGGCCAGGCACTAGTCTGAGCTCCGGGACTTCAATCGATGAGAGAGGGGAGGGATTATGCAGGTGGGGCATGTGGAGATCATGATGGGAAGATGAGCAGAGATGACTGGCCACACTAGTGGAAGCCCATAAACTGTGGACTAGTGGCTGTGGAGCCCCCGTGGGACTGTTGAAAATTCTTTAGGAAGAATATAGTATCTTTGTCTTTTCCAAGCACATTTTCTTCTTATCCCTTTGCTTCATAGACTTGCAGTACTGGCATCACAGTGAGAATCCTGGGCTCCTCCCTGGTATGCTAAGCTAAGTTAGACCCAATATTTTATACAGATCCTCAAGTGTTTTGTATGCACAGAGAGAATTAGCTGCAGACCTCTGGATCAATGCAGATATGATAATAAAGGGTCAGGCTCTATTTTATCCTTGACTTATAATCATGTCTAAAATTGGTGGGAGCTTTGCAGATAGATATTTACCACTTCAAATCAAAGCCATTTGGATTTGTGATGATTTTTTTGAATGGGCAATTCAATAATTCTTCTCACTTTCTTCATTTTTGAAATGCTGAGAATGCTATCTCCATTTCAGACTGTAAGATGGAAATACAACAAGTACTGTGCACTGAATCTAGCTTAGAGTGAGGGATAGAAACTTGACAAATAAGAGGGAGTAGTCATAAAAAGTCATGAAACTGTAAAAATTGTAGATATGTTTTGCTCACTTGATGACTTAATGACTATTGGGACACATTTTAAAACCATGTCATTTGCCACAATAAAGTAATTCATAGCAGTTCAAGTAATTTGTATCAGCAAGGATTTCTATTCCCTCCATGCCCTGCATCAGAATCAGCATAATATTACTTCTATCTTCTCCAAGAAGTATTTTTAGGAAATGGTGGGGAAAATGAGTCCTCTCTTATCATATATCAAAGTTTTATAAAAGACCATTTAAAATACATTTCTTTGCCAAACCTATTAGATGAATCATTATTTACATGAGGATTTTAGAAGTCATTATGGACTATTGTGCAAATTTTAAACTGACACTTAATAGGTACATTATGTTTAAGGAATTTTCAAGCTTGATTTCTGATGCAATACATCACATCACCTCTTTGATGGGCTATTTTGTAATTCATCAAATTATTTTCAGCATATGCACAGCCATCATGATGCTAATGGATATTCACATTTAAATTATGAATCAAAATTACCTATACCTAAGTAAGCTGATTTTCATATCAAAAACATAAAACTGAATAAGCTATAAAGAACTCAACATTTGAATGTTGCTCCATGGTAGTGTGATTTTTAGGTCACCATATGCTACTGTTACCATCAACTTGTGGGTTCTTACATCCCAACACTGTTTCAGAGAGAAAAAAGTAAGGCTAATAGTCTGAGTATCTTTCCTATCTTGTTTCATAGTGTGTTGAGAAACACTTACAGTAAGGATGGTAGAGGGAAACCATAGGAGACAGAATCTTCTTGTAATCCTCAGCTGAGACTGGACAACCAGTGGTGTGGGGACTTCCATGTTATGACCAAGAATTCTGGAAGGTGGCCTGTTCTATAAGTGGTAGTATCAGATCTACCCTCCATGGGCCAAATCACATTTCTTAAAGGAAATTCTTGGTCTCTTTCAACTTTTGTCCTTATTTTCATCAGATTTAATTATGTTGCTACATAGAACTTGCTCATGATTATAGTTTCAAAAATAAACACTCTATAAACAACAGAGTAATTTCTGTCTCTTGATTGGATGCAGTATACTCCACAGACTTCCTACAGTAGGAAGTAAAATTTATCCTAGATGGTATTTTTTTTTTGGTTAAGGAAATGTACTTATTGTATGCTAACTAAGAGCCTGGTTTTTTATATATACATTACTTATTTAATCCAAACAAGTGTCCTACCAAATACATATGATCAACCCAATGTTACAGACAATAATCAGAGATTTAAATCTGAAGCAGTTTACTGAGGACAAATGATAAACTGGATTCAAAGCATTACTCTTCCACTGCAATCTGTTTATAGCTATATTCTTATTTTGTGAATGTCTAAAAGAATTTACCTTAAAAAGAATACATCAGACTTTTTTTATAAAATAATTGATAAATATCATAGTTCATATGTTTATTATCTCAACAGAAATTAAAGTATTTGGTGGCTTTTTAACACAATATTTACAGGTCTTCATGTTTTTCCCAAATTGATAACATGTAGCACTATTTTTAGCACAGTCTATAAGATTCAGGGAATTGAATGGGTGCCAAGTAATAAATAACCTGTGCGTTAATATTAATGTTAGAAAAATAATGATTACTTATAAAAAACGTTGCAAATGACATAATTACAGAGAAGATGTCCTTTGTTACTGTGCCTGTAACTCCCTGCAACCTATGATTTTATTTTATTATTGAAGTGCGAGGGGTGCATGTGCATGTAAACAAACATATTCCTACAATATCTAGCACATAGAGTTTAAAGGACAAATTTGTGGACTTGGTACTTTCCTTCCACCTTTACATGGGTTCTAAGGATCAAACTCAGGTTGTTAGGCTTATATGATAACTGGTTTTACCATGGAGGCATCTCACTAGCTCTGCAACCACATCTAGACTGGATTGAGCTGCAAGCAAGATATTACATCTACTATATCACTCTACAAAGAACATTCTTATGCTCTAAGAAGTCTGTATCTGGGGTAGATATATAGTTCAGTGGTAGAATCCTTGCTTATTCTACATGGACCCTGATGCAGTACAGAGTGAGAGAAGCAGAGTTAACTAAGAATTCACTCCCAGTCTTCTTTTGTTTCTAGGTATTACATTTTGCTCAGGACAGTGTAATGGACAGGACCTGAAGAGAAAAAAGGATGCTCTTAGTTGTTGCCTTCCAATCCCTGGATGGTATGAAAGACCACAACTGAAATCTAAGTGCTCTTCTTGGTACACGAGGCATGATGGAGAGGGTAGTGTAGAGGAAATAGGGGATCTAGAACACTGTTGTCTAAGCCATCTACAGATGTACCTCAGAATGCTTTTCTTAGATAGCTTCTCTCGTAAAAAATAATACAAATTTGATTTCCTGAGTCATTTCTTTGCAAAATTTAACTTAATTTACTTGGATAGAATGCCTTATCTGGAAGTGTCTCTATTTTTATCTTTTTGAAATTACCAAAGGGAAAATTACTGAGAAATTAAAGCTCTTGTACGTATCTGTAGAAAAAGACATAAAGCATTTCCTCAAGAGACAAACAAAATTCTACCAATTTATTCTGTCAGACCTAACTGATACCTGCTCTTGGTCACCATCATACCAGCCTTAGAGAGAAAAGTGGTGATGTGACACCACTACTTCAGGCTGAGATTTAGCAAAATAAGCTAAGTAACTGGCTATTGGTCACTGTTTTTGTTGTTTATTTGTTTTTCTCCATACCTATGGATTCATAAATTTCAACTATTGACAGGTGGTATTTTATTACTAGCTGTGTCAACAATTAGCTCTGCTCTGTAATCCAGCTGAGAACATGAATGGTGCCAGTGAGGCTACAAGGGACAGAACAGATGGACATCAGAGAAGTAGAGCAACTGATCTTGATGTGGTGACAGTGCAAAGAAAGAAAATATCCTAGTGCCTTAAAATTGTTGTGAAGGAGGAAATGTAAAAAAGAAGAGGAAGAAGAAGCCTCTTTGAGATGTGTTTAGTACAGGTGGCCACTACATTTGCAATGCAACAGGAAGGAAATACCCAGTTTTGTAATGTAATTCTGAAATCCAGATGAAACTTTTAGGCAGCAGATGCAGATTTGTCCATGCTGTGGTTTGGATGTTCTTGGAGTGTGTGCCCCAAGGACCTGCATGCATATTGTTAGCTTGGTCCTCAGTTTGGAGATGTTCAGTAGCAGTGGAATAAATAAGAAAACACTGGTGATATTACCTTCAGGAGAAATAAATACGGTTCTTGTGAGACTCCAGTCACATCCTGAAAAGCAAATTAATATAAAAGAATGTGTAACCATGTTACACATACATGGCCAATAGCAAGTCTGGCTCCCAACTTGCTTCTGGCTTTGTGTTTTACCATTGATCTTGCCTTGTAGTTCTGCTATCATGTCATGTTTTGTTATGTAATGGTATGATGAAGCCCTAATGAGAGCTAGCACCATACTGTTTAGAATTTCAGATTCTAAGAGACAAGCTAAATGAGTCAATTGTGTAAGTTATTTACCTAAGGTATTCTGCTACAGAAATAGAAAATAGACTAATACCTGAAGTCATTGTTGCAAGGTGGTTGTAGAAGAAAAGATTATAATGGGATGACCAAGGAGGATATACATACAGAAAAAAATGATAAAAGAAGTGCTAGGAAGGTGCTTAGTGGTTAAGAGTACTGACTGGTCTTGCAGAAGAACCAAGTTCAATTTTCATTACCTACATTGGGTGGTCCACCTCCATGAGATCTGAGGCATCTGGTCTCCATGGCTACCTGTACTCACATGCACACACACACACACACACACACACACACACACACACACACACACCATTAAAAATAGTAGAATACAAATCTTGAAAAAAGAAAAGGGAAAAAAAGGTTAAGGAAGGTTATAAAATCTGTTTTACATAATAAACTACAGAAGTATACAGAGAAGTAAAATAATACAGGAGAAGCAATATCCTAGAATGAGATGTCACAAAGCAAAGTAGAATAATGGAAATTGTATGTTTTTGCTTCATTCAGCAACATGGAGCTTGTTGGTGAGAAGAATGGTATGATGCAGAAAAAAATCATGTTACAAAAAAGTGAATCCACAAAATAATAAGGATATATAAATTTTGAGGAAAACAATTCCTTTATGATGCTTGTCAATAAAAGGAAAGGTGGGGTCTGGAGAGAGTTCAGTGATGAAGAGCAATGGCTGTTCTTTCAGAGAATGTGTGTTCAGTTACCAGCAACCTCATGTAAGTTTACAGTTGTCAGTAAATCTAGTCCCAGAGGATCTGGTACCTCCTTGTCTCTATAAGCACTGCATGTACATGGTATACAAACATACATTCAGGCAAACATTCCTACACACACACACACACATATAAAATCTCAAAAATGTTTAAAAGAATGGATGTAGACATTAGAAATCAAGGATGTTTGGTTATTTTTCTAAAAGGAATGACCTGAAAATGTTGAAATTGAGCTGGAGAATTTTAAGACACAGGGCAAAAACAGTTGATAAAACCCTCATGTAGACAAAAAGAAAAAGGTTTTGAAACATTTTATGAAATAGTTGAAATAAAAGATTCTTAGTCTTGAACTTAAAAAATTTATTAATATTTAATATTACAGCTTTATTTTTTTATTTTATTTTATTTTATTTTTTGGTTTTTCGAGACAGGGTTTCTCTGTGTAGCTTTGCGCTTTTCCTGGAACTCACTTGGTAGCCCAGGCTGGCCTCGAACTCACAGAGATCTGCCTGCCTCTGCCTCCCGAGTGCTGGGATTAAAGGCGTGCGCCACCACCGCCTGGCCTTCCAGCTTTATTTTTTTAATGATGGTGTTTATTCACTCAATAGTTGTGTATCATACTTTTAATTCATTGATATTATTAAAAACTGGTATTAGCATACATTTATTGCATAGGGTAACAGTATTCATGATGATGTTTTTGGTTGAAGTGCACCATGTACATGACCATATTCACTCCCATTGCTCTTGACTGTCAATCTTCACCTTCCCTAGTTCATCTTCTAAAAAAGTCTTCCTTCTACATTCACATTACACAGATTTAGTAAAATTAGTTTACTTATTGATGTCAGATATATTTATATACTTATATATTACTATATCCTAGGTGGTTTAATGATTTTAACACTGAACATATTTGACTCATGAAATCCTGTGTGTGTATGTATGTGTTTCTGTTTGTTGTGTGTGCATATTAGTGTGTGTGTGTGTGTGTGTGTGTGTGTGTGTGTGTGTGTGTGTACAAGGAACAGTAGTAGGTACAATTTGCCATCCACATATAGAGCTGCTGTTATGAACCTTGATGGCATTCCTTACCATTAGAGTGGTGCTTATGAAAAGTTCCACTTGCTCATGAGTCATAAACCTATTCTTTGGAATGTCTGAGTCCGTTTTGTGTATGATACCCAGGTATCCCAGATCACAGAGATGGCTGAATACATAGATATGTTTATTGTACAACAGTCCACAGTTAAAAGTCACAGAGAATGAAAGACACAATTCTTTTAGCAAATAATAAACTTGGGCTTACTGTATTCTTTCCTATGACTTCCATGATATCATTCTCATTTCTCCTAACTAAAATGTTATTCCACCTAGGCAGATAGTCACCAAGTTTGGTAACCATGTTCACTTTGAGACTGTAACTTCCCTAGCATCATTTTCTGTATAAGCTATAGCCATATGAATTATTTTCTTCATATACTAAGCACAAACCACAAAATACTGAACCAAGTCCTTTCTCACTATGAAATATTCTAAGAACATTGCACATTTTTATAGTTTTCATTTTCTTTCAATCAAACCCTTCATACTCCCTGTAATTTTCAAGTTTGACCTTTCAACATAAACTTGAATACAATGTCTGAGACTTACCCTTGGGTCATTTCCCCTGACTATTTTGAAAAAATTAAAAGAAGTTCTTGCTTCAGAAAAAAATAATGTTAGTTCTTTGCTTCCTTCTAATTTTAATGACTCAAACGATGAGAGAGTGCCTTGTCGTTGGCTACATCAGCAGTTAGCTTTGCCAAGTGAGGTTGCTATCTCTTCTAAATGCAAATTAAAAGGGGAAAAAAAGAAGAACGCATTAGCCGACAGCAAAATGATATGGTACATGGCCAGCAAGGTAATGGCCTCTATTGCAAGCCAAGGAGTCATATAAAGGGTTATCTTACAAAGAGTAGTGAACTAAAGACCCAGCTTCCATCATGTTGATATCTGTAAAGGTCAGGAGTAGGGATAGAAGGGGCGGTAAAGAAATTAGGGCCTAAAAAAAATCAGTATTGTTTATTAACAGCTAGGGGGATGGGGCTATCTTAAGTCTGTGGAAACATTCATTGTTCAGGCTATGAGGGGAGGAACCAGGAGGTACATATGAAGTATTTTTCTATGAATATATTTTGCAACAAGAAAGAAGCCACAGTGTCCTCTTCATTCCCGAAGGACAGTATGACTATATCTTAGCCAATCATCCATATTAGAAAAACTTCTCATATATTTTTAGAGTTTTATTTCATGTTCTAAAAAACATTCCCATTTTTTCTCTTCCTGAAGAGTACCACTTGAACAGAAACAGCCATCCCTCATTCCATTTCATTATAGAAACACTCATAACAGCACAGTTTTCTCCTATCAATAAATATGTTTGATGTTCCATAGAAGTTCTATGTAATACATGCAGAACAATGGAGTCAGACTCAGAGATAAATTATTACCAAAACAACTTTAAGTGATGAGCTTGCCTCTGATGCTTCCCTGCGGATGTGATGCGGATGCTCAGTGTGAGAGCAAGATGCACAATAAAGCCTACAAGTAATAATCATAAATCCCAAGCAGGCATTCCCCATTCTTAAGACATTTTAAACCCTTGAAAAAGGCTATAAGGTGCAATCTGCGTTGAGAGGCATTCTATTTTTCAATACATTTAGTTAAAGTGTGAAGTGGAGCATGTCTTTGCTGGGGTGAAAAGACAGAGCACCCTCATGAAAAGGCTTCATCCAGACTGCAGTGTGAGAGGTGATTCCTGTCCTGCTGACTGCTTTGATGAGGCCTGAATATATGTTTTATTCTGGTTATAAAGTTATCATATATTCCCCCTTACAGCTCCCCCAAGCCTCTATGCAAAACAAGTGTCTCAAAATGCATAATCGACATGGAGAGTCTTAGGGAATGATAATAATCAGATAGGACTGTTTGCAGAATTGGGAACAAAAAAGAACTGATGTTTTCAAATTAAACTGCTAAGGCTGTGGTGGCATCAGGTTTTGATTCTAGCTGTTTAGCACCCAGTTAAAACAAAATGCAGATGCTGACAGCCAAGATCAATAGCTTTATTTTCTGTGTTGTGTATTTTTCCCATGGTGTTGCAAATACCATGCAATCAAGCAGCAATCAGAGAACTAGCACTATGTGCAGAGACGCCAGTCTTGATGTGTCTCCAGGAGCAGTCCAGAGGACCTTTGATCAATGTGCAGAAAATTAGAATTCATTCCCTTTTCTTCTCACTTTTTGTATCATTTAAATAGTCTGTGATCAAAAACAATAACCTGAATTGTAAAACAAAGTATTAAACTATTTGTGATTTGTTGCTGTGGGATAATGCTTTTGTATACTGGTTTAATAAAATGCTGACTGGCCAGTAGCCAGACAGGAAGTATAGGTGGGGCAAGCAGATGAGGAGAATTCTGGGAGGAGGAAGGCTGAATCAGGAGTCCCTAGCCAGACACAGAGGAAGCAAGATGACAATGCTGAACTGAGAAAAGGTACCAAGCCACGTGGCTAAACATAAATAAGAATTATGAGTTAATTTAAGATATAAGAGCTAGCTAACAAGAAGCTTGCTATGGCCATAGTTGAAAATAATATTAAGACTCTGTGTATTTACTTGGATCTGAGTGGCTGCAAGACCTGGCAGGACACAGAAAAATTTCCAACTACAATTTGTCAGCTGAATCACCTCACAATTTATCCCTGTCTTTTGATATACTGAATTTTCTATGATGCATAATTCAATAACTGTGCCCATTATCATGCTGATGAAATTGTTGGAATGCCATTTTTAAAAGGGTCAGACTGTTTAATCTTTTTTTTTTTTTTAGCTCCAGCCATCTTTATTTATACATCAAAAACAAGCATGCTTTTCCATAATAACAAACATGTTTTTTCCATCCTCCATTAACCCCCAGCAAAAACAAATATGTCAAATGTGTTTTTCCCAACTTTAACATCAAAACATCTTTAAACCCAAAACAACAGTTATCATTTTGCTGGCTTGGCCAAATATCGAGTTGGGTACATCCTGTCTTTACAAAACTAAAAGGTAATTGACATAGGCACACATTTTCAAGAACAACAATATCATTCAAAACATATTTACAGAAATAGGGGTGATCTACCTCCGATCCTGTCATCTCTGAATCAGAACAGCTCCCAGGCTCTTTCAGACAACTGGCTTCCCCAGACAAGAAACCTGAGAAGCATCAGCTCCCAAAGAATTTTAGGGGAAAATATTGGAGAAAAATTGGGTTTCCAGGAATGATCACATCTGTTCCATGCAAGATTGACAAAATGACACTAAATCCACCAAGAGAATCATCAATATCACGAGAGAGAAGAGAGAATGCAGGCCGCATGGTCCCAGCAGTATCCTGCAGTATCCTGAAGTCCACTGGTCCTTGCCGAGTAAGACTGTCCCTGTGGGCTTTTACCTCATCTGGACTTGTTTGGACAAGCACTCATATACTGGTCCAAAACTAGACCGCAGGGCTCCCAACAGAGAATCATTGGTCTGAGGGCATATAATCAACCCAATATGGCAGGAATTTAACAAAGTTGGTCATATTGCTCCCACAGTCAAGAAGCAAGGGTAGATGAATGCTAACACCCAGCTGCTTTCTCCTTTTTTCCTTTTTATTTATCCTTGGACTTTAGGCCATAGGATGGTGCCACCCAATTTCAGAGCTGGTCTCAGTTCAACTTCTCTGGAAATGTCCTTACAGATATGCCCAAAACTGTATCTCATAGGTGATTCCAAACTTGGTTAACTTGACAATGAAAATGAACCCTCACAGCCCCTATTATCCAACATGACAGATTTCTACTCAACTGCCACTTGTATGTTCAAGAGATACTTTTGAGTCATATTACATTTGCCCTTGTTTAATCTTAATATTAGTAAAATATAGTTTTTGGTGACTAACTAACTATGGTAAAGTAAATCAAGGGTCTTTATAGGTCACACCACTCCAGAATACACTTCACATGTTTACAAAGGGACCAACCTTGTTCATGACTCTCAGAATAGAGGCCTTGATATTTCAAATAGCTCTCCCAATTCTTAGTAGGTTCTAAAGTTTAAAGGATAATCTCAAAGCCTACAGAGAATGGTTTTTCTTTAAAAGTTTGGATCCAACAGATTTTATATGAGGATGTAGGGATAGGTCTACTTCTATGTACATTTGAGACATTCCAAATAGGGAAGGAAGGTCATCATCAACTAAATCATGCCAAACAAAGCAAGAAGCCTGCCATTCCAATGAAGGAGATTTATAAATCCTACTGCTTGAATATATGTTTTCTGCCAAAATTAATATAACTCCATTGACATATTAGTCATATGATAGGAAAGATGTTATTTTACATTTTGTATTGCTGGAATCCCTGTGGTACAGATCAATAAACAGAAGGTTATCAAAAGCTGATAATGCCTCATCAAAGAAACTTCTCTTTGTGACAGATGGAGAGAGCATGACAGAAAACTATAACCAATCAAAATTCAGAACTGTGGAGTTGAGGGCCAATGGACACACCTACAAAACATTCCTAACACCTAAGGCTCAGGGAACAAGGCAGAAGAGACAGTGTAAAGATAGGAAGAGCTAGAGGATAAGGAACTTTGTTGTGAAATTTTGTTTTCTATGACATCAGAAAGTACACTCATAAAATCTTACCAACATGATTGCCAAAATGTGATCTGAACAAGAATCATGCCAATGAACATGACAAACTGCATGGAGAAAAGCCATGATGCCTCAACCCTACACAAAGAATAACAGGCAATTGAAATGGGAACTGGAGAGGAGAACTTTCTTAGGGAATAACACAACATTCATTTATCAAGTGCTTAATGCTCATCCCTGGAAACATACATAAAGGCATCAATATATGGACTGGCTAAGTTATAATTAAGAACACATATGTATATACATGTACATATATTCATGGATTAACAATTACTTAGAAGAGTATGGATTTGAAGGAGAGGAGGGGAGGGTATATGGGAAAATATGGGAAAGGAGAAATATTGGAATCAAACTATCATCCCCAAAATCATAAATTTTAAAGATTGGTCTTTCAGATAAGGCTGCACAAATATGTTTTGAACTTGGGAATTAATTACTTCTGTAGCTCCTGTCTATTACCACTTCAACAACAAACGGTATTTCTACTTTATCAACTCCTTTCTTAGATTTCATTTTTGTGTGTGTGTCTCTATGTCTCACAGTTTAAAGTATAACACACAAAGTTGAAAGTCTTCTTGTAAAAATAAGGCAATGGATCCTTTAAATGTTATATTTAAGAAGCCATGAGTTTTACAATTATACTACAACATTTTTTTCCTGTACACTTTCTTCAATTAGCCCAAGGTAAAATTTTAGTGGCGTAGTTAAAAATGAGAACAACATGTAAGCCTAGATTTCAAAACACAAATAAGAGCAGCCTTGAGAACACAACTTTAGAAAAATTACTGATGACACTGAGTATCAGATGGAGCTCAAGTAGTCCTGTGGGGCCACAGGTCACATGACAGCTATAATTGCACATAAATTCAGAATACTTATTCTTTAGTGAAGTTAAACCTCAGTTAACTTCCATTCATTGTATCTTAATTTTTATGTGTTCTTAATGTCTTAGCAGTACCTTTCATTTTTCTGCAGGTTTATCATTTCTACTTATTATATAGTTTAGTAACTAGTATTTTTTGATCACTGTAAATGTCAAAGTATATCTTTGTACATCCAAACCCATAGTATGAAAGATAGTTATTTACAGTTATTTACGTTCTCTAACATGTTACAGTAGAATCTACTTAGTACTGAAAAATAATCACATTTGGGGGTCCCTTAGTACTCTCAGTTCCCAGATGTCTAGCCATGTTTTCTTAGGGTCAGCTGTCAAGAGAAAAATGATCTGTTTGTAAACATAAGGATGTCACAGTCAAAAGGCACTGAGCCATATCTGTTGATTATAAAAATGTAGCCTTGTTTGACTTCAGTTCACTTTCCTCTAAAGTTTAGCCAGCTCTCAATTAGAGAATTGTTATAAACAAGAAGGATAAATACCTGCTTTGTGGCTTCTAATTAATATAGCCAAACAGGCTTTGAAATTCACTGTCACGGTGTTTAGTCCTAACAGGTTACTGGAAGAATAAACAATAGAAGGGTAGTAAAAACTGTGGGCGTGTGGAAGTATACAGGAACCTGGAGCCATGGACAGAGCTTCCCTCATGTAAGGCAGAGGAAGCTGTTTGTACTGGACATTTTTTATGCCAACTTGACACAAGCTAAGGTCATCTTAGAGGAAGAAACCTCAATTGAGAAAATGACTCCATAAGATCTGCCGTAGGGAGGAAAGCCATGGGGTGCTTTCTTTGTTAGTGATTGATGTGCGGGTGGGTAAAGCCCATTGTAGATGGGGCCACCACTGGGCAGGTAGACCTGGTTCCTATAAGAACGCAGATTGAGCAAGCCATGGGGAACAATCCAATAAGCAACTCTCCTCCATGGCCTCTGCATCAGCTCTTGCCTCAGACAGATTCCTTAAGTTCCTGTCTTGGTTTCCCTCTGTAGACTGTTTAAGGATGTGTGTCAGAACATAGTCAAAAGAATAATGAAAAGTGAACAATGTCTTGGAGGACTGTGAAAGAAGCTCCAGGGAAAAGGCACACTGCCTTTTACCTCAGGCATTTTGTTACCTGGATTGCTCTTGGACATGATTTCACACCTCCTGACATAAATATTTGCATTCAACTTATAAGGCATGTTTATTCTGGTTGCATGTTGCAACATAGCTATAAAACCCAATCTAGTAAAAGGATATGCTGAATGCTGTCCTCACTGTAATCTGAATCTGGATACGGCCTTCTGCCTTGCTATTGTGCTTTCCCAGATATAATCTATAGGGCAATTGTGTTTAAATTGGTCTGTCCTGAGAGTGTTCTGGGAAAGGGTTGCTCTGTCAGTACTTACACCTGTTTATTTACATGTCTTCCTGATCAAGTTTTTATGAACTCACACAACCTTCATTGAAATATTTTTTTCCTTGTATAAAAGTACCTTGAGCCGGGCAGTGGTGGTGCACGCCTTTAATCCCAGCACTCGGGAGGCAGAGCCAGGTGTATCTCTGTGAGTTCAAGGCCAGCCTGGGCTACCAAGTGAGTTCCAGGAAAGGTGGAAAGCTACACAGAGAAACCCTGTCTCCAAAAACAGAAAAACAAAACAAAAAATAACAAAAGTATCCTGAACTGAAACTGAAGTAAAACTGTCTAGAGCATTAGACTGTAGTCTGACACATTCTTTAAAGTCCTCAAATCCTAGTCTTACAGACAGATCTACTTAGGTCAGAGAAAGTTGACGGTATGCAAGCCAAATAAGCCTTTCCTCCCCACGCTCCTATTGGTGATGGTATTTCATTACAGCAACAGTATCCCTAACTAACTCACTGTGGACCAGATTTGAGGGTCTTGTTCAAATTCTCTGCAGAGCCCTTTCAGCCTGAACTGAACATAGGCATGGCACAGTAGCCAGAGACTGTTGGAGCTTCTGTCATTTAATCTGAATTCACACCCAGCTTCCCGTTTAGCCATGCCCACACCTGTAACTCTAAATGACATGTGAGTTTCTGAAAAACTGATGTAATTGCTGCTCTTACTTGCCTGCCAACTGCCCATTCCAAACTCCTTTGTGGCTATGGAGATAGGAGAAATTAAAAGAAACTGGAAACAATGTTTTTCAAAGTCTGAGATTGTGGTGTAGAAGTTTGAATGAGAGTGCCCATCCATAGGCTCATATATTTAAATACTTGGTCCTAAGTCAGTAGAACAGTTTGGGAGGGCTGAGGAGGTGTGGCCTTATTGGAGAAGGTGAAAACCACACCATTCCTGGTCAGCTTTCTCTGCCTAATGGTTGTGTCTCAAGATGTGAACTCTCAGGGTTGGGGATTTAGCTCAGTGGTAGAGCACTTGCCTAGCAAGCTCAAGGCCCTGGGTTCTGTCCTCAGCTCTGGGAAAAAAAAGATGTGAGCTCTCAGCTCCTGCTCTAGTACCATGCCTACCTTCCCGATCCCATGATCCCTACCAAGATGCTCATGGGCTTTAACTGTATGAAACTCTAAGCCCCGAATTAATTATTTCTTCTATAAGTTGCCTTGGTCATGATATTTTATCTGGGCAATGTAGAAGTAAGACACGTAGCTTTAGGGTAAAGGAAATCTCAGATTTTTGGAAGAGGCCTGAACCTTAGTTACACAGAGATCCAAGGAAAATACCAGGCAATGAAGAAGAATTTCTTCAAATGAAAAAAAGAGAATAACTATATTTTTGTGGATCATTCAAACAAAGAACAGTTAACTATGGAGAGAAAAGAGTTTACTTAATATGATTTAAGAATTTTAGAGAGATGACACAGGATGGATGTTACTGTACAGATATTTCCACTGAACAGAGGGTTATTCAGGGAAAGAAAATAAGTGCTTTTGATTTTGCTATTACTGTCCTTTCTTATAACAAGATAAGCAACTGTAAATAATAAGCAAACACATAAATATGGGTGTTAGCTTTCCAAGACCTATGAGGTACAGTTGATCTATTCATGATTGAGAATACATAATTCACAAAGAGAAAATTCTCACTCTGCCTGAGCCTGTGGGGATAGCTGAGTTTGTCATTTTCTTTTGTGCAACTCAGAAAACAGCAGCCTGTGGCCACACCATGCTTGAGTGTACACAGGATGCTTGTGTCATGCTAGCTCTATAACGATGCTTGCAAAGCAGATTGAAAAACAGGGGTCTGTTACACATCTTGCTATTTTTTTTTTAATCACCGAATATAGTTCCTAACAACTCATGGAGTTTAGTGAATTTATAATTATAATATGAGAGGCAGTTGAACACAGGCAAATTCATAGTTCATACGTACTGTGGATTACCTCAAATGGTTTACAATAATCATCATTGGTGGTTATAATTAAGTTGTTTTATTAGAGGAACATAAATTAGACAAAAAGAAGAGAGTAGGAGTGAAGAAAAGACACACAAAAAGAGAAAAAAGGAAGGAAGAAAGAACAGAGTTAAACATACTTAAAATTCAGTGTTGACGGTCAAATGTGCATGAGAGTTGAGTAGTTAGTCTATGACATCTAATGATGTAAAGCTGATATTATCTCTGAATAATGGGGACTCTGATTCCCATTGTAGAAATCAGGACAAATTTAAAAAATCCTGAATTAATTGCTCTTATTTAGCAATAAATATGGGCACAATTTATATATTCTTAACCAAAACCTGTTCTTGTCACTGAGGAAACCATAACTATATTGATGTGCAGCAAAAGGAGACAGAGGAATTTATAGGGAGAGGAAATTTAAACAAAATTATCAACATTAAGTATTACCTACATATTAATCTTGACATATTTTAAGAATACTGTAAGGCAGCCAGAGAGTTCCATTCCAAAGGCAATCTTAGAGCTAGTTGTTTCTTATGTAATTTTTCCTGCCTAATTTGTGTATATTCAATTTTTGGACATTTGTGTTCATTTATTACTTGGATGATGAGATAAGAGAGCTGTAAGCATATAAATCAATTTGAGTCTACTTCATTTACAATAATAGGATTTCTTAGCTTGTACAGATTTGCTCAGTAAGATAATTCTGGAGAGTGAGGAAACAGTGAAGTTGAAGGCACACCTCACTAGTAACACATTGATCAGCTCATATGCTTTTGAATGTCTAGGCTCCATCAGCCTCATTTAGAGGAGACTATGGGAATAAGTATGAGGGGGAGTTTTAACAGAAAAGTTAGTTTTATTATTAAAATACATTTGAACTAAGTTTTCCCCCAGGAAGTCAATTGAATGGATTTACTTATATATGAAGGCTCTTCTCCTTTATTACAAACTTAATTTGAAACTCTGGGTGTTATGCTAGATGTTCCAAATAGGACATATAACAGAGATTGGGGAAGTTAAATAGAAAGACATACTGAGGAGAGGAAATCAGCTGACAATTACAAAACAAATCGTGAAAAAGCATGCCCATTGAGTCTTTCCAAAAGGAGAAGGGTTCTCCTGAACAAATACTTCCAAATGTTTAAGAAAATACACTCTGGACTGGAATGGCTCCATGGTAAAGAGCACTTATTGCTATTGTGGAAGACACAAGTTTAGTTCCCAGCACTCCCATAATCATCTATAACTCCTGTTCCATGGGCTCAGGCATCCTCTTCAGGCCTCTTCAAACCTTTATTGTACAAGACAGTCCTAGGATACACAGGTATACATGAGAAAAAGTATTAATGCACATATGACATAAAATAAGCAAATTTTAAAAAAGAAAAGAGACATATTAAGAAACAATGAGATGGGAGTAATAAAATATTAAGATAGGTAATCAAAAAAGAGTACAGAGTATATTTGCCTTTAAAATGAAAATCCCTTGGCTGGTTTCCACAGTTACATTCTTTGTCACTAGTCAATAGTCATCCCTTATTAAATCACTAAATACATACAGGCCACAGCTCCCACCCTGTCTTCATTCTTTCTTCATGTAGCCCTCTCGGCAACCTCAAGAACTTTACCTAGTATTTTTTATATTATGCTATACTATACTATACTATACTATACTATACTATACTATACTATACTATATTATTATATTATATTATACCTAGTATGTTTATTAGTATCAGGTCTCATTCCTGGGCAACTCTGATGGTTTTCCCAAATTATAGTTTGTTTCATGGTAGCCAGTTCTCTTCTCTGCTTCTCACTCTTAGCACTCACAGCTACAGACTATCCTGAGAAGCAGTCCTGTTGGTGTCCTAATCACTATGTAATTCTTGCCCATCAGCTTGTCTTTAGGCTTTGGGTTGTGCAGACAAATGACACACATTCAAAGTTCCTTGGCAATTAAAATTTTCAGTCCTCTTGGTAAAAGCTTTATTATCACAAGGATATTGTAATGTGAAATATTTTTAAACAAAATATAAATTAAAAAAAAAAAACTACAATCATCCTTCAGAAGAAACACTAAAACAAATGTGATAATCCTTGCCTCCCTCTCTGCAATCTAAGAGGTACATGTTGCTAACTAGTCACTATCCATCTTAAATTTTTCCCATTTTATACAGGCTAACTGGCTCTATGAAATTATTATACTTTTACATAAATAAAGGAACTTTATATATGTAATTAATTGCTTTATATAATATATGCATTTATGTACAGTAGTTTTATTTCAATGTAAATGTGCACACACAAATGCATAGAGTCCTGGGAATGTATATGCACATACACGATTTGTAAATATGAATGTTTGGATTATTCTAACTTAACTGTGCATCTAATTTAGTTATTTCACTTTATATGAGCATGTAGCATTTTGAAAAACTTTAAATACTCTCTCTTTTATACCAGGGTGGTGGTCTTGATTAACAGGAAGCACAGTTGCTGTCTTTTTTTTGAAGAGCACTCCTAGAATCTGTAACATTACCCTTAAAACAGGCTGCAAATTAAAATTTGGAAGGACTTTCAGACTCCCAGTATGGCTTAGAGATTAGAAGCATGTACTCTAGTACATGCGAACTTCCAATACCCTCTGGCCCTAGGGGCAACCAGTCTATATAAGACTTGTGGAGAGAAGTGGTTTTAAGGATAGCCCCCAACAAATTCTCAACTTCAGCTCCCTCTCCCATGCCAGTGGACAAAAAGTATATGCGAAAGAAAGTTGTTTGGGGTGAGACAGAAATGAGTTACTTCCCATCATACCCTGTTAGACACCAATGTCTTAAGAGAATTTTGCAGAACAATATTGCAGGAATAGATGGAAGAGGAAGTATGTTCTGTTTCCCTGTGAGCTCTGATTATAGAATGAATGACTTCTCATACAGCCAAAGTGTGGAGAAAATGACAATGGCTGAGACTTGACAAGATGAAGATCTTCTAGTAAAGAGGAAGCTACACTCATGCCTCTCTTCATTTCTAGTTCCTGTAAAGGACTGCTGTTACCAAGTGTTAACTGAGAAAGTTTCTGAGGGAGGTTCTAGAAGATTCTAGGGACTGGAGGTACAGTGTTTCTAGGGTAGCCACAGTAAGGAGTATGAGAACACATGTTAGCAGAGCAAGCAAGTTAACTAGAGGCAGTAACCAGGTCTTTTAAGAGGTTACAAATACTGAAATTTGCCGGGCGTTGGTGGCGCACGCCTTTAATCCCAGCACTTGGGAGGCAGAGCCAGGCGGATCTCTGTGAGTTCGAGGCCAGCCTGGGCTACCAAGTGAGCTCCAGGAAAGGCACAAAGCTACACAGAGAAGCCCTGTCTCGAAAAAACAAAAAAATACAAAAAAAAAAAAAAAACAAAAAAAAAAAAATACTGAAATTTGGGGAATGACTAGGAGTTATCTGTCTTCAATGGGTTAGGCTGTAGACTGTCACCATTTTTATTTGGGGGACAGAGAACATGAAGGCATTCATTCTAGATAGCAAAGGAGAATAATTCATCTTGCCAGTATCTCAGAAATTCTTTTGATGATATTTCTTCCCATACTGAACCTAAATGAGAGGACAGAAGAAAGAAGGTTTCTCAGATGGACCCTATGCCCTGCCTTTCCCATACTCTTCACTTTATAACTTAATTGCTACTCCTAGCTTGCAGTGAGGAGGGAGAAATTATACAAATGGGCCTCAAACATTTTAAATAAACAGTGATTAAACTCAAATACTTGGATAAGAAGCCTTTATCAAACCATGTTTTAGGAAAGTTTGAGACATTTGAGCAAAATTCCATTAAAAAATTACTGATGAATAGAGAGTCAGTCACTGTGGAATAGGGACATGCCACTGCCATACTGAAGATAGCAAAGGCTTTTTTAATTCATTGATTTCTTTTTTTAATTTAATTTAATTTTATTTTACAATACCATTCAGTTCTACATAACAGCCACAGATTCCCTTGTTCTCCCCCTTCCTGCCCCCCTCCCCTTTCCCCCAGCCCACCCCCCATTCCCACGTCCTCCAGGGCAAAGCCTCCCCCGAGGACTGAGATCGACCCGGTAGATTCAGTCCAGGCAGGTCCAGTCCCCTCCTCCCAGATTGAGCCAAACGATTTCATAATGTTCTCATACTACATCATGGTCATCTGCGTACAAATGAATCTAACTCTCTAAAAAGATTATACTAAATATTTTAAGGTCAGATATTTAGACACTGAACAGTGTCATTCATATGGAAACAATAGTGTGTGGATGTGAAAAATATTAAATGTCTGTCGATTAAAAGTAAAGAATTAAATATAAATAAATTTGCAAACAAACAAAGTGAAATATAAAATTATAAATGGAGTGGTGCATGTAGCTCCTTTCTGATTCCAATGTTGTCAATGAAAGAACAGTAGAAACAGCCCTTTCATTATTTAAAAGTAAGAAAACAAGACCTAAGTAATCAAAAAAGAAAAAAAAAAAAACACTGATATTAAAATTTAAGAGACCTGTGTGTGCCCAAGGATTTAACTGGTTCTGCTACTCTCTACAGCCCACCCCTTACTCTTAGCTGTGTACTCTAGAGGAGTCATTTCATTCATTTGTTTTTAAAGCATTATCTAATATCTCCTTTCTCTCACAGGAATAAAGTCTATCAGTTAATAAAATATAAAGCTAGCTGTAGCTGAAGCAACACCACCAGTCACAAACTCTGTTGCCTAACCAGTCAGGTTCAGTTGGTGTGAATCTACAGCTGTGGGTTTCTCATAAGCTTGACTTGCCTGGGAAAACAGTAAGCTGCAACAGTCTCCTATTGAGTCACCCATGCACTTTCCTCCTATAGTTTTCTAAATGTCATTTGCTTCAAGAATCTCTGATTTAAGCTATTTAAGATAGGACAAGGAGAACTGGCCTCATCCCTACCCCAGTGCAAAGGCCAGGTTATTCTGAAGAAGCATCTTGTCATCCATGTATTCCAAGTGCATCTCCTCCCATCTGTGTTGATGACACAGACACAGTGAAGCATAAAAAGCAATCCTTTAAAACTAGCAGGGAGCATCATTCCACAGCAGAAAAACAATCAGAGCCTCATTTGTACCATGAAAACAAACAGCCAGATTCAGTCATTTGCTGGGTAGTTAGAGTAGACTTTAATTATTAGAAAATATAAGTAATAAGAAAAGACAAATCATTATCCCCGTAAAAGCACAATCTTTCAAAGCATATCATCAAAACGGTGCAAAAGTGTAGTTTGTTAATTCTTATGCTTAATCAGATATAGTTCGAAAATATTTCTCCCATCCTAGCATTTGTGTCTTTACTTGGCTGATAGCATCTTAAATTAGACAGGTAAGTCACATCACCTAAGGTTCAAGGAACATTGCAGAAGAGAGGACAATAAGAATCTAAAAGCCAGAAGACAGGGAGAAACACAGCAAAAAGACATCTGTATATGACATGGCAGTTGCTCCCATGGTTACACTGTATCTCTCCTTATCTGTATAAGACTCAAACAAAATTGATCTTCTTTACATTTTATCACAGCAGGGATGAAGGCCCTCTCTGAAGGAGTATTGTTAGTTAAGGGTTGTTGACAGAGAGGTTCTTATTTTCCTCAGTGGTGTAGCCAGAGATAAATTGCCCTTGTTCCAGTAAACAACCTCAAAACTGTGCTTGGGCAGGAAAATTTAGACTTGGTGGATCACACACAAAATAACATGGAAGTTTAAGGGGGATTTGTTGAGAAGAAGGATGTAGCAAGAGAGTAAATGGGATGGCGTCAAAACAACTAATATTCATTATGTATGTATATGAAAGTGTCAAACAATACAAGTCTTTTTGGTATGATGTAATAACATTTGTCTGTTTTTGCATTCATGCTTTGTTTCAGGAACCATATTAAACAAATTCTCCCCCATTCCTGTGTCTTGAAGCATTTTCCCTTCTAATATTTTCATAATTTCTAGTCTTAAATTTAATCATGCAATCCATTTGACTTGATTCTTTTACATGATGAAAAACAAAGGTTTAATTCTCATTGAATATTTGTTTTCCCTAACAATATTTATTAAAATCACTGTCTATTCCCCAATGTGTCTTTCAAATATTTTTGTTCAAATCACCTGGTAAAATATATAACAGACAAGACTTTATATTATAGTAGAATCCATTATTTTGTACAAGTATTATATTCTACTAAAAAAGTTTTCAAAATGTAAAAGATAATTGCTGGTAATGATAATGATAAGGAGCACTTAAGCTCCATTAGTGATTATATGAATTTGTGTAGGCATTAAGAAAATATTATAAAAGTGTCCCAAAATTAAAAATTAAACTACCTGTGGTTTATGAGTCTTACTACTGCTATATATTCATAAGAAATAAAACAATAATTCTGAGAACACATTTGAACTTTCCCGTGCCAAGATACAGAATTATCCAAAGCATCCATTGATAGAATAGAAAAAGAATGTATAATATACACTCATTTATATAATAGAATATTAATGTCATAAAATATTAAATATCACAATTTTCAATAGCCATGATAAACTTAGAAGGCACTATATTGAGTGAAATAAATAAGACCTCACATGTCTAACACCTTGTCACCTCATTCCTATATGTAATCATAAAACAAATACTTATAGAATTGGAACATAGATTAATGGTTACTAGAGGCTTAGGATAGGGAGAGTTCAGTCAATAGGTATGCTCACTTAAAGTACACTAGAAAAGTAAACTCTAAAATCCTGGGGAATAATAAGGAGACAGGATTAAACAATCATTTATTGAATATTTCAAGAGAGCAGGAAGACATAAGTTTGAGTGTATTGGCCCAAAAATGATAAATGTTAAAATTATTGATAGTTAAATATTAGAAGCCAGTGGACTAGTATTTTAAAGCTTCACACAGTGTCCTTTAAAATGCAAAATTATCATGTGCTAATTACAGTATTAGTGAAAAAATTTTAATGCTAAAGTGAACTTCTCAGAACATGAAATCTTGATTATTACAATCCAAAATGTTTAAATCAAAATATCATTAGGACAAAATACAGGAAATAACTTACTAACTTGCCTTATTTTTTGCTTTGAAGAAGGCTTACTGGAGCTTTCCACCTGCTATGAAGGCCATAAACTGTTGCCAAAATTTTTGCAAGGAGTTAATTTAGATGTAACTATAGACTGTATACTAAATTAGACAGAGATAGAAGATAGATGACAGATAGATAGATAGATAGATAGATAGATAGATAGATGTGAATGACAAATAATATTAAGTTTTAATAAGTAATAGTTCATGGAGAAAAAATAAAATACAGAAATATGGGTTACAGTTTGTGGGTAGAAATTCCATATTAAATTGAATAGAAATTTGAAGTTCATTCTGTAGATACAGATTAATTGTCAAATATCCTATCAAAGTATAATTCAAATACTCCAAAATCCAGAGTTTTGGGGGCTATTTCAAAACAATATCCATTAATTCGTTGCATCACTCTTGTGTATAGATTCAAAATGTAAATTTAAAAGAGATTAAGGTAGACAGTATAACTACTATATCTGGGCAGTCTAACCCCTTCTGAATGTCATATTTTTGCCTCAGTTTCTCAGCTCAGTCTAATTTGTGTGACCTTGTTAAAGATAATCTAAAACTATTAACAAATGCTTCCTTAAGGTACATGTAAAGGAAGAGATTCAATGACTTCAGTGTTTGTTAGAACAAATCTTATACTACTCATAGACATTTGAAAGTAAAACCACCAATTTCAACTTCAGAAAATTGGTTTCCTTAATGAATACAGCACAATAAGGTCCATTGTCTTTTTTAGTGCACATCATCTCAGCATGAAAAAATGCAGCTAAATGCAGAATATCCTTCCCAAGCAACTGTATGCACAAGTCCAACTTAGAATTCTGCTTGTTAACCTTCACCCTTTATTTTCAAGATAAACTGAAAGCTTGTTACCTGTATAACAACTTTATGACCTTGAATGAAATGAGATATCAATCTTTTATTAATTTTTTAACTTTGGTTTTAAAAACTAACATATATTATGAAGCACCTTATATGTTCATCTTGAGAAAGCTACCTCAACTGTATAGTAAAACGGGTCTAGATCATCACAATGCAAATGTTTCTACTTTTATAATTCATATATATCTAACCTAATTGAATATGAATATATATATGAAACCCAGGCATATTATGCTACTATACTATAAATACTAAAAAATATGTGAAAACTTCTAATGTATTTTGCAATTAATAGCTCATCAGTAAATGCTTTTACTTATACTGGTGTCTTGTAAGAGATTAAATGTAGAGTGAATGATTGTTAAAATTAATTTCAGCATCATAAATATTTGTAGAACCCCAGCAATACACAAATTAAATGGTATAAAAAATACATCTTCTCATCATTTATTACATCACAATAGAGAATATTGATATGGCCTGACTGTGTGTTTTGTTGTTACAATTTAAGTGATCTCTTTCAGAATTGCAAATATCAGAAGAGAAAGAAAATGCCTGGTTATATTATTACCTGGTAACATCCTTGTTTCATAATACAATGACCAAAATATGAAAGTACACTAAAATGATGTTTCTCACAGCAGTATTTCCTCATCAAAAGGTATAAGCCAAGTGGAAGCCAATTCTAGAAGCTCAAAAATCCTGATATCTGATTCAAGTAGACTTCTGTGCATTCTGCATATATACTTTCATTTGAATAAGAGCAAGAGTTAAGTACATAACTTCACACTGTGTTAATGGGAAATCTAAGTACAGTTCCCACAGAGCAGGGATTATAAGTTGCTTTTATGTAGAGTACTTGTGCTATTTCAAATGGTAGCTACACAGTGGGGTAACCTGTTAGAGAGGTAAGACTTGTGTAAAGCTGTAGGATGAAGAAAAGAGATTTAATTTGAAATGTGAAATGAGAAACATTGGTGAACGGATGGATTAGAAGTCATTTGATGTTTAACAGTATACAGAGTGAATGATATTTGGTGGTTGAAGAAGTGAACACATTTTACTTTTTTGTGGGATAGAATAGGCAAGCCAACAGTTGTGGCTAAGGTCACCTACACCCCTACAAATTGTAATCAGTATAGAAGGATTTTATTAGAAGATCATCTATAGAAAATAGGGGGAAATTATAGTGATATATTATGTCCCCCAATATATTGTGCACCTCAAAAAGGTTATCTGGAGATCAGAGGAAAAAGCCAGTCACTATATGAAACATAGAAGTCAGGTAGTGGTAGCACACACCTTTAATCCTAGCATTCGAGAGGCAGAGATCCATCCAGATCTCTCTGAGTTCACGGCCACACTGGGAACAGAGACAGGCATGGTGCCACACGCCTTTAATACCACCACTAACCATAGAGGTCTGGAGGTCTGTACAGACAGACAGGAAGTGATATAGCTGGGTGGAGAGAGAATGTGAGATGGCAAAACAGAGAAGGCATATAGTTTGTGAGTATACAGGAAGTAGTTCTCTCTTCAGCTGAGAATTTCTAGCAGTTAGAACATGGATGGCTTTTTTCTGCTTCCCTGATCTCTCTAGTTTTTACCCCAATACCTGGCTCTGGATTTTTTATTAAGAAAACCATTTAGTAATTCATCTTACATATGCTTTAAAATTTACTGAGAGCCTATTACATATTAATTTTGTCTGTGAACAGTTTGCGACTGTAAGGGTCTTGTAAACAGTGACAAACCTTGTGCTCTATGAAGTTTTGGATGATGGTGCCTTAAGCTAGCCCTTTTTTTCTATTCATATTCCAAATTTAACTTCAACAACTGGTGCTATGCATGTAAACATCTCTGAAAGACTATTTACTGAATCTGTTCCAGGGGCTGTGATGAACTGTTTGTGTT
This sequence comes from Peromyscus leucopus, assembly GCF_004664715.2. Classification (NCBI taxonomy): domain Eukaryota; kingdom Metazoa; phylum Chordata; class Mammalia; order Rodentia; family Cricetidae; genus Peromyscus; species Peromyscus leucopus. The sequence continues at coordinate 84,769,605 of NC_051064.1, forward strand.
GTGCTTCTACCCTTGAGGAAGAACAATTCTTAGATTTTGGAGGCATTGGTATATGCACTGAAGATAGTCTAGTACTTTTGCAGCCTGTTGCCACTCCTTTTCTGGTATTCCATTATTTCTTCCCATGTTCTCGGCATAGCCTGCCTCTGTGGCATGCCGGTTACTTCAGCAAACCCAAAGCCCATCAGCTGTCAGGTAGCATTAATTATATGTCTATCCCTGAAACATTTCCCTAAACAATATTTAATTCTTCTTTTGCGTATGAGAGTTTCCTTCTGAACTGATATCATATCAATCTATTTCTCTATATTTTTACTCCTAAAATCCACATCAAAGCTTATTTTCATATAGAAAAGTTCTTCAACATCCTCTTCTTACTCATTCTGGGTTCTTCTGTTCACTGAAGAAAGGGTGGCATTTATGATTTTCCATTCTCAGAAAATGTTATAAAATACAGCACTGTTATATGCAAGACTTTCCCCAACTTAGTTTAAGTGAAAGTTCTTTTGCTTTTGTGGTTGTTTGAAAGAAAATGGCCCCCTAAAGGGAATGGCACTACTAGAAGATGTGGCCTTGTTGGAGGAAGTGTCACTGTGGAGGCAGACTTTGAGGTCTCTTATATGCTGAAGATATGCCCAGTGAGACAGTCTAATTTCTGTTGCCTGCATATCAATATGTAGCAGCTCCTTCTCCAGCACCATGTCTGCCTGCATGCCATCATATTCCCTGCCATGATGATAATGCAGTAAACCTCTGAAACTGTAAGGTATCACATCATCAAATGTTTTTTAATGAGTTGCCGTGATCATGTGATCACAGCAGTAGAAACCCTTAATTCTAGCCACACTACATTTTCTAGACTCTGTTTTCTATTTTTCCTAGTGATGAAACATGTTTCATATCCTTGTGTTTCTACATGAAACAGTTTTCTAACCACTTTACCAATTCAAATATTGCTCATTCTCTTGATCTCTGCTAAGGATCCACAGGAAACTCTTCCAGACACTGCATTTTGGTTGCAGAGACTTTAACAAATGCTGTAGGATGCTTTTACATTTGTATTGTTTATTTGTTGCTTTAACATATTGGTGCTCCTAGTAGTTGTTTTGGTTTCCTCTTACCACTAAAGTTATAGGTCATTAATTCAGAGCAACCAGTGTAGTTAATTATTTTTGTCTTCCCAACTGATTGGTATATTTAAGCATATATTTAAAGATCCAGACACATAGGCACACATTATTAATATAGCCAACAAAATGCAAAAAGAAATCTGATGCAGGACTTAAAATGATTAGGTATCCACTTCCATGAGGTAAAATGAAGGACAGATAGATTTCTATTTCCACAAAGCATATTGCATCTAAATATGGTACAATTAAGACTACAATCAGCTAATACAAAGATTAGAAAATAGAGAGAAATATTTCAAGGAGCCAGCAATGTCATTTAACTTTGCCTCAATACACATGTGTTACTGGAACAGAATACTACAGAGCAGGTAATTGGTGAGTAATAGAAATTCTTACCTTCTGCAGGATAGTAGGTCTAAGACCAATTTATTTGTAGGACTTTTTGACATCTCTAATAAATGTTAACTCTTCATGGAAGAGAAACTCACAGTCCCTTGAATGAAATCTCTTTCCCAGAAGCATTTATCCATTAATGAGAAGAAAGGCCTTGAGTTTAAACACTTCTTATAAGGATCCACATTGTTGCATTGAAGATTAAATTAGTAATACATAGGTGTGAGGATTATTCAAACCGTAGCAAATCTCAAATCTTTTGTAGCACCTGTGTTAATGTTTTTATATTTAACATTAATGATCAAAATAGTTTAAGTTTAGCAAGTAAGAGACATATACATTCTTTAAATCTGTGCTGCAGTGCCATAGACTGCATGCCTCATGAGAGGTGCCCTGGGTTTGCCATCACACTCATCATGCAAGTGCTAGAGTCCAGTACAGTGACTGTTATGCTGTTTGTGATCATCAAATACTTCTTGACTTAAGGTATGGCAGATGAATCATAAGCATTTCCTGAAAAAAAAAATGGGGGATGGTAATGCCTTTTCTGTTTAGTTCAGTCAATTCTTGGGACAAGGCTTCTTAACTTCACCTGGCCCTGCCCATCTCACTATATGCAGACCTTGTTTGTCCCTCTTCCCTAGATTATGACATTGAGCACTTGTCAAATTTTGTTACCATTTTCTGGACAGGAGAGAACGGCACATAGATTCCCCCTTTCTATAAAGATCAATGTTTACTAACAGAACACATATGAGAATTACTGTGGGCCCTTTGAAAGCTACATATACTTCTCAAATTTTCCTGTATCTCAGGGTAACGGATGTTTTGTGGTGGATGTCCAGGTGTTTGACTGTGTAATACTCTAAAGCACAGTTTCCTTATGTCAGTGCCACTTCAGTTTGCAATAGTTCTTTGGCAAATCTATTACAGCAACTCTTCCCTCTAAATTTTTTATAGGTTGGGAGAGAAAAAAAAAAAACATCATCATTTCTTTGGAATTGGACGGGTTGAAGTCAAAAGAGAAATAACTTATGCCTTGTAGGATGTGGGGATGCAATAATGAAAGGAGGCTTTAGGAAATGAAACTTGTGTGGTGCTCTGAATGAGAAAAGCCCATTAGGTTCATTTATTAGAATACCTGGTTCCTGGCTGGGACTGTTTTGGAAATATTGGGAGGAATGGCCTTGATGGAAGAGGTGTGACCTTGTTGAAGGAGGTGTGTCACTGGTTGTGGGCTTTGGGGTTTGAAAAGCCCAGGTCAGGCCCAGTCTCTCTCTCCTCTCTGCCTTCAATTTTGCTCTCAGTTACTGCCCCCATGCCACACCAGCCTGACTGCTGCCATGCTTACCACCATGATGGCCATGGATTTACCCTGTGAAACTGTAAGCAAGCCACAACCAACTGCTTTCTTTTATAAGTTGCCTTGGTCTTTGTATCTCTTCATACAATAGAACAAGAAGTAAGTCAACACATTTGATTTCAAGGACAAAGACATTTTCAACCCTATTTCCCCTCTTCTCAGGTCCTGAAACTGGATTGTTCCTTGAGACTCTTGGAAGTACTTCCCTCTAATGTGGTAAAGCAGAGCTTGAGCAAGTCCCGAACCAAATGCAACTTTGCAGTCTTGTTGCAAAAGTATTAGAGTACCCTGATCCTTCTGCTGTAACCCCATGAGTTTGGTGGCAAGCACATGATCTGAATGTTGTCATGAGGTGAGACTTGATTTTCTTTTCTGCTAATTTTTCATACAGTGACAGGTACTCATTCCTATAGTTTTTGAAGCATAGCCAGGAGAGATTCTAAGGTTGATGCTGTCATTTCATAAATTTAGGGTGGAAGCCTGTCTGAAAGCACTGTAGCAGAACCAAGATATCATAATGAAAGGACAAGGGCCCAGTGACATTGTATTCTATCTCTATATTCTGTGAGGCCAGAAGCCTCTGCACTTTCATCTAATAGGGGTGATTAGTCATCATTTTGCTTAAGGCAGTTTGGATCAAGTTTCTTGTCACCTGTAACAGAGTTTTAAGTTCTACAAAGAGGAATAGTCTTTTAATTATTAAATGTATTCACATAAAAGTTAAATCACTTGGAATCATAACATTGCTAATCACTGGAAGGAATCATATGCCACCATTAGACAAATAGTGAAAAACGTTCTGACTGTCAGAATGGCAAATGTTGTTGCTAATATCTGGGGAGCCAGGCAGTGGGAAGTGGTTGCAGGTAGCCCTCTGTCAAAAAGAAAGGCATTTTAAGGGGTTGCACTCTGGCCTGGAGCCATTTGTCTGACTCAGTTATTGCTAAGAGGTTGTTGTAAATAATGTATGCTTAAGGAAAGCTTGCCAAGCTTTGGAACCACTAAGTGATTTGAATTGAGTGATCTTTTCTGAGTCAATGTAAGCGCAAATCCAACTGGCTTACTGCCAGAATCACTCTCTACATGCCCAACAGGTTGTAATATTTCACATAGACAATGCTGGGTCAGCAGAAATCACTAATGACTTTGGCAGCTAACTAGCTCTGTGAGGTAATAAGAAAAGCTACGTCTTTAAATAGCACAGTGGGAAATGCAATGGGGCAAAAGGGAACTGCAGTGGGCTCCCTGAACTGCTCTGTTGATGTTACAGAGCAAATACAGCTCCTTGAGTTGTTTTCGTTTCATCAAAACCATGATACTCTTGAGTGTTGGCAAGGGAATATCCGGTAATGAGAGTGCAGCGAACATGCCTTCCATCAGCTGAAATCCTTAATTGTAATTGCAGCATGTAATGGTGTAATTAGTTGTCTAAGTGACAGGATAGGCTCAAATCTTTCCTAGCATTTTGTAAAAAGACCATTATGTTCTATACTCCTTCCCTTTCTTTTCAAATGAGATGGCACACAAACACTGGAAAGGTTTTCATTTTAAGACTATCAATACAGCACACTCATAACTTGAAACTGTAAGATGCTATATGAAAGTAGAGATCACTACCTCAGAGAAGTGGTGTTTCGATATACACAGAGATAAAAAGTACCATAAATGACTCAAGGTTCCACAGGTACATCTCCAACTAAACCCTAGCTATGACCTTGCAAACACAGTTCTTACATTTTATGCACAAGGCAATTGGAGCACAGAGAGGTTAAATAGTATATTTAGGGTCAAACAACTAGCACACTTAAACACAGCTCGAATTTGAAGCAAAGTCCAAATCTGACTATATCAGGCATCAAAGTTCATTATCTTATTTTCAGAAGTTACCTAGAACTACTTTCAAAATGCTGGTTCATAGACACATAATACATTTTCTAAAATACAGATTCTCGAGAGATGAGAGATTGAGAAGGATTTGAGCTGATAGGTGATACAAGGCTGGAGTCCTCATTTTAATCTCCCTTAAGGATGTTGAGGCATGTGTTCCTTAGAGAACATCATCTGGACTCTGACATACCTTTAGCAGGACCAGGGTGACAGAGTTCCGGACATTTTTATAAAGGGAAACCCACAGAGACATTTCCAATGGAGCCTTGATAACAAAGACAAGCATATAAGGCTGACTCATGCTTAATTGGAACCAATCTTAAAGCCAGTATCTAAGTCCTGCCCTTAGCAGGGGTTAAAAAAAAATCAACAAAAAACATCACCAGCATTGAGTTTGTGCCTTCTCAATCATCAGACTCAAATTGGACTTTTAGCAATAAGCTTTCTAATCTGTGACCTTTTACAATGCAAATGATTCTACAGTGAACATGCTGAACCCAGGAAGGTCTTTTTCATCATGAAGGAAACAATAGTGTTTGATGGATGTGACAGCAATTATCTCTGTTGTATCCTCACTCTATAAATTTAATACATTCTCTTTTAAACACACTATAAGAAATGGAAAAGATTAGATCAGACAAAACCTACTTTTCCTTTTTATTTTTTCCTTTTATTGAAAATGTTCTTTTCCATATAATATATTCTGATTATAGCTTCTCCTCCCTCTACTTCTCCCAGTTCCTCCCAGATCAAATAGAATCTATTTCCACTCCCTTTGTGTCTCTCACTAGAAAATAGGCAGGCTTCTAAGGGATACCAGTAAAATATAATGTAATGAAAAAATATAATATAAAACAGAAGCTAACACATTGGAATTTGTTAAAAACAAACAAACAGGCCGGGCAGTGGTGGCGTACGCCTTTAATCCCAGCACTCAGGAGGCAGAGCCAGGCGGATCTCTGTAAGTTCAAGGCCAGCCTGGACTACTACCAAGTGAGTTCCAGGAAAGGCAGAAAGCTACACAGAGAAACCCTGTCTCAAAAAACCAAAAAAAAAAAAAACCAACCAAACAAACAAAAAAAACAGATAGAAAAGAACCCAGAAGAAGGCACAAGAAACAGACCCACTCATTCAAACATACAGGATTCCCATAAAAACACTAAATAGGAAATCATAATATATATAAGCCAAGTACCTGGTGAAGATCTGCACATGCTGCTTCTGTCTCCTATCTCTGTGTGTTCATATGTGCTTTGATCATGTTGATTTGGAGGGTCTTGTTCTGGTGTTCTCATGTCCTCTGGCTCTTACACTTTTTCTGCCTTTTTCCAGAGTTACCTGATCCCTGCAGGAGGGATTTGATGTACATATTCCCTGCCATTCTCTGCATAATGTCTGGCTGGGGGGGGGCGGTGTCTCTGTTTTTGTTTCCATCTGCTGCAGGAGAAAGCTTCTCTGATGATGGTTGAGCAAGGTCCTGATCTATATTTTTTGTTTTCCTTCCTTCCTTCCTTCCTTCCTTCCTTCCTTCCTTCCTTCCTTCCTTCCTTCCTTCCTTCCTTCTTTCTTTCTTTCTTTCTTTCTTTCTTTCTTTCTTTCTTTCTGGATTTGGTTTTACTTCAATTCCCTGGGCTATCTAGTTATCCAGATTTCAGGTTCTTGATCACCTAAGCAAAGTCAACTTGTTATGGGTTCCCTCCCTTGGAGTTGGACTTAAGTTAAATCAGACATTGGTTGGTTATTCCCACAAGATTTGTGCCACCTTTACACTAACATATCTTGTTGGAAGAACACCATTGTTGATCAAAGGGTTTGTGACTGGGTTGATGTTTACATTTCATTTTCTGGTAATGTACAGATTACCTTCCTTTATCATAGATATTAGCACATAGGGATGAAGGATCTGTGTAGGTACCAGCTCAACGTCACCGTGTTCAGTGAATTGTGTAGGTGTTATCTCTAGCAATGGGCACGGCCATCAGTTTGTAGAGAGCAACTTAGAGTCTTGGCAACAGTGTGGGTTGTTTAAGGGTTCCCATGGAACACCTTTGACTAGCAACTCAATTAAATGTAACCCAATTCTAAACCTGGAAGCATCATTTGGTGACAAGAGATGGCCAGTTGGGTCTCTGCCTCCACCATTATTTGGCAATTTGAATTAGGTTGCCTTATATGTATATATTTTAGGAAGTTTCTTCTGTATTAGGTTTCCATACTATCCCTCAAATGGCCCTTAAATTTAGCTGTCTCACCGTCTTTCCTCCATCATCCTCCTCTTTCCTCTCCTTGCCTACTTCATGCTTCCCTTCCCAAATCCTCCACATCTATCCTGAACTATCTATTCTACTTCCCTTTTCTAACTGGATCTATCACCCCTAATCCCTTATTCTATGCTTAATCTCTGTGTTTCTATGGACTGTAGCTTAGTTGTCATTGATCTAATAAAATCTGCAGGTAAATGGATAGAACTAGAAAAGAAAATCATCCTGAGTGAGGTATCACTGACCCAGAAAGAGAAATACAATATGTATCCATATACATTAGCTTTTAAAACATACTTTTCAAAATGGAAAAGCTCCAGAAAGCATGGTTTTCCTTTGTCTATTCTAGTATCTCACTACTGGATCAGTGCCAAATCAGACACTAGACAAATGATTATTATGGGAATCACAGTTTCTTTTATCAAATATAAGGCCACTTTCCCCAAACCTCCTCTCATGAGTTTCCAAACACAACAAATTCTACTTTTGCAAAATAGATGTCTTATTTTAGAACTAATTTTGCCTTCATCTTAACCATTGTCTGGTTCAGAATTCTGTCAGCAGAAGGCTAACATGACTCTAATACTGAAAACTATTAACACATTGTGAATTTTACTGCCTGCTTGGTAATCACACCAAAGTCATTAATTTTAACAGTAAAATTTATGTATTGAAAGAGTATAACTTTCAAAATCCTGCTTCCTCAAGTAATTTTTCCTGAATGGATGTATTTTACTTTACTCCTGATTATAGTGCTCTTGGTAATAACATTTATTCATGGAAGTAGTCATATGGCTCTTATCAATCCCCCTGGAAGCATATACAATATGTGTTGGCATTTCTCCAACCCTTTTTACATGGGGGAGTCTCCTCTAGGAAATAGGGAGATTATCAGCTGTGAGAACTGCTTGGGGTAGGAGGGGCCAGCAAATCCTTGTATTGTCTGGGCTTCTCTGCAGGTTTATGTAAAGCAGCAGAGAATAGCAATCCAGTGTGCTCATTGAGGGTGTTCCACACAGTCCCGACCATGCCCCTCAAAATACTCATTTCCAGTTACTTGTTTGAATGAAGATTTGAGTTCTGTTTAGGCTTTCCCTGTTTCTCACATCTCTCCTGGGAGCAGAGGGAAATCAAAGTAAGGTTTTATTCTTCATTGCTTATTTTATTTTATATTTTTGAGGTGGTGTTTTCTATAGAACCATGGTGTGATTGATGCTCTGTCATGAGGCAGGATGGAGACTGACTAAGTTTCCATTTTCTCATGGAATGGGGAGCAGACTTCCTATTCTTAAGACTTCTAGACACAACATGATACAGACTTCTGATAACAGCTTGTTCATAGTAAACTCTCATTGTCTTTTTCACTTAGGAGGATTAACAGATATTTAATATTTATTTATCATGGAGATCACAAAATGGCTATTTTTTTCTCTTTGCTTTACTGAAATTTCAGGTAATCAAAACATTTCTCATAAGCTTTTGAGCATTCTAGCTTAAAATCCTGCATCAGCTGACAGCATGAGCTTTTGAAGGGTCTTCAAAGCATGAACTTGAGAATAAGCCAAGTCCCCTTCTTGTCTTGATGGCTGTTTTCTGTCTTTCGCTCCACTTCTTCTAATTCTTTGAAAATGAAAATCTTCCTTTTCAGCATCTTAGAGCTAAGCCTCCCTTTTACACATTGACTTTTCTCCTGAACAATATAAGGATATTAGAAAGTAAGATTTTTCCAGTACTTATTCTCCCTCAATATTGTTGGCAAACGTTTGACCACACTCTTATCTACCCCAACCCTTGCCGTCCTGCCTCATAAATGAGACATGACTGTTATGTGGCTCAGAAATCAGTTCATGTTCACCTGTGTCAAGAAACGTATTTACACTTACCTTTACCTTTTTTGCTGCTCTCCATTTCCCACCCATTGTCCGGGGTCCCATTTATTTGCCTATTTCACTTAATGCCTGCTGTTTGTAAGCATAACTTTTGCTTGTCTCCAATCTTTTATTCTGCTCCTGAAAAAGAGGTGTGTGTGTGTGTGTGTGTGTGTGTGTGTGTGTGTGTGTGTGTGTGTGTGTGTTGTTATGGTTAAGAAATAGGATTTCATGGGAACTCCTCAACTATTGGTTCATAGTTCATGTGTTTCCACTGGTTTGGCTATTTGTCCCTGTGCTTTTTCCAATCATGGTCTCAATATCTCTTGTCATACAATCCCTCCTCTCTCTTGCTGATTGGACTCCTGGAGCTCCTCTTGGGGCTTGGCCTTGGATCTCTGCATCTGCTTCCACCAGTCACTGGATGCCCCCATGGAACTGCATCAGGCCCTCTGGATAAGTGAGACAGTCGATTAGCTTGAACTATTTAGGAGTCCCCCAGGCAGTAGGATCGGGACTTGTCAGTGCATGAGCTGGCATTTTGGAACCTAGCGTCTATGCTGGGACACTTTGCTCAGCCTAGGTAAAAGGAGGAGGGGACTGGGCCTGCCTCAATTGAATCTACCAGGCTGAGCTGAATCCCAGGGGAGTCCTTTCCTTGGAGGAGGTGGGATTGGGGGGTGAATTGGGGGGAGGGTGGGGGTGGGGCGGGAGGAGGGAGGACAGGAGAATCCATGGCTGATATGTAAAATTAAATTAATTATAAAATTAAAAGAAAAAGAAAAAAAAAAGAAAACCTATCATCTTCAGTAACAGACAATTAACCCTTTCACACCAGTTTAACATATTTGCTTAAATCTTAATTCCCCCCTAAGTAACAGAAATTGTACCAGTTATTAATTCTTATAAAAACTGCTCATTTTCAAATTAAAAAAATAAGAAATAGGATTCAAGAGAAATACTAAGCAGATTGTACTTTGGGGTAAGGGATTTGGGAGCTTCTTAATGCCATGGAAAGGCAGCATGGTGAGGAATCTGAGTTTAGCCCCACAGACTAAGAAGGGGTCCTGTCTCATAGGTTCACAGCCAGCAGAGAGACTCATGCCATGTAGTTAATGAGTAGCCCATTGTACATGCTTGCAATCAGGTTGCTCCTGATTCCCAAGTGGAACGGTGAGGTCCAAAGGTTCCATTCATCATTTAATTTCATAGTCTTGGGTAGCCAAGGGTTGGTAAACCTCCTATTGGAAAGAGGGAATTACAGAATCACATAAGGGTAATTGTCAGTTTCCTAAAGTCACAGAGAGTCAGAGTGCCTGCCATTTCTTTTACAGTAGCTCTGTCTGTGTGTGCAGGCTGTTGTGGGTGGACTGTGTCTTTCCAAGCTCAAAGCTAAAATGGATGTATGTATAGTTACTCAGCACATCTACTGAATTACTCCACAATCTTTGAGTTTCCACTGTTGGAAAATGCACCCAACAGTGTACTTCATGATAGGTTGAACAAACTCCAGTGGAAGAGCACACATCTAAGAATATTTAGACAATGCAGATTGGTCTTAATGGGGCAGAGGCACAAAGTTAAATGGAAAGGAAAGAGAAAATGGATCTGGTAAAAGTTGGAGGATGGGCATGAATATGATGAAAACAAACTCAAAACCCTTCAAGAACTAAATAAAAAAGGAGACACGATAAAATGAGCTTTAAACATATGGTCCCACTCGCTGATTTTGGCTTAGGAATCACAATTTTAAATTTTTGTATCATTATTAAATTCTTCATGATGATAATAGTATGTTAAGGTTACTGGGCATAGTGGTTACTGTCTTTGATCCTAGCACTTGGGAGACAGAAGCAGGCATAGCTCTGTGAATTCAAAGCCAGCCTGTTCTGTGGTGTGTTACAGGCAAGCTGAGACTGCACAGTTGAGACCTTGTCTCAAAAAAGGGGGATGGGGCCTGGAGCGATCTGGCAGTGATTGGTTCAGAACCCATAGTGTCCTTTCAGACAACCTGCGGTGAAATCTCAGCACCTGTTGGGTGGCTCAGAACTGCCTGGAACTCCAGTTCTGGAGGAATCTGACTCTTTGGCCTCTGAGGGGAGCAGCACTCAAATGCACATAGCACATAACTACATACAGACACATAACTGAAAATAATAAAACCAAGTTTTAAAATATGTGAATGAACTATGAAAGAGGAAACATAACTATAATCACCATTTCTTTTTAAAAATATTTCACAGGGAAGCTACACAGATTAGTGAGTTAAGAGCACTGACAGCTGTTCCAGAGAATCCAGGTTTGACTGCCAGCACTTACAAGGCAGCTTACAACTACCTAGAACTCCAGTTCTAAAGGAACCAGAGGTCACTTCTGGTCTCCTTAGAAAGCAGGCATTCGCCGGGCGGTGGTGGCGCATGCCTTTAATCCCAGCACTCGGGAGGCAGAGCCAGGCGGATCTCTGTGAGTTCGAGGCCAGCCTGGACTACCAAGTGAATCCCAGGAAAGGCGCAAAGCTACACAGAGAAACCCTGTCTCGAAAAAACAAAAAAAAAAAACAAAAAAACAAAAAAAAGAAAGCAGGCATTCACCTGGTACTGGTACACATATATCCATGCAAGTAAAAAAAATCAAAATAAATCACACATGCATATCTCTATCTCTCTGTTTCTCTTTCTCTCTCCCTGTCTGTCTCTGTCTCTGTTTCTCTCTCTCTCTCTCTCTCTCTCTCTCTATATATATATATATATATATATATATATATATATATATATATATATACCCTTTGAAATACTTCATAAAGAAAACTTGTTAGGTGAGGAAAAGTTTAGAGTAAACCTTGCCAAAGTAACATTTTTTTCTTTTCAGGGTGGGCACAATTTATTTTTCTCATCTATTTTCCCTATGCATGTTTTAATAATAAAAAAATGTACTTTAGCAAGATATCAAACAAACCAATCAATAAAATGACAAATGAAAAGAGTAGTGCATTGAGATTCACTCTTATACCCCAGAACGATAGTTATCAAGAAAAGAAATTACAAAAAATACTGGTGAACATACAGACAGTGAGGACACTTATACACTGCTAGTTGGAATATAAATTGGTGGAACTACTATACAAATTAGTATGGAGGTCCTTCAGAAAACTAAACATTGATTTGCTATATATCACCCAGTTTACATCTCTTCTCAATATGTACCCAAAGGTCTTCAGCATATCACAGAGATAGATACCTGCATGTCAATGTTTATTGCAACACTACTCATAATATCTATGAGAGAAAACCAACCTAGATGTCAAACAGCAGAGGATTTATAGCAATAAACACCAAAGTATGTGATATGAAGGGAAAGATATAACTGAAAATAATTATATTAGACAAATTAACTCATTCTCAGAGAGACAAATGACATGCTTTCTCTCATTTGTAGGCCCTAATTTTATACACTTGCACAAAATAATGTATGTATGTATGACATGGAATTAGTATCAAACTGTAGACCAGCCATTGCTTGACTCTTCCTACAATCTCTGAGCCACCATTGTCCCAGCACATCTTGCAGGCAAGACCAGTTGTAGTTTGAAAGTTTTGTGACTGTGTTGGTGTACCAGTTCCACCACTGGAAACCTTCTTGCTTGGTTACAGAAGATAGCAGGTTCAGGCTATGTATCCTCCATTACTGGGCATCCTGGCTAGGCTCATAGGTATAGATATGATATTTATTTTAACCAAATGAACTACATTTTGAAAGATGTGTGTGAAATATATAACTTCTCAGCTTAAAAGAAAAGAGTCAACAGGCTTCTAATGCTGGATGTAGTGAATATGAAGCATCGTATCAATTATAAATGTTGCTATTTCCACACAGTTTTGGCTAATGCAAAGCCCATAAAAACATTGGGAAAAGTTTCTAACACTATCGGGGAGGAATTTCTCAGCTTCTTTGCTGGGACTGGAACTGTGAAATCTAACCATGGCCCCAGCTCTGTTTTGTGTCACTTCTGTGGTAATACTTGACACTTCACTATGAAACATTTTAATCCTTATTTGTAAGATATACATAGTAATGAGTGTCTACAGTACAAGAAGCCAAGAAATATGTTAAGTTCCTTTAGTGTGTCATGCTTTTCAAAACACAGTAATATTAATTTTTTCATATTTATTTTTCATATAGATTTATTAGAATGAATTAATAAAAACTGCATGTCAAGTTGAACAAAAATGAATGTTATACTTTAAAAATCAGGAAATACATTATTTTAAAAATCCAATAAAATTTGGATGTATAATTAAGTATATATATGTATATTAAGAATATAAATGTAGGTGTATTTATCTGTTTCCATATAAACCCAATTATCAGATAAATTTGTTTTTAAAAGTTCATAATATTTTAAAAAAATAAAGCCCAATAGTATTTTTACAACCCATTTTCTAATGGTCTTAAACATTTTAAAAAGATTTATACTCTTTCATGTGTATGTATGTGTGCCTACATGAGTTCATGTGCACCAAGTACATGCTTGGTATCCAAGTAGGCTAGAGGGTGTCAAATCCCTGGAACTAGAGTTAGAGGTGGTTATGAGCTGTCTGATGTGGGTAATAAAATCAAATTTTTGTTCTTGTAAGAACAACACATGGTATTAACTGCTGAGACATCTTTCCTGTCCCTCTGGAGCTTTTTTTTTTTTAAAAAAAAAATCAGTAACACATTAGCATATAATTAAAAGATATAAAAGTACTATATGTAAATAATTTTAGAAATTGCTACAGCTATGCAAATTTAATATTACTGTTGATTTAAAAACTATGTATGAAACTTTTAAATTTATATAGTAATTGTAAATCTTCCTTATCAACTTGAGTGAATTTGGAATCACCTAGGAGGTACAGTTTTAAGATAGAATGGGAGATCCACACTAAAGATGGATGGCACAAATCCATGGCTTGGGAATCCAGACTGAATGACCTGAGAAGAAAAGGCCTGAGGAATATCAGTATTAAAACTCTCTCTGCTTTGTAATATACAGAGATGTGAGCTTGCAACCTCATGGTCTTATTGCCGTGTAGTCATTTGGGCAGTGTCAACAGTTTGTGAATGCAGAAATGCCCTCCATGTTGTGATCAATGATCAGTTATATGCTCAAACCAGAAACTGAAATAAATGTATCCTTCTCGAAGTTGCTTCTTGTCAGATATGTGGTCATGGGAATGAAAAAAACAAAGACAACAAATGCATACATACTCTTAGAGCTTGTCTGTATTATGAACTGTGCTTCCTGCCAGGCTAGCCACTGGGTAAGCAGATACCCATTCTTTCCTATTATTTCAGATATGGGATATTATTTTAGAATTGCCAGTGACTAAACAAAAAAATCTCAAACTTGACATTTGTATGGTTTTCCACATTTATGTTAGCTCTCAATTTGAAATAAAGCCTTGTGTGTCCTATATTGTGACATGGGAAGACATTTGGTTAGACCATAGTTAACTTCTATAATTTCAATGAGTTCTAATAACCCCATCATTACCTGACTGGAAAAGGAATGTATTCCGAACCCCTGGAGGGCAATTCAAGGTCTCTTACATTAGTTTCTGTGTCCTGATTACTAAAGAATTATTTGACACCCAAATTACTCAGTATTTATTGCTTCAGTGCAATCCTCCACACATTTCTGGCTTTATAGTATATATTTTGTGTGGGCTTGACTAATGCTCCTGTTCCATCTTTAAAAGTCCCCCTCCTAGACCACTGATTAAGACTAGTTGCTACTCATGCAGAGGACCCACATGGCAGTTCACAACCATTTGCAATTCCAGTTCTAGGGGATCCAATGGCTTCTTCTGGCTCACAAGGAAACTGAATGCCTGTGATGCACTTAAATGCAGGCAGGAAAACATACATATAAATTAAAAATACATCTTTTTTAAAGTTCTCTGTAGTGGGTAGCCATTCCAGCTTGGTTCTGGAAGTTCCAACCCCCATTGAGACTCTGGCAACTGTCACGCCTACGAGGCGGGGCGAGGGGAGGCGCCTGGGGACCCGAGAGCTGGATGGGCCAGCGCTCTCTCTGGGCGCTCTCTCAGTGCCAGAACGCTGACGGGTGGAGACTGACTGTGCAGAGCTCCGGAGAACACCGCTGGACTGCATTACACCTTCCCCAGACCCTGCGACCTACCCATTACTTAATTTGTGAGTTACGCCATTAAATAAATATCCTTTTAACTACGTGGAGTGGCCAAAATAATTTCTCCAATAGTTCCCCTTTTTATCCTATACCTTAAGACAAAGTAATAGCTTAGAGATACTGACTGATATAGCTCCTGCAGTAAATTAACCAATACAAATCAGGAAGTAAATATTGCCTCTTCGTTTATCTAGGAGCATAAATTAAACAAAACCAGTCAACCACCCCAACCTTCCATCATAAATGGATTTAAAAGAGATTGCTCATGTAGTTTATAATTTTGCAACAAATACCATGGGAGGCGTAATTCAAACCTAGGATATAATTCAGTGGTGGGAAGAAATATCCAAATGAAAGCTTTGAAATGACAAGTTCAGAGAAACAGAGCAGTGACAAAATTGAGTGCTTGGAATGTTATCAGCATTTTATTCTTTGATACATTTATTGGATCTTTTCCCCAAAAGGAGTTGGTTCTGATGAACTATTAACTAAAGATGAAACTGGTTCTGATGAACTATTAACTAAAGATGAAACTACTAAATAGTAGCTGAAGTGATAAAGAGAAATTTTCTTCTTGTTCTTTTATGCAAGTCTTGAATTATACTATTTTCAATACAAGGCTGATTTAAATTGTGATTTTGGTAGTTTTATTATATAGTATGAACTTTTTATTTTTGCTTTGATGTAGCTTAGACATTACAGACCTCACTTAGGAAATGATGAAAGGAAGGTTGGGGTTACAAAATTGAAATCTCACAAAGCTGGTGTCTCAGATCAAAGACTTCAGATGAAAATAATGGACTGAGTGCTGATAATTCATTCTTACAAAGAGATACACTATTATCCACCCCAGGGTGTATTATGAAACTCATTACAATATCATGTAACCAGGCAGTTAATAACACTGAAATATTATAATAGCCCTATTGTTACCTGATCATAATATCTGAAGATCAAGAATTTGTAGAAATAATAAAATGAAACATCTATAATTTCATGAAGAAGGATGACTCATTGAATAGTTTGATTATCAAAAATATAAATATTCAAAAATGATTTCAATATGGGTAATTATATTATACATATATATATATGTTTATGCCTATATTTGAAAGTATTGTTATTAAGCATATCACATACATTTGTAAGCATTCACAGTACTACCATCATCCTTCTAATTACAAACAAAATTAAGAATACAGAAACACAAGAAAAAAATACATATTTCAAAAATAGCATTTGTGATGCTAGAGAGATGACTTGGCAGTTAAGAGCATTTGCTGCTCTTTCAGCCGATCAGGTTTCCCAGCAGCACAGAGTGACTCACAATGATCTATAATTCCAGGTCCAGGGTAGCTATTGTTGTCCTCTGGCCTATAGGGGCATCAGACACTCGCATGGCACACAGACATAAATGCAGATAAAACACCCATCCACATAAAATAAATAAATAAAAATTTTAAAATTGTACCTCACCATCATGAATAAAATTTATAATACAGCTGGGTGGTGGTGGTGCATGCCTTTAGTCCCAGCACTCAGGAGGCAGAGGCAGGTGGATCTCTGTGATTTCGAGGCCAGCCTGGGCTACAGAGTGAGTTTCAGAAAAGGTGCAAAGCTACACAGAGAAACCCTGTCTAGAACCCCCCCCCCAAAAAAAATTAATAAATATAATAAAATACAATTTATAATGCCCTTTAAATAAAGAATCTTACTCATAAGAAAGTTCTATATTTGCAAGTTTGATTGACTAAAATTTGGGTTCCCAGCAGGTTAAAATAACATGATTCAGAAGCTTAGTAGAAATTCAGTATGTATATGTCACAACAAGGCTTGTTGAGTAAACACTCAAATGAATATGGGCATCCACACAGACACATCAGGATTCTTCAGAAAGTGACTGAAAATTGAACTGAGCCACCTGAAGAGTAAAAGCCATAACCAAATATTGATCCTAGCAAAGACTATGAAACATTCTGCAATTATCCTGTATTTCTGGTTTTCTGCCTAGGCAGAACTATACAAGATTTTTTTAAGTAATTTATTTATTCTCATTCTGTGCATAGATGCTTGTGCACAGGACATGTGTGGAGGTTAGAGAACAACTTTTGCTATGGGTTCTCTCTTTCCACTGTGGGTTGCAAAGAGGGGAGTCAGACCAAAGCTTTGCATGCTTTTCTCTGTTGAGCTGTCTCACCAGCCCCCTAGCTAATATTTTAAACCAAAACTTCACATGTGCTGCCGGTATTCCCAAAGTTTGCTTAGGTTTCTCTTGAGATAGAGTGTATTTATCCTAAAGCTGCCTAGTTTTTGTAATTTAATATGGATAGTTATGCCTACTTTATAACACTCTGTGACTATTATATGATTAGAAGACAATAAGCCACAGACTGTGGAAAATATTTGCAATAGGTATCTGATCAAAGACTATTATATGAAATATACAAAGAAGTCTTAAGAGTCAAAGTTAAATAGTTAGCCAATATAAAAAATATGGTAAATATAAAAGAAATCTCACCATGAAAAGACATATAAATGGTAAATAAGTACATGAAAATGTGCCCCACGTAATATACTGTTGGGTAACTGGAAATTAAAACAATAATTAGGCACAACTAGGTACCTGCTAGAACAATGATAATCCATAAATTCAATGGTACCAGAGGTAGGGTAGGATAGTAATGCAAAGGGGATAGTGCCCTTTGGAAGAGTGAGGCAGTTCTTTCCAATGGAACATACCAGAGGGCATGTACAATTGAGCACTGTACTAATTCTCCTCACAATAGAATACACAAAAATTAAGATGAAAAGCATGTAAAAGCCAACAAATAAATGTGGATTGTACTAGGCAAAATAGAGTCAAACTGAGTACATAACTCCATTCTATATCCTATTTTCAGAAACTAATATTGCCTTATATGATAAAATGTGATTGTGGTTTGAGAATAAATGTCTTTTAAAAAATCCGGGAGCTAATGATAAACTTAATCTTAAGGGAATTCTCAAGACTGGGGACTGAATATTTCTGGTTTTCCATGCACTAAGTGATGTGTTGAATAATGCAGAGCACAGGAGATTCATTATTTGTGTTTAAATAGAAACTTTCAGTAGTTTAGGAACTTGAAGACTGCTGAGCAACTTTAAAGGGAAATAACATTTCATTCAGATAATTATCTAAGTGTCTACTTTTGTTACTAATGAATCACCACTTAGCCTTTTCAGGAAAAAAAAAAAATGAGGATGGTAACATCAGAGAGGAAAAGCCAAGCACTAATACATTAAACACTTTGCATGAATATGGGCGTCTAATTCAAATGAAAAAAAAAATTGTGCACTGCATAGTGTCTATAGAAGGCCATTCAGTCGCATGAAAAAGCATCCTCGGGAAAGGATATTGGTGAAATTATTAACGCCACTTCACGTAGTTAAAAGGGAGATTTATTTAATGGTGTAACTTACAAATGAAGGGATAGGTAGGTTGCGGGTTTTGACCTCTGTAGGCAGTAACCTGCAGCTTGAAGCGCCTGCCAGCTAGGGAGGAAGCGGAGGGCGGGAGCCACCCAGGCCACGTTGGACGCCAGATATTGGTGAAATTATTAAGGCCACTCCACATAGTTAAAAGGGAGATTTATCTAATGGCGTAACCTACAAATGAAGGGATAGGTAGATTTCGGGTTTGGGGAAATATGTAGCGCTGTCTGGTGGTGTTTTCTGGAGTACTCTCCTCTGTCTGCCTCTAGTGTCCAGGGTCCAAGCAGGAAGATAGCACTGCGCATCCTGATCTCTGGTCTTCAGGGCCCTTCCTTGGCCTCACCTTGTAGGCGTGATAGTTACCCAAGCCACGATGGGGGTTGGAACTTCCAGACCAAAGCTGGAATGGCTACCCACTACAAAAGGCTGTCCCTTTCTCACTCTCTTATAGAGCATTCTCTAAGTAAGGATCTTATTTTACATAAGTGATAGTTGTAGAAAAACAATAACAGAAAATTTGTCATCTTAAGAACCACTTCTTTGACTAAAATAAACAAATACTATATTCCTAAAATCAACACTGTTTTACTTTGGCTTGCTTTACACTTTTTCAGTATTATATGTTGATTCTCTGTGAACAAGTAGTGACTACCATTTAAAACTTATATGAACTCTAGAATCTATCCTAGACTGTGGAAAACACTACTATATAAATCTAGCTGCTACATAATTATTTATACAGCACAAGATGTCACTGTTTATATTTGCATCCATAGTCCCAGACACTCCACAAAGACTAGTTCAAATTTTCTGGCCATTCTTCCTTTGATGCTGGATGTTTTGGTGGTTGGTGGTATTAGGGTTGCTAGGACACTCAGAGAAGAGGTAAGGATGGGGTGACTTTTTTGAGTCATCTAAATATCAATGAAGATAAAAGGAAGGAGAGAAGAAAGAAGATAAAGAAAGGAGGGGAAAGGGGCAGTGGAAAGGAAAGGACACAAACAGTAAGAAGGAAGGAGGTGCTAACTGTGTGGAAACAAAGGAACTGTGTGTTAGCTGTATACAGTATTATAGAAATACTTCCAATTGTCTTGAGGCAAGCCCACTTTGGTAAAATGGAGAATTTGCCTATTTGAACACTTACATCCTACATAGATTTCAGGATTTTAATCTGCACTAATACAGAGAGCACAGAGCTGACATCACTAAGTCTTAAAGTGTAGTCATCCTTCAGCAACCTCAAGGCATTAATTCCAGTATTTTCACAGATATTAACATCCAGAGACCCTCAAAATCATTGTGTAATAATATTTGCATGTCTTCCTGGACAATTAAATTATCTCTCACTGATTAGAATACATAATATCATGTAATTGTTACATTGATCATTCTCATAAAATATTGTTTAAGAATCACAATAAGAAAAAAGTTAGCATGTTCAATGCACATAGAATTTTGTTTCAAATGTATTTTGATACCATCACTGGTTAAATCCACATACACAGAACTTAAAAATATGGAGTCCTAATGATAATTTCACAAATACACTCTAAGCATTATATATATATATATATAAATATTTATATATATGGCATTGTTTTGTTTGAAACTAAAGAACCGTAGCATTCTTGATAGTTCATATGATTATAAACATCTTGCTTGAGATGCTGTCCAGGCAAGAACTTAGTTCTAGAATTTACATATGTCATTACTGAAACTCTTACTGCTGAGGGTCATATCAAACCTGTTATCTAATTATTATGAGGGTGCCATTCAACTCCATGTGCAGTAGAGAGAGAAAATTGTTCAAATATATACCTTTGGTGACTAAATTGGGAAACTGCAGCCACGTTTCCTGAAAGAATGTAATCACGATCATTTTATTTGCACCATGTAACCGCTACAACAGCAATAGGTTTCGTCTCAAGAGAAAACATTTGGTGCCATAAATAAGCAATAACGTATGGAGAAAACCATCAGCAAGAAGATGAGAGCTGAGTTCTGTTATAATATTCCTTATTATTCTACGCTGTATGAAACAATAATGTTTTCTTCCCCTGTTAAGATAGCTGAATAATGTCAGCAGGAAATGCTAGAAAAACATATTCAATCATCACTTCAGTAGCTTCTCTATGGAAAGAAAACATGCCTGATTTGAAGGAAGATTCTTACAAAGCCAAAGAAAATCTCCAAAATGCCTAGGGCACATGCATCCACTGTAGGACAGTTCTATTCAGGAGATACACAAAATAATACAGGAGTGGGACTTGTCCATAGCATGGAAAGTATTTTGATGCTGAAGCCCTGTGCTTGACATTCCTACTATTGTAGTGTTAGTTTGTTGTAGTCTTTTTAATCCCTTAATTTCTGTTAAGATATATACTTACCTTTTTATGAGTTTGTTAAAATATTTTGTATGTAAACTTCACATATTGTATTTCCTATCAAATTTGGCTGCACATAAGTAGAAACTTTCATTTGTTATTACAAAAACTTCAAGCTGGCATGTGTGTTTCCATGCATGTAGATATTTTAACTAGCAATTTTAGGATAATTAAAATGTCAGCGCTAAAACTAAATGCCAGAGTGGGTTGATGTCACTGTTACTTTACTATTGCTGTGAAAACACACCATGACCAAGGCAACTTGTAAAAGAAAGCATTCAGTTTGGGAGCTAACTATTCCAGAGTGTTCCTAGTGGCAGAGAGCATGGCAGCAAGCAGATGGACATGGCTCTGGAGGAGTAGCTTGGAGCTTACATCTTGGTTAGCAAGTTGAGGGGACAGAGAACTAACAAAATAGAATGGGCTTTTGAAACCTCAATGCCCACTCACAGTGACACACATCCTTCAAAAAGGCCACACCTCTTAATGATTTCCAAACAGTTTGACCAAATAGTGATCAAGTATTCACAAGTGCCTATGCGGACCATTCTCATTCAAGCCACCATAGCTGGTATCAAAGAAAGGAAATGTTTTAAGGCAAAATGATAATTAATAACTAAAGATTAACCAATATAGGTATCTACACTACCCTGAAGGATCATGTATATGTCCTGGTTTGGACACCATGACTGTGAGAAATACTGACTAAAAGCAACTTGGGGAGGAGAAGGTGTGTTTGGCTTACAGGTTACAGTCTTTCATTAAGGGATGGGCCCTCTATCGTTAATCAGGAAAAGGTCTCACAGACTTAACCTCAGGCTAATCTGAAGGAGGCAATTCCTCAGTGGGGGTTTGCTCTTTCCAAGTGTGCCAAGTTGACCACTAAAACTATGTATGACAGCATGTAACCATTTCATAATAAGAGTTAGTAACTATACAACCACATAATTAAATACAAGTTTAAAAATAGCATGGCTATAGAAAGAGACAGAACCCTGAATAGTTAAAATAACTGTTTAATTCTAATTGTTTTCTGATAAGCAGGTCAAACACAAGGAAAACAGGATTACCAATCTGACCCTAAGAAATTCCTACCCCATCTTTCCCACATTAGTAATCTTGCCATCTAACTCACCTGATTAGGTTAATGAGATAATCATGATTATCATTTCTTTCTCCCTTTCTTTTATATTGAGTAGCTACAGCCTTATTATGCCTTTACTCATTGGAAAAGCCTCATAAAAAGTGCTTCAGACTGTTTTGTTAATAAATATACGCATGCATTTTCTTCTCATAACTGGACAATAGCCATAGAAATAGAATTCATACTTTTTGAAAAATTAATTGTTTTTATTGTTATTATGCTGTGGGCTGAGGTATTATTTAAGGTAGCTAAAATTTTAGAAAATCACATAGAAATTTATGTTTCACAATTATATCATGTATTGCAGGAACAGTGAGTACTTATTTAATTTATTTCATATTATATCACCTAATATACAAATTATATTTTAAATATACTACATGTGTTATATAATATAATAATTTACACAGATGTGTATGAGAAAAGCATGTTGTATCTGTAAGTGAAAGAAAACTGAATTGGCCATCTTTTCTAGAATCTGTGTTTATAATTATGATAAAGAATAGGGGTTGGAGAGATGCCACAATGGTTAAGAGCACTTGCTGCTTTTCAAACAGTTGGAGTTCAATTACCAGCACTCACATCACGGAGCACATAAACACCTGTAATGCCAGCTTCCTGGAAACTGGTATCCACTTCTAGCCTCTGAGGGTGATGCATATATGTTGTAAACATACAGATACTAGAAGACACACAAATACACATAAATAAAAAGTAAAATAAATCTTATTGAAAAAAGAACACGTATGGATATTAGCCATTGAAACACTAATTATGATTAATAATAAGAATCTACAGAAGAATAATTGGTACTATAACATGACTCAAGACAAATCTATAGGACAAAGAAAATGTGCTCCTAAAAGATGAAGAAGCATTGTCTCGGCCATTGTCAAGAACTACTCCTCCTCTCTTACATAAACTCCATTCAAGAACTGTGTTATAATTCAATGATCCTAAGAAACTGGATTTGACATATCTGCTTGGACATGCAATTAGATTAGCTCATTTTCTATTTTAATCTTAACACAAGTGTTTCTGATTTAAGCATTCAAACTCAACTAAACCCTATAAGGTCTGTCAATTTCATCTACAAAGCTCTTTTGTTAGACAGTTCCACCAAAAGTTGGACCATTCATTTTCCTAGGAAAAGAACTGATCAGTAGAATGAATTATAACTTTAATGCATAGACAGGTCACTGGATGACTGCTAATGTATTACTAGCCAAGCAGATTTTTTTCTGAAGGAGGCTTGCAGCCCATGGCATAATCTGATTAAAAACCAATGAACGAGTATTTTCCAGATTTCTTGTATATTAATGAGAAAATGATTCTAAAAGCTTTTCTACACTTGTGACCTTCACCTTCCTGAAATTAGACCAAATTGAAATAGCCATGTCAGCCCTTAGCTTAACATTTTATATTTGAAAATAGAATTATTGCCGTTAATTGTAATTTTAAAGTTTTATTGTCTGCTCTCATGCCTGCATCCTTCCACAGGAGGAGGTGGTGAGACAGCATCGCTCTGGGTTTATGTGCATGTGTTTGTTTCTGGAAAGCAGAGTGCTACACAGGCAACAGCTGCCAGAAGAGTAAATAATTACTCAGAAAGTGCCAGCTATAGAAACAGTATTGAATCAAAACCCTAACTTTGGATAGTCAAAGTATCAATATTTGCTAAAACCTTGGAATGCTATTTAAAATAAAAACAGTTGGTACACTTAGACATGAGGCATAAAATACAGCATTTATTAATACTTCAGTATGTTCTTTGGGTTGTATACAATTAAAGACAGATACTGCAAGAAAACTGCATTAGAAGACATTTTAGGGTGCAGAATAAAATAGATTTTTCTTGATATTAAAGATAAATAAAAATGTGATGGGACATAGAATAAAGAACACCTTTTGTCACTTTATGTTTTCTAGATTTCTGAAGTTCTGATATATGGCAGTCCAATTATGCAGTGAGAAAAGTAACCTTCTATGAAGAAAAATACCATAGTCAGAGTCTCTTAGACGTTTTTGGACAATGTCTCAGACCCACAGCTGTGGTGCATGAACACCCATTCTTTCCAAGCTACACCTCCACCTTTCATATGTAAATATTTGAGGATACTTCCATACTAATTTTCAGTTCCCTGCTTTCTGACTCACATTACTAAGGTTAATGGAGAAACAAAGTTTTCAAAGAAGACTGAGTGGTTTAATAAAGCATCCCTTTGAGACTATTGAGGTAAACTTTGAACTTAAGCAAATGTCCAGGTATTAGATTGCTATGAATTCGATTGATAATCTGATTGACAGAGTATATCATATTTCTAATGCTTATTTTTCTACTTGTTTGAGTAATTGAAGAATGATCTGAAGTACAGGAAGAATGAAAGGCTATGTTATGATGTAGTCAAATCACCTTCCTGTTCAAAAGTTCAGGTCTGCTGCAAACTAAAAAAAAAAAAAAAAAAAAAAACTAAATTAATGCCATCATCAGGCTGGTCTATGTTTTCAGAAGTTAGGTTCCTGAGTAGTATCCATTTGTCAAGTATGAATGAACTTGGACATCAAAATTCCTCTATAGGCATTTATACAAAATAAAACAAAATGCCCACAAAATAAACACAGAGACCATTATTTATTGGTCACTGGGCTCCCCTGGAGTGTGACTGATAGACCCAATGACATTCCATTGTAGAAACTGATATACCCTTTCCCAGAATGGAGTTGCAATTCTGTGTCCACTCTTCATTTCAGTGTTGGGATTTTGTGTGTTTTGAACATGTGCAGGTCTTATGCATTCTGGCCACATTCTCAAAGTTCTTTCATGTTCATTACTGCTCTATTCATAACAGTGAAAAACTAGAAACACCCTAGATGTCCATAAACTAATGAAAAGATAATGAAAATGCTGTTCATTTACAATATATCTGCTTCAGTCCAAATCGCCACAGAGATTAGATACACAGGAGGGAAGAAGGAATTTTCCAAGGAAGGGAAAATGGAACATAGAGTTATAGTGATAAAGTGGAAACTAGAAAAGGAGGATGAAATGGGTGGGGGATGAGAGAGAAGGGTAAAGGAAAGATTATGGGGAGGGACAATTCATACTAAAGGCCTTTTGGAAAAAAATATGGTGCTGTGGATATTGTTCTGTATAAATAAAACACTGATTGGCCAGTGGCCAGGCAGGAAGCATAGGTGGGACAAGGAGAGAGGAGAATTCTGGGAAGTGGAAGGCTGAGTCAGGGAGTCGCTGCCAGCCGCCACCTTGACCAGCAGCATGTGAAGATGCCGGTAAGCCACAAGCCACGTGGCAAGGTATAGATTTATGGAAATGGATTAATTTAAACTATAAGAACAGTTAGCAAGAAGCCTGCCACAGCCATACAGTTTGTAAGCAATATAAGTCTCAGTGTTAATTGGTTGGGTCTGAGCAGCTGTGGGACTGGCAGGTGACAGAGATTTGTCCTGACTGTGGGCAAGGCAGGAAAACTCTAGTTACAATATGGAAACCTATTTGTTATTTTTTTTTTTAAACAGGAGGCAAGCAAATATTCAGCACATGTATCAAATGTATCTGTGTAGTTATCCAGAAGACAGTGTTCACCCATTTTTATTGTCATGCAGAGAACTGCATGATACAACAGTAAGAAAAGCAGTTTCATTATGAACAAGCTATAAACTGTATCATTTAGGAGGGACAGTGATTCAACCTAGAGGTTATGTGTCTACTGAAGAGTTCCTAGGACTTTCACCTTTTCCTTTAGACACAAAAAAGTAAATGGCTCAGTTATATTAAACAAAAAGGACAAAACATGCAAACAACATACCTACAATAGACTTGTGTTTTAAGACATTGATATTTTATGTAATCAATAGAAACATTTTATTCTTTTAATTTATAGGTCATTTTCCCTTACTGTTGTAGCTAAAGAATTTACAGTCTTTATACTCTCACTGGGGTCCCTCGGCTGTGCATTTTCTTTCTCATTTTTATTTAATGAATCCTAGACATAAAATCTCTAAAACTAAAAGCTGGTAGAATTCATGCCAGAATCCTCTGTAAGAATATTATAAGCATAACTGTAAATGACCACTTGATTAGTGCTTCGCTTGTATTTTTCCATTGTATTTCTCTGTTTCTACAGGCCCACTACTCTATAGAAATTCACAAGCAAACCATCAGCAACTGCTTACTGGAATAGACAGTTTTAAACATTGTAAAAATTGGACTCTGCCCTCAGTTTCTCTTAAACATATTACTAATTACCTATGAAACAAAAACACTACTCACTAAACCAAACCGTCATCTTTGCATTCTAATAGTCTTCACCAGTCAGTAACCAGGCTTCACTGTAGTGCTAAATGAACCCCCAGCACCTTCTCTAACTCCCCTCCTTCTTCCTTATACTCTTTCCTTTTGCAGTGGTATCTCTTTCCATCATTCTCATCTCTGTCAAAATTTCAAATATTTCCATGGCCTGCTCAGATATGATTCTTTCGCCCAAGCCTTCTGTGACACACATATTTATAACCAGGCCATCTCATTCTTGCACTTCTGATTCAACATTACACAATTGTAAGTGCCTGGTAATGGCTTAAGTGCTAAATGGGTATATAGCTATGAATACCACAGCCAGCAACAATCTCTTTCCAACACTGAGTGGTTTTTCTGTATG
This sequence comes from Peromyscus leucopus, assembly GCF_004664715.2. Taxonomy (NCBI): domain Eukaryota; kingdom Metazoa; phylum Chordata; class Mammalia; order Rodentia; family Cricetidae; genus Peromyscus; species Peromyscus leucopus. The sequence continues at coordinate 84,796,375 of NC_051064.1, forward strand.
GACTTTGTAAATTAAATAGAAGTGATAAATGTATCATTTGTTGTTATAATTATGCACAGTAGCATTATTGTCTTTAGAGACTGTCTTGATCACTAAAGTAAATCTCTATTGACTTGTCTAGGAAATTGAGATGTGACTTGGATGGTGATAATCAAGGCCACATTACCCAGAAACTGAACAACCAGCCAGTTTGGAGTAATTCCAAATGTCTGGAGAACTGAACTCCAAGCATTAGGGTGCCTCCAAATCAGTTGCACTGCTAATCAAAATGCAGATGTCTGGTTTGCTGACCAGAAATTTTATTCTAAGATTATGAAGTAGGAGACTGGAGGCAGTCCCTTGTATTTGATCAAATATCTAGGTGGTTCATAAACAGCTGTCCCACTTTATAAGACAGTCTCAGCCACACAACACTTGCAAATATAATAATAATAATAATAATAATAATAATAATAATAATAATAATATCAGTAATAATTAAGTGATGGCTTATATAGTTGATTGGAACAACCTTCAATGAAACAAAATTCTTACTGTTTGAGAATTAGTGTTAGAGTTGTACACTTCCCAATACTCCTCAAAGGATGTTTGATTTGTTAATATTAACATAACAAAACTGATGTTATGTACCTTTGAAAAAGAGGCCCTCAGGTCTTACTCAGAAGAAATAGAAGAATTATTTTGAGCAAGAGCTGATTATTAAGGAAGTAAACTCTAGTGTGATTTTCCCCTTATGAAACACTATTGAATAACCATCTGGACTCCATAATTTCTTTCATGAATGGCCTTCAGTACAACTTCAAATTTCCTCTACAGAAATAAAAATTTCAAAAGATTTTGCTTATTAGTGGAAATTTTTGCTAATTGCAGTCTTCAAAGTCTAAATCAGAGCTGATTTTGTTACCCAAAGACATACAGTATTAGAGTATATTGTATTAATCCTTAAATGCCTTCTTAATTATGGCTGCAGTTTTTAGTACATTGTTTAGCTTTTTTTCTTTTAAATAGATCCAATTAAGTTTTGATTGGCCTTTTTTCCCCAGTGAGATTATAAACTAACTCTTATCTTCTTCACTTGTAATAGATTTGTTCAATCAGCATAAAGAAAAATTCAGTTGTACCAATTGCTTAAAACATGAAGTTGCCCCTGGCATTTGTTAACATTCTAAAGGTATTTGCACCTATTTACTTTTATTACTAATTTTAAGTTCTTAATTAGTTCTGCTAAATCTGTTTTTTCCTTTCATTTTGTATTGATATCATTTTTTTTTTTAAATTCGGGGCACTGGTGTCACTAATAGTTCCTCTAAACTGTTTTAATTTTCTCCTGCCTGTGAAGCTTCAGTGTTTCTAGAGATGTCAGGTATGTAAGGCAACTATTGAGATCAGTGCTGAATCTGGGTCCTGAGGAAGGACTTAATCATGTGTCCTTTCTGAACCAGCTCTTACTTAGCTAATGTTAGAAGGTAGAACAGGAAACTGGAAATACCCTTGATCTCTATTCTTTTCTGTTGATCGACAGGGGTAGCTATAAATGCTATAGGTGAAATGAATAAGGGGCACAATCAATAGAGAGTCCGTTGCTATCATTGATAGTAGTTATTATTCCTTATTGATATGAAATTTAGTTTTAGACCAAACACAGGTACTCTCATTTCTCTCATTAGAGATTGATATTTTTCAAAAGAGGAAGAACAAAGCATAACTTGGTGGCAACAATTATTCATTTTAAAATCAAATGTAAGTGGCTTGGAAGAAAGCAGAAAGACTATTAAAGCACTATTTTTTTTAAAAAAATAAAAATAATGAGTTTTGTATGTGAATATTTGAAGTACTAAAAATTAATAATATTTTTAAAAATCACACTTGTATCTCTATATTGATTATTAACTTAATATTTTTTCTTTTTTTATTATTATTTTATTTTATTTTACAATACTATTCAGTTCTACATAACAGCCACAGATTCCCTTGTTCTCCCCCTTCCTGCCCCCTCCCCTGCCCCCCAGCCCACCTCCCATTCCCATCTCCTCCAGAGCAAGGCCTCTCCCAAGGGCTGAGATCAACCTGATAGACTCAGTCCAGGCAGGTCCAGTCTCCTCCTCCCAGATTGAGCCAAGCATCCCTGTATAAGTCCCAGGTTTCAAACAGCTAACTCATGCAATGAGCCCAGGACCTGGTACCACTGCCTAGATGCCTCCAGCTGAGACTGACCTACTCTGGTGATGGGATGGCCAAACACCCTAATAGTTGTGCCAGAAACCCCATCCAAGGACTGAGGAATCTGGATGCAGATATCCACGGCTAGACCCCGGATGAAGCGCCTGGAGTCTAAGTAGTGAGAAAGAGGAGGGTTTATATGAACGAGAATTGATGAAACCAAGGTTGGATAAAGCACAGGGACAAATAGCCGAACGAATGGAAACACATGAACTACGAACTGAGGGGCCCCCAACTGGATCAGGCCCTCTGAATAGGTGAGACAAGCCCTCTGAATAGATGAGACAGTTGATTGACTTAACTTAATATTTTTAAAGTCTACAAATATACTCGTATGTCTATATCAAAGAATTTAATTTTTTACCTCAATAGATATCCACTGTTACTTTCATAGCAAATTATAAATTTAAAACATTGAAATAGAGAGTAATTGTATAAGAACATTAAAAGTTGAGTATGTATACATTAAAGTCATAGCCAGTTAAGACATTGAAAGCACAAATGTCGACAATTGTGGCCACACATTCTGAAAAATATTACATGTAGCCTAGTGCAATAATTAAGTACAATCTTATTAATTAGTTATTTCACTGTTATATTTTATAAAACTCCATTGGGTATTTGAGTGATGGCTGAGAAGTCAAGAGAACAAACTGTTCCTACAGAGGAACTTGTCTGATTCCAAGAATCCATGTTGGGCCCCTCAAAAATGCCAGTATCTCCAGATCTAGGAGAACCTAATACCTTCATTCCATGGAAACACCAGCACTCCTGTGTATACAACTACATACAGATCACACACACACACACACACACACACACACACACACACACACACACGTGCACACACACAATTTAAAAACTAAGAATTAAAAAAAATTCTATTGGTCCTTTAATTTTATTTTAGATTTTTCTAGTTACTTGTATGACAGAAATGGGTCTAAAATTATAATCAGTTGGCTGTGAAATAATATTTTGTGCAGGACAAGAAGATGTTTTTTGAGTAAAAAAATAACTATAGTTCAGCACAAAATTATGTTCATCTGTGTGAAAGAAATAAAAGTAATAGACTAAGGGAGTTTAGGAGACATTCAGTCTTATGGGGTGCAGCATCACTGCAGAAAACCTGCCTGCCAAGACACTGTCATGGAAGAGATGCAGTGGACATGAAGAAGGAAACTACCAACAAAGGAGCTGGCCTTCCCTACTAATGTAACTACTGTAGAAGTGAGCTGCATCTTACTGACTACTCTTAAGAGATTATCCTGGTGGTGGCACACACCTTTAATCCCAGCCCTTGGGAGGCAGAGACAGGTAGATCTCTGTGAGTTTAAGGCCAGCCTGGTCTACAGTGTGAGATCCAGGGCAGGCAACAAAACTACATGGAGTAAACCTGTCTCGAAAAACAAAAAACAAACAAACAAAAATGATCCTGTGATCAAGAACATCACAAGATATAGCCAGAAGAATATCACCATCACATTATAAATTAAGGATAATATATAGTTTTGCCTGATTCTACATTATAATCTCAATATATGTTTCAAAGAGTAGTTAGTTAAAATCCAAGTGTGTACAATTCTAATAAATTCTATCATGCCAACTTTTACTAAATTAGGACACTGAGGTAAGATTTAAAATGAACAAAGACTGGAAACAAAAATAAATTATTCATATTAGTTAATTATCAGAATGGTATTCCTAACTACACCTAGAAAATGGCTGGTCTATGCTATTTAAGTATTGTATTAAATATTAACTCAGGTAAATCCGAGAACAATCCTATGCAGAATAAACTGTAGCCATCACTCCACATGCGGAAGATACACATCTCACAAACTGTCTAAATCATGTAGCTAATAAATGGTAGATAAGAAACAGTTTAAAGTTCATTCTTCAGACTGTTATACTTATATAAGGCACAGATGGAGCAGATTAAAGTGTATTCTTGAATTTTGCCTGCTGATAAGGCTGCCATTAATTTTTATCATCTACCTAATGTCAGTGATGAGAAACAAAAGTTCCAAAACATTTAGCAACACAAAATTATAGGTTGTAAATTTAGTCTAGATATGAATCATTAGTCTGAATAGTTCTCATTGTGGAAGACAGAAAATATTTTCTTAAATGCTAAGACAGTATAAAAAATGGTAGGGTATACCTTTTTGTAATCTGAAATATTCACTGGTGTTATGTATAAGCAGAGAGTTAGAGCCTGGTTAGCAGTGGAAAGTTAGTACATATACTGATATGAAGACAAATCTAAGTGATCTGTGAAACTGTAGATTAATCTCTCTGGATGTGGGAGGCATGGTCTGTAATCCCCATGGAAAGTTGAAGCAAGAGGATAAGAGGATAATATTTCAGAGCCATCCAAGCCACCCTGGGCTACATGAGATAGGGCCAAAAAGAGAAAAAACATAGTGATTCAAGCTCTACAGGAAATTAGAGTTGGGAAGTTAATTTGAGGAAACTATCTATCATTACCATAATATTGAAATCCTTCTTTAAATCTCTTATTAACTAAGCAGTTTGGTTTTGTTTTCTTTCTGGTTAATAATTATTACTCACCTTTAGAAAGGTAGAAAAATGTATATTTCATTCATTAAGATAGGCTTACAGCCTATTAAACTAATTGATTCAAAGAAAGTGCTAAAATCTTATTAAGGAAATACTAAGTTATATACAATGATTTACAAATGCCATCAGAGACCTGGATTCAGTTCCCAGAAACTATATCAGACAGTTAAAAGCCTTCTGTAACTCTAGCTCCAGAGGATATGACATTTTTTGGAATCTGTGGGTTCCTTCACATATACACACATGGGTACTCACACAACCCACAACTACTTAAGAATTTTAAAACTATCATTGGAAAATGATAGGCAATTAAAAAAAAAAGATAGGCAGTAACAAAGCTGGTGACAATTTGGAGAGAATAAAGCCTAAATATACCAGTGATGAGAATGTAAAATCTATGATCACTATGGAAATCTCACAAGTAAAGTAAAAGTGGAACCTCCCAGTAATATAGTAATAATACTCCCGAGAAGAAACTTGACAGAACAAAGTCAGCATACTATAGAGGCATCTGTTCACTGATGGTATCATGTCCCTATTCACCACAGTCCAGTTATGGAAAACACCAAGATATCCATCAACAAAGAAATAGATGCACATAGATACTTACACACCATAGTGTGCTTTACAAAGAAAAGAGCAGCATGAAAGAGAGCATTTAACTCAATCTAGTTCATGATTCTTGATGCAAGAATTTAAGTCAAAATATTATCACCCAGAATAAGCAAGGCATTTGAATAATGGAATGACTATCTGATGTGATTGTCGATTTCTTTTAGCAATAAAATCTGGAAATATTATTCAGCAAATAAATAGACAAAATTATTACAAGTAAATTATCTCAAAATGTACAGCAAAAGCATTTTATTTATCTTCATATTTTATCCTTAAAGTATTCCAGAAAATTAGGGAAATATGTTTCTATTAGATATAAAGGGTATCTAATAAAATTGCAGTAAACATCCTCATTAGTAGTGTGACATATTGCAGCATTAATTAGAAAGGCAGTGAATCTTCAAGGTTACATGTCCCCAGTCCTCCACAACCAATACAGAGTAATTAAAGCAGAATCCTCTAAGAGAATGTTCTCTGTGTCTCTAGACCACAAAGAGCACTGACTGTAGAACAGCTGCAGACAGAAAAAACATTTAAGCACAGTCTGCTATCTTTCCCTTTCCATGATAAGCCACAGGCAACTTCAAACCAGTAACAGAAAGTGCAATCCACACCATGGAAACACAAAATCAGAAAATATGATTTCCAGAGAGTAACAGAAACACCATAGTACATATGCTGGACAAGGAGTCTGAATACCACAAGCCAAGTTGAGGTAGTCTCAAAAGGAATGTTACAAACTAGGAAATAATTCTGAAAGTAAAACAAATCAAAGAGTCAGAGTGATACTTGAAAGACACAAGCAACCCTAAATGGTATAAATTATGTCATCTGTTTCTTACACACACACACACACACACACACACACACACACACACACACACACACAGAGAGAGAGAGAGAGAGAGAGAGAGAGAGAGAGAGAGAGAGTCATATATATACTATTGTTATCAACGAAGACTATACCATTCATCTAGAAAACCTTGCAACTTGCAAATAAAATAACATGTGTGAGACCAGCAAATCTGCTGAATACATAATTAAACATTAGAATCCTACCCATCTATAGGAGAAGAAACCTCCCCAAGTCATAGTTTTAAAAATATCAGCTGTGCCAACCTGTGAATATCTAGGAAATTAAAGCACCAGAAAAGCACAATTAAATGGATCAGCCCTTTTTCTCTAAGTACCAATTTAAAGGGGGGATGCTTTAAGCAACATCATAGACTAGAATAAGAAATGCCAATCCAAAGAACTTGTGTCAAACACAGACTAAGTCTGCCAAGCAGGGTCTCCTAGGTAGTGATTAACAAGAGCAAAAATTTAAAAGTTCAAACTTTATTAAAATGAAGAAAGTAAAATGACGAAAATCAAGAATTTTTAGTCTATTAGGTTAAATGTTAGTTATTCCAAAACACATTTTCCACAAACCAAAGGAAGAGCTAAGACACACTTCTGCCACTATTTCTCTCAGTTTTTCAAAAACCAGGAGACAAAATAATAAACAAACACAAACAACAACAAAAACCCCAGGAGACTCTGGCAATCATTTTTTGTTTTGTTTTTGTTTGTTTGTTTTGTAATGAATTACAACACAGAAGTATAAATGCACTACACAAACAGGAAAATTGATGAAAGATAAGAAAAACTGTACCAAGGACATCTCAATACAGGGCTAGATTTTGAATATAAATTTACCTGCTTACCTCAGTTGAGAGCAATATTCTAAAAATACTACTCAACCTGATATTTTCTCAGGATAAATATGAAATCAAGAATACAATGAATCCTGCAGAGATTCACTCACACTTGACAGCTGTAGGACTCATAATTGTTTCTCATTCCTACAAGGTAACTTATTGGAAGCAGCCCTGTCAAAGTAAATTTTTATCAAAACTATCTTCCCGCTTAAAATGATAAAATATTTTACCTTTTGTAATTTAAGAAAAGATAAATACATCTTTCTGATTTTCAACATTTGGGTGTCTCCAAGCTGGGACTCCAAAGATCTAATTCTTTTTCAAATATATTGCATGGAATAATCAGAAAGGCTTTCTTTTGGTATCACTTCTGGACTGAGCACTGGCATATGGAAAGATATTATTCATCTTTAAAAGATTATCTCATTCATATGGAATGTTATTCATCTTTAAAAGATGATCTCCTACCTATGGAATGTTACTCATCTTTAAAAGATGATCTCCTTCATTCCACTATTTCTGAAGTTAGAAGCTTATAACACAAATATTTTCTTATAATCATCTAAGAAGATAATTTTAGAAAGAAGTGTGCTTCATTTAGTATAAATAAAGTGATAAATTAGAAGAGCTAAGAGCTACTTTATATTATGTGTAAACAGGAATAACTATATAATTTTGCCTGTGCATGACCTGGTGTGATTTTGTTCTTCATCACCTTTGTAAAAAAATATATGGCACTTATTTCTTTACTGTTGGCTAAATATTTTAATGGGAAGCTTGATAGCCATAATTGGAATCTAATCCTCAGCTGTAACTGGGAATTATTTATTTGGAGGCTGATTATCACCATCTGTAAAATGACATGAATACTTATGGCACACATTTTATATATAGAGAAAAAAAAATGGCAGAAGTTCCAGCCCTGCTGCTGACCTGATGTATTTCTTTTAGTATCCTCCTCTTCTTTATGAACATAAGATCACACCACATTGTATGAAAACCTACTAGTAGTTGATTCCTACCTCTTCAGACTGGTGATTCTGAAACTCTCAATGCCTCACAGCAAAGTGATCAGAGCATCTCTGGCTAAGCCTGTGTTCTCATGCCACTGCATCTTTACTTTCTTTCTTTTTTTTTTTTTTTTTTTTTTTTGGTTTTTCGAGACAGGGTTTCTCTGTGTAGCTTTGCACCTTTCCTGGATCTTACTCTGTAGGCCTTGAACTCACAGAGATCTGCCTCTGCCTCCCGAGTGCTGGGATTAAAGGCGTGTGCCACCACCACCCAGTGCATCTTTACTTTCAAAGGCCTAGGTCATTCATGGGATTGAGTGAAGGGCAGAAAGTGGCTCAGCCAAGCTTCTCCTCACTTGTTCTTTCTGTTTTTTCGTCACATTAACAAAACAATAGACGTGTGTTTGATCTGAGCTAACTGAAGCAGAAGCCAGACTTACTATTTCATAAATACTACTTAAAATTTAAGTAAAAACAGAAAGCATGGCATTCTCAAGTGAGACTATTTGAAGTAGCACTTAAATATCGAACATTTTAGTGATTTAAAACCAAATAAAAGACATTAAACTTGCAGAAACAAATGTTTCTATAATTTATGAGATAGATTGTAAGTGAATAAAAGACTATTTCTTCAAAATGACTAAATCTTTGCAAGATGAGAAGGAATTGCTCCTATTTAGAGCATTTTAGGGGAATAGTGAAAATTTTGGTACAGGACAGTATTTGGTATACATTTTTCATTGTAATCTTCAAATACATAAAAGAGTTTACAGAGTAAACAAATGTCAGAGGGCCAAATAAATATGTCTAAGAAATGGAAATACTGATTAAGGTTTACTTTAATTCTTTAGAATATGAGGTATATTGTTTAAATAGCATATAATACAAGAAATATTTACACTTTCAATGAGTTATCAACTAAAATATAAAGTGTAGTGGGTAGCCATTCAACTTGTTCTGAAGTTCCAACCATTGAGACTCTGCAACTGTCACGCCTACGAGGCGGGGCGAGGGGAGGCGCCTGGGGACCCGAGAGCTGGATGGGCCAGCGCTCGCTCTGGGCGCTCTCTCGTGCCGGGACGCTGACCAGTGCAGATTGACTGTGTAGAGCTCCGGAGAACACCGTTGGACTGCATTACACCTTCCCCAGACCCTGCGACCTACCCATTACTTAATTTGTGAGTTTCGCCATTAAATAAATATCCTTTTAACTACGTGGAGTGGCCAAAATAATTTCTCCAATATCTGGCGCCCAACGTGGGGCACGAACCCACGACCCTGAGATTAAGAGTCTCATGCTCTACCGACTGAGCTAAATGCACCAACAATGCTGAGAAACATTAGGTGACTGTCCAGGCTGCCAGCTGTCTTGGTCTACTCTTGCAAGATTCCCGAAAGTTGCTTGCATCCGTCTTCCATTTCTCAGGTACCGTTATATTCCTTCTCAGGTCTTTGATGGGATTGAAGACTAGCAGTTATAGTTACAACTTAGTATATATAATATCTTAGATAGAACTTATTAAGTATTAGGTTCAGGTTCTTTAGGATAGGACACCTTTGAATGATCTTTATAATATGCTGTTTACCTCTGCTCTATACTTCTCTGGATTTTAGTATGTGTTTCTTGCTTGATATTGTTTGCATTGGTTGTAGTTACATCTTATCTAGGTCATTATCTCTCATTATTTCTGGACAATATTTGATAACCATTCCTTTGTATATAGTCTTGTATTAGTTTAGAACCTTCTTATTTAGACAAAAAGGGGGAGATGTAGTGGGTAGCCATTCCAACTTGGTTCTGGAAGTTCCAACCCCCATTGAGACTCTGGCAACTGTCACGCCTACGAGGCGGGGCGAGGGGAGGCGCCTGGGGACCCGAGAGCTGGATGGGCCAGCGCTCTCTCTGGGCGCTCTCTCGTGCCGGGACGCTGACCAGTGCAGATTGACTGTGTAGAGCTCCGGAGAACACCGTTGGACTGCATTACACCTTCCCCAGACCCTGCGACCTACCCATTACTTAATTTGTGAGTTTCGCCATTAAATAAATATCCTTTTAACTACGTGGAGTGGCCAAAATAATTTCTCCAATAATAAAGTACTATTTGCATATAATCTGGATATGAAGTCATTCCTGTTCCTTACTTTGAAAGATTGTTTGCCTTACAAACTAGATATTTATATATTAGACTACACTATCATCTTAAAGTTAATTGATCAGACAATGAAATACAACAAATAGACACCATGAAATTAAAAAAAAAATAAATTGTATTTCATCTGAAAAAAAGAAACACTATTCTGCTATAAAAAAATTAAATTGATAACCCTAAGGGTGTCACATGTATCTTGGTGGTAATCAACAGCTTTCTTACTGGTTCATAATGAGTAAGGTGACCCAGACCCAGAAAGACAAACTTCCCATGTTCTCTTTCATTGGCATCTTCTAGCTCCAAAACTTCAGATGTGAGTATTCCATAGTAACTAGAAACCAGTAAAGTGAAAGAGACCACTTAAAAAACACTCAACAAGAAGGAAAACTTCCCCAATACTGGAAACCTAACATTAGCTCAGTGTTAGTGAAGTTATGGTTATTGGAGGAGAATCTACAACCACTAATTTATTAAACTAGCATAAACCCTAACAATCTGTAAACATTGTCCTTATGTGAAAAGGTAAGTGTGCTTTTCACTCCTCATCAGGGACACTGCTCTTTGAAACAGATGAAGACCACTCCAGAAAATCTCAACCAATCAAAATGCAGAGTTGCCAAGACCAGTCCCAGTGGATACATCTACAAATCACCTAAGACTCGAGATAGACTATGGAAGAGAGGGTGGAAAGACTTTAAGAGCCAGAGGATCATGGAGTTTGTTGTGAGATTGTGTCTCCTAGTAATATCAGAAGCCACACCACAAAGTCTCACCAATGTGAATGCCCAAATATGAGCTGAACAAGGACTACAAAAATGAACATGTCAACATGGACAAGGAAAAGCCCATGAGGCCTCAACTCTATTGAAAGAAATACAGTCAACAACAACTGAGGAAAGTTGGCAGAATTCTGTCCCTGGAGAACACTCAAATTGTATTGATATCAATGTCAACGTATGACTGAGATTCTTAGCTTTCTGAAACAGTATTTACTATCCTGTAAGACAGCCTTCAGTGTCAGCCCATGTAATATTTTTACATTTTGATTTTATTTATTAGTTATAACTTTGAGAGAAGCAAAGCCTCTATCTAGTTAGAAAGATTACTTCTCTTCCTCATCTTTGAGAAGAAAATTTTTTCATCTATTCTGTACTACCCCAATGTAGCCTACAAGTTATTTGAATAAAAAATAGATGAATACTGAAATTTGTGGTTACTTTAACTGACAGATGACTGACTAGCAGAAAGTTAGCTTTGCTAGTTGTTGATGTACAAACAAAAACTAACTACCACAGAAACCAGCAGAGGGATACCATTCAGAATGCAGATGCCTGTATTTCAGAAAGCCCTAATGTGGTAATCATCAACATTTATATAGGGGATGCTGTATTCATGTTTATCTCCAGTTATTACCTACCATTCTAGAGTTTAGTAAAGACATCACTTTGAAATTACTTCTTCACTCATGTCCACCTTGTTTCTCTGACAACTGGCAAACTTGACAATCTCCTTAAACTGCCAAGTCCACAACTCACAGAGGCAGAACAGGATTCTGGCACTCATTTTGATGGAAATTTTGTTTTCTAACCTAAGGTGATAGCTTTTCACCTACTGATAGTCTGCTGGTCACAATGCAAATGCCGAGGAGGGACTAGACTGAAAGATTCTGGGATTTTTGGATGCCCTTCATCAGGGCATGTCGAGCCCTGTAATAATCATTCACATTCTTGTCTCCACTTCCAATGACACACTCTTAATTTTCTAACAATTACCATTGTGTAGATGAACTTCCTAGTCGGGACCATTGGCTCCCGTATAATAACATGGAGAATTATTATTAATTATGAAACCTTGTCCAATAGTTTAGGCTTGTTTCTAACTAGCTTTTATAACTTAAATTAACCCATATCTTTTAATGTACTTCTGTTTTCTCCTTGTTTAATATGATTACTACTTTTTAATAAAATGTCAGTTAAATAATGACTTAGAATATGAATTTAAAAGTTTTTAATATTTGTTTCTAAAGAACAATAACAAAGTTGGGAGATTTGTTGTCACCATTGTTTTATTTCTGGTGGGGTCGATCTTTGTAGACAGGTATAAAAGGAGAAGGAGAGTGCAGAATGTCCTCCAGAGTGACTCCCTGGATGTACCTGGCTTTTCTGAGGCAGAATTTTCCTTTTCATTATGCAAGCCTCTTCAGAGCTTTGATGTAAAAACAGCCTATTGAGTTCACAGCACCTCTGTCAGCTCCACATTGCCCTTAGCTCTACCAACACTGCAGTGCCCCCTAAGTCCATGGCATGTGCTTCAGGTCTCTGTGAGGTGATGTGGCAAAGGCTTCTAAGAGGAGCTTCAACTGCTAAGTAACATATGAGCAGCTTTAACAGCCTCTGCAGCTTATATAAAACAACATATCCATGTGAATAAAATCATAGACATTGTGTAAGACAAGAGATGCAGTGAAAAATAATGCCATGGGCTATTGGTTGTTTTCCACAACCTGAAGATAAGCTCCTACAGCTGAAGGCAACATGTAACTTATGCCATTGAACAAGGAAAATTCCAACTGATGCTGAAATAGCAGGATTTCCCTTATTGACTAGTGTAATGGTGATGGAAGCTACTCTGTACTCTACCACAGGAGAAAAGTAATCATCAATATCATCCAGTTACAAACCATGTGACTTAAACAATGACCTGCTTGCAGGATATACTGGTGCATTGGTGGTACAAATGTGAAAGGAGTAATATACAACATTTTTACCAGATTTAAGGGCCACTATGGGACAGAACCCATGCCTGACACTGCTAAAGCGAACAAGTATCTGAGACTAGAAATGTTATGGGCTGTCTTAGTCAGGGTTTCTATTGCTCTTGGGAGACACCGTGACTATGGCTACTCTTATGAAGAAAAACATTTAAATGGGTCTGGCTTATAGGTACAGAGGTTTAGTCCATTATCTTCATTGTGGGATGCAGGAAAACATAATGCTGGAGAAAGTTGATGTGAGTTCTACATCTTGATCCTCATGCAGCAGGAAATGAACTGAGGCACATTTTCTGCAACAATGCCACACCTACTTCAAGGCCATATCTTCTAATAGTGCCATTTCCTATGAGCCTAGGGAGGGCCAATTACAGTCAAACTACTACAAGGGCCTAGAAGAAAATCTACTACTATTATTCTGCTAAAAGTACATAGCAATATATTTACCCCTAACAACATACTGCTATATCCAGAGATAGGTGTGTCACTCAACCATCATCAGAGAAGCTTCTTCTTGCAGTAGATGGGAATTAACACAGAATCCCATACTGGATAATGTGCAAAGATTAAGAGACTTTGGAGTGTCTTTATCAAAACCTTCTCCTCAAGGCTCTGGGATCTATGTGGACAAGAAGGCAGAACGATTGTAAAAGCTAAAAGTGGTGGATGGCTACAAGGAAACATTACCTTCCAGAAACGGGAATGACATGGATATGAAGACTGTAGCCACATGTACAAGGCCAAACCAAATTCAAACTAGAATAAAATCTTAGCACTGAGGAAGGGAAATGGATAAAATGTCCTACCTTTAACCAAAAAGCTACTTGCAATTGATACTTGCTAGGGAAAAAATTCAGTTTTCTCCAATGGAATGTCATGGGGTATATCAAACACACTCCTAGGCAGGACAAAGCACAGGAGTAGTAGGTCAACATGAAATGAACTCCATGCTTTGTTTAGTTCTGCTTTGGTGTTTTTGTTTTGTTTTGTTTTTTAGAAAGAATGAGAGAGAGAGAAAGAGTGAGCCCAGATGAAGTTGGGTGGGTAGTATCTGAGTTGAAGGAAAGGAAAAGCATAATCAAAATATATGATGTAGAAAAAATTAAATAAAAAGTTTCAAGAAAATGAATGCTATGGTGAACTTTTCAAGCCTAAGTCTGCTACTCACCTTTCATAGAAATTATTCCTCTTTATCATCTGGTAGAAACATCTAGAGAACTAAATTACTCGATATCACAAATCAAAAGAGTTTGGATGTGGATCTCTACATCTGCTTCCACCAGTTACTAGATGAAAGCTCTATGATGATAGTTAGGGTATTCACCAATCTGACTACTGGGGTAAGTCAGTTCAGGCACTCTCTCCACTATTGCTAGTAGTTAAGCACCAGGCCAAGCTCTAGGAGTCCAGTCGAAGGGAGAGAAGAGGGATTCTATGAGCAATGGGCATCAAGATCATAATGGGGAAACCTACAGAGATAACCAAATCAAACTAGTGGGAACTCATGAACTTTGGATCAACATCTGTGGAGCCTTCATGGGACGGGACTAGGCCCTCTCCATAAGGAGATAGTTGTGTAGCTTGATCTGCTTAAGGGGCCCCTGGCAGTAAGATCAGGATCCATCCTTGGTGCATGAGCTGGCTTTTTGGTGCTCACTACCTATGGTGGGACACCTTGCACAGCCTTGATGCAAGGGGAAGGGCTTGGACCTGTCTCTACTGAATATACCAGGCTCTGCTGACTCCCCATGAGAGACCATACCTTGTTGGAGGAGGTATTGAGAGGTGTGTTGGTGGGGGGGAAGCTAGAGATGTGGGACGAGGGAAAAGAGGGGGATCTGTGATTGGTGTATAAAACGAATAAAAAATTCCTTAGCAAAAAATGTAAGAAATCAAAAAAGTTATATGCTGTGGGATGTTCTGTAAGGCAAATGTGTTTCTCTGATTGGTCAATAAATAAAACACTGATTGGCCTGTGGCTAGGCAGGAAGTATAGGCAGGACTAACAGAGAGGAGAAAAGAAAGAACAGGAAGGCTGGAGTCACTGCCAGCTGCTGCCAGGACAAGCATCATGTGAAGATGCCGGTAAGCCACAAGCTATGTGGCAAGGTACAGATTTATGGAAATGGACTAATTTAAGCTATAAGAACAGATAGTAAAAAGCCTGTCACGGCCATACAGTTTGTAAGCAATTTAAGTCTCTGTATTTACTTGGTTGGGTCTGAGCGGCTGTGGGACTGGTGGGTGACAACGATTTGTCCTGACTGTGCACAAGGCAGGAAAATTCTAACTACAGTTATATTCAGAAGTTAAATGTACCATGGATAATTAAGAAATAGAATTTGAGTATTTAGTGCTTCCTAAATAAAGGAAGGTACAAGAAGAGGAAATTCATCAAGAGTTTGGGGGTAAATTGATTGCCTTGTGAAGTAACATACTACAGAAATCTGTTAGTGAATGGATAACATGGTTTGTGGCACCATGTGAAATTATGGAAATAGACAGCAGATTACTGGAAAAACTAGTAGGGCAGGTGAAAATCCAGAGAAGAAATTAACAGTAAGAAAATAATGTTCAGTTCATTTTATTTTATGACAGAGGAATTCAGTAAGCAAGAGAACATGTGTTTTAGTTAGAGTTTCTATTGCTGTGAAGGGACACCAAGACCATAGAAACTCTTATAAAAGAGAACATTTAATTGGGGCTAGCTACAGTTTCAGCAGTTTAGTCCATTATCATCATGACAGGACACAGATGCAGGCAGACATGGTGTTGGAGAAGGAGCTGAGAGTTCTGTATCTTGATATACAGGCAACAGAAAAAACTGTGTGTCACATTGGATTTATCTTGAATATAAGATACCTCAAAATCTATCCCCCACAGTGGCACACTTCTTCCAACAAGGCCATATCTATTCCAACAGCTCCTAATACTGTCATTCCCTATGGGGGGCATTTTCTTTTAAACAACTACAAAATACAAAGTCAGTGTTTGTGAAGGAGTTGTATTTTTAAAAAATTCAAAGAAAACATACTGTAGACTGCAATATAAAAAGCTTAATTGGCCATTGATAGAGCTTTATTTTATTTTATTTATGTATTCATTGAATTTTTAAGACAGAATTACTGGTATCTTAGTCTGTCTTTGAATACGCTATGTGGCCAAGGATGATCTAGAACTGCTGATCCTCCTGCCTTTACCTCCTAAATGCTGGATTACAGGCATGCCCCACCATGCCTGTTTGTTCAGGGCTAGAAATTGAACCCAGAGTTTTGTGTTTTTTCTGTAAACGTTAGGCTAGTTGTGATGCATCTCTGGCCTTGCTAATTGAATTTTAGAGACAGATCTTAATAAATACATAATAACACAAACCCAAAATTAAAAAGTATAACTTAAGTAAGAAGTACACAATTACAGTCTATGACACTATTTCAATAAAGTAGGTGCATTCTTACCATATATATGGTAAGAATATATGAATTGTATGTTTTCAGAAGATATATGATAGAAAATTCAAAGATGATTATGCATTTAATCACATTAATAGACTTTTAAAATTATAGACTATCTTAGGTTCTATGATATAGACTATTCTAAATACTAACAATGACTTTTTGACTACAGTATCCATGCTTTAGACACAAGCATGAACAACAGTGGCACTGTTTGCATTCACTACTTTTCTATTTCTGTGATAATACCCAATAGCCAAGGCAACCTATTAAAAAAAGTGTTTAAATGGGTTTATAGTTCCAGAGGGTTAGAGTCCATAATGACAATGTGAAAGTATGTTGGCAGGAACAACAGAGGGCTCATATCTCAAAACCACAAGCAGAATGCACAGGGCACAATGGAAATAGCACAAGCCTTTTGAAGCTTCAAAGTCCACTCCCAGTGACTCATATCCGTCAACAAGGCCACACCTCCTAATCCTTCCCAAACAGTTCCACAAACTGGACATGAAGTATTCAAACATAGGAGTCTAAGGTGGCTATTCACATTCAAGCCACCATACTTTTGAATGAGGAAAGCATTCTTTTAAAGTGGTAGTGAGGGTCTATGTGCTTAACAGACACAACTCCAACACCACAAAAGTACTGTTCACAGTCAACAAAGTTGAGGAAACCACTTATCTATCTTGTTTAATAAGAAGTCAGTTTGAACAATAACAATAACAAAACATGTTAGATGTTCTGAGTTTTATTATTATTATTATTATTATTATTATTATTATTATTATTATTATTTGCCTGGTGGTGGTGACACATGCTTTAGTCCCAGCACTAAGGAGGCAAAGTCAGGCGGATCTCTGTGAGTTCGAGGCCAGCCTGGTCTACAGAGCGAGATCCAGGACAGGCACCAAAACTACACAGAGAAACCCAGTCTCAGAAAAAAAATTAATTACAATAAAGGACAAACATTTTGTGTCACACTAAGAATCAAGTTCTCTTTCAAATAACAAAGATGATTCAAAACTAATCTTCTCACATTAAAACATTTCTCAGTGCATCTTGTTGAGCTAATTACCATGGCACTGGAATATGTGTGATGTAATCCTTTTCCCTAATCCAGATCTTCTCAGTACAGGACCCATTTTTATGAATGAGATACTTGACTGAAGGCACTGGGAACATCGGTTTTTAATTTCCTAGATCAGTTTAACTTGATAAATATCTGTGGAAATTCTCTTAATTTTATTAGTTTTAAATGATCTCAATAAAATAACGTGATGGGCTGGAGAGATGGCTCAGCGGTTAAGAGCACTGGCTGTTCTTCCAGAGGTCCAGAGTTCGATTCCCAGCAACCACATGGTGGCTCACAACTATCTATAATGAGATCTGGCATGCAGACAGAACACTATAAACATAATAAATAAATAAATCTTTAAAAAATAATAAAAAATAAAATAAAGTGTTTGCAACTGTAATTTTTCTCCACAGTTTACTTGTCATTTTTTTTAAATTTTAATACTCACTTACTTTTTACCACTTTAATATTCTGCCAGACATTCAATATCAAATGTCTGGAACTATTTGAAAACACCAACCAGGTAAGTACACATAGCAGTTTCAAAATCCACACATAGCGAAAGCTATTTCTAGCATTTTATTCATTTGTTCCTTTTCTTGTATACTTATGTTCTACAGATGGGAAATAATTGCCTTTGAACCTGAAGATCCCAAAGTAAAATTTGCTTCTTATATCACCCTAAAATCATTTATTTCTTTATTGGATTCCCATAAAATGAACCTATGGCTATGATCAAAGGTTAATTTAAAAATGACACTAAAGCCATCAAACAGTAAGGCCTGGGTAAGAGTAAGGAAAAATATCACTAGAATAAACTTGTATTCACCACAGGGAAGAGAACATAAATGCTCACGCAATTCTGGATGAGCTCTCTTTGTGTCATCCCTTACTATGTGTTTTTTTGGTGAGTGATAATATATTTCTAAACTTTGGAGACTCTTTCCTCACTAATAAAAATTGTATTTTCCTCACAAGAGTTGAGCAAATTTTATACCTTCCAATTTCCAGAGATATTTTACCCACCAAATATTTTAAAAACAGGATAAATTTATATTTTATTTGCTTGATGACATATCCTGAAAAGTGAGAGAAAGACAAGTATATTATTGGTTACTAAAATAACTGATGAAAACAGTTGGATATGCATGCACATAGACACACACATACATTTCATTACACCAAAAGAAAACAACAATGTTGCAATTACTAGATGTTAATTGTATAGAAACATATTAATTTGTCAAGTACAATGTTACTGAAATCTTATGTGGTTAAACACATTTTATAAAGTATGAATCATCTCTATTATATCCTGCCTTAGTTTTTAATTGTGACTACCATATAAATATTACATAGTTTAAGATCCCAATTATTCATGGATAATTTATGTTATCTTTATTTCTGCCTGTCATTCTTCATCTGAAAACTGTAATACTAAATTACTCAGTAAAAATTAAATCCAATGTATTGCTTTATAATTATGTATTATATGAATAATTTTTGAAAAATGTGTTGTAGTTTAAACAGAGTTGATGTCTAATGTATACTTAATACTTATGACCATCTCTAGAAAGGGGAGCAGGCAGGAAGGCACAGCTATTATGAAGGGGAAAGTGGAAAAAATCAGGGAACAGAGAGGGAGAGCATTACAGAGGATAAAAAGAAATGATGACTGAAAAATGCCATAGGGAAACAAATTATTTTAAAAATATATATATATATATATATGTGTGTGTGTGTATTTACATATTTATATACACATATGTATATATACACTCTACATTTATGTGTGTGTTTATATTTTAATGAAGTTATTTCCTTGCAAGGCATGGGAAACCACTTTTCTGCTTGTTTTTCAGGGGGGCCCAATAGATCCTCAAAGCAATGTAGGCTATTGTAGTTGCCCTAAATATCCCTTTAGAGTTTGTAGCTACAACCCCGTTGTTGAAGGCACCACACACTTCTGACTCAGGGCCTGGAGGAATGGAGCCTGAAGTGACTTGAAAACCTTCTCTTTGAGCACCAGCTGTCATAGCATCCAAAGGTGCTGAGCAAGTTGTAAAGAAAAGCAAAACAATCTTTAGTTCTATTCACGTGTAAAGCTTTTAAACGACAATGACAAACCCAGAAGGATATTCCCAATGATGCAATAGTGCCACTTATATCTTGGCAGTAACCACCAGCTGTCTATTCAGACTCAAGGCCCACTCAATAGGAAGAAATTCATGCCAGGCGGTGGTGACGTACGCCTTTAATCCCAGCACTCGGGAGGCAGAGGCAGGCAGATCTCTGTGAGTTCGAGGCCAGCCTGGTCTCCAAAGCTTCCAGGAAAGTCGCAAAGCTACACAGAGAAACCCTGTCTTGAAAAACCAAAAAAAAAAGAAAAAAAAAAAAAGAAATTCATGCCTGCTCTGTTAAATCTATCTAACACCTTAGGGTGGTGAGACCATGAAACCTACCAATACTTCCTTAAACCAGTAATTTTTATAACTGCAGTTTAAATATTTACCTTTATTTACTGCTGAGAACAGTAAAAAGTGATGGACTAAAAAGGGAAATTAGATCAAGTAGAAAGCCGAAATTAAAGTCAACTTGTGATTCAATTTCAAACCATAAATTGTTATTTGTTTTTAAACGTATTCTATTTTCTTTGCCTTGGGTTTATTAAAAAGTACAAATCAAACAAATGACAGAAATTGATATCTTATTGCTGTGCTCTGTTCAATTTTAATTAAGTATTTCATTGTTACTTTGTAATATGTAATTTTCAGACATGTCCTTAATTCTGTGCTTATTTATTAAAACATGCTGCACTATATATGTAAAAAATCACTTATAATTTGGAATTTTGTTTGTAGCTGTGATTCTCTTAGCATTTTTTCTCATATCTGCATTTTAGTGTTTTTTTCTCCAAAACATGACCAACAGTCGCATTTCTGTCTTACACACACACAGCTCCTTCTGAATTCAGTAAGACTGAGAGGGTTTTGTTGTTGGTGTTTTGTTTCATATTGCTCACTTTGTTTTACACTGCAGTACAATTTAAATGATTTTGTGATAATTATGGTATAAATGATAATTTCTGTTACTTTGTCTGAATTATTAAACTCCTTTTACTTTGTCTTCAATAAAAATATGTCTAAAAACTTTGTGGATTCATGTATAATCTTTCATTTCTTTGCTTCATTTTCTTTCACAGGAATAAAACAAGTAGAACTAAGGAAGTGGGAATTTCTGGTACCCTTCTGGAACTTCTCCTTGGCTCTTTGGAAATTGCTCACTTAGGAGGATGGGAGGCTCTTTTAACCACCTCAGTGCATGAAAAGCCACAACATCAAGCTCCTATTGACTAACAGACCCCCCCCACACACACACACATGCACATATATACACACTGAAATCAGTACGACAGTTTCTCAGAAAACTGGGAATAAGTCTTCCTCAAGACCCAGCTATACCACTCTTGGGCATATACGCAAGGAATGCTCAATCTAACCATAAGGACACATGCCCAACTATGTTCATAGCAGCATTATTTGTAATAGCCAGAACCTGGAAACACCCTAGATGGCCTTCTACTGAAGAATGGATAAATAAAATGTGGTACATATACACAATGGAGTACTACTCAGCAGAGAAAAACAATGACATCATGAGGTTTGCAGGCACATGGATGGAACTAGAAAAAATCATCCTGAGTGAGGTAACCCAAACTCAGAAAGACAAACATGGTATGTATTCACTCATAAGTAGATACTAGATGTAAAGCAAAGGATAACCATACTGCATCTCACAATTCCAGGGAAGCTACCTAGTAAAGAGGACCCTAAGAAAGACACAGGGATTGCCCAACAACAGAGAAATGGATGAGATCTCCATAAGCAAACTGGGGATGGGGGCAGGGGGTGGTGGTAATGGAGGGCAAGGATCAGGGGAAAGAGAGCTTAGGGGAGCAAGAGGTCCCAGCTGGATCAGGAGCAGAGTGGGAGAATGAGGAGGGAGATAGCATGATGAATTATCCCACTTCATATGAGGTAAACCTGCATCGAAGTTTGGTTCTGACAAAAGTTAGTATCCTTCACATTTACTGCTTCAAGGAAGTGTCAGAATCCTGTTTTCTATTTTTAAAGAAATGTTTGGGATATGAACTTCTTAAAAATGACATTCAAAACAATGAAAGGGAACATGGTCCTCTGCAGCACCAGACACTACCAGATACACACACTCACCACCCTGCACTGATTAGGAACAGGTAAGGCCCCCATCTCCCGACTGGTCAGCTCAACTCTCTAGACTCTAGACCCTAGGGGCACATTCCATGCCCCTCTCCCCAAGCCATTGCAGCCCCAGAGACCCCTCAGCAGCTTCATCCCATCCCCACCACCTTGCTAACCATCCTTCTCCAGCACCAGCAACCACCAGACACATACACCCCCTCCTAGACCTATTGGGATGAAGAGCAACCACAGGAGCCAGAGGTCCCACCTGCACTAGTTGGAAGAAGAGAGACCAAGAGTTCCACCTGTTTGGATTAAAGGAAGAAACGGGTAGATAACACTGTAAGAACACATTAAACAACATAAAGAGCAATAAGGCACCCAGTGGTCCTACAACAGCAAGACCTGAATATCCAACAGCAGATGATCCAGAAGAAAATGACCTTATAAACAACTTCATGAAGATGATAGAGGCCATAAAAGAGGAAACAAAATATTCTGTTAAACAAATGGAAGAAAAGACAAACAAAAATTGGAAGAAATCAAGAATTTTCTTAAATAAAGTTAAGGAACGCAAGAAAAAACAATCAAACAGGTGAAGGAAACAGTTCAAGACTGGAAAATTGAAATAGAACAATAAGGAAAACACAAACTGAGGGAATTCAGGGAAAGGAAAATTTGAGTAAACAAACAGAGACAACAGAGGAAAGCATAACCAACAGAATATAAAAAAAAATGGAAGAGAGAATCTCAGGCATTGAGGATATGATAGAGGAAATATTCATCAGTCAAAGAAATTGTTAAACCCAGCTAATTTTTCACACAAAACATCCAGAAAATCCAGGAAACTATGAAAATACCAAACCTAAGAATAATAGAGGTAGAAGGAGGAGGAGGAAAAGAAGAAGAAAAAGAAGAAGAAGAGAAGAAGAAGAAGAAGAAGAAGAAGAAGAAGAAGAAGAAGAAGAAGAAGAAGAAGAAGAGCTCTAGCTCAAAGGAACAGAAAATATATGCTACAAAATCATAGAAGAAAACTTTCCCAACCTAAAGAAAGACAATCCTATGAAGGTACAAGAAATATACAGAATACCATAGATTGGACCACAAAAAAGTCCCCTTGCCACATAATAGTCAAAACACTAAACATATAGAATAAAGACAGAATATTAAGAGCAGCAAAGGAAAAAGGTCAAGGAGCACAAAAAGACATACCTATCAGAATTACACTTGATTTCTTGATGAAAACTCTGAATGTCAGAAGGTCCTGGACAGACATTTTGCAGATACAAAAGATCACAGATGCTGGTCCAGACTCCTATACCAAGCAAAGTTTTCAATCACCATAGACTGAGAAAACAAGTTATTTCATGACAAAATCAGATTTAAACATTACATATCCACAAATCAAGCCCTATAGAAAGTACAAGAAGGAAAACTCCAACCCAAGGAAGTTACACACACACTACCACAAAAGTAATGGAAATTAACAATCACTGGTTGTTGCCATTAATATCCTTTAATATCAATGGACTAAATTCATCTATAAAAAGACACAGGCTAACAGAATGATATGAAAACATGATCCATCCTTCTGCTGCATACAAGAAACATACCTCAACCTCAATGACAGGTACCACCTCAGAGTAAAGGATTGAGAAAAAAAAATTTCCAATCAAATGAACCTAAGAAACAAGCTGATGTAGCTGTCCCAATATCTAAAAAAATAAATAAATAAGAAAAAAGACTTCAAACTACAACAATCTAAAGAGATGAAGAAAGGCACTTCATATTCATCACAGGAAAAATCCATCAAGATGAAGTCTCAATTCTGAACATCTATGCCTCAAATACAGGGGTACCTGCATTTGTAAAAGAAACATTGCTAAAGCTCAAATCACACATCAAACCCTATACACTAATAGTGGGACACTTCAACACCCGTCTCTCACCACTGGACAGATCTGCCAGACAGAAACTTAACAGAGAAATAAGGGAAATAAAAATGTTATAACTCAAATAGACCTAACAGACATCTATAGAACATTTCACCCAAATAAAAAAGAATACATTATATTTAGCACCCCATAGAACTTTCTCTAAAACTGACCACATACTCAGTAACAAAACAAATCTTAACAAATACAAAAAAAAAATTGGAATAACCCCCCATATCTTATTGGAAAACCATGGCTTAAAGTTAGAATTCAATGACAACATAAAATGCAGAAAGCCTACAAACTCATGAAAACTGAAAAATGCTCAACTAATTCATGACTGGGTCAAGGAAGAAATAAAGAAATAAATTAAAGACTTTCTAGAATAACGAAAATGAATGCACAACACACCCAAACTTATGGGAAACTCTGAAAGCAGTGCTAAGAGAGAAGTTCATAGCACTAAGTGCCTACATAAAGAAGTTGGAGAAATCTCACACTAGTGACCTAAAAGCACACCTGAAAGCTCTAGAACAAAAAGAAGCAAACTCACCCAGGAGGAGTAGAAGACAGAAAATAATGAAACCGAGGGCTGAAATCAATAAGAGAGAGGGAGAGAGAGAGAGAGAGAGAGAGAGAGAGAGAGAGAGAGAGAGAGAGAGAGAGAGAGGGAGAATACAAAGAATCAATGAAACAAAGACTTGGTTCTTTGAGAAAATCAACAAGATAGACAAACCCTTATCCAAACTAACCAAAAAGCAGAGAAAGAATATCCAAATTAACAAAATCAGAAATGAAAAGGGGGACATAATAACAGACACTGAGGAAATCCAGAGAACCATTAGGTCATACTTTGAAAATCTGTACTCCACAAAATTGTAAAATCTAAAAGAAATGGACAGTTTTCTGGATAAGTACCACATACCAAAATTAAATCAAGATCAGATAAACAATTTAAGTAGACCTATAACCCCCAAGGAAATAGAAGTAGTTATCAAAAGTTTCCCAACCAAAAAAAAGCCCAGGGCCAGATGATTTCAGTGCAGAATTCTACCAGACTTTCAAAGAAGAGCTAATTCTAATACTCTCAATATTGTTTTGAACAATATAAACGGAAGGAACATTGCCAAACTTTTTTCACAAGGATACAGTTACCCTGATACCCAAACCACTTAAAGATGCAGCTAGGAAAGAGAATTACAGACCAGTCTCCCTCATGAACGTTGATGCAAAAATTCTCAAAAAAATACTAGCAAACCAAATCCAAGAACATATTTTAAAAAAATCATCCACTGTGATCAAATAGCTTCATCCCAGAGATGCAGGGATGGTTCAACATATTGTCAATTTAGTCCACCATATAAACAAACTGAAAGAAAAAAAAAAACCAAGAAAACAAAAACATCATCATCTCATTCGATGCTGAAAAAGTCTTTGACAAAATTCAACACCCCTTCATGATAAAAAGGTCTTGGAGATATCAAGGATACACAGAACATACCTAAACATAATTAAGGCAATATACAGCAAGCCAGCAGCCAACATCAAGCTAAATGGGGAGAAACTCAAAGTGATTCCACTAAAATAAGGAACAAGAAAGGGATGCAAAATGTCACAGCATACGCCCAGGCTCCAAAAAGCCAGCCCATGCACCAAGGACAGGTCCTGGCTCCACTGTCTGGGGGCCTCCCAAACAGTTCAAGCCAATCAACTGTCTCAATTATCCAAAGGGCTTGGTCCAGGTCCATGGGGGTTCCTCTGCCATTGGTTCACAGTTCATGTGTTTTCACTTGTTTGGCTATTTGTCCTTATGCTTTTTTCAATCACGGTCTCAATATCTCTTGCTCATACAATCCCTCTTCTCTTTCACCGATTGGACTCCTGGAGTTCCACCTGGGGCTCGGCCATGGATCTCTGCATCTGCTTCCATCAGACACTGGATGAGAGTTCTATCATGACAGCCAGGGTATTTGGCCATCCGATCACCAGAACAAGTCAGCTCAGGCACTCTCTCAACCATTGCCAGTAGTCTACAGTGGAGGTATCTTTTGCTCAGTTTTAGTGTAGGTAGGAAGGGACTGGACCTGCCTTGGCTGAGTCTACCAGGCTGGCATGACTCCCCAGAGGAGACGTGGTCTTGGAAGAGGTGGGAATGGGGGGTGCATTTGGGGGAGACTGGGGGATAGGGGGAGGGAGGACAGGCAAAATCTGTGGATGATATGTGAAATTGTTAATTATAAAATAAAAATACAATTAAAAAGACAAGGATGTTCACTCTCTCCATATCTATGCAATGTAGTAATCAAAGTTCAGGCTAGAGCAACACAACAACAAAAGAAGATCAAGGGAATATAATTTGGAAAGGAAGAAGTTAAACTTTTACTATTTGCAGATGATATGATTGTATACATAAGTAACCCCAAAAATTCTACCAAGGAACTCCTATAGCTGATAAACATCTTCAGTAATGTGACAAGATACAAGATTAACTAAAAAAAAAATTAGTAGCCTTCCCATATACAAATGATAAATGGGCTCAGAAAGAAATCAGAGAAATATCACCCTTTACTATAGCCAAATAACCTAAAATATCTTGGGAAAAAAATCTTGGGTAACTCTAATCAAACAAGTGAAAGTTCTGTATGACAAGAACTTTAAGTCTTTCAAGAAAGAAATTGAAGAAAATATCAGAAAATGGAAAGATCTTCCATGTTTTTGATAGGCAGGATCAACATAGTAAAAATGGAAATCTTACCAAAAGCAATCTACAGATTCAATGCAATTCCATCAAAATCCCAATGCAATTCTTCACAGACCTTGAAAGAACAATACTCAACTTCATATGGAAAAAACAAAAACCCAGGATAGCCAAAACAATCCTATACAATAAAGGAACTTCCAGAGGCATCACTATCCCTGATTTCAAGCTCTACTATAAAGCTATAATAATACAAACTGCTTGATATTGGCATAAAAACAGACACTTTGATAAGTGGAATCCAATCAAAGACCTTGACATTAATCCACACACCTACAAACACCTGATTTTTGACATAGAAGCCAAAACTATACAATGGAAAAAAGAAAGCATCTGCAACAAATGGTGCTGGCATAACTAGATATCTGCATGTAGAAGATTGCAAATAGATCTGTATCTGTTGCCATGCACAAAACTCAAGTGCAAGTAGATCAAAGATCTCAACATAAATCCAGCTAAACTGAACCTGACAGAAGAGAAAGCATGAAGTAGCCTTGAATGTATTGGCACAGGAGACTAATTCTTAAATATAACACCAGCAGCACAGACACAAACAATTAATAAATGGGACCCCCTGAAACTGAGAAGTTTCTGTAAGGCACAGAACACTGTCAATAAGACAAAAAAGGCCAGCCTACAGAATGGGAAAAGTTCTTTACCAACCCCACATCTGTCAGAGGGCCGATCTCCAAAATATATAAAGAACTCAAGAAACTAGACAACAAAATATCAATTAATCCAATGAAAAAAAAAAATGGGCTACAGAGCTAAACAGAATTCTCAACAGAAGAATCTCAAATGTTTGAAAAACATTTAAGGAAGTTCCCAATATCCTTAGTCATCTGGGAAATGTAAATCAAAATGTCTCTAAGGTACCATCTTATACCTGTCAGAATGGTTAAGATAAAAAAAACACTGATGACAGCTTATGTTGGAGAGCATGTGGAGAAAGGGGAACTCTCCTCCACTGCTGGAGAGAGTGCAATCTTGTATAGCCACTCTGGAAACCAGTATGGTGTGGTGGTATTGTGTTCCCCAAAATATTGTGTACTCTAATAAATTTATCTGGGGTCAGAGAACAGACAGCCACTGGATACAAAGGCTAGAAAATGGTGGCACTCACACCTTTAATCCTAGCATTCCAGAGATAGAAATCCCTCTGGATCTCTGTGAGTTCAAGGCCACATTGGAAATAGCCAAGCATGGTGACATACCTTTAATCCCAGAAAGCCAGCCTTTAATCCCAGGGAGTGGTGGTAGAAAGCAAAAAGATATATAAGGCGTGAGGACCAGAAACTAGAAGATTTGGCTGGTTAAGCATTTGGCTGGTTAAGCATTCAGGCTTTTGAGCAGTAATTCAGCTGAGACCCATTCCGGATGAGGACTCAGAGGCCTCCAGTCTGAGGAGACAAGACCAGCTGAGGATCCATCAAGGTGAGATAGATGTGGCTTGTTCTGTCTCTCTGATCTACCAGCATGGACCCCAATAACTGGCCTCGAGTTTGACTTTATTAATAAGAACTTTTAAGATTCCTGCTACAGTATGGTGGTACCTCAGAAAATTGGGAATTAACCTACCTCAAGACCCAGAAATCCCACTCCTAGGCATATACCCAAAAGATAATCAACCACACCACAAGAACATTTGCTTAACTATGTTCATAGCAGCATTATTTGTAATAGCCAGAACCTGGAAACAACCTAGATGCTCTTCAACTGAATAATGAATAAACAAAACGTGGTACGTTTACACAATGGAGTATTACAAAGCAGTAAAAAGCAATGACATCATAAAATTTTCAGGCAAATGGATGGAACTAGAAAAAATCATCCTGAGTGAGGTAACCCAGACCCAGAAAACAAACATGGCATGTACTCACTCAAAAGTGAACATTACATGTAAAGCAAATGATAACTAGGCTACAATCCACAAACGCAGAGGAGCTAGGTGAAGAGAAGGACACTAAGTGGGACACACATGGATCATCCTAGGCAGCAGGAAGGGTTAATATCCCCTGTGTAACCTGGGAGTGGAAAATAGAGGAGAGGGGATTTGAGGTGGGAGCATGAGGGCTTGAGATGGCTAAGATGGGGGAGAGATGGGGAGGGAGAGAAATGAAAGAGTTATCTTAATAGAAAATACCATTAAGGGGATGGGAAGAAATTTGCAGCTCGGGAAAAGCCCAGGAACTCACAATATTGCTTGAACTAATCTTCCCCTGCACTGAGATTGGTGGCTGCCCTAATTGTCATCATAGATCCTATGTCCAGTGACTGATGGAAGCAGATGCAGAGACCCACAGCCAAGCACTTTGCCAAGATCTTGGAGTTGATTTGATGAGAGGGAAAAAGGATTATTAGAGCAAGGGCGGTCAGGATCATGATGGGAAAAATCATAGAGATAGCTGACCCAAGCTAGTGGGAGCTCATAGACTGTCAGCTGGGGAGCATGCATGGGACTACACTAAGCCCTCTGAATGTGGATGAAAGTTGAGTGGCTTGATGTGTTTGTGGGTCCCCTGACAATGAGACCAGGACTTATCCCAGGTACATGAACTGGCTTTTTAGAGCCCATTCCCTAAGGTGCCGTGCCTTACTTAGCCTTGATGCAGGGGGGAGGAGTTTGGTCAGGCCCCAACTTAGTTTGCCAGCCTGTGTTGACTACCCAAGGAAGAACTTACCCTCTATGAGGAGGGGATGGGGGTGAGATGGGGAGAGGCGGGGTGGGGGGAGCAGAAGGGGAGGGAGGGGGAACAGGGGTTGGTATGTAAAAATAAGAATTTTTTAAAATAAAAAAACATGAAATTATTTATAAGAAAATTGTGTCACATGTTCACCTATATATTGTATCTGGAATACTATAATATTGTTTTTGGAAATAGAAAACGTTAACACAAAAGGGAAATTGTCTTATAATAAAAAATGTCAATTTCCTTCTACATATTTATACTTAGTCACGGATCATAACAATTTGAAACAGGGAAAGAGACTTTGAGTTCATATATAATGACAACCAGCTTTATACAGAGAACATTTATGGAACTATGTTGTTTTTCTGTAATACAGTTAATCCCAATTTACTGAATTTAGATATGCAAGGCATTCTATGGACCTCTGGAAAAGCATATAAACTTACCTGTTGCTCTTAACATCTTCCACTGTAGAGAAAATGAAGTGTTTACATAAATGTAAAGTAAAAAGTGAAATCTTTATTAAAGGAGCAAGGGTAAACAAATGAAAGATCAGACCCTTCCTACAAGGTTCAGAACACATTAAGAATGGAACACAGTTCTACCAGGATGTGGAGAGGCATGCATTCTCCCTTCTGAGGGGGGTGGCATGGGGCTTCACATGGTTAAAGAACAGATACACAGAGGAATTAGAAGATAACACTCCAAACTTAATGCAAAGAAAGAGCCATTTAAATGTACCAAGCAGAAAGGATATTTTTTTCACCTTTACAACCCTTCTTTGTTCAAGTGTGCTGTTGCACTCCTGTGACTCCAGAAATCACAGGCAGAAATAGATCTCTGCAAGTTCGAGGAGCATTGGCTACACAGTGATTTTCCATCTAACCAGGGCTACAGAGGGGGATGGTACCTTGGATGTGGATGGCATGGTCTAATCCAGTCTTCATGACCTAGACTTTATGTTAACAGGTTTAGAGAATCTAACACTGTTGAACTTCTGGAAAGAAAGGAATTCTCCCTTATGCACTACTGTGGTAATATATTGGGCACCCCAATAAGACTTACCTGGGGATCAGAGGACAAAGTCAGTCACTAGATTAGACATAGAGGCCAGAGAGTGGTAGCACACAATCTTAATCCTATCAGTCGGGAGGCAGAGATCCATCTGGATCTCTGTATGTTCAAGGCTACACTGGAAACAGAGCCTGGTGTGGTGGCACATTTCTTTAATCCCAGCACGTGAGATCTCATGCCTATGCTACCAAGTATTTTTGAAGCACACGGGCCTTTAATCCCAGCACAAGGAAGGAAGGAAGATGGCAGGGCACAGAACGATACATAAGGTGTGAGTAAACAGAAAGTATTGCTCTGGAAGCTGGGGGGTTGGTAAAGTGAGATTGGCTATGGCTTGTTCTGTTTCTCTGATCTTTCAGCTTTCACCCCAACATCTGGCTCTGGGTTTATTATTTTTTTCAATTAATAATATCATTTAGCAATTTGTGATACATCTGATTCCTGTTACACACTACATTAGTCCTTTCCCCACATCATTTCATAATTGCCCATTGTGATCCTGGGATAACAAAACAATGAAGGTGGCCTTTGCAAAGCATGAACAAAGTGTGCCACTACTCACAGCAAAGGGGAACTGCTGAGCTGCAAGAATGGATTCTGGAGATACCTTCTGAGTCCTCACTTTATTAGAAAAAATAAAAATAAAAAACTTGGTATTTGATGCCAAAGTGGGATGCTGAATTCTGAGGTAGTCTGAGAAAAATCTGGAGATATTATTTAAAAGTAAAAGTAGATGAGGCTTTTCATCTGCCAAGTAGCATTAAGTTAGTTTGTAAAACTCATATTTATTTTACTTTTGTATATATGTATGTGTGAATGTTTTGCTTGCATGTATATTTGAGCACCACATGCATGCTTGGTACTAAGGTCAGAAGCAGGTATTGGGTCCCTAGAATTGGAATTTCAAATGGATGTGAGGCCCCTTATGGGTGCTGGGAACCAACCCCCAAGTGCTCTTAACTACTTACTGAACCATCTCCCCAAGCCACACACTCACATTTCTTAAATTTAGCAGATAGAGTGGGTATCCTGGGTAACCTATCTGAGACAGCCTTATGGAATTTTATCAGCTTTTTGTGACATAAACCAATGTATAACACCATCTCAGAGCTTTGAAAAAGAATCCTTTAGGCTTTGTTCACAATATTCCTACCGTAAGTAGATGACAATGCTGGAGCAGGCCATTACTCTACATCTCCCCAATGTAATAGTCATGGTTACAGGATAAATAATTTTCATTTTTAGAAATATAACCCAGTAGCAGGCTTTCTTTGGGCCACCAAACAGCTCCCAAATCATGACACAGAGACTTATTTTTAGTTATGAATCCTGGGCCTTATCATATGCTTGATCTTATAGCTTAAATTAATCTCTTTCCCTTCATGTATATTTTGCCTTGGGGCTTTTTACCTTTCTTTCATTCTCTACATCCTACTCTATGTCTGTCTGTCTGGTGGCTGGATGCTGTGGCCATCTCCCACATTTTCTTCCATCTTCTCGTCTCCTTTCTCTTCCACTAGTTATTCTTTCTGCCCACCAGCCCCGCCTATCCATCTACTGCCTAGCAATTGGCCATTCAGCTTTTTTATTAGACTAATCAGTTGCCTTGGGTAGTCAAGGTAAAACAGCAACACATCTTTACATAATTAAATGCAGCATAA
This sequence comes from Peromyscus leucopus, assembly GCF_004664715.2. Classification (NCBI taxonomy): domain Eukaryota; kingdom Metazoa; phylum Chordata; class Mammalia; order Rodentia; family Cricetidae; genus Peromyscus; species Peromyscus leucopus. The sequence continues at coordinate 84,828,284 of NC_051064.1, forward strand.
ACAAAAGCAATACACCTTTATATAATTAAACAATTACACCATAAACAAATGTAACACATCTTTACATATTTAAAGTAATATTCAACAACATAACCCTAAGAATTACATTATGTAAATAAAAAGCAAAAGTACTACAGAGAACAGTTAGGTGTTGAGTTGGGAGGCAGGCATCTGGGATCTGTGGGTTGGGCCAATTATATTATTTTAGCTGGTGTTTAGAGTTTAAACACTATAGACATCTTAACTCTCCCCACTTGGAATGCTTAGTGTACTTGGTGTTTGGGAAGGCACCGTGAAAAAAATCTGCATTTTGCCAGCAACAGGAATTCCTAATGATAGAAATGAGAGTAGAAAATGGCAGACATATGAAAGAACTCTTTTAGGGGAAAGTAAATAAAACTTACGCTGAGATTCGATGCTCCTGTTAATGAGAAAAGTGATTTTTATAAATGACATCTGGGAGTCTCTAAGTGAGGAAACTGGTGTTCCTTGTGGCATCTGTGTGGTCCCTAATTCAGTTCTTGGGGAGCTCAGATTCACCAAAGTATAAATTTGAAAGATATGAGCTTAGCATAGTGTCAAGTACACACGATACCAACTAAGTTCCCTCAGAAGGCAAAGGTGATCTATGGTGGTATTTTATTTGTACTGAAATATGATTTTAATTGTATGTTAATAAATAAAGTTGCCTGGGGGTCAGAGCTATTAGAGTCATAGCAAGAGCGTGGCAGTGGTGGCATATGCTTGTAATCCCAGCACTTGGTAGGTAGAGCTAGGTAGATCTCTGTTTTCAAGGATACAGCCAGCATTGGAGACACACGCCTTTAATCTCAATACCAACTATAGAAGACCTGAAAGTCTCTACAGACAGTCAGTGACAAGGCAGTCATGTGTTTGGGTTTACAACCAATGAGAAGGCAGAACAGAAAGACTTTATAAAGACAAACACACAGGAAGTAGGTCTCTTTCTGAGAGGTTTCTTGGCTGAAGAGGCTAGCAGCAGGCAATAAGGCTCTTAACTCTGATCTCTTGGCTTTCTTCTTTGCATTGGTTCTGCGTTTCTTATTTAATAAGATGGTTGGTTACATCTACATTTGGTGTCCAACGTGACAAGAATCCATTAAAAACTACTTGACTTGGCTTGGCGGCAGGTCCGGTTTCCAGCCTGGGAAACCTGCTCCCTAGCCTGGGCAACTGGCTCACTATCCTGGGTGGCTGGATCCCTAGCCCGGGTCCAGGTCTGCTTGGCCTCAGGCTGGACTAACCGTGAGCTACTTGCTTAAAGTGGGTGCTACAAACAACTCAGGCCTGCCCTGCAGAACAGGGCCCCTGCCTGTAAAGCCAACGTACATGGTCGGAGCTTAAGGAAGCCAGAGCCAAGCCTTGACTTGCTCAAGAGGATCATGTGGCTGGATTTAAACTTTAGCCGGCTATGCTTTCTTGTGTTCTCTCTCTCTCTCTCTCTCTCTCTCTCTCTCTCTCTCTCTCTCTCTCTCTCTCTCTCTCTCTCTCTCTCTCTCTCCCTCCTCTCTGGATTCACACCTCCGATACTAGGTGGCTGTTTTGAAATTCCCTCAGATTTCTACTGTTCTATGCAGAAGTGGTAAGTCACTTAACATATCAGATACTTTAAAGGAAACTATTTAAAAGGGAAATTTTTTTCACATTAAAAAAAATGGGTTTTATGTGTACATTGGAAGAAAATTGGGCTTTATTTGAAATTTTAGGCAGTCTGACAATGGAACAACTATATGAGAAGATTAATGTTGATCGAATTATGCAGTTTATTACTATGATTATCCTCATTTTACTATTTAAAAAAATAGTTAGCCAGGCGGTGGTGGCACACGCCTTTAATCCCAGCACTCGGGAGGCAGAGCCAGGCGGATCTCTGTGAGTTCGAGGCCAGCCTGGGCTACCAAGTGAGCTCCAGGAAAGGTACAAAGCTACGCAGAGAAACCCTGTCTCGAAAAACAAACAAACAAACAAAAAAAAGAGTCAATTTAAGTGCCAGGATAACAGTTTTAGAAAAACTTGTTAAACCTGTAAAAATGAATCATAGAGAAATTCAAATTCAGACAGAAGAAATTAACAATGAAGTTGTTTCAAGATTGGATCATAAGGTTGAAGAAAGAAAGCCTGTTTTCACACAGTCACCCTTAATTTATCCGGTAACCATACAGCAGTTGCCTAATCAAATGACTACACAAAATATTTGGGCTCCAATTGAAATGTTAGATTTACGAAGGTTTAAGGAGGCAATAGGATCTTATGGCATGCATTCCCCATATATAAAGCAAATGTTAAACTCTTGGTCAACATATAATAGGATTGTACCACAGGACTGGCTCAGAACTTGATCTGTAGACCAGGCTGCCTCTGCCTTCTGGTGCTGGAAGAAAAGGCACGCTACTACCCCAGCAGGTGCATTGAATCTTCACTACAGATCTGGCAGGGAAAACTCCAGCCAAGAGCAGAAGGAAGGATTGAAGTCCACAAGACAGAATAATTTCCCAAATTAGCCCTATTCAAAACTTATGACCACAAAAGTCAGAGGTGAGAATAAAACAATTGTTTGAAGCCACTAAATTTATGGGCAGTCTGGTAAATAACAATATAAATGGATAGGATTCCTCAAGTGACACGTTTTTGACATGCCACTCTATCTTGTTCCTTTCCTGTTTCTAGTGGAATAGATGTGAGCCTGTTTTAATGCTGAGCAGAGTGGATCATACAGAGCTAGAAATCCATTCTACATACTCCACTGAACCTTTGGTCAAGTACTATTTAGTAAATATTCACAGAATTGCCACTGACAGGTAATATTTCATAAGAGTTACTTCATTCTTATGCTGGAGGTTTGTTCCACTGGCTCACTGTAAATGAATTAGGATTCGAGGAGAATTTTAGAATTAGAATGTAGAATTATACATTTTCCATTATGATTAGTTTAATTAGATGTAAAATTAAACTAAGGAAGTATGCACAGGCTGGAATCCAATATTTTGAAATATGATTATGCTGAAATCAAAAATTAAATTTCTCTTTTTATATTAAGCACTCTCAAGTGGCATTAATATGGCATACAAAGAGTTTTTCTATTTTATTTCACATTTGCCAAAAATGAGATAATCCCTATCTAAAAAAGAAACTGCTGTCTTAAGCACTCGAAGTCTTTGTTCTCCAAGGACTTAGAATATCATAGTAAAATAATAATGATAGTGTCTGCTGATTAAATTATCTTTTTGCTGCTAATGAGCAAGTTTTATATTAAAACATATTTTAATAGAAATACACCTACTTACACATATTAAAGTTAATTACTATCAGCAGTATCATACATCCTAATACATGAAAGATTGAAGTTTTATCTTTCTTTGTCTGTGTAGAAGGGATTTCCAATTAACTGTTTTTTTTTTTTTTTTTTTTTTTTTTTTTTTTTTTTTTTTTTTTTTATCAATTTTCCCTGTTGCTGAGGAAAGCCTGATGGTAGATTTAAGCTAATATTTATCCAGTCACTTTGAAGTTCTGCTATGTTCTCTGATAGCAATTTGAGCACTGTCCCTCAGCAGGACGACTGTTCTGAGTACAGTACCGCAGTTGGGCCCACATGTCTGAGTCAGCTGCTTCAGCACTTTCAATAAGACATTGTTCAGGTTCAAAATGAACATCCTAGGCCACCACAGAAATTCAGATGAATCATCTAAAACAAAGCAGCCATTGGCAAAATACTGAACAGCTGCTACTGTTTTCTGTCATGATGTTACTTCTTCTTATAACGACTCATATTTGATTTTGAAGTCCTCCTTTATGTAGAGGGAATGTAGCTGCATTGGAAGAAAACCATATAACACACTGCTTGTGATAACATCCCAGCAATTACTACATGCCTTGGAAAAAAAATCTAAGATTTCTGCTAATTCTACAGTACTTCAGATACATGACCACATTTCTGGCCATCACTGCCCAATTTCTTCCTAGTTTCCCTCTAATATACCATCAGATGCCTAAAATGTAAGTATGGGTACTATATTGTTATCAATTGTTTGGTAAATCCTAAGAAAAATTTACTTAGTAAATCCTAAATCTTACTTGCATATCTAGTCAATATACAATGTTGAATTATGAGAGCCTGTCAGAGCAAGAGAGAAGTCATGCTAAAGTCATATGTTGAAGAGAATGAAACAACAAAATACACAAAATTAAAACTCATAAAAATCTTCTAATCAAATGATCTTGTAGTTATAACCAGTAACTTTATATTAGCAAGATTAAATCATTGGACTACCTTTAAAACAGCTAGAAATGAGAGAGGAAAATGAATGAATTACTTCTCTGTGATTATAAAATGAGGTCTGTTTTTAGTTAGAAATATCAGTTACTAAGAATAATGATATTTATACATTGGAGCAACATTTCTGAAATAGCTTAAATAAATTTGTGTGTAAATCTGTAATTTTCCAATACACAATATAAGCATACATTATCCAATAGTTTTAGAGCAATATTGAATATTATATATGTATATATAAATGATATCTGGAAACCGAGATGAGGTATATATCATTTGTGGAAGCCATCATGCTGCTAAGATGGACTGAGCAGTCTTCTGGTGACCTTACTATGCTGAAACCTATGGAAATCACATACTTCTAACAAACCCTCACTTACACAAGTCACAGATCATCATGTCATGGATAGACATGATGCCTTTTATTTTTAATCAATTTCTAATTACATTTAGTGGAGTGAAGTAGAGAAGAATGCCTGCCAAATAGATACTGGCATGCGTATGTGTGTGTGTTATACTACTGGAAGCCAAGTCCTTCAATCAATGCTGACATACTAATCAGAGCAGCATGCCATTTCTGTGTGCTCCACTATACATCATGCCATATCCCAAATAGCTCAACAGACTAACATTTTTTATGAAGTCCTCAGAGAAAGAGAGTTTTGCCTTTTAATTGTAGATTGTTACCTCTTTAAAAAATAGGCTGGAGGGGTGGAAGGAGGGAAGAGGGGGATCTGTGATTGGTATGTAAAATGAATATAACATTTTTTTAAAAATAAGAAAGGACCTTAAAAAGATACTTAGGCTTTTGGGGGGTTGTTCTCACCGTATCTACTTCATTTCAAATCTCTACTATCTACAGATTTATTGTCACAAGTTAGAAGTCTGCTCATTTTGTAAAATGCCTCTTTATGTGGTGACATGAGAGAAAGTTATATGCTTCTGATGATTTGTTGAACAGAAAGTTTAAAATGCATTCAGAGAGATTTCTCTGTAAGACTTGGCATCAGTAACTGAGGAAATTGCTCTGTTTAGTTAAGGTTTATGCTTACTACCTTTAAGGTGACAAAGATACCTGGAAATGCGACATTTATACAAAGTTCTGTACTTACTGGGTCAAATTGTATTAATTTTAGGACACTTTTGTTGCATTCAAATGTGAGTTTTTCTCTGTATTTTACTACCTGTTTTTATCCAAGTTTTCCCTCAAAATGGCAATTGAGTTCTTCCTACTTTCCGATGAGGTCACACAGGGTAGGTAACAAGGATAAGCCTACCTTTATCAGTATATTATTGATTCATGCAAATTTACTTAATGATTTGGTTATAGTTGCATAAAAATTATCTTTCAAAAATCTAATTTAGGTTGTTATGGAGAAATGTCTATTTTCTGCATTCTCATATTTAGTTGAAACCTCACTAAAATTTTAAAATCACAGCATGTTGAAAATGAAATTCTATTACACCCAATTGTTTTTTCTTCGTCTTGACAGTGGCAGATCTTTGCTGGCATAACTCCAGGTTGAATTCTGTACCGTCAGCTATACAAGAATCCCATCAGAATACCAATTGCTTCTACAAATTTGTAGCATTTGCCTGACAAAAATTCCTTGCTCTAAATATAATGGAGTATCACTTGGAAGTGATAACTTACAATTCTGTTGAATACAAACCTTCAAGCTAAGAAATATTAAATAAAAATATGGATTTTCCCATCGATGTTTAGCATTTTCTTTTAAATCCTTGGACCATAGCTATGTTTGAATTCATCTTTTAGGTTGTATTGTCTACTGGAGAGTGTTTTACTTAGTCGAAGATAATCTAAATATATTTTAGCAAATGTCTTTGATAAGCCATAAACCATCAACTACAGTGACATCCCCCTACTCCCTCAATAACCTCTATGTCACGCTTCAAATGACAAGATACTGCATCTTCACTCTTTTGCTGTGTTAGAGGTGTACAAGTGACAAAATTTCACAAGGAAACTTACCACAGGTAGTTAACGATAGACCTGCACAATAAAGAACTGGAAATAAAACTGATTTATTACTATTAAACAAGAAATATAAAATGAACAACTTTGATTTATGGTATTCATTTCCACTTCACCAAAGCAATCTATCTTAATACATACTACAAAACTGTGCATCTGTTTATTAAGTAGTACATTTCACATTCGGCTGTTCTGAAAGAGAAAGGCAGGCTGGGGGTAATGTAGCAAAGCATTCCTGTCTACCAGAAGGGATCCAAGACATTTAAAGGGGCAGAAAGAAAAGCAGTTTGTTGTGTGCTACTGACCAAAGTACTGCTATCAACATTCGCAGATGTAGCAGAAAATGATACTTCCAGAGAGCTGGAAACATTTCCCTATTGGTTGAATTCTCCTAATTCACCCATGCATGAGTATGCTTGCTAAAGAATCTTGCTTAAGTGAATTCAATGAATATTTCTCTCTGTTTTGCTTGCATGTATGTGGCTATCTCCTTACCTAGAGTGACTCCAGTTGAGTGACTAGCAATCATAGTGATCACATCCAAAGGGTATCAGCTTTTTCTTATAACATAAACTTTGCTTTTTATTGTGTCAATTTTTAGGTCTTTCCTATCACTGTTGTGAATGCCATGTTATTCAACAGAAAACATCCCAAATATATTTTGAGCTCTTATTTGATCATTATTTGGGGTTCTTTCCACTAATAGTAATTGTTCTAGGAAAGATATTTTGATATTTACTAGAGATTCAGAAAGGAATAGCATTTGCATGCTAAAAACTGACTCTATAAAGTAAGACAGAAATTTGAGGGTTTTGTTTGTTTCTAGGATCTAGAAAGTATCTCATGGCAATTTGAAATATGGACTCAGGTAGTTCTGACTTCATTTAATGATATCATACTGTCAGTTCTGATGACATTTCCCATTTTTATTTTGATTTATAAATTCCAAAGATTCATGAGATTATACAATTCTATTCCCTGTAAAGAAATGCTATATAAATACTCTTATCACTTTGAAATCCCCTTTTCAGATTAAAATACTGAGCTCTGTAGATGGTTCAGCTAGTTAAGTATCAGCCACACTTCTGTGAGGATGTGAGTCTGGAGCCACAGACCCATGTATAGACTCTCATGGCGGTATAAATAAGCTCCAGGTGCAGGGAGGATGGAGATAGGAAGATCCCACACTTTATTTGCCAACTAGTCTATCCAAATTGATCAGCATCAGCTTCTGTGAGGGGCCTTATTTCAAAAAATATGTAGAGAGTATTTAAGAAATCTCTGGCCTAAATAAATGTGCATGGACCTACATGCATGCAAAAACATATAAACACACATGTACATGATACAAACATATATTTATAACAAACACAAGGACTACACTATTTTTCTTTTGTCTTATGTGAAAGCACTAAGAGAGTTGTCTATTCATGTTATCATGAAAAACAAAAATTAATTGTCATCAATTGGTATCAGAGGACAGGCAGACATATTATGTGTTTATACATATACATACACACACTATATATATATGGATGCACACACACATACTAGTTGGTAATACACGTGTTGCTCTTATTTATTTTGTATGCACTGGTAAATATGAAACATTCACAAGAAAACAATAAACACAAAGGAAAGATAAAATTATGTGCCAAATGACAGCCTACTCATTATCTTGTTTTAGCCTTTGATTCACAGTGATGGGATACTGAAAGAGGCTCTGCAGGGATTACATCCAGGATACCTTGATCCCAGTGGTTCTCAACAAAGGGCCATTTACCCTGCATGTGGTGACATTAAAAATGTCTAGAGATACTAACTAAATGGTAAGAAAATGCAAGGTGATATTCCATGAAGTCCTTACAAGGCAACAAAGCTTCTACACTCCCTTGCACACAGGGCAGCTGAAATGTCAGCCAAGTGAAGATTAAGGAAGTCTTGTTATTTAAACAGCTCTTTTATTGTGGATTACAAGTGAAAGGGATTCACATGACCTGCATAGTCAGGCATATCTGCTGCAGGATCACAGCATGGTTTCCAATCTCCACAGCTATATCCACCTGCATGAAAGGTTGATCATCGTGAAAATAAACCAGTAAAGAGGTTCCACAACACAAACCCGTCATTTTGATGCATGAAAGCACGTAGTGTTTACATTTGTATTCACTCTAGCATTAGTGCTATGAGGTTTTACCACAAGCTAACAAAATTCGAAGCTCAAACAAGCTTTTTATTGATTTTAACCTGCAGACTTTAATTTTCAGTTTCTATGGAATTTGATGCCAAATATAAAATAATAATAATAGAAAATATTTATTGAGATTTTCTTTAACACTTAATTTCAAATTTATTAGTCAGTGTGAAAATTATAACCATCTGGACTGGAAATTGAAATAATAACATTTCTCATTTCTAAAAGAAATCAGTAATAACTATAAGTACAAAGAAGGAAAATTCATCAATTTTTTTTTCCTATTGTTTGAGCCTAGGGACACACTGACAGGCTGACAACTCTGAGATATGAACACAAACTTTGATTGTGATTTAATAAAAAAGCCATTTTATTTTGCCTTTTACTTCAGTTCATTAATATTTTTAATTTGCACGCTGCCAAAAGCATGATGCTCTGTTTCAGTCAGAAACAAATTAAACCCTCAGGGAAGGAGCAATACTGTCCCATGAGAAAAGCTTCCTTCCTCAGCTTGTCAAGAAAGGCATTCTGAACTACTAGAGTGGTTGACAGAAATGCCAAGTAACACAACTATACTGTGACGCTCAGCTATTCTTATGTACAGGGGACACTTCACACCCTAAAATGTCTATTTTACAAATTGAGGTAACAAAAGCTTCTCTTAGTACATTCATTGGTCCCAGAACAGTGTAAAATTTTTGTTGTTGTGAGTATTTGAAACCTGGAGGATGTTTATAAAGTAATCTATTACCAAATATAGCTTTCAAAGATATCCAGAAAATATCATTTATTAGCAGTTATTATTTTCAGAGGCAGGGTAGATGAATGTTCTATTCACAGAAAAAATGGAGTGATGATGCCTATGGTAGATGAGAAAGATAAAAGATATTGTTGATAAACTCATTTATGGAATTAGATGCCAGCCATGTAAACTTTATATGCTTCAACATCTAATGAACATTTCTAAATCTCAGCATGTTTAATTCACATTCAAACTTTCTTTTAGTCCAAATAATTGTGAATATCTAAGATTGTTCTACTTATTGCATTGTCTAATGCTCTGATATCCATATTTAGCTCTCTGACGATGAAATAATGAAGCTTATTTCTAATCTGATAAATTTAGTTATTTATTAATATTTTATGTGTATCTTAGGACAGGTCTATAAGGTATATTAATTTCTTTTTTTTTTCTTATATTTTGTTGAAATATGACTGAGAAAAATATTAATCAAAGACTAAAGAAATAAGAGTGAAGTAAAGTAACAATGATTCTGACCAGTCAAAAAAGGGAGGTTAAGTCTAGGAAGAAAGTTATCCATCCTTTCTTCTTTCTGGTAGAGAATTATAAGTGACATAAAAATGTTCTAACCATATGCTAGGTTTTCATTATTATCAGTTCTTAGGGGTGGTTCTGAATCTAGAAAAAAAATCAGATAATACCAAGTGAATACAGTATTCAAATCTTAAATTCATAATAGTCCAGTCTTAAGAGACTTATTTGTGATATTTTCATACATAGGGCCCCAAACCAAGCTGTCCTTTGAAATGTTGGTAGATTTTTAAAAGCTTCTGAATCACCCATTTTGATAGAAGGGATATTATACTAACAAGTCCATACCTGAACCTTTCATCACAGGTCAGAGAAGATAAGAGATCACACTGAGAAGAACACATTTTCAGTAACATTTCAAGAGCTACAGATGATTGTTCCAACTTCATAAAGTGGGTTTGAGTGAGGTTTAGTATAGTTGCCTTCCCAACTGTCACAGCATTTCTGTCTCAAAACCTGTATCCATGACAGCATAAGTACTGAGATGTCTGGAAGGAATTTTCATGAAAGTAGATCATCCTTCCTGCTTCTAGCCACCAGCAAATTGAGTCTACCTTCAAACCACAGCCTTGTGCCTGAAGTAGTTTATGCTGATATGTAAATGGTATAATGACCCAAATGCATCATTTAACTAGATGATCATTAGAATGAATGAAGAGTGAGTGCAAATTAGTATATACAAGTAAGGAACACAGATTATACCTCTTAAGAGCCCTGTGTGCACTAAGCCATGGTGAAACCACATCTGCATTCTTTCTGCTTCTTTTTTGAGTTGCTCTGAGGAGTGAAGCCAAGATTTTACACATGTTCATCAAACATTCCATCCTGAGCTACATTGCCTGTCTATATTTACTTCTGGCTGATGACTGATATTGGTGCTACTCTTATGGTGGTAATTAAACATTTGTCTCATAGTCATTTGTCAGTTTAAAAAGTGGAAGGTCACATGGCACTCCAATGCATGAAGGTAGGCTCTCAGAGAATCAAGAGGGCAGAGTCATCCACTAGAGAGGCCTGGTGGTTGGCATGGTGGTTGGCATGGCCATTTAAGGTTTGTTTCCTGGTCAGAGAATGCTGCATGCATGCAGTAAAGAAAAAGAAAACCTTTAAACATGTACAATAAAAAAAAAAACATTGGTATAGACAGTCATAGAAAAAACAAGTTCAAAAATAATAGTAAAGTTTTTAAAAAAGAAAGTAAAGTAATATAAAACAATATATAATCCATGTAAAGATGGAAAATACACTGGATGCCTGGATCCTGTGTGGTGCTTTGTTGACTTAGAATTTTATAATTCTAATGAACAAAAAACAATGGCTTCTGAGAGACATTGTATTATGGAAACTACTAAACTAAAGCAACCTATATATTTTTAAAATGTTTTAACTTCAAAATAGAAGTCAGAAAATATGTTGTGTTTGGGGAATGGTTATGTCTTTGTTTCCACAGGAAACAAATAGTTATGGTTCTCTTCAAAATTAATGAAGATCAGATTTGATCATCAAAGGAGAGCTCCTGAGAATCTTGGCTACAGATATGAAGGAAAAAGACAGGAAAGACTATAGGACAGGTGATGTATATGCTGATCCTTTTTCATGGGAACAGCTCTGAGACTGAATGAAACATGATAAATCTTGTTGGCTATGGCATCATTAAGTACTGTAGAATAATCCTTCTGTACACTGTGAATATGTATTACTCTCATTGGTAAATAAAAAGCTGACAGGCCAGTAGCCAAGCATAAAGTATAGGTGGGACAGCCAGAAACAGATGACTCTTGGAAGAAGCTGGCCTCAGAGGAAACATCAATCAGCCTTTGAGCAAGCAGGACATGTAGAAAATGAAGTAACAAGCCACGAGCCATGTGGCAAAGCAAAAATAGAAATGTGGGTTAATTTAAATGTAAGAGTTAGCTAATAACAAGCCTGAGCTATTGGCTGAGCATTTATAAATAGTAAGTCTCTGTAATCAGAAAAAGTGCTGACTACACTCAAGTCTTATCATTAAATGCCATCTTTGCATATGCCATGGATAGAGATTTATATTACATTTTGGTTATGCAGTCCAAACAGACTTAGAAAGTTAACAGGTGCCTTTTACTTGCCCAAACATAAAACAAGATATTATCTTTAGCTGACTTATACACACCAAACATTCGAAGTCTAGGTTACTACAGATATATAGGTTACCTTTAAAAGTTTATATGTTTTAAGAAAAAAGGGACCAGACATGAGTAAAGACAAGTAGCCTAGGTGATTCAGCCTCTCAAAATGCCTCTGTTATAGTTTCCTCAAAATTATACATCAAGAACAACTTCAAAGGTACTAACTGAGATGGTCCAGCTTCATAGACTACTCCAGTTAGACTTGAGATAAGCTCTATACTTTCCCACAACACAGAGACTAAACAAAAAAATACAGCTAGTTCTCCCAGGACTTGACCATTATCACATTTTTTTCTGGGTCCTCTAGAGATTTCGTTGCCCTCAGAAAACAGGAAGCAGTATAGAGAACACGATGCTCACATTCCCAAGAGGTAGGGTGGGTAGTTTTGGCCATTTGGTGGGTTATGGAAGTTTGTCATCAGTTTGGGAGTGAGTTGTAAGTTGTTACTGGTCATAGTCAGGAAAAAGAAACTGAACAAAGGATATTAGATTCAGGGTTCCTTTTCTGAAGGGAAAAAAGGTGGATGTAGTATAGAAATGATAGGATAAAAGAGTGGATTATTGAGTCTAATTTTGAACAGCCACCAATCTCAAATAGTATACATTGGTATAGATTTTTGTATATTGATACAAATTTAAGGTTATTTTTATTATAATGCATATATGTTTCTACTCTTGTTTAAGGTATTTTTCCTATGCAGCTCATTTAAAATCATGATGTAAAGTTCTAGTCCTTGAAAGCGATTTAGGATAATAAAGAAATACAGGTTAGTATTTAGATATCTATAACAATCAAACTTACAGTAATGTTAGATGTATTTTCAATGATAAACAGAGATACATTTTAAATAGATAGAGGTCTTCAAACACTTCAAAGACCTACATCATATGGCATTTAAAATGTTTTAATAACCTAAGGCTTTTCATGACAGTGAGACATGTCTGCTCCTGTCAGCACCAATTTACTTCAAAAAAAGATGATGAGAATCAAAGAATCTCCATATGGAGTTTGCTTTTATTGTGGAAAAGTTAGCTACTGGGAAAGAAAGTGCTGTGCCTCAACTGCTGACAGTATGCTGTCCAAGTTGGACAAACAGGACACAAAAGAAGACAACTTCCAAACTTTGCCAGGAAAAAGGAGAGTCCTTCAAAATTTCTGCTTCACAGAAAAGTCTATCAGATATTCTAGGCCCATGAGCCAAAGATGGTTGTCCCAACATTCCAGGGAAACCTTAGGTGACTGTTTGGGAAGTCAGTTGTTTCTGTTGTTTATATAGTTTTGGAAGTTGCTTACTTTGTACTTCCTGCTTACTCATGTAATATTATATCCTTCTTGGGTCCCTGAAGGGTACTGAAGACTAGCTAGTAAACAGTTTTCCTTGTTACCAAATTCAGAAGAAAAAAAAAAAAACTTACGTAAGAGATATAAATTTTATAAGCTTAAGAAATGTACTTTTTTTTTTAAATGTAAACTAGACACAAGTTAGAGTCATCAGACAAAGGAGCCTGGGTTGAGGAAATGCCTAAATGAGATCCATCTGTAAGTCATTTACTCATTTAGTGATGAATGTGGGAGGGCCCAGCCCATAGTGTGTGGTGCCATCGCTGGGATGTTGGTCCTGGGTTCTATAAGGAGGTAGGCTGAGCAAGTCATAGCAAGGAAGCAAGTCAGTAAGCAGCTCCCCTCCACAGGCCCTGCATCAGCTCCTGCCTGTGGTATCCTGCCCTGTTTGAGTTCCTCTTCTGAATTCCTTTAGTGATGAACAGCAATGCTGAAGTATAAGCCAAATCATCCCAAATAATCCCTCAGCCTGCCTTTTGGTCATGGCATTTTGTCACAGCAATTGAAACCCTAATTAAAACATAAATAAAAGCTTAAGTTCTTTATTGAGATGTTTTTAGGTCTACAAAGATATTTTAAAGATGGTAATTCAAGATACAGTAAAAATGTTTTAGGTAGAAAATTTTGGATTCACTAAGATAGCATAGAAAATACAGTACTTTCTCTGAATTTGCCAAATACCTATGGAATAAACATTGTGAATATAATTCTTAATTGATAATTGTTTTTATTACATATAGTTTCCCTTTTTACTTACACAAAAAGGGTGAAATGTTGCAGGATACTGTGCACTGTACACTGTGCAAAGATATATTTCTATGATTGGTTTAATAAAGAGGTGAATGGCCAATAGCTAGGCAAGAGAGATAGGCAGGTCTTCTTGGCAGAGAGAAGAATTGGGAGAAAATAATTGAGATGCAGAGAAGATGCAAAGGAGACATGAAGGGAGTTGGACACACAAAATGAAAGAAAGCTAAGAAGCCACATGGTAAAACTTAGATTAATAAAAAGAGGCTAATTTAAGTTATAAGAGCTAGTGGGACAAGCCTAAGATAAAGACAAGCTTTCATAATTAATAATAAGTCCCTGTTTGTTATTTGTGAGCTGGTGGCTCAAAGAAATATCCATCTACAGTCATATATTAACAGATTGTTTTGCAAATAGCCAAAAGAAATTCTCTGTCAAAACATTGGAGATTAGATGGTAATGTGAACCTAATCTGAAATTTTCAAGGACTGACTGAAGTCTGTTCAGAGTCATATAATTCTGGGGAGAGATAAGAATATTTTAAGAAACATTATGGAATAGAATGCATTTTGACATATGAAAGTAAAAATGGACATTAAAATGACAACAGGAATATTAGTTTCTTAGTACAAATCCAAGAGTAAAATATTGATTATCCAGTAATGTAATTGAGACCATTTGTTATGTTCCTGCCAATAAAATGAAACCATGTTTCTTTGTCATACCTTGAAGCAAAATTCATTAATTGGAAAAAGTGAAAATTAAAAAAGCACTCTAAAAATATCAAGAGAAGGTAATCAGAGATGATATTGGGGGAGGGGAATATGATCAAAGTATATTACATATATATTTGTGTGTTTGAGTGTGTGTGTGGGTGTGTGTGAAATTGTGAAGTAATACAATGTTTGAAGACAAAAAAATGTAGTTATCTTAGAACCTTGAAATGAATAAAATCATTTTAAATATAATATAAAAATTATATTATAAACAAATAGATAATAAACTTAACTACATGAAAAATTCTTAGTGGAAAAAATTAAATTTGAAAAATAAGAAGAAAAAATACACTGAATATTCTTAAATATACATAGTCAAGTGTATAATACTTTATACAATTAAGTATGAATTTTCTACATTTCTATTGAAAAGAGGCCAAGGATAAGGATGCTGACAACCCCTGAACATGCACAGTCGTCATCTCTCATAATTACAGCCTCTTGCTAAGTTGGTTTTTCTCTAAAACTCTAATAAAATGGTTTTGAGCTTTCTGTTTAGTCCATTTTAAACTTACAGCTACAAGACCAAGAACTCAAAAAAACTGTCTAATGATGAATAGGAAGTGTGATGGGGACATGGAACAGGGATGGGAGATTAGGATTGTTTTCAGTACATGCAATTTTCATTGATGGTCTAGATCCATGGTCATTATGGTTTTCGTCTTTATTTTTGACAGCTGTTAAAAGAAAAGAGGGTACCAACAAAAACAATTCACTTCATATAGCACTTAGCTGTGAATTAGAAAAGAAGTTAGCAACCCTAGTTTCATCTGTATTTTCATCATAAGATCTGTGAGACTTTGGGCAAATTGATTTGCATTAATGAACTCCACCTTTTTAGAAGTGAAAATGGATGTGACCTGTGAGTACTTGTGATACTGTAAGCAATTATTGTTGTCCCTGCTGTATAGGGGACAATTTGAAGGAAGGCAGGACATTTTATAATGCCAAGTCCCTTAGAGATGGACACCAGCTGGGGATGGACACCAACACATAGTGACTTCTCTGGAAATATTTGCTGAATTATGTTAATTAGGTGACATTTTAATTTTTTAATTTAATTTTATTTTTTATAATTTGATTTAATATTACATATCAGCCACGGATTCCCCTGTCCTCCCCGCCCCATTCCCATCTCCTTCAGGGCAAGGACTCCGCTGGGGATTCAGCTCAACCTGGTAGAATCAGTCCAGGCAGGTCCAGTCCCCTCCTCCCAGGCTGAGCGAAGTGTCCCTGCATAGGCTCCAGGTTCCAAACAGCCAGCTCATGCACTGAGTACAGGACCTGGTCCCACTGCCTGGATGCCTCCCAAACAGTTCAAGCTGATCAACTGTCTCACTTATCCAGAGGGCCTGATCAGTTGGGGGCTCCTCAGCTACTGGTTCATAGTTCATGTGTTTCCATTAGTTTGGCTATTCATCCCTGTGCTTTTTTCAATCTTGGTCTCAACAGTTCTCACTCATACAACTCCTTCTTTTCTCACCAACTGGACTCCCAGAGCTCCACCTGGGGCGTGGCCATGGATCTCCGCATCTGCTTCCATCAGTCATTGGTTGAGATTTCTAGCATGACAGTTAGGGTGTTTGGCCATCCTATCACCAGAGTAGGTCAGTTCAGGCTTTTTCTCGACCATTGCCAGCAGTCTATTGTGGAGGTATCTTTATGGATTCACTCATAGGAGGATACTAGATGTAAAACAAAGGATGACTAGACTCCTATTCACAACTCCAGGGAGGCTACCTAGAAAACAGGACCCTAAGAAAGACATAGGGATCACCCAATGACAGAGGAATGGATGAGATCGACATGGATGTTGGGGGTGGGTAATGAAGGGCAAGAGTTGAGGGAAAGAGAGCTTAGGGGACCGGGAGACCCCAAGTGGATCAAGAACAGAGAGGGAGAACAATGAAAAAGAGACCATGATAAATGGAGACCTGATGGGAACAGGAAGAAGCAAAATACTAGAGAGGTCCCCAGAAATCCATGTAGTTGACATTTTAAATCAGCAATGACACATTACTAATATTCCTTTCTGAAGGGAGGAGGAAGGCTCCTGAGATGTAAAGAAACCAAACCAGCAAGCTCAGAAAATTCATGAAAGGAACAAGATTCACAAAGTTCCCTCCCTGATTAACATCCTCCATAACCAAAGGCAGCAAAGAAGAAATTCTCCTTGGATATGGACATTCTTGGTAAGTTACCTGCAATTTGGACACACAACTACCTCCTTACCATTCTATAACATTTGTGACTAGCTTTAGTGCTTTGGTTGGAACTGAGAAATAAAAAAAAAAAAAAAAGGAAAATGTTCAATTAAAATTTAAGGGAGTGGGGAGTAGCTAGTTTCAGCTGATTCCTAGAAACAGAAGAAAATCAGATAAAAACTAAAGGGGAATATATAATAATTAAATTTGTGCAAATTCTTAACATCAAGAATGATCTAGAATTATTTACCATGTGCACCATCCTCAACCAAGCCAGACACTGTACATCTTTGTCCATTGCCTAGCCAAGAATATCATCCTAATCCTACCCTTCACAAACCTTGCTAACCCAAGATCTAACCAGGTGCCAAATTCAGTGCCTCTGCCTAGTCTGGCCACACCTACCTGAGCAGTGCACAACTTCTAGTATTCTGCCAGGACATGCCCTGCCTACCTTCAACCCACAGGTCCCTACCAAGTCACATACAGTCTCTCCACCCAGCCATGTTCACAACTTCTTCAGAGTCTAGTCCAGTGAGTCTGCCTAATCATCCCCTACTCTGATCCCCACCAACTCCGAGTTATAGGCCCAAACTCCTGACTAGGACCAGGATGCACAGCCTTCACAAGAGCCTAGTCCACAGTATCCTCCTGACTTCATTTTATCCAATATCTAGGCTCAACTTGCGGCACATATAGGCTCTTCAGCCCCAAAGTGATCTGTTCATAATGAGACACAAAGCAAACAAAGAAAGTTCCATATACACAGACATCATTCCAAAAATACAAACAATATAAAAGATGGAGAAAATATCTGTATCTCCAAAAGCCTCACCAATCCTGTTGAAATGTTTGCCAGTAAGAATTAACCAAGTCATCCGCAGAATACAGAATTTAAAAGAATATTCATACACTTCAAATATTTCAAGGAGCTTGAAGAAAACACAAAGAAATAGTTCAATATACTTAACAAGAAAAAACTTAAAAAGCATAAACCCTAAATGATTCTGCAAAAAACCCACAAATATAAGGTTGACGTAAATGACAAAGACAATCCAAGATTTGAAAACAGAGTTCAATAAAAAGATAGAAACATTTGATGCATCTCAAGCTAAAACCACAAGGGAATTGAAAAACCCAATACCCCAACTACAAAAACCAAAGGAAAGCCTAAAAGTCTGAATGAATCTGGCCTATGTGTGACAGAATGTCAGTAGTCAAAGAAAAAAAAAAATCCATGGTATAAAGAACCTAAAGAACTATATTAAAAAATGAAACCTAAACAAAATTCAGGAAGCATTATTTGGGGCTGAAAAGAGGAATGAACATGGCCAAGAAACCTGAGGAAGAAAAGTGAAGCTATATTTACTAAAACACTAATTACCAGTGACATCACAAATAATACAAACAAAAATAAAACACAGAAAGTGAGTGGAATCTAGACTACTTTCAATAATTGTAAAAATTAACAGCCTAAGTTCTTCAAACAAAAAAATTACAGGATGGCTGTGTCAAGAAATCAAATCTATCTGTATGTTGTCTATAAGAAACACATTTTAGCTATAAAAGATGGGTCTATTTTAGAGTAAAAGGATAGACCAAAGTACTCTAACTGATTGTGACCAGGTAGCAATACGGGCTCATTTTGTTAATTTATGACAAAATAGACTTTGAACTAAAAGTAGTCAGAAGAGATGAAGAAAGCCACTTCATTTTAATCAATGGAACAGTTAACCAAGAAGATGTCACTATCCTAGAAATATATGCACTAAACTCTGATAAAAATAATCTCATTTAACAAAATGTATTACTGAAAATAAACACACAGAAAAACATCAGTGCATTAATAGTTGGTGAGTTCTATGCCCCACTGTCTCTAATAGATAGGTCATCTGAACATAAAATAAACAGATAAATGTCACAATTAAATGATATCAGACACCAAAAGTACTTAACAAATATCTACAGAGTATTCCTCCAAAGCACTAAAGAATACATATTCTACTCATCAGTTATGAAGAAGCTTCTCTAAAATAGGTTATAACTTGGGAAAAAAGCCATAAGAATTCAGAAAGACTGAAACAATTCCATATATCCTATATGACTATACTGTTATAAAACGTAAAATCGACAACAAACAAATCTTTAATAAACACATTAAACTCTTGGATCCTAGACAACTGATTACTGAATGACGGATGAGTCAAAGAAGAAATCAAGTAAGAAAATTTAAAAATTTCTGTAACTAAGTGAAAATGAAAACACAACAAAACCTATGAGACACCCTGAAAGCAGTTCTACAAAAAAAATTTGAGCAGTAAGAGCTTACATAAAAAAGGCAGAATGAGCCCAAATCAATGATTTAGTGATGCAACTCAAAACATTGAACAAAAAAAAAAAACTAAACTCAAATCCAGTAGAGAGCAAGAAATAATAAAAATTAGAGTAGAAATTAATGAAATAGAAATAAAACAATTTAAAGAATCAAGGAATCTAAGAGCTGGTTCTTTAAGAATTTAAACAAATATTTACAGACCCTTGGGCCAACTAACAAAAATAAAGAATTGACCCAAAACTAACAGAATCAGAAATGAATAGGGAGGCATTACAACAGATACCAATGAAATTTAAATTATAAGGCATTTTTTAAAAGTACTCCATTAAGTTGGAAAACCTAAGGGAGATGGCTGAATTTCTAAAGTCTGTTGAATGACTAAAACTAAACTTAGCAAAGATCAATAGCCAAAACAAATCTGTAACAAATGAGATTCAAGTATCATTAAAAAAAACAAACCAAAACAAAACAAAACAAAAGAAAAAAAGAAAAAAAAAAAAACTTCTAACTATAAAAAGCCAAGGGTCAGGTGCCAGGTGGATCCACCACAGAATTCTACCAGATGTTCAAAGAAGATCTACAGCTAATCCTTTTTAAATGACAAAAGAAAAAAAGAAGAAGGAGGAGGAGGAGGAGGGGACAGAGATGGAGACAAGACAGAGACAGAGAAGAAGAAGAGGAAGAAGAAAATGGGGTTGGGGTTGGGAGTGGAGACTAAGGAAAGAGACAGTAGGAACACTTGCCAATTCATTCTATAGAACTCTAATGCCCAACCAGGTAAAGACACAATGAGATAAAATGAAACTACAGCCTAATATTGTACATGAACATAGATCTAAAACTATTAAAAAAAAAAACAAGACAAATAAACAAAAACAAAAAAACCTCTTACAAACAGAATACAGAAATGTAACCAAAAGATTATCCACCAGGACCAAGTTGGCTTTATCCTTGAGAGGCAGGTATGATTCAACATATGCAAGCCAATAAATATAATAAACCACATGAATAGACATAAAGACAAAAATCACATTTTAACTACACTCTAAATATTTTTCCTTACAGCTACAGGTAAGTGTAGTTCTCACATCTCAACAAGAAACCTTCTCTTTGCTACAGATAGATAGCATTATAGATTACCATACCCAATCAAAATGCAGAGTTGTGGAGCCCAGTTCCCACTTATACATCTACAACACAACTCCTGCATCTAAGATTCAGCAATCATTGCAGTAGAGGGTGGAAGAAAGATTCTAAGAGGTAGAGGAACAGGAAGTTTGCTGTAAGATTATATCTCCTACAATGTCAGAGAATGAAACTGCAGCAATATGGCTGCCTGACAAGCCAAATTCAGGTGCCTAACACATGAACAAGGAGGACACCAATAAACATGCTAACACTAAAGGGCAAAAGACCATGAGGCCTCAATCCCAAATGAAGAACTATGAGCAACTAAGATATCCAATATAAGTATCCAATAGCAAATTGTTCGTCTAGAAAACACACATACAAGTAACATGTGCACTGAGTAGTTTGCTTTTATGTATTTAGGGGAGAGATGCATACACATATGTAACAATTAAAGAAAAACATGCCATGAATTTGAAAGAGAGTAAGAGGATTACATAGAGGGTTTTGAGCAGTTCTCAACCTGTGGGTTACTAGCTCTTTGGGGTTGAAGGACTCTTTTACAGGGGACATATACCATATGTCCTGCATATCAGATATTTACATTACAATTCATAATAGTAGCAAAATTACAGTTATGAAATAACAATGAATTAATTTCTTGGTTGGAGATCATCACATGAGGGACTGTATTCAAGGATCACAGTATTAGGAAGGTTGAGAACCACTGCTTTAGAGGAAAGAAAGGAAAGTGGGAAATAATATAATTATAATCTCAAAAACAAAACAAACTTAAACACTTTAAAACAATAATCTAGAAACTTACAATTGATGTGTGAATAGAGCAAAGCACATAGCACAGATGTTAGAGAGCATAGTCTTTCCTGAGATTTTTCACCTCCATATTAGAGGGTCCTGTTTTTAAAAATTCTTTTCTGATGAGGGGTTAATCAGAGGTGCAGAAAGAAGAGCAATGCAACTAGCCAGAGTCTGATTTCCTGTAAGAAGTAGAGTTGTTAATAACCAGGTTGGTCTAGTGAGTTACTTAATGGATTCAGAGTAAGAATGCACAAAAATTTTGCTATGTGTTTATATGACTTTTATGGGCATTTATACCAGTCTTACAAGATTAGTTTGAAAATAAAAGACATAGAAAGAGTGACAAG
The DNA here is from genome assembly GCF_004664715.2 of Peromyscus leucopus. Lineage (NCBI taxonomy): Eukaryota > Metazoa > Chordata > Mammalia > Rodentia > Cricetidae > Peromyscus > Peromyscus leucopus. The sequence goes on from NC_051064.1 coordinate 84,849,961, forward strand.
TGAAATGCTCTATGATTCCAACATAAACCTTCCCCATTGATCTAGAGGGTTGACTTCATAACATCAGTTCTGCAGGTGTCTAGCCCATAAGAGATGTGGGAGAAGTAAGTCAGTGTCCTGCATACAGGGAATGAAAGCAAGAACTCAGCAAAGCTAACCCTTCATACTGGTCTGCCACTCCCTTCACTTAAAGAAGAATTTAGGGCATAGCAACACTTGGTACTACCAAATACAAAACAGTCATGACTAGGAAGTCAGAAAATTAATTAAATAATTATAATAAAAGGAATTTAAAGATACATTTTAACAAGATTATTTGCTCTTATTCTTTTGTGAATGGGTGTTTTGTCTGCATGTATGTCTGTGCACTATATGTGTGCAGTGCCCCAAGAAAATATAAAGGCATTATATCCTTCAAAATTGGAGTTATAGATAGTTGTTAGCTGCCATGTGAGTGCTGGAAACAAAATCTACATCATCTGCAAGAGCAGTAAGTGTTCTAAACAACTGAGCCATGTCTCTTGCACCCCAAAACTAAGCATAAATTTTCCCAAAATTTCTTCTTAAAATGTTGTGTTTAATTGAGGTGAACTAAATGTTGGTGCTAATTATGGCTAGTTTAAAGGTATTTCTCCTTTTCTATTGCACAGAAAAGGAGAGAGAAGAAAACATACAAAGACCATGAAACATTTCTTTATTTTTCAGAGTAAGTATAAACAAAAAGTAAATAGTTTAGCTATCCTTTAATATTTTTTAAAAAAGCATAACTACTTATTTTCTTTTGCAAGAGGAATAGGACATTGTTGTATGAATGTTAGGCCAGAGTAGAAACATTTGACAAAAGGCATCACATTGTTACAAGCAAATGTATATCAGCTCTTATGTGAAATTTAATGAGAATGTCAGATGAGATCCCATTACCAAAATACCAAAACAGGAAAGAGGTGAGGCTTTTCATTTAAAAGAGATTTCCAGCACTGGGAATTATTTTTGCATACATGCTTATTTTAAAGATAATAAATCAGAGACATGGAGATATTAAAATGTTCACTGGTAGTTATAGAAGCAACTGTTTAGTACACCTGGCCACAATTAAACCTCAAGGTTTATTAAGATGTTTATATATATTCTCTTGAGCTTTTTAAATGCACAAACCAATAACAAATCAATTCATGTTTTTAATTCTTAATTCTTTAAGGGCATGAAAGGAAAAACCTGAAATCAGGACACATTTTTTAAAGTTGGGAATTTACTGGGCATATGTAGAATGACTCTGTGTTGCTTTGAATTGAAATTGATCACACTACCTTTAAATGTTGAACAGAACGTTCACATATAAATTGCTACCATGTAAATCATTCCTACTGAGAAAATCTGGCTTCATTTGCTGCACTGTAACAGTGGGAAATCATAAGCATATGGAAAGTTGCCAGGGAGGATTAAGGACTAGCTTTAAAAATGATATCTAAGATTTTACTTTATAAATTTATCTACTAAATAGAGATAAAAGAAAAATAATGATAACAGAAGTTAGATGTCTTAAAATATGCTTTTCAATAGGTCAAATGAAGAAAAATGGTAGGATAATAATATAGATAAAATTATGAGAAAAGCAAATATTTATTCTCAATATGAATCAATCAGAGCAAGATCAAGATGCAATAAACTTAAATTATGCAACTTTACTCTCAAGGAGTATATGTTAGCCCACTAGAGACTTGATTTCTCTTCTATTATCATGGCAGATTTTTTTTAAATGTCAATGTATCATACTTGGTAAGTGGAAAGGGGAAACACTTTTTTTTTTTAATTCAGTGATGCTACCAGAAAAGTGGATAGTGTAACTTCATTAATGTCTGTACCAGTCTGACATCAAGATCCTAGAATGATGATGTCATGCTTTACAATATTCCCATGTAGAATAATAACAATAAGGATACTAATGTAGCATGAGTCCTTGCCACATCCTCAATTGTCTGATGCCATGTCATTGTTGTACTCTATGTTTGAGGTGAACATTAATAAAATTACTACTAAAATGATGTTAGTGAATCATTTTAAGGTGCTAGAATGCTGAATGAAGTCACCAGTTAGACAGGCAATGATACAAATCTAATATTTTACGTAAATATTTGAATTGTGCATGCCAGGTAATATTTAAACAAATAATTTAGAAATATTTTAATTATTAGTAAAGTGAGGCATATAAAAGTTTCTAGGAGGTACCTTGAAATAGCCTTAAGTTTTAAGTTTAAAATATTCTCTTTACATAATATTTTTATTTCATATAAAAATCAATAGTATTCATAATCATCTACCTACATGTTGGTAGACTGAAAATATACTCATGGATTATTTTAGTAAAGAAAAAGAACTATTTGAGAAGTTTTAACAGTCAATATTTTAGCAAAATTTTTATTGTAAACATTAATACTTCAAGGATCTTTGGTACATTTTTAAAAGAAAATAATTCATTTGAAATAATAACAAAATTAAAACCAATCCTATCTCCTATAATTGTAACTTTTTGCTAAGCTTGTTCTTATAGGAGATGCACTTTAGAAAAGCAGACACATTCAAGAGAATTTCACATAAGGTGAGTCAGAAGCTTGACAATTCATGCTGGGGCAATATAATAGCTACATGCCTATCAAAGAATAGAGTATGCTTTGATTTTTCAGGAATTAGGTGTGAGAAAGTCAATCCCTACTTTGCCTCATGGATGGTGTACACAGCCATTGAACAAAGCATTGATATATCATTTAATGCCAAGAACCAGTGTCTTAGAAATATTGTTTTATAGCTTTCTTAGAATTCTCCTTATTCACTGTCCTTGCACCCCTTAAGAGTCCTGATTCTCAGATCTAAACCATGACTAAATTACTATCTTTCAAGTACCTTCTATCTCTAGGCACCAGCACAAATTTCTAAGCTATAAAAAGATGTCAGAAACAAGGTGTGTAGACAGCCATAAGCAGCGTAATGTTAAACCCTCCATTAGCTAGGCCAACTGTGACTGAGGAGAGCTTATGGATGAGGCCCCACACAAAACTGCAGATTTACACAAACCATGAGACACTGTTTGGATGACTAGAATCTACAGTTCTCATGTGTGAACTTTATGGAATAACATCTTATTGCAATGTCAAATGATCAACTACAATGTGTACTTCCCTGGAAGCACATCCCATCAACCTAACTTGCCATTGTTTGACTGTATCTCCAGGAAGATGCTTGAATATTCTATAGGCTTCCTCATTTAATAATTTAGATGATCTGTGTGTCCTAGTATTAAACATATTTAATATGAGATCAAATGATAAAGTGAGCTAGGAATGTAACTCAATGAGGCCCTGGGTTCCATTCTCAAGCTTGCAAAAACATTAAATAAAATTCAAATGAAAGAAAAACAATCCAAAATGAAGACTGATGATCTTAGAACATTCTCAAGATCAGCAGAAAGAGAGTGACAAGTTTAAAGGAATACAGACTACAACTTCAGGGTTTTTCTGGTATGAGGAACACGTAAGGAGCTCTTAGACAATGGTCCAGTGGAGAAAGGCCCTAAGGGGGATTGTGTAGCAAAAAGGGCAGGAAAGAACAAACAGAGCCGCTAGAGATTTTCAAAGAAAAGTTATTAGGAGAGTTTTTCTGGTTTTATGAGCACTTGGAAAAGATCAGCATGATTTAACACAGAAAGAAAAAAAATTTCACAGGGGATTCCAAGTTCAATTTGCTACAGATCTTTCCATCACTATATTAACAACACAGTAGGTACATTAGTGGATTTGTTAAAACTATTCTGTTTTAGTAAAATTGTTCTTTCGTATTCTATATCAGATGGTGAAATTAAAAAAAAAAAAAGTTTCACTTTGCACAGAAAGGACACTCTTTGATTTCACTCAAATACTCAAATATTGGCAGGCTTCAAATGCAGCTTGGATCATTACTAAGTGTGTATATCTAAGCCATCCTGAAGGACAGAACACTGACAGGACACAGAGCAATGCTTGTCCAGTGCCAGGGAGGTCTATACACATGCTACTGTCCTGCCTAGATAGAATGTGCTGTCTTGGGGACCATTTTTAGATTCCATCCAGATTGTGAAATTGGGTTAACAAGAGAAAAAAAAATGCAGACACTCCCTGGATGAGTTTTCTTGTGGGGATGTGACATCTCAGTCAGAGTGAACCCCTGCTGCAGTAGCTCTGATCATAAAAGAGGAATAAGCACTGGAGAGGTAGCTTTTAACATCCCCTGACTGTTGCAGAGGATGTTAATGATTGACATGATGCTTTATGAGGCATAATTTGTTGTGCCCCTTCCTTAGCAATACATTTAAATCTTTCAGTTCCAGGTAATTGTATACAATTATTTTTGATCTCCAGTCCTATGTGTGAAGGAAAGGGGTTATGTTTAAGTAATTAGCTGTTGTAGAAATGACACTCTTTGGACATGTTGGTGGCATTTAAATTAGTATGGCTCTTACAAACAGTACAGAGAAATCTCTACTACAAAAAGCAAAGAGCTAAACACATATGAGGTAGTGTCTTTGCAGGTCATTTGAACAAACACGGTATATGTGGAGCACAGTGCGATGAACAGTGCCTTGAAATCATGTGTCCAGGAAGGGTGACTCTTTTAAACTCAAGAAATGACTGCTAGATTCCTTTAACATGAATTGTTACTGAATGATATTTAAAATTAGTGAACTAAAAGTATTATTACCCAAACACTGTTTTTTGTTGTTGTTGTTGTTTTTGGTTTTGTTTGTTTTTGTTTTTAAGAAAACTGACTATTTTTTTTTACTGGAGATGGGCTGTCCATGTTACCTAGCTTACATGTTCACTCTGGTGAGGGACTAATGCTGAATTTTATCTTAATAGTACCATGAATTTTCTTCAAGAGTTTCGTTGAGGCTTTTAAACTGAGTGCTATGTTCCCCCATATATATACATGTATGTATGCATATATATAGTACCACTTAAAAGTTTGGTGAGGGCCACTAAAAAAAATTACTTCAAAACCCAAACAGAATTATAAAACTGTGTATCAGGTAGCAGCCTTCTGTGCCTGAGAGTCACTGCAATGCGGTAGTGACCATCACTCCAGGTCTCTTTGGTTAGTGTCAGCAAGCTGTACACTGCTGACAGACAAAACAAACAAAAGAAACTCCATAGCTTGAAAGGGCAAGTTTTGGTCCTGGCTTCTAAAGCTGGCTATGGAAATAGGAATCTCTATAGTATCTGTCTTTCATCTCTTCCATCTCTTCCAATGGCTGTGGCATCCCAAACTAATGTGTCCCTGCAAGCTCCACTGTGGTAGAAGATACTGCATTATTGCCTACCCTGTTTGCCCACAAACGATAAGCTTCATGTCCATTTCTCCTTGGCCATGTTTAATCCCATCACTCACCTATCTGCAAGGTGGAAAGCAAATGTAATCATTTGAATATCATAAAATAAAGGAGAAGTGCTGACGCAGGACCTCCCACTCAACAAAGATGTATTGGCTCAGCCTATACATTCAAGGAAGAAAGGAGATGAGCTAGTGCCTACATGATCTTGCACATCATCATGATTTGCAGTAACCTGCTACCTCAGCAAAGGACTCTGTAAAATGTCCAAGGCAAGTGCTCATAATTTTACAAGATAGCAATTAAAAATAGTAACAATTAGCAGTAGAGAGAAGGCTTAGTGGTTTCCATAGGAACTGGGTTCAATTTCCAGGACTCACTAGCTGTTCATGGTGTGAATCTCCAGTTTCTGGGGATCTTATGCTCTATTTTGTTCTATTTAGGCACCACTCACACACATTCTGCATGCATATATGCAGACAAAAAACCCATACATTTAAAAAGTAAATTAAATTAAAAATAATATTAAATAAGCAAATTAATATAGTTGTACAGAGGACATAAAGGACCATAAAGTTATGGTCATCTCTAGTATACTTTTAAATAATAATTCCCATTCCCTATTCAAATATTTACACAAGTAATTGCTAAATATAGTTTGAAAACATGAGCAAATCCATGAGTACATATAATATGACTCTTCCCTTTGTTCTAAACACATAGTTTATACTAATAAAATTGTGATCTGCATCAAGATTACATACTAACAATGGAAAAAACTTAATACATATGTGTTAATTTAAAATAGTCAAAGTATCCTCAGTTCTGTATTTACTCACAAGTGTGAGGTGGGCCTGGTGAGTTCATTTCTTCTAATCTGTACACACAACACAAAACATTTGAAAAGACAGTGCAACTTAACACCAAGCTTTTATTTTATCGTATTCTCACAGTCTTGAGATTTGAACTCAGGGCTCAAATTTAGAGAAATGCCCGGGAGCTAAAGCTACAGTACCTAAACAGTTAAGATTTTGAAGGAAAAATTCTCTAAAACATCAAGACATTGTGGCCTAAGGAAAGAAATCTTATTTCAAATTCTTCAGATGAGAGACAATACTCAATTCTGGGAAAATGTAATGCTACATTGAATAATTCATGTGATTTGAAGGAAATTTCATGACTAATGCTAACCATATGAATGTGGCTTGAACATTGCCTGCAATATCCTAACAACAAGGACAACAAACAAAAAAAAAACAAGATGGCCAAACTTACATAAAATTTACGTATAAACCTGAGAACATGAATGAGAAAAAGAGTTGTTATTAATTACTACCATTTGACTCTGAATGGATTGTGTTGCCAAGATTTTACTTTACTGATTGCATTGATTAGGCCTGTAGTTTTACATATATACGCATATAAATGTATGTTTCAAAACTTGAGAGAGCTGTGGCAATGCTCTTTTGGTTTAAAACAGGTTGTCTACATTTGCAATCACAGTAAAAGCCCATTGAGTGAAATTTCACTCTAACCAATCACTTTCTGGCTTTCTTGAGGCTGACCAGTCAGGGCTGCTTCTGAGGCACCCTGAGGAGATTTACTGAGAACCTGGAGGAGGAACATCTTCTTAGTCTTTGGAATTACAAAGTCAGATTGAATCTCTGCTCTTAATCCTTCAGCTCCGTGACTGAAGCAAATGATGGAAATTTCCACCTTTACCTGCCCCATCACTAAGACAGTACAAAATATGCTGCTATCAAAATTAGACTAGAGGGAAAAATCCATCAACCACACCTGATCCCAGTAATGTCTTAAAAAACAGCATTTCAACTGTACACCACTGTGCATGTTATTATTTTGACCTCTTTAAAGGTTCAGTCTCCAGGTGCAGAAAATAAAATTGATGAATTGGAACAAATTACTGCAGCCACACACAAAGACACAAAATCAGTGAATCATAAGCCTTAAGTACCTTACCTTACATAAATGAATATTGAAAGGATTTTTTTCTGATGTTTTGTCCCAGAGTACTGATTATTCTTTAGTTTGCGAACTATACAATCTGACCAGAGTTTATTCTAATGTATCCAATTTGTATTATTAGTTTCTGTATTCACATGTATCTCAGAACTGCTGGGGTTTGTATTTTACAGGAAATGCTGCCCATCTCCATTGCCTTCATGTTGCTGCTTGTATTTGCCAGTCATAACTGGACTGAAGCAAATTTGATGGAAATGAAAGTTTATGGAAATGAAAATTTAAACTTGACGTTTAAAATAAGTTAGTCAATTTATAAAATGTTTTCTGAGGAGCTAATAAGCACAGAACAATGTGCTCAGTGTGCTGCAGTTAGCAAACAGGGTACCATAGTTAACTTACTTATCTAGTTTGTGAATTTATTGTGTTAAGAACTGGGCACATGATACAAACACTCTAGAATTAGTAATAGTTGAGTTAGGTAAAAATGATTAACTTTGTAATCATGAAAATAAAAATAATCAGAAAGAGAATGAAACTTCAATATTTACAACTAACAAGTCATCCGGGAAATATTGGACTTCAATTTGCCTTTAATAATGGATAGGAATGGATATAGGGCTAAACATGGAAGATGGCTCTGTACATAGAAATAAAATTACTGAAGTTAGGGAAGAAATGAACTGTATGACCAACTTTCAAGATTCCTGGCATGTACTCAAGGAAGATTACTACTAGATAAATGGGATAATACTGCATATCAAGCAATACACTGGTATCAAACTCTACTGGAAACATAATGGGAATATGCAGATTAGAGTTGTTGTAGGCTCTCAATTTTATTAAATAGGATTAATTAAGACAAATGAAGTATTAATAGATCGAGAATAATCCTCATGTTGACCTAGCAACCTGAGAGCTCCTGCATTATATAAATGGAAATGTGGAATTCAGAAGAAAGAACATTGTACATCCCTGCTCTAATTCCAGTGGCTCAGAAAAGGTTTAGGAAAAAAATAAAACAACAAAAAACAACAACAACAAAAAAAAACCCACAAGTTTTCTACTACTTGCTATGATGGAAATGGTAAGACAAAGCTTTCTGCTGTCTGTAAGGTGTTAACTCCTAGTAAAGGTTGAAATAGGTTTTCTACTTGTAGCATATGCTAAGGGAAATTAGGATGTGAGCGTTCATCTTCTTCCCTGGTAAAGACTAGTACCAGGACATTGAAAATTTGGTAAAAATTATACCAACTTACTCTTCATAATATATATTTCTAGTGTAACTTTACACTTACTATTTTATTCCTTTTTACAATTTTCCAGATAATCCTAATGAAAGAGCATGCAAATTCTACTCATGACCAGTAAACATTGCCACACTGACTGACTAACCTGTTATGGGTAACAATGACCACCTTACCTTTGCTGTGGACAGAATGAAATGTAGAAAGGATTTTTTTAATGGGATTTTTTTCTTTTACTTATTTTTGAATTTATTTATTTATTATGTGAGCAGTGCTCTGTTTGCATGTATGCATACACAATAGAAAAGGGCACCAGGTGGAGGCAGATACAGAGATCCACGGCCAGGCACAAGGCTGAGCTCCAGGAATCCAATTGATGAAAGAGAGGAGAGATACTGCTGGCGAGGGACGTCGAGATCATGATGGGAGGACATGCAGAGATGACAGGCCACACTAGTGGAAGCCCATGAACTGTGGACTGGTGGCTGTGGAGCCCCCATGGAACTGGAGTAGGCCCTCTGGATACAGAAGACGGATGTTTGGCTAGAACTATTTGGGTGGCACCCAGGCAGGGGGATTTGGATCTATCCCTGGTCTATGGGCAGGCTTCTGGAATCCAATGCCTGTGGTGTGACACCTTGCACAGTCTTGGTGCAGTGGGAAGGGGCTTGGACCTGCCTAGGCTCAGTGTGCTGGGCTCTGCTGACTCCGCTTGGGAGACCTCAATTTGGGGGATGTGGGGATGCGGGGTGGCTTGGGAAAGAAGGCTGGGGGATGGGAGGAGAGAGGAGGGGAGATCTGTGGATAGTATGTGGAGTGAGTAGAAAATATATTAATAAAGAAAAATGAAAGGAAAAAGATAAATAAAAAAAAAGAAGAGGGTGCCAGATCTTATTATAGATGGTTGTAAGTCACCAAGTGGTTGCTGGGAATTGAACTCAGGACCTTTGGAAGAACAGCCAGTGCTCTTAACCACTGAGCCACCTCTCCAGCCCACAGAAAGGATTTTAATGATAATTTATTCATAAATCTCATGAGCTCATAGAGAGGAGACAAAGTGGACAGAAATGATTCAAAGCTGGTTTTCCTAGGAAAGGTGCTGATCCCAATGGGGTATTCACACATTGTTGTATAAGAGGAGTGACCAAGCACAGTTCCTTGTGGGAAAAATCAGATCCAGAATCTCTTGGAAGTGATATGATCTCACACATTAGTTGAATTATCTCTTTGATCACTGTAATTCTCTTTGTTTAATCTTAAATGGTGTAGGCTCAACAAGGCTGACTTGGTGTTTGGGTGGACTTTGAAGACTGAGAACAACAAAGAAAAGTCATGGCTAGGTGACTATCTAGATGACAGGTGATCATCTACAAAGCCTAAAAGCATTTCTGAGTGAGAAATAAAGGACCATCACGAAGAGACTGGCCTCCTGGGCTTCTCACTGCAACTCAGCTCCCGGAGGGATAGACCTTGTCCCTGAAACCCAATTGGAAATGCACCTGACGCTTGGCACAGTATTGCACAAAGTATCCCTGCAAAAGTGAGAAGAATGAGGGACACTAGAACACACAGGAATCTGAACCATAGAATTTTCAGAATATTAATAAGATAAAATACAATACAAAATTTTATCATACAATAATATTGAAAAAAGTTCAAATTGTGGCAAAGTCGGAGTGTGTTCTTTGAATGTGAGCATTATTTCAAAAGGCTGGCTGGAGTCAATACAAATACCAAGTTGCTATACAGTTAAACATCCTGCCAGGCGGTGGTGGCGCACGCCTTTAATCCCAGCACTCGGGAGGCAGAGGCAGGCAGATCTCTGTGAGTTCGAGGCCAGCCTGGTCTACCAAGTGAGTTCCAGCCAGGAAAGGCACAAAGCTACACAAAGAAACCCTGTCTCGAAAAACAAAACAAAACAAAACAAAAACATCCAACTATATAAAAAATACATCAAAACAATTACATTTTGATGAAATGGAACACTTCTACTTGCCTATAATTGATGTGGTAGGTAAATGCTATAAGAATTGTAAGAGTTTCAGTGTAGAAAAAATCATAGTGCTTTCAGTATTTTCCAGCTGAACTTTAATATGCAAAAACATTTTTAAAGTTTGGTTATTGTCTCACATTTTTTTGTGGCTGTATCTTTTTAAATTAATTTGACGTATCTGAAAATTGAAAGTTGATCCTGCATAACACTGATCCCTAGCAGAGCTCTCTCCAGTCAAAGACTCTCAATGGTTTGTTCTCTTGTTTCCCTTGATTGGGATGCTCTCATGACCTGTGAGGTTAACTGCCAAATATCAAGATTAAGCACATCAGAGTACCTTTAACATGAAATTGACTTTGGCCTTATAAAATTAAACTTCAGTAAATAAAAATTAGGAAAACTTTTCCTAAAATGATTCAGGCTCTAGTAAGAAGAAAAACATCTTTAAGGATGAGTGGAAAGTAATTAGTATATGAAAAGATTCCCAGAAGAACCAGTGAAACAGAACAGAAGAGAACAAAACTCACCAGACAGTTCAAGTCACCAGACGATCCAGGAGTCCAAGCCTGATGTAAGACAAAACAAAGAGAAGAAAACAAGGGGCTTTAACAGTCTGTTTTTAAAGGAAAAACAATGTTATAATTCCACATCATCTTCACAAATAAAGCAAACTAATGAGTAACTTTGGAAATCATTTCCTAGACAAAAATAAGTTTTCACTTAAAACGTATTTAATTAACCTCATATTGTCCTGGTCTAGTCAGCAGTGTAAGAAGACAGTCTAGCTAAGGAAAACATTTTTCAGTTATTTAAGTGACCATAAAATTATTTAGTAAATGATCAAAAATAGCAAGATTATTATTAAATTCTTTTTAAGTTTGTCAATATCTAGTATATACATTTGATGTCTTGAGTGTGAAACACACTAAGGCTTCACTTTCTGAATTCTCTCTTATTTTCAGGCCTTTGCTGACTATAGGACACAAATTAGTCACAGCACTGATTCATTTGGGCAAAGTAAATCCATGGAAGGAATTATAATAAAATAAAATAAAAGTTTTTAAATTTCCAAATGGTATTTAAATCGGCCTCTATTTTTCAAAGGCATTTGAAGTACAAATAAAAGGCAGTATCCAGGCAGCACCAATTCCCCAGAGAAGGCCTGGCACCTGGTGTGGGTGCAAAGGTTTTATCAATGTTGTCTTGTGTAAAGGAAATGGCAAACAGAGAGCCCTTTTGTAAATATGGCTCCCTGCTTCTGTGTTTGAGAAGAAATATTGAACTTCCAGCCATTATTATTACAAAACACAGGAGCTCATTTTTAAAACATTTGATGGGAGCCTTTCCATTTTGCCTTGGAAATCAGTTTGACTTTAGATATTGAATATTAAAAAAACATATCTGTGAAAAAGAATGGAGGGCACAATATATGTGACAAGGTGTTAACACTGTTGTGCCTTATTGTATATGTGCAGATGGACATGTGTCTATGTCTTATCAGAAAGGTAAAAAAAATATTATTTCTATTTTTTTCAGAATAACTATTTTAATGTAGATAGCTAAAAGGTAACCACCAAATGACAAAGTGAAGCTATTGAGACTTTTCTCAAAGCCCACTGGCTTCTGTTTTATGCCTGGGCTCACTGAAGGCTCCAGTCTGGTTTTAATGGTATAAAGTGGATAGTCTATGCCCTGTATCATACCTCTTCTCACAAGAAGATTGTAGAATGTCAGCTTGTTTGTATTTTGTTCTCATATTTTTAGTTAGTTATTTTTGTGAATTCTAAGTTGCAATAGATTAATACATAAGTACTATGTACATATATGCATACACTATATATATGCAAGTAATATATATATAATATATATATATATATATATATATATATATATATATATATATGCAAGTAATCACAAAGTATCCATGATCACCTCCCATGAGATCTAGAAAAAGGCCAACACAGAAGCCTTTGGCTGGCTCTGTGATAGTGCCACCAGATACAACACATGATGGATTTGAATGCATTAGATGCACATGTCCACCATAGTTTCACATAACAAACAGACTATTTATTGCCAAGAAGTAGAAAAACTTAGAGTATATCACATAAAGTCACTGAATATAGTAATACATGTACTCCATAGACCGTAGATAATATGTTGGTTTGTGTTTGCAGATTTTTTTTGCCCTAGTTTTGATCTCCATGTGACTGAAACCAAAGTGTTAATATAAGGTTAAATCTCCTTGCCTTAACATATATGTGAGTGAGATCTGCTAGTCCTTTTGCTCTTGAGTTTCATCACTCTGTCATAGTTCCATGAGTGATTATCAACAATTGCCCTCTGGTGATAAAAGTATGAATTATTTCGGCTTTCATTGTGAACTATTCTGAAGCAGTATGTATGTTTGTTTCTTTCTTTGTTTTTGTTTTAGATTTATTTATTATGTACAAAGTATTCTGTTTGCATTTATGCCTGCACACCGGAAGAGGGCACCAGATCTCATTACAGATGATTGTGAGCCACTATATGGTTGCTGGGAGTTGAACTCAGGACCTCTGGAAGAGTATTCAGTCCTCTCAAGCCACCCCTCCAGCCCTAAGCAGCATGTTTTTATTATGCATTCCTGTTAGACATTCCCAGGAGGAGAAGCATGAGACAGGACAACATTATTATGTTGACAAGGTCACAGTGAAAGAGGAGAATTGCCCGTGGGAACCAGACCACAACCTTCTTGTGCTTGATTTTAGTTGTCAGTTGGAATGAGTATTTTTAGTTTACATTTCCTTGCTGTTACAGCAGGTTTTCATAAATTTGTTAATCATGAGTACTTGTTTAACTGGAAAAGTATTTTTCAACTTTTCCTATTTCCTGTTTTGTCTCATTGACTTGTAGATGTGTATTCTACAATTGAGGCCTCTATTGGTTTTATGTCTTAAATTCTGTGCCCCACACCATGGCTTACTCCGTTACTCATCATATCAACACTTAGTGTCAAAGTATTGAACTATCTTTTTCTTTGAATTTCTTTTAGTATTGTAGCATAAAATAATCAAATAGAGTCTTCCCTATTTTCTTCTACAAGAAAAAAATACAAAACATGACAATTCTCTCTCCTTGCATACATAACCCAGTCTACCTGACATCGATCTTTTGAACACTGTGAGTTGGGGTGAGTTTCATTATTTTGTATTTGGCTCAACAATATTCACTCAAAATGTTAATTTGCCCTAAAAATAAAAAAAAATAAAAATAAAAATGCCCAGGAATGCTGGGCTCTGTTCCTAGACCTCTATGCATCCCACTCGACCACTGTGTATTATACCCTCTTACAAAATGTAATTTTGAAATATCTTCACATTTAATAAAACCAGGCTTTTTGGCAATTTTCTTCATCAAGGGCATATGATTTTTTATTTTGATATAATTTATATACTATAAAATTAATTATTCAAATAAGTTGTTTATAGTATGGTTACAATGTTGTGCACGGGTCACTATAAATTCCACGATGTTCTTCAAACCTCAAAAGAAAACGTACTGATTAGAAGTGGACTCCTGCCTCTCCCTCTATTACAGCCTCTAAGAGTCCCTGGGCTTTGTGTCTGGCTCACTCCATGGCAAAAGTCTTACATGATCTGTCAATGGTAGCATGTGGTGATACTTTGTTTCTTTTTATGGTTAAATAATATCCCACTGACTATTACTGCCTGTTTGCTTATCCATTCATTAGAAGAGGACATTTTGATGGTTTTTGCTCTGGAGCTGTTATGAATATAGCAGCTATGAATAAGCTTTCTGTATGTTCAGGATTTCAGTCCCCTTGAGTATAAGCTTATGAGTAACATTTAACTATTTGAGGACATGGAAACTTTTCTACAGTAATTGCATGTTTTAATTTTTCACAAGCAATTCATAAGTGGTGCTTTTTCTAATACTTTAGCTAGCACTTGTGTCTGTTTTAAAATGTGTATATTATATATATTACAGTGTACATAACAGTTCATCATTGTTTGCATTTTACATTTACCTAAAGAAAAGTGATAATGAACAATTTTATACTTATTTGCATATATTCCTTAGAGAAATGCATGCTCGAATATAGTTTTGACTCAGATTTTCTGATCATTGTTGTTTGTGTTATTTAGGTATGTGGAGCAGATCATTAAGCTCTTGCCAGACATATGACTTCTAGTATTACTCCATGACTTGCCTTTCACTGTTGATCACTCAATGTACCCCACTAATGTAGTAGAATGTTTTATATGGTCCTTATGGTTTTCAGTATATTCACTCCCATGTGAAGTATTATTAATGTCATCAGGCATGACATTTTTATTTTCTGTTTCTCATTGATACATAAAATGCAAATAATTTTCTATTATACCGAGTGCATTAAACTTTATTAAACTTTTATTTTTTAACATTTATTTATCTGTTTGTTTGTTTATTCATTCTTTTTCTTTCTTTTTTTTTTTTTTTTTAGTTTTTTAAGACAAGGTTTCTCTGTGTAGTTTTTCACCTTCCCTGGAACTCGCTTTGTGGATCAGGCTGGCCTCAAACTCACAGAGATCTGCCTGCCTCTGCCTCCCAAGTGCTGGGATTAAAGGTGTGCGCCACCATTGTCCAGCTATTCATTCACTTTTACATCCCAACCACAGTTTTCCCTCATTCCTCTCCTCCGAACCACATCCCTTCTGCCTCCCCCTCCCCATCTACTACTCCTTCATTTCTATTCAGTAATGGAAGGCCTTCTATGGTTATTAACAAAACATGGCATATCAAGTTGCAGTTAGAAGAACTGCCCCTTGTATTAAGGCTGTGCAACGCACCCCAATATGAGAAAAGGTTCCCAAAAGCTAGAAGAGAAGTCAGAGACAGCTCTTGCTCCCATGGTTAGGAGTTCCAAAAAAAGACCAAGCTACACAACTGTCACACATACAGAGGATCTAGGCCAGTCCCACGCAGGCTCCCTGGCTGTTGTTTCAGTCTCCTATGAGCCCAGGTTAGTTGAGTCTGTGGGTTTTCTTGTGATATCCTTGACCTCTCTGCTCCTACAATCCTTCCTCTCTCTTCAGCAGGATTCCCTGAGCTCAGTCTAATGCTCAACTGTGGGTCTCTGCATCTGTTACCACTAGCTACTGGATGAACCTTTCTGATGACTACTGGGATAGGCACCAGTCTATAAGTATAGCAGAGTATCATTGTATTTTTATTTAGTTATATACATGTTTTCATAGGCAATAAGAGGGTGTCAAATTCTTTGGAACAAGAGTTATAGGCAGTTGTAAATTCCCTGATGTGGGTGCTCAAACTCAACTCAGGACCTCTACAAAATCAGTAAGTGCTCTTAACCACCCAGCTATTTCTCAGGCTCCATAGGCTAAATTTTTTTAAAAATGTACATAGTCTTTGTAATTTATCACCTATATTGTTATATTATATACAAATAATGAAAGTTTTACCTTCAGTATTCAAATCGTTGAACTTTAAAGCATGTCTGTCTGTATGCATGTGTGTATGTATGCACACAGGCATATTTATTCATGGAAATGCATGTCTGTTTTGTGTTACTGCCCGCTCAGTACTGTCAGCACTAAGCTGTGGGATACAATGAGTCTATCCCAGCAACTTTGTCTTGATCTTGCATCAAATCATTACATGCAGTCTGGAATTTGCTCAAGGTGTAGCTAGCTGTAATTTCAGCATTTTTTTTAAAAAAAATTACTTTTTCCTGAGGTGTAAGTTTAAAGGTTTCTCACCCATGAAAGTGTCACTTTAATTGCCCTATGCCTTTTTAAAGATGGGTAATTTTTTCTTGTCAGTATTGTGTTTCCATGAAATTTTATTTGATTCCAAATTTCATTGGCTTTATGGCAAAGATCTAGCAACTTTCAAACATCTTTTATCCTTGGGACCTAAAAGTCTCTGTTTTACTCCTAAAATTGCTCCTTCATACATTTATGTTTTAAATTTGGGTGGCTGCATCAAGCTCTGTCACTTTTCCTGTTTATCCAAATAATTGGTTTTGTTAATGCTTGGGATTGGACACAAGGCTTCACAGATGAAGCAAGTAATGCTATAGAACTGTATCCCCTCAGAGAATGTCATAGCATGCTATACAGGTCCTCTAGAATTGATAGAATACAGAATGTAACATATTTCATTTTGTTATTTCCTGGGATTTAATATTGATCTTCATTTGTGTGTGTGTGTTTTGGTTAAATGCATGTGCTCTCTGTAACTTCTTGAGGTATGTGCTTATATTGCGCTTCTGCTTCCCCCTGTCCCACCGCCATGTGCACAAAGTTCAGGTTTTCTCCCACAATGCTTTTATGTCCTGGACCATTGTATTTAACTTTGTATGTATCTCCATATATTTTCAGGTTTGTGTTTTAAAGCTTCTCTGTATCAGGAGAGCTTTTCAGCATAAGTTAATTTTTATATATATAAAGTACACACTAGCCAATTTTCTGAAGTATAATGAGGTTACTTTTATAACCCCCGATTTGGTCAATAAAGCATCCACGTGCATTTGAAAAATACAAATATGCTAAAACTATGTATTTTTCTAGAAACATAAATTTTATTAAATGTGTTCATCTTGTTCATGAAGGTGTTAGAAGTGAAGTTACATGTTGTAATATCCCATTATTACTCAGAATTTTCTGTTTATTTTTTCTTTAGTAATCATTCTTTGTAGGTTGTGTAAGCTGGTGATAAATACATAGAAATGTGGAATTTTTATGGCCCCTTGTTCAATAGAAACTATTATCCTGAAGTGATTACATTTTTCCTCTAGCAATTACTACCTTTGTTTCTAGGTTCCTTTTGTTTGAAGTTAATGGAAATGTACCATTGTTTCATTGATTGTTGGCAACACAAGAACAAATAATTTTAATAGGAACAAAAATGCATAGGCTATAAGCTCATAAGTACTAGTTCTCTGCTTTCTCAGAGAAAATCAAGGCCTTCTTCCTAGAAAGAATGTCCATCCTATACAGGATAAACCACAAGTACCACAATGGATGAACATGCCGTCTACCAGACCACAGATTTATGGTGTAAATCAATATGAACATTTGACAAACTTGTGGAGATGAATTTGACAGCAATTTGAAAGATTTGAAACTAGGACTATTTTTATACTAATCAATTTGAAGACATGGAATATAATAATTTCTCCAATGAAGGTGGTGATGCTCTTAATTTAGGTAAATCATTCTTAGAATTTGCCATGGAAGTTTGAAGAAGCTAGAGCTTCTCTGGGTCAATTGTTGTTGCAGTCACTTGGACACATACATTTGAAACTCAAGAGAAGGCTGAGCCTACAGGAACAGATCTAGCACTCCTCACTGTTTTAGTTGTAGACAAAGCATGGGGGAGAGAAAATAACATCCTATCACAAAACACATAGGGGATCAGCTACATCTGATTGTTAGATTTTTTTTTAAATCCATAATAAACAAAACTCAATGGTAATTTAAATAAGAAGCCAAGTCGGAGACTGTAAAGGAGTGTCACACATATTCAGTGTTCTTCAGTGTGCTCCACACCGATGCAAAAAGAAATAGCAATTCATTGTGGCAATTAGTAAGAGACAGGGGAGTAGAGGCTCAGTGTCTTATGTGAGTAGTAAGTAGCAATGTAGATATGTAAGCAAATGCGAGCTTTTCATGTGTTAGTTCCTTTAAAAGGAAGAAAAGCACAGAAACAAGACTTGAGTACATAGACAGAATTAAGGGTGGGTATCTCTTATGGAGGTAGAGGTTACACAAAAAATGTAAGTCCAATCCATATTTATTCCCGTTAGCACTGTACAGACTTACAAGGACAAGGCACTTGTTTCTTCTTTTTCTCTCACATTAACATGTAACACAAACCTTTTTCTTCAACAAATAATTCTTCATTTCCACTTGGATTCCTGTTTTCCTCCAGTGTAAGAGCATCCTCACACTCCCAGTCTTTCATCCTCATGTCTCAGGTTGGTGCCAGTGATATCTCATCATCAACAAACTCATCATTCTGGTGAATCACATTTAATTTCCTACAGTTCCTACAACATCATAGTAGGTCCAGGCCCCCAAATAGAAAATAAAGGAAGGGCACCTCACCAAACAGGTCACACAAAGCCTAATATAGAAACTTATATCTTCATTCTAACATAATGAGAAAGGCACATCTATCATCTCATCACAGGGAAGGGTAAGGCAGGAATACTGTGAGCTAATGACCAGGTAGGGCATCAGAATGAACCTGAAGTCATCTAGGATCTCATAAAGACCCTGAGGTCATTCAGAGTCTCATAGTTAATCTAGGGTCATCCTGGGCCATATAATGACTCCAAGGTCGTCTTGTGAAACATAATGATAACTCTGACTCTGACTCTCTTCTCTCTCTCTCTCTCTCTCTCTCTCTCTCTCTCTCTCTCTCTCTCTCTCTCTCTCTCTCTCTCCTTCTCTCATAACACTTTATTTTTACTGCCAAGAGAAATAAAATAATCAGGGTTTTAAAGTTAATAATCATGAAGATAAAATGATTCTCAGTGACTTAATCTTTGACAAAGCACCAAGGCTACACAGCATTTTGTTGTGACAAAAATCTCTGATACATATTTTGTAGTGATCACATCATCATCTTCTTGGTTTGTGTCATTACTACCAAAATAACTTTAATAATCTGTTCCACTTACTTCATTATGCACTATGTTTAGTTCTGTTTTAGGGAAACACTTTAAAAATCCCTTCAACATGCAATTCTGTGCCCATGTTTCTCCAGGCAATTCCATCTGCCACATGTCTAACACTGCACCCCGAGGCTGTTAACAACTTTGGTGGATTTCAGTGTGTATTTGCATTGGGCTAAGTCCCCTTAGCACCTGCTGTGAAACAGGGCCCATGTTATACGGAAAATAATGAGGAAGTGAATGCTCTTGTATTCTGTTTCTACATATTTCGTTGAGAATGCACTCTGGGGGAACGAGTAATCTTTTTTTTTAACTCTCCATGGAGAGAATTCTTGAAAATTCAGTGTTTTTATGTCTATGAAAAAAATAGGAATGCAGGTGTCTGGAAGTACTAGATACATGGAGAAAATAAAATCATGCTGCTTTTGATGTTCCAGCCTGCCCTGTGCACAGTGTTGTACAAAATGATTCATAAGTACCTAAATGAGGTACAAACACTTTTCAGTAAGGTAGCATTCATGGTGACAATCCCGGCAGACAAGGAAGCATTAAAATTGCTCCAAAGGATGATGCTTTACATTTGTAGCATTAACCCCCTATTCTCTTGAGTGAGTCCTGAGGAGAAAATGTTTCAGTTTCTGCTTTCAAAATCAGTAAACGTAACCAGTTAGATTCATTGTACTTTTTCTTTGTTTATAGTAAATTATAAAAAATAATGTAAAAAGACTTCAGACCCATCCTGAGGTAAGAAGAAAAAAAGGTTTTTGATTGCAAAGTATCCTGTTCCCTGCCATGGTTACCCCTTGGAATTAAGTTGTTTGCTGTACTAAGATGTTGGTAGAAGGCTATACAGTTCTACTTTTCAGGCTTCAAATTGTCATCAGTGATTGTTATGGAATCAAAGAAAATAGTTGCTTAATAAACCAGGTTTTATGATAATTGCACTCAATTAAATATTGTGATTGTTTTATTTCTCTATTATCTGACTTCAGTGAGTAAAGCTATATAACAGACCCCAGCCTGTTACATAATCAGATTTCGCACTATTATTACCATTGCCCATTTACAGAAAGGGCCCTAAAAAAGCACTGAGTTGCTCAACAATGTATTCATAGTCACACAAAGAGCATGTGGAAGCATGAGGATTTAAACACAGCCTCCAGTTCAATCATGATGTAATAAAGTTTCCTCATGTACTCTAATGAAAAAGAGTTAGGGATGCAACATTGTATTCTGTCTCTCATTGATGGAATACAGAGATGGACTCCTTGGCAACATGACTGAAAGAAAGTTTGCAGAGAACATTAGCTCCTTCTGTCACCACTATGAGTGCCAGGCCAGATACAACTAGGGCAGGAGGGGTTCATGCTGGCTCAGAGTTTAAGGGTATAGTCCATCAAGGCAGGGAAGGCCCAACTTCTAAGAACAGTTCAAGGCTTGGCCACAGAAGCTGGAGTCTGCTTTTTTATTCACATCTAGAAGTGTGAACAAGGAAACAAAGACTTGACAGGAGGTGGGACTCGTTAGAAACTTCAAGGCCTGCTCCACAGTGAGCCACTGCTCCAGTTAGATCCTACTTTCTAAAGGCTACACTTTCTCCTACAATAGGACAATCTGCAGGAGACAGAGTGTGCAAATACATGCGCCTGTGAGGGACATTCCTCGTACACATGATAACACATAGGCTTCCCCTGGAGAGAGTCAGGGTTACCCTTGTTAGAGGTGAGTGTGCTGAACTAGACCATGGTTCCCATTGGTTGCCTAACAGGAAGTAACAATTTCCTGCTAAGTAAATATCTGACTTCCTCAAAGAGTTGCCCAAATCACACAGTGCTTAACAGCTTCTATTCTATGTCAGACAAAGTGATTTTCTAGCTAATTTTCTCATTACCCCTGGTGAGTAAATTGTTCTACTAAATATATAATGAAATTAGTGAAATAAGGATATAGTATTCTTGCTTCTATGAATGACTGACTAGTTTATCAAACAGGATTTTAGTTTATACAGGGTCACACAACAATGGAAGCAGATTCAGATTTTCTAGCCCAGTGGTATGGCTCTACGAGAAAATCCATCCAGATATTGTGAGTTTAAATGGTGGGTGCCTAGTCTGACATTCATCAATTAAATCTTTCTTAGCTTTTGAAGCCTCTTCATCTCTCCAGTGGAGCACTTGCCACACATATGATACTTCATTTGGTTTTTACAAAGATTTCATACAGATAAGTCTTAGATCTTGAAACTGCTGATTTTTTAGCATTAAGTCCTTTTTATTTTTCAAATTAGCATACATAGTGTCAGTTTTTATTGATTCTCTTTCCCCATCTTCTCTTCCATCCCCAAACCTCCCCTCATGCTGTGGAATGCTCTGTATCCTGTGATGTTATCAGTAAGAAACAATTTAACAGGATTTGTGTTTTTCATATTTACATAGCACTTACTAAATAGCATTCCATAATATTATAAACTGTACCACAGAAAAGTTCTTCATATAGTCTCTAAATGATATCATCAGCAACCTTATTTCAAAAGCACTGGCATCATACACACACACACACACACACACACACACACACACACACACACACATATGTGGAATATACTTTCTTGAAGCCCATTTCCACAATCAACAAGCTAACTCAAATTCAATTAAAGAAATTATGTAGAATTAAACAACTTAAATGTTCAAAGAAAAGTAGATTGGTAAAGTGCTTTTAACATGGAAAAGCACTTGGTTATTAAAAGTTACAAAAACAACCCAAAGGATGGAGATTTATACTAAAATTTGAATGCCTTAAAAGCATCAAAATTTACCACATTTTAACTTCTTGAGCATTTGTTTTAATAAAAGCTGTACTTTATGCTTCTCACTTCAGTGTAGTATAGGGTAGAACCACCTCAAGTGCTACACAAATGGCTGAATATGAACTTACTTTGAAAAATGAATTTGGTAATTCTGATTGATTTAGTTAATAGTCTGTGTCCTTTCATTAGGTAAAAAAGGACTAGATTTCTAACTAGAAAGATAAATAGGGCAAGAAAGATTTCCTTCCTTCCACAAAAATAATGGAGGACATGATATGGGAACTTAGGGAAAAAATATACTATTCAATTTCACCATTCTCACTGATATCTCTACCAAAAAACATTTTGGTTGAGTCTGCTTCCTGAGCAATGTCTGGATAGAATTCTATGTGGATGAGAAAAAAAGAAAATGCTGAAACCATGAATGGGGGGAAAGATGGGTGCTTTGGGTTCAGGTCCTTCCCTGTGGTTTCCCAATCAGGGGGAGGCAACTGAGTGCTCTTTTGGGCTAGACTGCCATAATCTTTATTCCAATTTCTGCAAACAAAATTTAGTAGGTCTCATTTCCTCAGTAAACCTTTGAAACAGCAGAGTGCCTTGCTGTTGATCTGTCCCACAGCTCATAGTGTATTCTCTATGTCTACTTTTTTGGCTTCAACTTCATTATATACACCCTAGACCTACCAAATATTCTCTCTTTTTAAAGGTTACAATGTCTTTTTTTCTATGCACAATAGTTTTCATAGATTGTGATGAGGTAGTTCAATCATTGGTTCTCTGTGAGGGTTAGGACTAATCAACCTGACACATCTAGAATCATCTGGGGCTTGGGTCTCTGGCCTTGTCTGCAGAGGACTATATTGATTATGCTACTGGAGTGGGAAGAAGTGCTCACTCTAAGTAGGACCATTGCCATACTGAGATCCTGAACTGCATAAATGGAGAAAAGGAGCTGAGCAGCATGTGTGTATTGACTTCATTGTTTCTTGATGCTGGCTAATGTGACTGGTTACTTCAAGTTCCCGCTGCATTATGTTACCCACTATATTGGACGGTATCTTGAACAGTGAGCTAAAATAAATTATATTATCCCTGAAATCGTTTTTGGTCTGGATATTTTATCATAACAATAAGAAGAGAGTCTAAGACACTCTCTCTCCCATGTTTTATTCTGCTGAGCTGCATTCAAAGAAAAGAACTACAATACAGCAAACATTTTCAGTAGATTATGTGTCAGCTCAACTGAGCCTCCACCATTTAGTCAGAGCATAAATTATATTTAGATTTGTGAATCAAATATCAAAAGAATAATTTTAATCACAGTATACTATGCTTTAATAGTGATTAAACAAATTAAAATGTAGATACTCATAAAGAAAATAAGTCATCTTCTTTGACTGAGGCAGAAAATAGACCTCAATAGATTATACAATTCTTTCAAAAAGCTTTAAGCATGAATATTTTATTTTGAGACATTAGGTTCACTATGATGAACTAAAAGAAATTCTAGTGTTTTAGAACTGTGCCTCAGAATGAGAATGAGAATATGAATGAAAAGAAATAAATTGAATTGAACAAGAAGACAAAGTTTTTCTAAATAAAGGGTTATGATTTTAAAGAATACATTAGCATACAAGAATTGGAAGAGCAAGTAAACCCAGGCCAATCATATCTTTAATTGATTTAGAAAAGAAGACCAACGGAATTGTTGCAGGACCATAAAATTGTTTGTGTTCAACTGAAGCAGAGAATAAGGCTCCTAAAGATTGGACACATGATAGAGACACCAGGACAGGTGCAGGTATGTCAGGGCAGGAATAACCTGCTCATTGGGAAAAATTCCTCAGGACTCAGAGCAAAAGTCACATCCAGCACCTAAATAGAACTGAAAGGGAGACAGGAAGAACAGCATAGATTTGTTAAAATTTCATCAACTGAGCATCATACATTGACATCGTCTCAGTTGTGGTAATTTATAAGATGCTGAATTCAGCCATGAGAAACTCTGAGATGTTGAATAAGAGAGTGCTGAGGAGAAGCAGGGGACAGAACCATACACATGATCTAACGGCTGGCAGTGCACAATAGGAATCTGCAACTTTGGGAAGAATATCAGGTCAGATTGTGAAGACAGACAAGATGTCTTTGAAAGTATTTTTTTTTTTGACAGATGTAGTGTCCATTTATCTTCTCACTGTCAGAAGAAACATCTAGAGAAACATTCTGCCAAAACAAATGTCTGAAGCACAGAGCAAGAAGGGAGACAAAGGAAACACCAGAGTCAAACCTACAAACTGTCTTGTTTCCTTCTACTTCAGATGTCTAACAGGTTAAACAGCTAAACATTCAGCGTTAGGCCTCCTAGCCGTCTAGAGGGGAATAAGAGAATGAAAGAGAACACAGGGGTCATATCTATTGCTCAGAGAAAAAGGAAATAAAAACATTTCTGATGGCCCTAAAGGAGTATCAAGAAAAAGGAGAGAACATTCTGGAGATTTCACAGTCCACCTGGGGCTCCACATATAAAACTGTCAACAGTTGCTGTCCTGGTTCATGATGATTCCAAACAAGTAAATGAGGAGTTCAAGGAAGAACGGTGTGAGAATGTGCTTTCCTGTGCTTACTCACCCCTAGATTTAGAGTTAGTGGTTTCAGTCAGTGTAACACAAAACATAATATAACTACTCACAGGTGCATATCATGCCATGAGATAGGCTGCCTATTCAACATAGTGCCAGCGTTAGAAAACTCAGACCAGATTAAACCTGTGACTGAATCCATCATTTACATATTTCTAAGGTTAGCACAATGGTTCAAATGTTTCAAAACAATAGTCTTCAGGAAGGGAGCAGATGTATAGGTTAGTTTCCTCTAAGACTCAGTCAAAAGAGCCCTAATTAACTACAGTACAAGGACTACTGCTTGTATTCACAACTGGAGTTCAGAGACTAGCATGTTCTGCCTGACATCTCAGCAAGGCTGTCTTCCAAGGAAAACTTTCTTTCTAGCTTTCATTGCTGAACCTAGGCTTCATTGATGACCATATAGGGTTACTGCATTTTCTAAACTTGAGTGTGTGAAGATAGTGTGAAAATAAAGACATATGCACTATGAACATTATGGTCTAAATACTGGAGACTAGAGAGATGGTTTAACAATTCAGATCTTTTATTGTTGTACTGCTTTCTCGAGGAACCTGAGTTCCAATCCAAGCATCCACATTGGGCAGTTTACAACCACCTATAACTCCAGCTCCAGGGTTCTCAGGCTCCTGAGGCCTCAGTGAACACCCCCACATAGATATAATTTAAATAAAGTAATATTAAAATATCAGATCTATCTCAGTCCTCAGGGGAGGCCTTGCTCTGGCGAAGGTGGGAATGGGGGGTGGGCTGGGAAGAAGGGGAGGGGGGCAGGAAGGGGAGAACAAGGGAATCTGTGGCTGTTATGTAGAACTGAGTAGTATTGTAAAATAAAATAAAATAATAAAAAAATAAAATAAAATAAAAATATCTAAAAATTGTGAGACTCTGATACTTGGCCCAGAGTCCTATAGTTATCTACTTAGAAGTTGAGGGAGGGATTCATAAGACCCCATCACTAGCTGAAATTGTCAAAGAATAAATTCTATTGTAATTTTAAAATGGTGCAGTGGGGAGAGGCTTGGTCCTACCTCAAATGAATGTACCAGGCTTTGATTACTCCCCATGGGAGGCCTTACCCTTTTGTAGGAGGGAATGGGGGGGTTAGAGGGGGAAAGCTGGAGGGATCAGAAGGAGGGATGAGAGGGGAATCTGTGTTTGGCATGTAAAATGAATAAAAAAATTAGATAAAAATTTAAATTAAGTAAAGAATAAAAAGGGATGTCGAGATCATGATGGGAGGACATGCAGAGATGACAGGCCACACTAGTGGAAGCCCATGAACTGTGGACTGGTGGCTGTGGAGCCCCCATGGGACTGGACTAGGCTCCCTGGATACAGAAGATAGTTGTTTGGCTCGAACTGTTTGGGTGACACCCAGGCAGGGGTATCTGGATCTGTCCCTGGTCTATGGGCAGGCTTCTGGAACCTGGTGCCTGTGGTGTCACATCTTGCACAGCCTTGGTGCAGTGGAAAGGGGCTTGGACCTGCCAAGGCTCAGTGTGCTGGGCTTTGCTGACTCCCCATGGGAGACCTTGATTTGGGGGATGTGGGGATGTAGGGTGGCTTGGGAAAGAGGGCTGGGGGTGGGAGGAGGCAGGAGGGGGATCTATGGATACTATGTGGAGTGATTAGAAAATTTCTTAATAAAGAAAAAAAAGGAAAAGTGCTTTTAGTAGCTCACAAAAATAAAGAAAGAAAGAAAGAAAGAAAGAAAGAAAGAAAGAAAGAAAGAAAATAAAAATGTGAAAGCCATATACACTAAAATAGTATTGTAAATTTGAGTAAATATTTATACTACCTTAATCACTGATACTTGAAATCAATTTTAAAAGTACAAAACTCCATAAAGGTGATCAGTAAATTGTACCATGTTCTGATATACATACAATGAGCTGTAACAGTAGGTATTCCTGTGGATGCTTTGAACTAAGGCAGTCAAAATCAAGAGCAACAACAGGAGCCAAAACAGGAGAAGAAGGAACGAACCTCTCAGATGGGGCTCAACTTATGTCATGATGATATGGTAAATGAGAGTGGTGTGTTTGTGTGTGTGTGTGTGTGGTGTGAGTGGGGTGGGTGTGTGTGTGTGTGTGGTGTGAGTGGGGTGTGTGTGGGTGTGTGTAGTAGTGTGTATGGGTGTGGGGGGAGTGTGTGTGTGTGGGATGTGTGTGTGTGTGTGAGTGGGGTGGGTGTGGGTGTGTGGTGTGTGATGTGTGGGTGGGTGAGGTGTATGTGTATGGTAGTATGTGTGGGGGATTGTGAGGGGTGTGTGAGGGGGATGTATGTGTGGTGTGTGGGGTGTGACTGTGTGTGTGTGGTTTTGTATGTGTGTGTTGTGGGGGCACATGGGTGTGGGTGTGTGGTGTATGTGTGTGGTAGTGTGTATGGGTGTGGGGGGAGTGTGTGTGTGTGTGATGTGTGTGTGTGTGTGTGTGTGTGTGGTGTGTGCGTGTATGTGCAGTGTGTGTATGTTTGTGGTGTGTGTGTGTGTGTGTGTGTGTGTGTGTGTGTGTGTGTGTATAAATAAGGAAACTATGAAGGAAATCAGGGTGGTGTTTACCTCAGCAGAGTGGAGCCTGGAGACAAGCTGGGAGACTCACAACATTTTCACTGAGAGACAGCTACTAACTCACCTGCTGTGATTAGTAACCAGGGCAGATACTCAGGTGGCCAGCTAAGTAAACACGTTAATTTTGTACTACAGAATCATTGGAATCTAATTTAGGAATTTTTACCTTAAGGACTAATAGTCTTTCATATAGGAAGGTGAATTAATGTGAGGTTTTTTGTTTTTAATTAAAAATCATGCAGTTCATATTTGAGACTTTTGATATAAGAGCCATATTTATTTATGTGTAATATTTTAATTATATTTGACATGGGCAGGAATAACTTTGGACAGAAGAAGTCAGTACTGTGTTTAACCCTAGCAGACTAAGAAAATCTCTATCCAGAATCACCCATCTGCTCCCTCTTTTATTTTTATTTTTCCTATTAGGATCTCCATTAGAACAACATATCTGGCCTTTCTCCTGTTCCTCCAAGCCAGAGACTGGCAGAGTCCCTGAGCTCAACCAGCTTCACCCCATCTGGCTTCTGCCTCTAAGTTTCTTCCAGTTCTCATCCCTCTGTCAGTATCACTGATACCATTCATCAGAAAAAGGGACAGACTCAATGCTGCTAGAGAGAAAATTGGCTGTCCAGCTACATTGATGATTAGGCTGGACACTTTGCTTACCTCACTGGTGGAGCACTAAGTCATGATACCCATACCTTTGAATCTCTATTTTCCAATAATCTTTATAATAAAACTAGCTATTTGACTGCATCATAGGTCTTAATTCTGAATTGATTCCAAGCTCAGGAAGGGAAGAAAACGGTATTATTTATTGATTCCTTAAACTCTGAGAGCAGTGACTATAATATAATCCAATACTGGATGTCATTATCAGATGTTATTATCAGATCAATCATTGTTTAATAGTGTTGATTCCTCTACGAATCCATAACAAAGCAATAACCTGCATAGAATCTAGAGTATACACATCCCAGGGGCAGTAGAGAAGGTCCGACCTGTTAATAAATCATTTCTTTGTTTTCTAAAATTCTTCCAAGGAGGGAAGGAACTTGCATTTGAATGTTATAAGGCAACAACTAGGAATGTTAGCTCCCTGAACAGCTCTGGATTTACTTTTTGCTGCCTTGATTCCCCCTTGTCACTAGAGAATAAAGAAGAAGTTGCATTCAGTTGGCATTAGAAAAAGCTAAGAGAAATTCAAGTAACAAGCAAATATGTCTCACTGCCAATATGAAATAAAATGTACTCATAGTAAGTCATGTATGTGAAACTACTCACACAGAATTTCATATGAAACAGCTCTGTGCATTTAGAAATGGGAATTTTAATAGGCAAAGTGGAGTCTTATATGATTAAGTATAAAACTGGTTTAGCAATAGTGCCCAGGTTTACCAACTGTTATTAATGCAAACTGCAAAGTTTTACGAACATGTCATATCCTTTATCCCTTTCCCCAAGGCAAACTCTAAATGAAGTCAAAAGCGATGATTATTGAGAAGTGTAATTTTATTCCTACAATTATATACTCATGTACCTATCATTCTAATGCTCAAAAACAAAACAATATGAGTGACAATCACAGTAACAAAGAAAATGATTTCTTTGCTTTACTTCATCAGCAAACAAATTAAAATATAGTTGCAAATAATGAAATTAAGCTTCTATTCTATGGACTCATTAAAAAGAAAACAATAAGAGTCTCTTGGGTCAGATGTGAGCAAATCACGTGAGCAAAACACTGCTAAGGAAACCTAGTCCCAAGTTCTCCTCTCTGTCCACCCCGTCCTGTATCAAAGACTCTACTTCAGGCACAGTAGACAGTATTGGGAAGGGATTATGTAAGCAGAGTTTAAACAAAACTGATTTTCAATAAACTGTGTACGCTCAGGCCCCAAGACTTCCCACAAACATTGGTATTTAAGTCACATATGTTTTTCATAACAGTGCTGTGCACCAAAGTATTGAGAATATTGAGTTTGGAACATTTCTGATCATCCAGTAGAAATCTTTAGATGAGAAAAACCACTGGGATATAAAGACCACTTGTTGGCAGCACCTAAGAACATGTAAGACTCAGGGATCAATGGAGTGTCTCAGTTAGTTCCATCTCTTAAACATGTATATCCCTTCCATTTCCCATCTCTTTCCTTCAAAATCCCAGGTTCTGCCTTATCCCACTTTCAAACCCAGGATATTAAATAGAAATGCTCAGGGCGAAGCCTGCTTGATGAGCAGGTAATCATCATCACCAGCGGCCACTATGAGGAAGGTTAAGAAACACGATAACATCTTTAAATATGACAACAGCTTTAGAGATAGAGACCTTGGAATCATAGTATTCACTAAATGTGAAGATGGAGTTCAGTTATTGTATGACTTCAATGTGTTTTGTGCTCCCTCTAAATGCAGTAGAATGCCTGGTTCTTGAATGAAAATATAAAACACATATACTTATCTCCACACAATAAAACAACCAAAAACACAGCTCTCTAAAGCTATTATTTAATCTACAGTAAGTAATAGGAAAACACTGAACTAAAAAACAAACAAACAAACAAAAACAGCTTTTTGGAGCCCATTACCTATGTTCAGACTCTTTGCTAAGCCTTGAGGCAGCAGGGTGGGGCACGGTGCTGCCTTAATTGAATGTAATAGGCTTTGCTGACTCTCCTTGGGATGCCTTACCCTACTGGAGGAAGTGAATGGGAAATGGATTAGGGATTGAGAAGGCTGAGGGTACAGTGGGAGGAAGGATGAGAAGGGGATCTGTGTTTGGTATGTAAAATGAATTTTAAAATTCTTAAAGAAAAAAACCAAAACAATAGAAACCCACTTTACAGAGATACTCCATAATTAAACTTCCAAAGAAATAATATATATTATAAAATATATAATATGTAATATATATTTCACAGGAATTAGATGCATACATCAATATATTTTGTTTTCAAGGTGATTTTGAGGTCTCGGTTGGTTTCCCTTATTGCTAACTTTTGAATCCATGCCAGCCTTTGTACACTTTTAAAAATGTTTATGCTTTTAAAATTAACCTATAATTTGTTAGATGTCATTATGAAACTTTTGAACAAAGTATGTTTCCTAGTTCTCTATATTCCATACTAGCAACAGTTTCCTGCTTCTTGCCTCCTCCCCACAACCAGAAACTTCCTATTTTATAACCCATGTGTTCTTTTGACAACATTCTATCCTTTATCATTTAATATTACCCTCCCTTGGTCTCCTTCTAGAGTTTTACATATTCCCCACACTTATATATGTCTACATATATCAGAACTTGTTCTGACTTTTTCAATGAGTTTTGCTACCTTCCATGAACCTCAGATGTCACTATTAAATTGATCAAACACAGTTTGTTCTGTTTTCCCAGTCTAAATAGCCTGAAGTCTCATGCTTTTTCTTTTTCTTTTTTTCCTTTGGTAGTGCCACATAACCCGATACAGCTTGATTGGCTTTTTTGACTTTAGGTGAATTAATCGACCAAACAAAGAGTAGCCTCATTTGTAGTTTGGAAATAATGACGATTTTTTTGTAGATTGGATTGCATTACTCTCATAAAGGTGTAATTGAAGTCCTAAGCTATTTGGGACCCTATTTGGAAATAAGAACTTATACCAAGATGATCAATTAAAATGGGGCTGTACTGAGTGAAAGTAGTATCATACTGAATGAGGGTAGGCTACACTTAAGTAGGGTAGGGGTCACACTGAAGGAGTGTGGTGTCATATTGAAGGAAGGTGTGGTCATACCAAAGGAGGATGGACTCAGCACAATATAACTGCTATTTTTTATAAATTTGATATTATGAAAATAACAGAAACCACAGGAAAGTTAAAGCAGTCATTAGAATGAGGCATCTATAAGCGAGAAAGTCCCACAGATTGCCAGTAAGCCAGCAGTAACTGGAAAGGAGACTTGAGACTCACCTTTAGAGGCACGAGAAAGTGCACACTGCTCAGCTGCTCACACTGAGCCCAAGGATCTCCACTGTATGTCAATACATTGGTGTTCTGTAAGTCTCTCAGTGAGGGACAGTGTGTTACAGTTGCCCTGAGAAACTATATTTACCTCACAAGGTTTCAGTAAAGTGATTTGTAAATTGCCTGACATGAGATCAGTCCTTTATAAGTACCAATATTAATAACAGTGATAGAATATTTTGAAACACAACCTGTTGGCTGTGCTTATAATACAACTTTACTGGTTTTGTTTCTCATTTCTAGCTCTGGAAATTCATATGTTGAAATATCCAGGATGTGAGGCAGTATGGGACAAATTACAAAATGAGATAAATCTCAGACAAGTCAGTGTCTACTATCTGTGTGACTCTCCTGCAGATGGTTTGGCAGAGGAGGAGGTTGGAATAGTCAGCTAAATTGAAATTTGGGGATTATCTATGAATTTAAAGTATCCATGCCATTTTGGCCCCTATTAGCACAGATAATTGAGAGGAGAATCTTGCCAGTTATGCTTTCTGTAAGGCTTAATGCAGGCTTCAATATTTAAGTAACTCATTAGTAGTCTTAACTGGTACCATGGACCAACATTAAGGGACGTAAGAGATAGCTTTGACCTTCATTTTAGAGATGAGCAAATTGAGGCCTATAGAGGTTACAACGAACTCAAGGTTATACAGTTTATGTTGGAAAATCTGACACTAAATTCTTTTTAGCCTAATTTTCTGCAAGTACCAAGCAGGCCGGCCAGGATGCGGTGTTACTTTCAGAATTCAGTGAAGCCTTCTCAGTTCGCAGACCCACACCTTTGCACTTCAAATCCAAGAGCAAAGTTAGTAGGAACGAAGGTCTGAGAGAAAATGTTACCATTACTAAACATTTCAATAAAGACATCTCAAGAGCTTGCATTTGGGGAAGGGGGCAGCAGTGGAAAAGAGGCGATTATTTTTGCACTCAAATTATTAGCTGTATAACACATTTAGAAAAATCCTTTTACACTGTTTATAAGTTCCATTAAGTGTGACCTGGAAGAACCTTTCTAGAACAAGTCATCAAAGCCCTAGATGAGCTTGGCAATGAGGGTCCTCTCAAATTGAATTCATTTGCATGGTATTTAAAGCCATGGGACACTCTGGCCAGCAAGGTCACTGGGGTGGCTGAACTCTGGCATCACACATGATTTTTTTGCAAACAGAGAGTGTTCTCATCGCCCACTTAACAGCTGACCCCACTTATATCAAAGCCGGCAGCCTCCTTCACCTCTGGGTGCTCAGCGCTAAGTAAGCCCTGTGGGAAGAAATATTAGACTTTTAATACAACAAAGTTTGTTTCATTCCATTTGCTTCCTACACTTTCGTTGGTTTTGTAAAGGACATTTCCATGTTGCCTGCCTTAAGGACATCCCTACTGTAATTGAGGGCCCAACTTCAAATTTATCGGGAAAGAGTCATTCAGGTTCATTTTGTGGCTCCATAGCCTGGAACCAAATCTTTTTAAAAGACACTCAATAACACCAGTGCAGGGACCCCTCTGGACAACATATCAATTTGTATTATGAAGTGAATTATGGCTGCACCCACTAGAGCTGTTATAGTTAAATGTCTGTCAGTGTTTCCATTAGTTTCTGAGGGGTTGCTACTCGGTTGCAAAAACACCCTTTAGGCTGAACCATACCAGGCCAATCTTGGAGATGACTGTTCCCTTTCTGTAGTTTTAGTATTTTAAAATGTTAGCTGCCATTGTATTTGCCTGCATACATTTCTAAATAAAAGTTTAAGTCTTGAAGTCAGTGAATTCTCAGAGTGATGGTAGATTTAGTGATGGGTGCTCACAGGATTTAAGGTCACAGGTTTAGATGACATCCAACCTTTACCTTAGAGGTAACCAAGACTTTGAAAATAATGGTCCAGTCATAGGCATTTGTATCCTTCATGGGAGAGAAACTTGGAACTCCTTTGTGCATGTTTCTATCTGTACTTTGAATTCATGTAATTTATGCTCGTCACTCAAAAACAAATCTTGCTCAAATCTCCTGTTTTCTGACATGACTCACTGAATTTCTGCAAATAGGTTCCAGGGACTCAGGTTGTCTTCCCATGGACTTGCTTTCCATACAACTCCAACACAGAATTGTTGTAGTATACATTTGGTTATGTCTTTCTGTTTCTTTACTATACTACAGAAATTGAGGACAATAATTATGTACTATTTAGTAACACAGTGGTAGATGTATTACACGAGCTCAGTAGATATCTATTACATACATGAATGGATGAATGGAATAAATAAGAATTATGAAATAAGAATACTGAAAAGAGGTTGGAGGAACAAGAAAAGTCTTTTTTTTTTTTTTTGAAAAACACAGAATCCATGGAGGTATGGTGGCACTTGCTTGAATCCCAGCAGCATAAAAAGAGAGGAAGACAGATCTCTGTGAGTTTGAAGCCATCCTGGTCTACATAACAAATTCCAGGCTAGCCTAAATCACATAGTGACATCTCACCTCAAAAGAGAGAGAGAGAGAGAGAGAGAGAGAGAGAGAGAGAGAGAGAGAAGAGAGAGAGAGAGAGAGAGAGAAAGGGGGGAATTCCTGTAACATGATTATACATTCTAGTTTTCAACCATCTAGTTTTCTAATATGTTGTATATCCTACAATAAATTTCACAGCAGATTTGATAACTTGTAAAGTCTTACAGGATGAGATAAAAGAGGAAGAATAAATATAGTCTCTGATTATAGTTCAGAAAATTACTGATTAGAGAGCTAGGTGACAAAGTGTTTGTGCTGACTGACATACTGACTCTGTGACCCTCTTCAAGCCACTTAATGTTCAGTGATTCAATCTCTCTGCAAATAGTGATAAGTAGTATCAGTTCCTGTGTGCTTCTCAGTAATGTTTGGAGAGAAATCAGTTAGAAGGTCAAAGAGGTATTTACAGAGACAAACCTAAACTATGTTCTATATAATTAAACATTACAGTGTTATTGCCCGCTATACTCTGAATAATTATTTACTGCTTGCAGGTCTATTTGTGAAAAACTATATTAATATCATGAAAAATAAATGGCACATTTAATTCATCATGTTATGAGCATTTAGTATCCATTGTATAAATAAAAGAAATGAAACAAAGTTTGTTCAATCATTCTGCATCTGGCAGTTGAGGGTGGTCCCTATGGTGAGTATGATGTGTTGAATTAAAATTCCTGGGAAGAAGCTATGTCTACAGAGACCGCCTGATGAAAACTGCAGTGATGTGCAAAAGTTGGAATGTTGCAGGTCCAGAGGATAATTAGCTTTATCTTGGGCTAGATTTAGCCCCTTGAATAGCTATCCCTTGCCCACCTCTGGGGGCAGCTAACATTCTATGACTAATAGATAAAAAAAAAAAAAAAAAAAAAAAAAAAAAAAAAAAAACTTCTGAAATCTATTAATTTAGCAGACTACTAACTTTCACCAAACCAAAAAGCTGAGAATGTCATGAGATAGCTTCTTGGGCCTGTAGAAAATATTCTCCCAGTTGCTGTAGCTCTCTTTCTGATGTACCCACCAATGAACTCTAAACTTGCCTTGATTTATGATTCATGATTCTCTTTGTTCTGTAAGACTGTAAAGCTACATGAAATTGCTTCCACATTGGAATGGAACATGGAATCTTGGGTAAACTAAATATGTATTCACCCAAAATGGTTCCAGAGTAAACGATCTCTTACTCTCTTTGACATGAGAGCTCTGTTATTTGCACTGACCATGAATACACTGCCATGGCCCACCTGAATCATAGAACACATTTTCAAGAAAAGATACTAACATGTGAAATTGGAAGAAACTGGTTGGAAGAAATATGTTTTTCATAATTGAAATTATGTATAACAGGCATTAAGGACTCTGACACGTCCAGTGTCTCTCTATCAGCTATCTGCTGTGGGACGGTCTATATGTCAAATTGCTCTGATTGGTCAATAAATAAAACACTGGTTGGCCAGTGGCCAGGCAGGAAGTAGGTGGGACAAGAAGAGAGGAGAATTCTGGGAAGCAGAAGGCTGAGGCAGAGACACCGCCAGCCACCGCCATGACCAGCAGAATGTGAAGATGCCGGTAAGCCACCAGCCACGTGGCAAGGTATAGATTTATGGAAATGGATTAATTTAAGCTATAAGAACAGTTAGCAAGAAGCCTGCCACGGCCATACAGTTTGTATGCAATATAAGTCTCTGTGTTTACTTGGTTGGGTCTGAGTGGCTGTGGGACTGGCGGGTGACAAAGATTTGTCCTGACTGTGGGCAAGGCAGGAAAACTCTAGCTACAGCTATCTACTGCAATGTAACCAGAAAAAAAAAATGTGGTGTTACAAATTCCATTATGGATTTAATGACTAAAAATTTATGGGAGATGTCTTAAGGGATGAGAATAATTCAGTTCTAAACAAGACCATCAGATATTTCTATGAAAACTCAAGCATGAATAGAACTGTACAACTTTGCAGGCTGAGCCAGGGCAAAACTGCAAAAGACTAAGAGCCATGAACTTACTACCCAGTGTACCTAGCATAAGGTCTCAGGTTTAAAGTCAAACAAGACACTAAGGCAAAATATTCTTTTGAGTAAGATATCAGCAATGTCAGGTTCATGAGGCTAAATATAGTTTCACTGTGTTGAAAGAGAAGGGGATATCTTTTTTTTTTTTTTTTTTTTTTTTTTTTGGTTTTTTTGAGACAGGGTTTCTCTGTGTAACTTTGCACCTTTCCTGGAGCTCACTTGGTAGACCAGGCTGGCCTCGAACTCACAGAGATCCACCTGGCTCTGCCTCCCGAGTGCTGGGCGTGCGCCACCACCGCCCGGCAAAGGGGATGTCTTACACTATATGGTTAAATAGTC
This sequence comes from Peromyscus leucopus, assembly GCF_004664715.2. Taxonomy (NCBI): domain Eukaryota; kingdom Metazoa; phylum Chordata; class Mammalia; order Rodentia; family Cricetidae; genus Peromyscus; species Peromyscus leucopus. Next base: position 84,886,104 of record NC_051064.1, read on the forward strand.
CAAAGTACAGGCTTACAATGGGTTGTTCTGATTCCTGGGCAACAGAGGAACAGGCAGAGGCTCCACCCTTCAGCTAATGTTTTTTGAGCAGACAAGATGTGCCACTGTATCCCCCATTGCCTGTAGCCAGGCTTACAGACTCTTAATGGGTACCTGACACTTCCTTATGGCATGTGTAAAGGATGAGAAAGTGCCTGCTTGAGTGTCTACCAGGCCAGAATTACACCAAAGTGTGTATACTTTTCCTCTCTTTTTAACACAAGTGAGTATGTTACATTTGGTAAAATGAGTATAAGAATGAGAAATGGATCATTATTGTTTTAAGGAAGAAAAGAAATCTTGGGGAAATTGAGGCAGATTCAACTAAAAGGTTCTGAGAAAGGTATTAACAGCTGGAATTTGCTGAGTGTCACACCAGTTCAAAAGTCATTTGTATCTTCAGGGGAATTAATGTAGAGCTGTTTTGTTCTTCCTTTCCTTATTTTACTTTTTTGGACAAATAATCAACTTGCTTTTTTATTCCTGAAATTATGAAGAAAAGCTGAATAAAAAAATTCTAAATCTAATAATGGAATACTGTTGTACTGTTTCTCTCTTGTCAATGAAAACAACTTCTTTGTTTTGCTTAGGCTATAAGTCAGCAGCTAATCATATGGAGACTTCAAGAATTATTTAAAAAAATAGAGAAGCAAATGAAAACCCCTAGGGTCTCACTCAGCATCACAATTACTGATCCCATTTTAATAGAAGCTTTTGTAGAGCTATATGCTCACTATAGAATGTGGTCCTTTTTATATATTTATACCTACAATTAAATTTACATATGCTTACATAAATAATTATGAAAACGCACTTAAAATTTTTGTGTTATGTTTTTACATTTTGTTATTTGCTTGCCCATGACAATGACACTTTTTTTAAATCTTGAATCCCTAAGGTAGCACCTGGAAAGCCATCAGACCTCTGAAACAGCCGCTCATGACTGACTGCCATGTAGCTCCTCTACTCTCACCTGGAAGAAGTATATCTCCCTCATAGTACCTAAACTGCTTGGTTTTGGACCACAGATACATGGGATCATATTTCCTTTACTCAACATCCATCTATTCTGAATTTTAATGCCAATAAGTCACTCTACCCAAAATCATTACACCTATAGAAACTCAGATAAACTTGGTTCTGGCTGTGAGATTTTTGGTGTTGCAGAGAAACATATGAAGTTCCTTAGAACACAAGTAAGCCAAAGTCCACAGGCTCTCTCATTTTGTTTCCCATTTCCTGATAAGGAATTTTTAGAACTCTGATTCCTTCTTATGTCTAGAAGGACCAAATAAATTTAAACATCTTACCATAGTTACTTAAGACTTACACTGCTCCTGAATCTCACAAGCAACTTTAAAAGTCAGCCACTGACTTTGAGTGTCAGTGAGGGTAGGGACAACATCCCAATAATGTACTCAGAAGCAGTCTGACACATGGGAAGGAATTAACAGCATTGAGTGTAGAATGTTTCTATTGCATGGTGAAAGTATATTGAAACTAAGTAGAAGATAAGAATATCTATTAATCTATTCACCATCTATCTATTTATATATAATATAATATGATATGATAGAGATGCATAGATAGATGATATATATATAGATAGATACATAGATAGATAATATATATATATAGATAGATATAGATACATAGATACACATATATACATAGATAGAATGTATACACTCCACTTAATTTTGTTCTGAAGATTGTCAATTCTACAGTGAGTAGATTTGATATCAGTAAAGAAAAAAAATGGAATTAAACCTAGTTGATTCTAGATCCCATATTTTTAAACCTGTCATGTAGTTATACTGATTCCATATTTTTCAAGATTCAGTACTACTATAGTATTACTACAGAATTCTTAAGTACTTTTGTATTAGATTTATTAAGTAATATTTCTCATGCCCTATTTTATATGGAATCATTTAAACTGGTGAGTGTCTAGAAGAATATGTTTCATAAAAGATCTTTAAGGAACTAACAAGCAAAAGGACATTTCTTACAAAATCATCTAACTTAGATGGTATACTCAGTGTGTCAACAAGCCACCAAAACAATTCAAGCTGCAGTGATATTTTATTGGTGCTGAAATGTGCTGGTATATTATTTGTGCTTTAACAAATAAAGCTTGCCTGGAAATCTGAGGAAAAAGTCAGCCACAACACAGAAGTCATGCAGTGTTAGTATATGCCTTTAATCCTATCACTTGGCAGGCAGGATTTCTGTAAGTTCAAGGCCACAGTGGAAACAGAGCCAGGAGTGGTGGCATACGCCTTAAATTCCAAAACTAGTTAACCATGGAGGTCAGGAGGTCTGTACAGATAGATAGGAAGTAACAGAGCTGGGTATGGATATGAAGTGATGTAGCTGAATGGTGAGAGCAAATCAGATGGCAGAATAGCAAGGCATATAGGCATGGGTAAACAGGAAGACAGGCATTTGGAAGCTGCAGAGTTAGTTGGTGAGGTAATGTTGGCTGGTGGCTTTCCCTATTTCCCTAATCTCTCTAAGGCTTTCACCCCTATATTTGGCTCCGTGTTTTTTCTTTAATAAGACCATTTAGAAATTCATCTACATCAAGTGCCACAGTAAAGATGGGCATTGTTTACTTACATTTCTTTCATGAAAATTTCCTTAGCAATTTCACAAATGAGAATAAACAAATTGACAAAGGAAACTTTATCTTCCATTGTATATATGAAACAATATAATATTTACTCCTCCTTTGAATTTGTGCAAATGGAAATTCTGCTGCTCACACATTAAACTATTTAGGTTTCATAATAAAAACCAAGTGGTAAGAGAGTGTCCTTTTGGCATCCACAGCTATAGCAGCAGTTTCTAGACTTAAAATAGCTAATAGAGGCATGAAATATATCTGGAAATACAGACTTTTTAGTGCAAATTTTATGGCTTCATCTTTCATTCAATTGTCTTTGTAGCACAAAAGACAATAATTCCAGAAAGAGTCAAAGTTGAGAATTCAGAGCATAATTTATTATAAAACCATTACCTCCTCCTTGGTCAAAAGCAGATTATTGGATAAACTCCTCCTTCCATATCTAAAGCTGGTTACTGTAACTTCATAGAAAGAATATGGGTTTGAAGTCAATCACACATTCTCCTGGTATGTATTTGCTACTGTGCTTTATGACCCAGTTTCCCCATTCAACTCGAAACCTTGCCCTCCATCATAATTTTCTGAAGAGTACATAAAATAAAAATGTTATAACATGTCATTCCATAAATACATTGTCCAACCTGCTGCCTGTAACCACAATTCTGTCCTTCTGTCCTTCTAGTCCAAGGCTGTGTCTGTTACCCAGCCTCCTTCCTTTTTGCACAGTTTAGAGCCTGTTTGGAATCACTTCTTGGACACTCATACTTAATTTCTCCAAAATATGATGTTTGTAAGTTATGATTCTAAGTAACTCGGCAGTGCTTATGTTTGGATAGAGTCTACTTTGGAGTTTGTGGGTAAGCCTCTAGCACTGCTGGGAAATGTTCCAATTTACCCACTAGATATATCCCTTGTGGTGCCTAATGCCTTAGCCTGTGTTTTAACTACACAGTGTTTACCTCAAGAGAAACTGTGCATCTCGTTCCAAATAATGGCTATACTATTCTCATACCCACTCATCACTTCCTGAGAAGACAACAGGCATTATTGCATCAATCTTACTTCTATTCAATTACTTTCTATGGAGTAATGCTTATATTTTTTTGTTTGTTTGATGCATTTATTTTATTGAAAGAAATATGTAAACATGTAGCTTCATTCACGAAGTGTGTTCTGCAGTTTCCTGAGACATACTGATATGGGATGAGATGTGTAGTCAAAGACAAGCCTTAGTCAGAACTACTATGCCATGGACCTGTGACTTAATGAATCCTCCAGATGTGCTCTTCATGCAAGACCACTCAAACCATGCCTGTGAGAGAGGTTCCTTGCAGCAAACTACATCTGACACAGAGAGTCAGAGTCAGAGAAGCAGCAACAAATACTCACTACCCTAGGTACATAGACACCTGCCAAAAGGAATTAGTGGAATGTTGATGTTCCCATATTATGCCTTACCCAGTCGTAGACAGATGCCACAGGAAAGGAGAAGGATGTGAAAAAGCAATCTTCCCCAATTCTGCTCCACCACAACCCTTACACACTCTTCCCCATCACACTTGCCTTCATATACCTAGAGCAACCAAGACACTAACTCTTGTAGGACGAATCATCCCTAACGTGCTTGAGGGCCAGACAGCCCAAACAAGTAACAAAGATACTTTCTGAGAGCCAGCCTGGGTCTGACTGATGGTCTTAGCAACAGCAGCTGAAACATGATCTGGAGATGACCTGGACCAATGAGAGGCAGCCATGTCACACCAGCTGATGCATATTCATCAGACCTCCCCCCAGGGTAGGGTGGAGGGTATATAAGGCTTGCCTCTTCCTGAATAAACTGAGGTCCTTGTTTTGATATTGCCCGGAGTCTGTGTGGTTTGACTCTGCGCCTACTTGGCCCCCAACCCCAAAGGGAGCAACGGCAAGGACCCTGCTACAAACTCTAGCCTATATCCCACGGGGGACACTCTCTACATTAAGTATAACCATCATTTCTAAATAAAAATATAACAATTTAGAAACATTTAAGTGATTTAAGAGCTATATAATTTCAAGTGGGATTAAGGTACCAAAGATATGACTAGGAAGGAAGGAAACTGATTTGTCATAGTGTGCTGTTCAAGTAAAAACAAAGTGTAACGTATATTTTATGGTTTCAATATTTGAACTCTCTAACCAAATATTTTGATGATCTTCAGAGGAAAAATAATTTTGAAACCAACCCATTCTTCTGTTTGTGTGTATCTTTTGTCAGTCTTGACGATCATGTCTCTTACTCCTATTTTAGGTGTTTTACTCCTAGCCCAATTTCCTGTGGTGCTGTAGTAAGAGGTACCTAGTCTAGGCTGGATTTCAGCCAGTGGGAGTGATATTGGCTGCCAACTAGAGCACTTTACAGTTGATGAATATGCACCAGCTGAATCAAGCTCTGCTCCTCTTCTCTGCTTTTGTAGATTTTGGCTCCCCTCTAGGCACTCCCACAACTCAGAAATCACAGCACTGATAGAAGTAAACATTTGAGGAGTTGCACAGTCATATTTGAATAGAATGGCAGAAGTCATAAAGCCAGCACAACTGCTTGACAAAGATCCAGCAAAGCTGAGCCACATGGTGGCTGCCTTGTCACCTTTGGTTTTCATCTCCACCGGTTATATACTTGGGACACTTTTAATATTTGTACAATTTGGGGATGTTGGGTTGATGGAAAATTCCTCATGAATCATGCCTTCTCCCAAGAATGCTGCTTCTAAGCTTACCCAGGAAAGTCCTAAACATACTATCCCACACACACACTTTGAGGGAGATATCCTTATCTACTTGAAGGTCTTCCTTATGCCTTGGAGGTTGTGACACATAAAGAAGCCAGAGGTCTCTTCATGAGGCTATGAGACATTCTTGAAACATCTGTCCCTGTACTTACACTGCAACAAGATATTCAAAACAAAGTAAAATTAAAAAGGTCAACAAGATTCAGTGGGCTAGAGGAATTGTCTGCAGTTGAGATCACAAGGCTCTTCCCACTGTATACTCAGACAATTACGTAGCACACAACTGCCCTACACAAAGACATATTGATGAGCAAAGTGTGGAGTGGAAAGATGATAAAAGTATGAGGTGTCAGGACCTCCCTCTCTTAGAAGTTAGCTTATGTAAAGCCACTACAATGTCATATGACCAAGGAACAACAGAATGCCAGGATTAGACATATAGACAAATTCTATAAGGATATAAATGTGAACATTGATTGTGTTGTGCCAGAATTTGAATAATAACTACAGCAGCTTTAGACTGAGGATTTTTCCTGGGCACTCTGACCACTGAGACTTAATAATACACTGCTTGAGACATGGCAAAGTGCCCAGGGTGGTTGAAGATTTTGTTTTGGTCTAATGTCCTTGAAGTAACCAAAGCAACCAGCCTGAGCACAGGCTGTCATATGCCTCTAGATTCTCAAAAATTGGGTTATGGAGTTTATGAGTAAGAATGATAACTCTGTTTATTAATGATGTCAAACCTTGAGGGAAAATGATTGGAGATGATAACTCTGTTCTGTCATAGTTTATTAATGATGACTAAAAGATGAGCAAAAGGAAGTGAAACACATGTCCAAAAACCAAAATGATATGATCTATGTTTTGGAACATCATGAATGTATCCCTGCTAACTAATTCTGTATAAATAAAGAAACACTCAGGCTGCTAGTCAGTCAGGCTGCAAGATTCTCCCAACCACCATGGCCTGGCTCACTTCCTTTTCCCTCTGACTCCTTACACCCTCTGCAGGATGACTCCCGGCAGAGGTGTCTTAGAGTCCCTGCTTCCTTGAATGAACTTCTGTGCTCTACAGCTGGTTAGCTTTAAACCATGAGTGTACACTCAGGCTATGCTTTAAAACTCAGAGAAGTAGGTATTGGCAACTGGCAATGTTTTCCTGAGTGACTACTATGGTGATATTTTATTTGTACTGATATGTGATTTTATTTGTATGTTAATAAATAAAGTTGTCTGGGGGTCAGAGCTATTAGCAAGCCATAGCGAAAGCTGGGCAGTGGTGGCACATGCCTTTAATCCCAGCACTTGGTAGGCAGAGCTAGGTAGATCTCTGTGTGTTCAAGAATACATCCATCATTGGAGATACATGCCTTTAATCTCAATACCAACCACAGAATATCTGGAGGTCTGTATAGACAGGCAGTGATGAGGCAGTCATGTGGTTGGGTTTACAACCATTGAGAATGCATAACAGAAAGTCTTTATAAAGACAGACACACAGGAAGTCTCTTTCGGAGAGGTAGGACCACCGCAAGAAGAAGGGTAAGGTTTTTAGCTCTTAGCTATTGTTCTGACCTCTTGGCTTTTATCTCTGTATTGGCTCTGTGTTTCTTATTGAATAAGACGGTTACTTCTACAGACTACTGTCAGTGGGGTTCCCCTATTAAAAAGTCTGCTTCTTGAGTTCCAGATGCCCCAACACTTTTCTCTCTTCCAGCCTATTGTACATTTGTTCATGTTAAGCTCCCCCTACCAAGTAATACTTTCTGCTGTACTCAAGAGTGAATACTTCCTAGCCCCAGATGTCCCAGAGAAGTGCAATCTTTCTTCATGAACTTAATTTTCTTTCAGTCCTTAAGGGAAGAACTACTTCTGTAGTTTCTAGGTATTCTCGTGATTAGCCTGAGTTATGGTTTACAGTTATACAAATACTCCTGCCTATTTCTGTAGTATAGACCAAACACACACACACACACACACACACACACACACACACACACACACTTGCTTTTCTCATGAAAAGTTGTACATTTTAATACTATTTATTATTTATTATCTATTTAAGTTAGAAAATATAACTTTAACCTTCTAGAAATTTTCAGAGAAGCATTATTTCTACAGGTAAAACCTGGAATTGGATGCTCTTTAATGGGCAAACTGTACCTAACACACTCAGTAGAACTGCTCAACAAAAGTGAATGAGCAACTAAAATTGCTGACACATTCAGCAAATGAGAAAAATATCCAAAAACTTACATTGAGAAAAAAAAAAGCAATTCTGAAAGATCTCTTTATATATCATTTTTGTTATTTTTAATTAAGGAATTTTTTGTTCATTCCCCATACCAACCACAGATCCCACCCCATCCCTCATTAGTGTATAATTATCTCAATAAAAATTGAACTACATTCAAAAGTAAAAATAGATCTGTTGTGGGATGTTCTGTATGTCCTGTGGGAGCCCATTCTTGTGTTCTTCGTGGCTTTACCCAGCAGGTCCGCATAGAGGATGAATAGGACCATGGGCCTGAGTGCAGGTGTCTGAGATGGTCTATACTTGGCTGTGCTGTGGGATGGTCTGTATGTCAAATTGCTCTGATTGGTCAATAAATAAAACACTGACTGGCCAGTGGCTAGGCGGGAAGTATAGGTGGGACTACCAGAGAGGAGAAAAGAAAGAACAGGAAGGCAGAAGGAGTCACTGCCAGCCGCCACCCTGACAAGCAGCATGAAAAGATGCCGGTAAGCCACGAGCCATATGGCAGGTTATAGATTCATGGAAATGGATTAATTTAAGATATAAGAACAGTTAGCAAGAAGCCTGCCACGGCCATACATTTTGTAAGCAAAATAAGTCTCTGTGTTTACTTGGTTGGGTCTGAGTGACTGTGGGACTGGTGGGTGACAAAGATTTGTCCTGACTGTGGGCAAGGCAGGAAACCTCTAGCTACATAGATCTCTGCATCTGCCTCCATCAGTCACTGGACAAAGGCTATATGATGACAGGTTATTTGTTAGACCAGTCAACAGGCCGAGCTCCAGGAATCCAATTGATCAGAGAGAGGAGGGATTCTGCAGGCAGAGGACATTGAGATCATGATGGGAAGACATGCAGAGATGACTGGCCACACTAGTGGAAGCCCATGAACTGTGTACCAGTGGCTGTGGAGCCCGCAAGGGACTGGACTAGGCCCTCTGGATATGGAAAATGGTTGTTTAGCTCGAAATATTTGGGGGCACCCAGGCAGGGGGATCAGGATCTGTCCCTGGTGCATGGGCAGGCTTCTGGGAATCCAAGGCCTGTGGTGTGACGCCTTGCTCAGTCTTGATGCAGTGGGAAGGGCCTTGGACCTGCCTAGGCTCAGTGTGCCAGACTCTGCTGACTCCCCATGAGAGACCTTGATTTGGGGGATGTGGGGATGCAGGGTGTCTTGGGAGAGAGGGCTGGGGTGGGAGGAGGGCGGAGGTGGGATCTATGGGTGGTATGTGGAATGAGTAGAAAATTTCTTAATGAAGAAAAATTTTAAAAAAGGTTACTGTTGATCCCCCAAATTGACTTCCTTATTTACCTAGTATTTTCACATAAACTGAATAGAATTTGTTACCTAAGATAACAACTGGGATTCATTCCACATCCTTCCCATTCCTCTGTTTCTATCATGCTAAATTTAGGGTTTTTGTAATCATCTGACTGGTACAATAGTCTGGACTACTAATGGTTTAAACAGTGTATCAAAAACTAGCAAGAGTTTCCACACGTGAGAAATCTGAGACGTCTAAGACAAGGGATATCAGCATATTCCTAAAGCGGTATGGCAAGGGCCCCACTCCCAAAGCTGTAGAAATACCTTCCTTCATAGCCTTTAGGGTGGACCTGCTTCAAGACTTTGTGTGGAGGTCACGTGGCCTGTTGAGACTGAGACAGTGTCATTCTCACTCTTTTGAGTCCAGTGGAAGAAAAGGAAGGGAGATTGCATGAGCAAGGGGGAATCAAGATTATGATGTCCCCATAATCGACAGAGACAACTGAGTCGAGCCAATAGGAACTGAGGAACTTTAGACCAACAGCTGTGCAACCTGCACAGGACAGGACTAGACCCTATTCATATGGGAGACAGTTGTGTAGCTTGGTTTGTTTAAGGGGTCCCTAGCAGTGTGATCAGGATCTGTCCCTGGTGCATGAGCTGGCTTTCTGGATCCCATTACCTATGGTTGGACACCTTGCTCACCCTTGATAAAGCGGGGAGGAACTTGGACTTGCCTCAACTGAATGTACCAGGCTTTTCTGTCCCCCCATGAGAGGACTTACCCTTTTGGGGGAGGGAATGGGAGATGGGTCAGTGAGGAAGGTGTGGGGGAAGGTGAGGAGGGATGAGAGGGGGATCTGTGGTTGGTATGTAAAATGAATAAAAAATAAATAAAAAAGATCAGCGTGTGTGTGTGTGTGTGTGTGTGTGTGTGTGTGTGTGTGTGTGTGGCATCACAGAGTTCTGTTGTCCTATGAAGCCCAAGAAATACAACAGCAAGCTTTCATTTTTTCCACTTCTATACCTTTACTGAAAATGGGCACAATTCCTGCTTTGAAATGATATCTATCATGTTTTGGTACTTTAAAAAAAAACATACTTTCTCATTTCTGTAATATAGGTTTGGCAATATTTTCCCAAATATTTAAGTTTTGGATTTTTTTATGCTTAAAAATTCCTTCTTGACTGATAGAACAAGGTCCTAGAAAGCTCCATATTATTGAAAGCTACTGATAATGCCCTTGGTTGTCCAACACAACTCATTCACAAGACCCTATTGCTGAAGTCATCACATACCGGAGCTGAGGGACATTGAGAAATTAAACGGCATCTGAGCTAGAAGTTTCCTGTCTTTCAGCATTGGGGCGGGGGAGCGCAAAGTTATCAATTGTCCTATCATGCTGTCGACCCTAGGACATATAATGATCATAATAACAACCTGTCTGACAGGTTATGTCCAGTTGGGGCAGTAGTGACAGCGCTACTATGGGAGAAAACAATCACTTTTAGCCCTGAGACCTGCTCCATAGGAGAAAATTCATGCCTGATACTGTAAACCTAGGCAAGAACCAGTAATTAGGGAGGTCATACGCCTCAGCTGAGAACCTACTACTGATTTTTTGCTAAATGGAAATGATGCTAAACTGCCTCCCAAATGTTTATACCCATAGCTTAGTATCACTCTCAGCCTAAACAACGGAGGCTTCTTTTTTCGTTGTGAGCATTGGTTAATTCAGATTTATAATCTTGCAGAGTGTGGAAAGTAAGAGACTGTGGAGTACTTAGCTCTAAATGTGGCATCTATCTTATTCCCTCCAGGGCCTAAAGAACATTATAGAAGGGGAAATAGAAAAATTGGGAGAGACAGAGTTTGGGCAGGATGGCTATGAAACAGTGTCCTCTAGTCTTGACATCACCTTTGTACATATGATCTCAATGTGGCTGTGTTTAAGCACACAAGACCTTCACAAGACTGGTCCTTTCACCATTTGATTATGCACAATGGAAGAATTCAGGTGGCCTTCGCCCTCACTGAAGAATTATAGGTAGTTAGTTAAAAGGTACTGGGAAGGGTGTGTATTAGGTTCTCTAGTGGTATAGTCACTGATAATTTGCCCTTGTTCTAGTAAGCAAACTCTACTCCTGAGAGGATTCATAACAAAACTCATGATATCAAAAATTAAAAAATAAGAAAGGATACCAAGTTAAGAAAGAACTCGTGGAAAGAAAGTTTTCTCTGGAAGAGAGAGCAGGGTAAGAGAGTGCTAGGGAGAGAAGGTTGGAAATGACCAAAATTCAGTAAACACAGGTAGAACATTGTCAGTGAGTTAAAAACAATACAGTCTAGTCTTCAACCCATTTTACTTCTTGAGGATGTAGTAGTGAAGGTCAAGGATACTTTCAAGACTTCACTTAGAAATATCCTCAGCTAAATGTCTGATTGCATTGGTCACAAATTCAATCTTCTATAAAAATACTCGAATACAATTCAGCCAAGACAAGAATGCATTTTCCTCCAGATTCTAAAAAAGCATGCTGAGGCTTCATCAAAGTCACACATATTTCCACAGTGCATCTCTAAGCTGCTCAACCTTCTTCCCACCATTAATTTCCAAGGCCCCTCATGCTTTAGGCAGTATTCACAATAGTGCCTCATCTTGATATCAAAATATGTCTTAGTTCAGGCTGCTGTAATAAAAAGCCATGTACTTGGTGGTAGAAACAACACAAATTTCTTTCTGACTGCTCTGGAGGCTAAACGTCTAAGATCAAAATACAAACAAGATGGATTTCATTCGATGCCTCTTTTCTGGCTTGCAGGTGGCAGAAGCGATCTTTTATTCCCCATATTGGATCCTATCAGAAAGAATTCCATTTTATTTCTTAACTCTGACACCTCCTAAAAGCCCTTTCATAAATATAATTAATCTGGTCATAAGTATTCCAATATATAAATTATAGAGAGACACAACTATGCCCAAACAATGAGCTTTCTATGTTGCTAAACAGACTGCTATTGATTTAGTAACTTAAGTTATCCACATTTATCATCTTGTAGATTCATGAATATAGCCAAGGATGGCTTCTTTGGGTGCTTTGCAAGTCTGAAATCAAGGTGCTACCTTTGCTGCCTCTTATCTGGATTAGTTAGAAATACATCCACTTCCAATTCTACTTCAGTGGCTGGCAGGGTTTATAGCCTTTTTAATTGTAGGACTAAGGGCCAGAGCCATTCTCAGTATGTGGAAACCACCTCAAGGGGTTCCCTAGTTCATTGCTATGTAATTTTGTCCATAGACCTTCTCACTCCCTGTGATAAGTATTAGAAAATTTCATTTTGGCTTACAGTTACTTGCCCAAGGTTTCATACCTAGTAAGTGACAGCCCTATTTCAAACCTAGAAAGATTCCATTATGGAACCATGACTCCCAAAACCACCCTGAAAGCTTCCTTATACTATGACAGCTCCCTAGAACTTATACTAGAAAACATCCTAGTTATCAATTTGTTGTCAGAAAGTCATTCCTGAAACTATCAGGAATGGATAACAATAAATAGTCCTGGCAGGCAGACTGAGCCTGATTGTCATACACAAAACTGGGGCTCTTTGCATTGTGCTATTTGTTCCTTGTCAAATGTCAGTTCCCTAAAGCCTCTGCATGATGGAAATTTGTGCCTGAACCCATTCATTCCTCATCCGGCATTGCTCATCAACTGGAAGATTCACTTTAGATACTACAACGTCACATCAACCTCTACATGGTAACTAAAAATGCATTCTGGGAGTAAAGAATGCTTAAAGTTTAAATTTTATTAAACTAATCACATTTTCATTTATAGAATGCTTCATTATTTATAGAAGAGAAACAGGATGAACACATACACTATGTTTTGAGTCAAATTAAATTACAATAATTCGTACATAATTACATTTCTTTAAATACTGAGTTTACATAAAAATCTTGTCAAGCGTTTAATCATTACTGATAATAATATATAAACATATTTTCTCAAACCTACAAACCAATACCCAGTTTTTTTCTTTCAAAATAAAATTGCTTTTAGACCGGCAGTGGTGGCTCATGCCCTAATCCCAGCACTCGGGAGGCAGAGGCAGGTGGATTTCTGTGAGTTTGAAGCCAGCCCGGGCTACAGAGTGAGTTCCAGAAAAGGCACAAAGCTACACAGAGAAACCATGTGTAGGTTTCTCGAAAAACAAAACAAAACAAAACAAAACTTCCATTTATTGCAGAATACTGTCTCACCAACTCACATCTAGGGTTATAACCCTGATGGGTTGTAATGGACTCTGATGATTTACTGAACCTAGAAACTACTGAAACTATTTGATATTTACCCAGGTCCAGGAAAAACTTCTTCCTCTACCTTGTCCTAGAACTCATGTACATCTGTCCTAGCAAGCTCTAGTTTAAATAAGTGATCTCTTGGTATTTTCTTCAGGGTAAAGTACTGAGCCTTGATAGCTCTTATGTGCAATATTCAGTTTTCAATTTCCATCCCTCCCCACCATTGTTCTCAAGTGCATGCTTGTCTTGTTCTTCACACAGGCTTTCCTCTGCATCCATTCTATGAACCTTCATCTAAATGCAGCTTCTGCAGGCTAGAGGTTAGCATAGTTGCCTCACATTCTGTCTAAACATCTCAGGCCTTTTGACATTGAGACATGGAACTGTCATCTATAAATTTCAAACTGAAAACCATACATTCAAGTTACAAAAAATTGCCATAATGCTTAAACTTTATGATTTGTGTTTGGCCCCATTTCTGTAGATTGTGAGTTGAATTCACCCCGTCTTTGGATCCAGTTACTATATTTCAATCTCCTCGGTGGTTCTGGCTATAATAGTTTGTAAAGCTACGCTAGTTTTCCAGTATGGAAGGGCTGACACCAGTAACTGGCTTTGCACTACTCCTTGCCTCTCTTATAGTGGTTTATGTACCTTTTACTAAACAATCGGCTTGCTCAGTTTCTGGAATATTGCAGTTTTTAAACTGATTGATAGTTTTAACTAATTTGTTCACTGAAAATCTAGATACATTTAAGTACTAATTTAGAGTACATATATTCAATTTCAAATAATATATTACCCAAGTCATTAAAGATATACCTTCTCTGAACCTTGGAACAGTTTCATTGTCATATTGACAGGGCACCCACAGTAACAGCTTGCTAGACTCCGTGAGACTTTGCTAGGGTTTGTGTGGATTAAGACTTTTGGCACCTAGGCAATGGTTTTATCTGACAATTAGACTTCTGATTTTCTCATGCATATATTTTAAAAAATGATAGAGGACATGATATACTATTTTTTATCATATCAGCATCTTTTTAACCATGCACCATTAATATAATTATCAAAAACATTCACTTTGTATACACAGAGAATGTAAATCATACACACCTTCATCCAAGGCACTTTCTGCTATGGTCTCAGGACAGGAACCTGATGAAAGAAAAAAAATCATAAAGATACTCCTCAATACCAAGACATAAAACTAAAACATGGTTTAAACCTTTATCCATGATTACAACGTGTATCTACCTATTTATTATCTAATATCTACTAAAAATATATTATCTTTTGCATTTTTAATTAAAGTTCAATAAGACAAAAGAAGGTGAGCCATCGTATGCTGAACTACGTCTCATTTTGAACCTCTAAGAAACTCTATTCTTTTATGTCTTAAGCCTTTTTTGCCTCAGGAACAAGTGTTGGAGCAGATTCTGATTGACAATTCTGTCAATTTTATGCCAATAATCATACTTCACACTTTTCAAATATGCTATATAATTTATCTTCAGAATACTAGGAAGAAGAAATAGGTCAAACAGATTGAATCATAATAAAAGCCTGACAACATTCGCTCATGAAAAAGTGGCAGTGGAGACCAATTAAAGCTAACTGTGGGTCATTATCATGGTAATAATGCATTCAAGTTTCTCAATGAATCTGGAATAAATGCACAAATAATAGACTTGAATGTGTTGTTTAAATGAACTTGGGCATTTTAGGAAACAAAAGATGAAATAGAACCAAATACCCTCATTTTAATTTTATTATTCTATTACATTTCTAATTTCCAAATATTTTCAAAGACATAATCCATAAAAGCACATATCTAAATCTTAGAATTTTCTTGGCAAATGTGTTGCAACAATTATAAGAACTTTAGTGGAATGTGTAAAGAATAAGAGAAAATCATTATTTTATGCATGTTTTGGTGACTTTTCAGCCTATCAAACCAGATATAATAAATAAATCAATAAATAAAAAAGAAAGAAAGAATAAAAACTTCAGAACACAATATTCTTTGTTATCTGTAACAGTATGCTCAAGTGAAAATTTTACATTGAGTGAGAAATAACAACCATAGAAACAAATAATTTTTTTTCTTTTACATTTGTTTAACAAAACCCTCATAAGACTTTATTCTTAAAGGTACCTACAAGTCAATTGAATTTAAATGGTAAGTTGGGGGATATACATTTTGGTTGCAGGAGTTTCTGACAGTGGGAAGAATCCAAGACAGTGAGCATTCTAGAGTGAGGGAAATGCAATCAAGATAAAGATGCACAAGAGAGTATACACATGTATGTATGCACAGACATGAACATCCACAAGTGCACACATATGCACACACTCCCTTGGGAATTCTTCACAACAGGGGTGATAAGAGGATCAAGAATCATACCATACATACACAGGTATAAACAGAAGAATATTCTAGATCAAATTATTGGCTTCATAGTCAAAACTAGAATGGGATGCTTTCTGGATTTGGATATTTGTTCCAAATATATCAGGCACTTTGAGCTTTATACAATTTATATATCATTCTCTGAAACTCACCTCTCACAGTGAGGTGTTTGTAAATGTTAAATTATTTATCCAAAATAAACTGCTTAGAATAGTTTGTGGGATGCAAGAAGTGACCAAAAGGTGCCATCTCTGAAAAGTTGCAAACTGTTGATAAGCCAAAATAAGTCCCCCCCCCCAATGTTTTGTGACTTAGATTTCTTGATGTGCCTGACTCCCCCCATTTCTCCTCTACTCTTCATTTTCAGTGTGAAATTGCTGTTTGGACTTTTCTTTCTGTGTTGTACAGAATGCCTGAAGAACACAGGCACAGGAGACAAGCTTTCATTTTAGAGAAACTGAAGTTAAAATGGCAGTGCTTTTCACTTATTTTATTTTGCTGGAATGAAGCTTTAAAATGGAACTTAATAGACATAATTCTAGGTTCAGTCTAGGTGTGGTCTGGCATGACTAGAGGCACAGAAAATCTCTTTAAATGACAGAGATACACTTAATATTCCCCAAGGTCAATAAAGACAGGAACCCGAAAGTCTAGTGCCTGTGGCTGTGGGAGTGAGGAAGCAGGACTGTATAAGAGCATGGAGGTCAGCATCACTACCAAGCTAAAATGAATTATCACGGAAACACATGGCACCACAAAGTCAGACCTGAGCTTAGAAAGGCAGTATTTAATCAGCCTCTAAACACATTTTTTTTTTTTGGTCCCAGAATAGTCACCATATTAGAAATTGTACTAAAGTTGGATGGTCTGGTGTTTGTGGTAGGCAGACAAACCTGTAATGGGAATATTTTATTTTAAGAAAGGGAACACCATTTTCCCCCTGAAGATCAGTTTATTTGAACTGAAAACAAGCAAAAATCGGGTGAATAAAAAGTCTTCAAAGATTTTTTAAAAAGCAGAATAATAACAATGAAAAGGAGGGAAAGACTGAATAGACGGACCACAACCTCATTAAGAAAAGTTCTAAATGTCACACTGAAATTCAGACAATGGTTAACCAGCTATTTGCATTCAGTAAGTGGCAAGGAAGTTCTTCCACCCAGTAACTCTCTACCAAGATTGATTTCTTCTCTACTCCTACCCTAAACATTTAACAACTTCTGGGGATGGTTTTGCTTGTCATATAACTTTCTCTTTCACATGCTTCTTCATAAACCTCATGCTTTCAATATTCCCAGCCTCCATGGGACTGCCCATTAGTGAGCATGTTCTTCCCTTTTCTACCCTCCACGGGTCCTCTCAAAGCAGCCTTCTCCAGACCTAATGAACAAGTATATCTCAAAGACCTTAACTACAGAGAACAGGTTCTTCATGGGTGTGCCCTTTGTCTACAACAGTAAATACCTTTTAAAATTTAGTATTTTTTAAGAGATTATAGTATAACAACACCATTTTCCTCTTCCTTTTCCTCACTCCATTCTTTACCATGTATACTCCTTGCCCTCTTTTTATCTCATGGCTTCCCTGCTTTATTAATCTCTCTCTCTCTCTCTCTCTCTCTCTCTCTCTCTGTGTGTGTGTGTGTGTGTGTGTGTGTGTGTGTATGTGTGTGTGTGTTGCTAAATTTGTAATTACACCTGCTTAATACTAAATATATAAATACAACCCACTCATTCCTATAGTGTTGAGTGTATGTATATGTTTTTATTGGTAATTATTGCTCTTGGCTAAATAATTTGTGCTCTTCCTGGGAAACAATATTCCTCCAGCTCTCAACATTCCTTGATTCCCTATAGTTCTATGTCTATGGTTGAGGCCTCATGAACTTTGTCTCCTTCACATTAGCATTGTCTATTGGCATTATCCTTGTTCAGATCATTTTTAGACAGCTATGTTGGTGAGACTTCCTAGTACAGTTTCTGACATTTCTAGGATACACAAACTCACAGCTGTGCTAGAATATTATTATAAGGTGTGTTACTTTTGCTTAAGTTGCATTTGTTTAACTCTGTGAAGCTGTGTTACTGTGTCTGTCTAAAACACCTGGTGGTTTAATAAAGAGCTGACCAATAGCATGGCAGGAGAAAGGATCAGCGGGTTGGCAGGCAGGAAGAATACATAGAGGGAGAAATCTGAATGAAGTAGAAAGAAACAAGATAGAGAATTGAAAAGGGGGAGCCAGAGAAGGAGGAGGACATCAGAGGCCAGCCACTCAGTTACACAACCAGCAACAGAGTAAGATTTAGAGAAGTGAATGGGAAAAGCCCAGAGGTGAAAGGTTGACAGGGTAATTTAAAGTTAAGTAAAGCTGGCTAGAAAGAAGCCAAGCTAAGACCAGGCATTCATAATTAAGAATAAGCCTCTGTGTGTGATTTATTTGCGAGCTGGGTGGTGCCCCCCAAAAAAGAGTAAAAACAATCAAAAACATACAGCTAACTTCCTGTTCCTCTGACTTTTAATTCTTTCTGTGCCCAATTCAACAATGATATTTTTGCCTTAAGTCTAGGCTAGGAGTGTACATATCCTTTTAATACACTGAGACTAGTATTAAGAAACAGCCTAGAGGAAACTGTCATCTTGACTGGCAGTGTAGACTGGAACACAATTGGCTAGCTTGTTTCAGATTCTGAAAACCTACTTTCTCCCTTTGATCCAGTTGTTTCCCTTCTACATGTTCCTCTAAAGGAATAGTCACAGATGCTCACAAACATTAACATATCAAGTTAATCCACTTAGTACTTGTACTAGATACCTCCTTCATACATAAGCAAGCTAAATATCTCAGGCTGGATGATCTCATATTTCGAAGAAAATACAATATTTTTGTATGTTGGGTAAGCTATGTGTGTGGGGTAAGCCCCCCCAAACAATTTAATTGAATGTGGATATTTAGTGATTTTATAATTGTCAGTGAAGAGATAAAAGGATTCTAATATATGAAACTTAATACAAAATGCAAGGAATTCCCTTGACCCTTCACATCTTTCCACATATTTCCCTATACTTGCAGCAATATTGGCATGTATATTTTTGGTGGGTGATATGTGGTGTGTGGTGTCTGTGGGAGGAGTCAGAGGTTGATGTTATCTATATTCTTCAGTCCCTTTACACTTTATTTACTTAAGCAGGGTCTCACACCTGAACACAGAGCTCATCTAACCAGCTCGCCCTGGGGGTCCCACCAGCTGGCTTTCATGTGCTGGAGATCTAAACTCCAGTCCAAACACTTGCATTCCAAGCACTTTATGTACTGAACAATGTCCCATCCTCTAATGTTTTGTTCCATAAGAGAATAAAACACCCCATTTTCTCAGAAGTAGGCATGAGTCACAACTGTTTTTTAGAAGAGTCCAAGAGATGAGGAGAAATGCTTTGCTCTTGGTAGTTTTTAAATATACCATGGCAACTGCTCCATTCCTGAAGTGATCTGTCTCTCTTTATTATGGTCATAGTGATGTGCACTGATAGTATCTAAGGAAAAAGTTTAATTCCCTCACAGAGATACAGAGTATCTCATGATACAACATATAGAAGCATGTTCCATGCTCTGATCAATTGCTTGTTATATGGTTTATACACTGTTTGATTAAAATATAACAATCTAAATGTTAAATACCATGATCTCCAAATAAGTCTTCAGCAAGTTTAAGGTGTATACTGCACATACTCATGAAAGCCAACTTCTGGTGCTAAGCTTAGACTGACACCAGGATATTTAGAATATTCTGGCACCTAGTTCTTGTCACAAATTGGTAATGACCGGGAAAGATACTTTTGATATAGCCTTGATGGACTATCTTTTAAGAAAACAGATAGAAAGACTTCTGTGATTATTCCACACTGGTGTTATTATTTATTGTGTGTTATCTATTAATTTATCTATTACCTTGTATTTACTCTTAAATAGTGCTACGTATTCTTCCAGAAAATAGTAGTGATTTTCCAATAAATATAATTGTGGAGAGCCAACCCAGGCAAATGGATGAGTTCTACCTGATGTCTTAAGGTCTGCCTTGTCTAGATCACAATGCTTAAAATGATTTATGATGCCAATGTCATGGACACCATCATCGGGAGTGCCAAGCCATAGTGTACACTAAAGCCAGCAATATTGAACTCATGTGCTACTGTAGTCAATAAAACACTTTGAACATTGAATTTTATTTTATTTCCCTAAAGGGATATGCATCCTAAAATTAATCCTCCCATGTAAGAATCTGTAGGAGTGATGAAGACCTCAGTAGAATATGCATCTCAAGAAACGGAGCCCCTTTAAGGACCATTTTACTTCCTAGTAACAAAGAATCAGTGACATGCAAAGGTATTTGGAACCCTATTATGCTGATGATTAGGCTTGGTGTCCCAGGGCTCACTGACCAGTATCTGTGTTCTTTGTTAAGTTGTGTGCCCTCACAGGACATGAAAACTATCCAGAGAATCCTATAGTGAATATTTTCAAGTTCAAAGGCTAACAAAAAGCACATATTTCAATAAATACTACACTTGTAAAATACTGTTTATATTTTTTATCTTTAGTATCTACTCATTTATTCAAATAGGATACTGAGGGATTGAAGAGATGCCTCAGAAATTAAAAACAGTGACTGCTTTTCCAGAGAACCAGAACTCTATTCTCAGCACTCACATGTTTGTTGACAATCATCTGTAACTCCCATCTCAGGGAATTTGACATTTTATTCTGGCTTTTGTGGGTATCATATGACAAGAGACACATACATGCAGGGACAACACTCATATATAATTTTTTTAAAAAACAAAGGAAATACTGAAATTTTATACATATTGCAAGCATTTATTCATCAAAAAGTGAGGAAATTCCAACTATATACAAAGGACCAGCATCAATGCATTTCTTCTGTTTCAGGTTTGTGGATACTGGGGAGCCTACAGTCCTAAAGAAAAGTTAATCATGATATTCTCTTCATTGTCTCTTAAATGCTTGATTTTCCAATCGCCCAGACCTCTGACAACAGAAGACAAAAGAAGAGTTGAATGAATGTCATGCAATCAACACTGTCACTGTGATGCACCTTACAGAAGGCAGGATGGAGGACACTGGTCTTTGTTATTTCTGAATACTGGACTTGGGTTCCAGCTCAGAAATCAGAATGTCCCATAATCATCAATCAATACTAGGCATTAATGAATCTGTCACCTCACAAGATTATCAACTAATTACATCAATAATCGGATCCCATTTTACTTTGTCTTTTTAATTTTAACCACAGAGACGTACCCATGAAGGTCACTTGCTTTATGGTGCTGTTCACACAGGCACATCATTAATGTACTAGTTAAAATGTTTCTCTGAAGCTGAAGGGCTGAGTCCTTGTGAATTTTAAGCCATATTTTTTTTTGTTGTTGTTGCTATTATTGTTGTTTGTTTGTTTGTTTTTAAGGAAGATCAGGCCCCAAATTCTAGTTTTGTCAGACATTTTATGGTTTTGAGCAAGTCATTTTACTTCCTTGGCTTTCATCTTCTTCATTACAGAATGGAATAATTAGAAGTGCAATCTGAAAATTCACTCATTTTTGAATTCTATTCTGATTCTTCATCTAAGTTTTTAGCTGGGGGGAAGTGTGATACAAGAGACACATATATGCACATACATGAGACATATACATAAAGTTTCTCATAGTAACTTGAGGCTAGAATTATTATTATTATTATTAATTGTTATTATGCTGATCCCAATTTCATTCTCATATCAGCCCACCTTCCATTCTACTATAAGGAAACTACCCAAAAGGATAATTCACTCCAGGCTGTCCTTCTGCTAAAGTCACAAAATAGCTTTCTACCTTCTATGCTACTGTATACAGTTCTTGGTCTAGGTATTTTGGAAGTCCCTGGCCCCTATTAAGCTGAACTACCCTTCCATTCTAGGGACTCCAGTGAATATACTATAACTCAATTCTGCATTTTTCGCATTACTTTCCAGTTTCTACACTCAAGCCTCATTGATCCTTAATCCTGTTACACTCAGCTCAAACCATCCCCTCTTCCAGGCTTTGCCTAGCTTATGTCCCCAGTATAGAGAATTCTGAAATGTCTTCCACTCTGTCTGATAATCTGGAAGTTCAGGTGTTGTTTTATTTTCTTTCCTTAAAAATACTTGGAAATTTCTATGCAGAGGGTTTTGTTTTATGTCATATCTAGCACCTAACACAATGCCTAGCATACAAAAGACACTCAGAAAATATAAGTTGACTGGAAGCATGAAAGAATAACCAATATGTTTCATGGGCATAAAGTATTATAGTCTCTCTTTTCCCATGTGCTAAATCATTAGTTCCTTGTACCTCACAACAGAGAGCCATGCACATGAGTGGGAAAGTGTCGCTGGCTGAAGCATGTCAGAAGTGGCTTCCCAACAGACACTTGAGTATTTTAAAGTAAGTTTTACTTTCAAGATCTTGAATTAAAAACAAAAAAGTAAGATCAGTGTAGCCTTGCAAGGCACCATTTATATCCTTTTTCCAACAACTGCTCACTTCCACTTCATAGCACACCGACAGCAAATCTCATTTGTTAACTAAATAATTGCCAGCTAATTTTAAGCAAGGAGTCAGAACACACATTCGCCTGTCTTTGGGGTTGAAAGGCATAAATTTGGGAATCCAACTCTAAAAATATTTGTGATGTAGAACATCTGTGAAAGGTTGATCTAGGTACCACTAAAGAGAGCTTTATAAATAAGTAGCTTCCCTTATAAAAGTTCACATTTTGAAATCCTTGTGTTTTCCTGACTGACCTATACAAGCACAGGAAGTACAAGGGGAAAAAAAAAAAAAACTCTTACATCTGGACCTCAGACCTTTTTCTGCAAAATTAGATGATGACAATAGATTGTGTTTAGACAAGTGTCAAATGCTTATTTGGAAACAAGAAAAATTCTTAAGAAATATCTGTTGCAGCTTTTATCTGATGTACTGTCCAAACACACAAGAGCATGCATGTGTATACAAACACACAAAGACCTAAAATGTATGCATTTCCTTGGAACATACCCTGTTGACTCTGGAACAGAGACTGAACCACTGTGTTTAGCAGGCTTTTCAGCACACATGACTGCTTTTTGTCAGATCTCAAATTGGATCCCTTTCTTCAGAAGTGGCTTCAGACTCCCAGTGGCTGCTTGAGTATTTTTCTTTCAGAAATTTGACAACACAATAGGATATGTGAAAATACACCCCAGTAGACATTTGGGATGCCATACAAATAGTGTCTAACATGTATCTTGAGACCATTGTTAAAATGATAATTGACAGACTGATATTGTGAAGGTTTTCTTAGGGTTTATGGTGGTTAATCTTGGTTGTCAGCTTGATTAGAAATGACATCAACCTGAAGGCAAGCCACCCTGTACAGCTATGAGAAATTTTCATGAACAGGTTATTTGAAGAGGGTAGACCTACCATAAATGCATCTCACTCCTTTCAGTGACAGCCCATGAAAAAAGAGGTTGAAGAAATAAGCCTGGAGCTTTTGCATGTTTGCCTTCACTCTTTCTGGCAACTCACCTGCTTTATTACTGTTGCCATAGTGGCTGCTGCATTCATTCACTGATAGAAGAACTCAGCTTCTTTGGGCTTCCAAATTTGTACTGAAAATCAGTGACTTCCCAATTATCTCCCAACCCTTTACTGAGCAGCTACCAAATTCTCTGCCTCTGCTGGATTACCGAGCCTGTATCATGTAAGCCAGTTTAATAAATCTCCTTCAAGGTCCCTAACTACTTCAGACCTCTTGATTAGAATTTGAAATGTTATTATTGCTTACTGACAGCTTACTGAGTGAATATAGATGAATATTTAAAAGACTAATGAGAACCTTGAAATTTTCAAAATGGAGGTAAGTTACAAATCTGTTAATTGAGGAAGCAAAACTGGTACATTCTATACTATTCAGTAGCACACATGGAAGCCTGGATTGGGGAAAGTTTAGGAAGTGCCAGGATTGGGCAGACAATTTGTTAAGACCTAAAAGTAGACCAGTCGTCTCAGAATTTTAAGTCCAGTAATTTCTTCTGTAGAGTATGCTGCTGTCTGTTGGAAAAACTTTTGGCAAAATAGCTTTCTATATTATACACAAGTACCATGAAGACAAGGACATTTGCCTTATGATCTGTACTTCTTGAACTATACTATCCTATCAGCTGAGACGCTTTCATAAACACTCATTATATAAAAAGTGATTCAGGCTTTAAATAAACTGCTGCCTCAGAGACTTGGGAAAGCCTCAGAGAAGTAGGCTATTTTGTTGGGCTGGTGTTCCACATATCTGTTGCCTTGGAAGTTCTCTAGTTTAACACTATTTGACAAGTAAATAATTTATAAATACCTGTTGACTGAATTATATTATGCACAAGCCTGAAAGATGAAGCCAAATAATTTAAGCACATAAAGTGAAACAACCAAATCATCATGAGACTTACTATTCATGTGTGTAGTCATGTTAAAAGCTTTTTTAAATTCCACCCTGCTTAACAGTGATTCTTTTCATTGAAAAAAAAAACTAAAAGAAAAAGCTTATATTAAACATATTATCCTGGCAACAGCAATTCTTACAGGTTTCTTGTGGAAGCCTAGCTCTTCATTTTAGAGACTGCATATGTTACATTTCCAAATGATGTTTTTCCCATTATGAGAAATGTGCACCCTGCGTATTTATTTTTACTGACTTTCAAAGTAAGCATATTGCACAGTGTAGTGAGAAACAATTCCAACTTCTCTCTTGCATAAAATATCAGAGCTAATAATTTAACAAGAAGAAACAGAATCTTCTTTTTCTTTTCATTACACTTCCCTTTCAACAAAAGCTTTGTTAGCCCACCGAGTCATGACGAGTAATCCTTTCTGTGCTGGGTACACTGTTCTCACCAAGGACATAGCAAATTAAAATGTAATATGCACCAATGACACTGGGAATTCTCAGAAATGGATACCAGTGTAAGAAAGAATCTATAATTAAACTAAAATGCACATTTTAATTATAATTTCATTAAACAGATAGAATATAATAAAATGCAGTTGGAAGAATCCAAAGGATTCCTAGTAATGAGTGCAAGCAAAGTATCTGTTTGTCCATGGCCCTGCTTTCTGCTGAAGGCTCTTCCCTCAGAGCTTGAGTTTTTGTATCTTTCCAAGGATTTGGAAGCAATTAAATAATTTCTTTTGCCACTTCATCCTAAACTAGGGTAATTATTCTTCCTTTGTCTTAAACTTCATTGCTCAAGAGTAAAACTGCCCACAGCACTTATCTGTTCACTGAATATACAAGTGGGTGCTGAAGGCAACTGACCAGTCAGCTGTCAGAGGTTTGCAGCAAACCCATGAGTAGTTGTAAATAAATTCCTTCTGTGTCTGTTTTAAAGATAAACAATAACCTTGGAAGTCATAAAATATGCTACTGTAATTGGCATTAATATGTCACCAAACATTCACAGCAAGTTAAAATGAGTCCAAAAAATTTACTATAACATGACCAAAAAAAAAAAAAGCTTTTTATTTAAAAGTAAAATTCCATCGTGTTTGACACAAAATGAACTCAATTTTAAGGTTGGTATTCTAGATATACCTGTGCAGAAATGAAAACTAACAGATTTAGAAGGTTTTCTGTCCAACTCCAAAACACAGATAAATCAGAGATTACAGGTGGAATTTGCAGAATACATTACAGAAAATGTGAAGTGATAAACATCATTAACATTGTATTCTTTAAGCTTGTAAGAGTTTTATGGTTTCTGTGGTATCTATAAACTTTCAATCACAGCATCCACAACTAACTATATTTACAGCATCATGAGAATTTTAATTCTAACCTCCCATTAGAATCACTGTTCATTTTAAGACTTTCTTTCCTCCTGTCTGACCCACTCCTTTCCACTTTTATGATTAACTTTCATAAGGAAACTCTAACACCAGACCATGAAACTATCATGGCATACATTATTTCAAGAACTTTTAATTAGCAAATCAATGCCCTTATAGACCAGACTCCTCAGAGCAAAATACTAGTGTGTTAGCAGAGCTCTGTGAGCTTAAACTAGAAAGAAAATTTTATGTAAAGTGGACTGTTTGTGTATATTTATAGTATTTAAATATCAGCCATGTATGTGTGTGCACATATGTAAGCTTTTATCTCAAACATTTTATTGATAAAGTTTTCCCTAGTTTGAGAAATACCTGGCTTGGACAGATTTCAGATGGATGGATCTGTGTTAATGATCACTGTTGAGTAACATGCATGTCTAGACAAAGAGTTCTAACATTCTCCAGTTCCAGTTTTGTAAAGCACATCAAGATGTTCCTAGATAATAAATAGGAACAGAAAGGAACCAGCAAACTTGGGGTGCATTCAGTAGTAGCTATATGCATAGCATGTATGAGGCCAGAGTCCAGTCTGCAGAAGAGGAACACAGGAGTGTTAGAGTAGAAAGAAAAATTTAAATTAAAACTTGCTGCCCAGAAGACAGCACTGTAATATCTACAGGGAAAAAAATGACAGGATAATAAAATTACTGCATGAAATATGCATCCAAAGTATCTCTCCTGGAGTATTTATTAGTTACAAAGGAAAATTAGAAATCTACAATTGAGTCTTGATCCAGTCAGTGCACCATACCATGTGCCCAGACACAGTGCCCAGAGACAGACTAAGCACTGTGTCTGCACTGTTCTTGCTAACATGAACATCCGTTTAAAGGAAAGCACCTCAAGTTCAAATGACAGTATTCTTCCAATGGAAATAAGGCTATACACAAGTGTTTCAAGAACATGATTGCATATGCTTCTACAAAGAATTTATGTGCTCATTACCCATGTCCTTAAAGGTAAAAAGGAATAGCCATAGTTATATTTCCTACTACAGTGATAAGCAACATTGGCACAATATTATTAAGTAATCTTAAAGACCTTACTGAAATCTCACCTGATTTATATGGCTATCCCTTTCTTTTTCCAACACCTACATAGTATTCCAGACTTAATCTTTATGTATCATTAGTTTTGTTAATTTCATTTACCTAAAGTTTCCTATCAGTTTTTAACTATTCATATTTTAAATACCATTATAATAAAGCCTAAATTAGGTCATGATATTAATGAAACTAACAAACTCCAAATTCTTCCATTCAGCTGCCAAGTAATTCCGATATCACTATTTCCATAATTTTACAGAATTCACTATCTCAACTTTCCCCCTCCAAACAAATTACTATTGTCTATTTCAATATCAATTTGCCAAAATATGAGCAATTATTTATTGGTTGCTACTGAATATCTTTGGATTATAAAGATGTAAAATGATGGTAATGCATCTGTGGTAGTTTGAATGTAATTGGCCCCCATAATCTCATAGGGAGTGGCATCAGTAAGATGTGTGGCTTTGTTGGAGTGGTTATAGCATTGGTAGAAGTGTGTCACTGTGGGAGTGGGCTTTGAGGTTTCTTATGCTCAAAATACTTCCCAGTGTTTCAGTCAGCTTCCTGTTGCCTGCAAGATGTAGGACTCTCAGCTATTCCTCCAGCACTATGCCTGCCTGTATGGTGCCATGCTCCCAGTCATGATGATAATGGACTGAATCTCTGAAACTATAGGCCAGGACCCTCAATTAAACAGTTTTCTTTATAAGTAAGAGTTTCCAGTCATGGTGTCTCTTCACAGCAATAAAAACCCTAAGACAGCATCTACCTGTGCAAACAAAGGAAATAGAGAAAAAAAAATTTGTGAAATTTATACTGCACATGCCTATTCCAAGCCAGTGAAAGATAAAATTATTTGGCAGGTATGAATATATTTGTGTACATTTCTAAGTTGCATTCATGGTTGAGAGAAAAGACAGATAACCTATAGAGTTTTGTCAGAAGAAAAGATAAGATTTATCACATAAGCAAGGTTGTGTTGTTTTGGACTGTGTATTGTCATTGTTTTATTTTCTGGGGCAGATGTCACTGTGTAGCATAGGGTGACACTTAATGATTTTCCTGTCTCTGCCTCCCAAGTGAGAGGATTATAGTTGTGTACAATCAGAATCAACAATAACAAGGATTTTCTAGCTATGAATCTTAAAACAAAGGAAGACATGCCAGAATCCCCCAAAACGTTATAGAGACAGAAGAGAAGTACAGCGGAAACCCAGGCCTGACAGGAGCAATGAGAATGCCTGCCAAAACATCATTGATTTGGCACGAGACTAGGGGATCCCAAACTTAATACTAATTCTATTAACATTTTAATCACAAAATTGTGTTTTCTTTGTTTAGCTAAATATATCATTTTATAAATATTTTATTTCAATAAGAGAACAGATATTATTGTCTTGTTTGTGAACACTGATGTCAATAAAATAGTTCCTGGTGTACAGGGCCCTTTAGCAAACCAAAATGCTTATGGGCTCACCACTAAGTGGAATTGTACTGTGTATATGATATTCAGAAGTGAGACTGGCACATAATGACTGTAACTTTTATTTGTACTCAGTTGAACTTACTATGTTGTGACTTTTCTGTATTGTGGATAAATGGCTAAGGATAATGACAGACACATTTCGAAATAAATGTTGAGATCTAGAATTTAAGGAGTTGGGACACTAATTTTCTGTGTTAATTTCATCACAGTTCATTTCAAACTTTCTCTCCTAAATATACACTTCTCATAAAGAGAATGCAGTTAGGTAACATTTCAGAGGGGAAAAAAAAGATGAAGGGAGACTTTCATTTTAAATATCAGGTGGACAGGATTGGGACAAGGAGTAATATAGGCAAAGAGAGAGTAAAAGAAAGCAATTACAAAGGTCAAAGACAGAGAAGGAACAAAGATGCAAAATAAATGAACATCCAGGAAAAATTTAATTTGAACAATGTATATCACTTTTGCATTACCAATAATCTACAACTAGAATTATAAGGAAACTATGAAATTATAAACCTTTAAAAATGTTTCTTTCCTTTTTATGATTGTATGTTCATCTCAAAGGCCAGAAGAACAGAAGAATAAAAGCTGGTCATAGTTTCTATCATAAAGAGGTAGCACTAAAATGTTATAACTAATTAAGAAACATTAAGAGGTTGTATTTTAGTCCAATAGATTAAATGCATAAGTTTAATTATGACATAAAAAGCATTTAGTCAAAGATGGAGAAGTTAAAAAAAGAAATAGTTGAGAGGGCATGGGGTAGGGTCTACTTTGTTTATAGGCAGTGTGATTAACCAAATTTGTCCATGTTTTAAATAATTATCCATTTTTGCACCTCAAAGTCATGTTCAATAATGAGCAGGATTCAGCAACTACTCATCTCTTCTTTCATGTTCTTTACTGGATTCAACATTAGATATGTAATGAAAACCTTATGGAGAAACTTCACTTGGGTAATGGCTTCACTCAAAAGTCTACAGAATCTCAATAATGCTTTTATGGATTGCTTCACTTCTTGGCTGAATTGATTGTACATTCCATCATTCTGAAGAGACCTGACATGGAATAGGTACCAGTGAATATTCTTTCTGTTGGCTGGATCCCATCACTTTCTCAATTTTTCATACATTTAGTCTTCAATGGAACCATTCTGTGTTGTTTAGTCTTTCACAGCACCAGTTCTTGTTGAAAATAAAAAGTGTGTCAACATTGCCAGAGTAGTCCTTATCCTCAGTGGATAAAGTATTCATATAAAGCCACGGTAAGACTCCTAAAGACACATTTCGAAATAAATGTTGAGATCTAGGGGGTGGGTGCTGCAGGGGTGAGGGGAAGACGTGGGAGGGGGAATTGGAGGTGAGTTGAATTAGTATGCATGATGTGAAATTGCCCAAAAATATCAATAAAGAAATTATGTTAAGAAAAAAAAAAACAAAAAAAACTTTTAAAACCAAACAAAGCCTTTGCTGCCCACTACAGGGCAGTAGGAGCATGAACTATCTCCCCAGGCTGCTCTTCATTAGTGGCTTTTCTCTCCAGTGCTGGGTATGTTATTTGTTGTTATCAGAAGATACCCACATAGAGTTTTTCATCCTGTAAATTCCTATCAGTTTAATATATGTAATTTTGATGAACTATACTCCATTTACAACAGGAAATCAAAGAACTTATGCATGTTATTTTTGTTAGACATTAAGACAACATAGATATTGCACAAACTATTTGTCCATCCAATTAGGTTCTAATCTATCTCCTGCTATTTTCTGACAACTGTTTAATGTATCTGCTGAAACTCACTACGTCCTTCAGTTTGGCCTAGAATATTACTAAGTCTTACAATATGTGATAAGTAAATTTTGTAAGTAAACAAATTCTCCTACGTGTGGACAACCACTGCCTATAAAGCATGCCTCCATCAGTCTCAATGGGTCAGTTTATCCCCAGAAGACTGAGGGTTTACTACACATCATGAATTTAGAAAGGAACAGTAAAACAACAGCTGAATGCAATAGATGCTAAATTTCAACAGTTCATAGTAATCTGTGTTGCAGAATATTCTACAGAATTTCAACTATAAAATATTATTACAGATTTTTTTCTTTGGCAGAAGGACTGCATTTTTTCTTTCCATGTACTCTATTAACACTATATGTTTCCAGAGACCTATAGGTTCCCAGCTGAAATTTAAAAGATCTTTATTTTTCTGCTATAAAAATACCTGTAGTTGATTGTGATACTTGTGAAGCAGGATCACAGCTTTACAAATGAACAGTGTAGACAGGAGTTCCTGCAAACTGCACACATTTGTTCTAGGAGAGATTCATAAGATCATAGAAGCACAGGGTTTGTGCTTTTTTTTTTTTTAAAGCCCAAATGGACTTTAAAGATGATAAATGTGAGGAGTTTGTTTTGAACCTGTGCAATTACAATAATGACCTTTAATTCTTTCCTAATGGCCTAGATGGAATTAATTGGTTATTTCAATACCGGGGCTCATCTTCTCTGGAATTTTAAAAGATTCCCTAATGGGTTCCATCAAGCTTATTTAAAGCAGTCGGAAAGCAGCATTTTAAGAGCCCCGCCATTCTCCATCCTCTCTTCCTTTCATCTTTCCTCTACATTATTTGCAGAGAAGAGCCCAATTTCATATCTTTGCCATTCTGCTCTGGTCAAGCTGTCATTTAGATCTCACTGACAGTCCCTTAACTATGTTTCCTTTATGGAGAAAGCTGTATGCTTGTGAATCCAATATAGTTCCAAAAACAGAGAAACTGGTTTTCACTTACTGGAAGTTTGAAGTCTACATTTCCTACATCACTGCCATGCTGCCACCTCCTGGCTATCTTGAAAGATCTTTCTTTCTTTCTTTCTTTCTTTCTTTCTTTCTTTCTTTCTTTCTTTCTTTCTTTCTTTTTCTTTCTTTCTTTCTTTCTTTCTTTCTTTCTTTCTCTTCCTTCCTTCCTTCCTTCCTTTCTCTCTCTCTCTCTCTCTCTCTCTCTCTCTCTCTCTCTCTCTCTCTCTCTCTCTCTTTCTATGATTGTACACTTGAAAATATATATTATGATGCATTTTGAAGTATTTTAAAATATATATTCCCAATAGACAACTGTTTGTGATTAGTGGCACCAAATCTAATGTTCAGCTTGTCTGAATTCCAAAGCAGATGATAATATAAATATAAAATGGGAATAGGTCAAGATAGACAAAATAATGCTTTGTATACCATGGTTAGTTAAACTGAGCTCAGTGGAAGATTTCCTGGCATCTTCTATCATACTTCTATTTACATAATTTTTCTCATACCTTTTCAGTGAAGAAGCAAGATGGTAACTATATTCTCAAGAGATGGGAAGCTTCCAAAACTACATCCTTGCTAAGAGTAGTATTCTATTGAATTCTCCTACAGCCATACAGCTAGCACTGAGCTACTTGCCAATTTACCAGCTTATGTTCACTTTAAAACTCTGCTAGCATTTCAAGGGGTAGTATATTCTTCGAGACACTGAAATCTAATAATGCTTTATGTGAAAATGTCCATTTACTTCACTGATATTCTCATTCTGGTGTGCTGGAGACAAAGCAGAGTAGTCTCTACATTAAATAAATGGATATCTTACAATAAAAAAAAACTGGTTTTAAAATATAAGATATATACATTGGTTCAAGTTCAAATGCAGAAGCACAGTCAATAGTGTCAAGTCCTATACAATTGTCCTTCAATGATTATACAGGGTGATAAATCATAACAGCTCTTTGAAAATCAGAATGCAAATGGCTTCAGTAATGTTTAGCAACAGAGGATTTTCTTAACTATTTATTAAGTGCAATCTAAAATGGAAAGCAGCTGAGACAGGTGCTAATTTCATTCCTATTATTAGTAATTAGTAGTGAAATTTAATGGTGTTTGTAAGTAGGTCTGAAGCATTTGCC
Source organism: Peromyscus leucopus (assembly GCF_004664715.2). NCBI lineage: Eukaryota > Metazoa > Chordata > Mammalia > Rodentia > Cricetidae > Peromyscus > Peromyscus leucopus. The sequence continues at coordinate 84,918,218 of NC_051064.1, forward strand.
ATATTAACAGGGTTTAGATATAAGAGGCCATTAAAATGTAGTTTTAGAGCTTAATAGACTTGGACAAACAGGTATTTTGAATAATTAACACCTCTGAAAGCATATGCCAAGTTTAAATGGTAAAATTGGCCCATTTACTGTGGGTACATGGATGACCTTGTAAGTGCTAGATATGAGTAGGTGTGTGTGTATTGTGAAACAGTATCCAGATTGCTACTAGCTGCTTAATAAACTGGAAGAAATTGGGATTCCTATCATCACTTTGTAAGTAGATTAAATATATGCCTTAAATGTTCACATGCAAGAAGTGTGATCCACAGTATGTCACTGGTGGTCAATAGCTACTTTAAGAAGTGAGACCTAGTCTTAGCTGGAGTCATTCTTGTGGATTCCTGGGAATTTCCCTAGCACTAGGTTCTCCCTAACCCCATAATGTCTCCCTCTATCAAGATATCTTTCATTGCTCTCCCACTCTGTCCCTCCCCCAGATCGACCATCTCATTCCTTCATGTTCTCACCCCATTCCCTCCCCTTTTTTGCTTCTCTAACCCCCAAGTTGCTCATGGAGATCTCATCTATTTCTCCTTTTCAGGACAATCCATGCATTCCTATTAGGGTCTTCCTTGTTACCTAGTTTCTCTGGAGAGGTGGGTTAGAGACTGTTTTTTCTTTGCTTTATATCTAATATCCACTCATGAGTGAGAACACATGATGTTTGTCTTTCTGAACCTGGATTACCTCACTTAGGATGATATTTTCTAGTTCTATCCATTTGCCTGCAAATTTCATGAGGTCATTTCTTACAGCTGACTATTACTCCATTGTGTATATGTACCACATTTTCTTTATCCGTTGTTCAGTTGAGAGGCATCTAGATTAGTGGAGAGGGTATTTGAACTACCTATCCAAGTGATTAAATTGGATACCCATGGAAAAGAAGATGGAAGGTGTAAAAGTTAGAGAAATGGAGGACACCAGGAGAACAAAGCCCTCTTAAAAAACTGAGGAAATCTCATATGAACTTACAGATATTGAAGCAGTAAGTACAATGTGTGTATGGGTCTTCACTATGTCCTCTACATATATATTTTAGCTTTCAGTTTAGTAATTTTATGGGAATCCTGAGTGTGTGAATGAGTGGATCTCTGATTCTAGTGCCTTCTCTTGGGGTTCTTTTCCTTGTGTTGGTTTGTCTTCAACTTTGATGTGATGTTTTTTGTTTTGTTTTATTATATTTTATTTTGTTAATAAAATAAACAAATAAATAATTAAAATTTCCAAAATAAAAATTCTGTTTTCCATATAAAGGTAATAAAACAGTTAACAAACACACTGCCTACTCTCAAGATGTTTCAGCAATCCTTAAGGGAATGAGATAGGTGTCTATCTGTGCCATGTGTTAAGTATTCACATGCTTGTGAGATCAGAGACCAAAAAATTACACATTAAACTGGGCCTTTACAGCTGCCTAAAGTTCACCAAATAAAGAAAAATGTATTTGAAAAATAAGAGTCTTATGGCTAAAATAATTGAGATTTAAAGGTTGTTATGTTTAGGGGACTGACAGACCAGCAGTGCGTATGTCAATTTGGCCAAAACAGACTGTGGTAAATAAACAATGAAAGACAAAAAGATTAATTAGATAATGCAGATAATTTCTTAAAGGGTAGATGTGTCTTGAATACTATATAGTAGTACGTGCAGTCTATTCTACAACAGACCTGTTCATCAAAACAGTCAATGGTACTGCCTCATTTTGTAGGTAATACAACTAAGGGGTATGGAAGATAAGGTGACTGCATTCTCACAAGTCTAAGTGACAGCATTAGAAATTGTCTCTGGTATTCACATTCTTTTACTAGGCTAAACATCAGTGTAACTGGATATTAATTGTGAATGGTCATTTCTTTGGGCGAGCCAATGAAAACAAGTTAGATAGAAGACAGCCTAAAAAGTAAAGATATCAGTTAACATGTTGCAGTATTCTCAACCATAAACATCTCTAGTCTGAGTGGGAGGGAAGTAGAAGCAGCCAGTTGTTTCAAGGCTCAGGTCACTACAAGGACATTGGGAGGAACAGTGGGCATAGATAAAGCTCATACATGTTGTAAAACAAGCTAATATCTACACCATAATGATAAAAGGGACAGACATTCCCCCATCTTTCTAAATCTTTCATAAATTTTGGAGAGTATAGATGTTCTTGGAGGTAGAGCAGTGCTGATGTTTTGGTCCTGTATTTAGGTTAAAATAATATTATTTGTTTATGTTATTTGTAAACTGCCCGGACATAAGTTATTTCATGAATGCTCATTGTAAAAAAGGTGGGAGGAATGCTCCACTCCTCATGTATGTGGTAATACACCCGGTTGCAAAATATCAAGTGGTAAGGCTGGAGATCTGATCAAAGTTTGCAAGCCATTGCCACATATCACAAGGGAGAACATGAAGTTTTGATCTACAGGAATATCCAACCAGCAGCTCACAGGATGCAGCCCAGGATAGCTGTGAATGCAGTCTGACACGACACTGTAAACTTAAAACACTATGCAGGAGGGTTTTGTTTTGTTTTGTTTTGATACTTTTCTTTTTTTTTTCTTTATTTTTTTAGATGCAATGCAACTGCAGGTTTCTTGAGCATAAACTCTATCAATAAAAATATCATGTACAAATGTCACACAAAATAAATGTGTGTTCTTGCTGTTATAGACATGCATAGCTACAGTTTTGCAGTGACATGCTGCTTCCAGGGTGTTATCTTCCAAGTGCAGACAATTGAATTGGCACTACTAGGTATTACATGAGACTTGGCTGGTCAATGGCAGTGATAACCAAAGATTTAACCTATCATTGCAAGCAACAGTCATTTAATGTTACTTAGAAAACAGCTAATGCTTATTATAAATGACTAATGGTACTTCTGCCACTCAGATGTGCCATATACATCATCATATACACTGTGTTTTACCTCCATCACTCTTCTTCACACAGTGGAGATGTGAAAGGGCTCACACTCTCCTTTCTATTTTCTTGTCAATTAGTTTTTATAATAAAAGTAAATATAGTTCCTTTTATATCATTATTATTTAATACCAGAATGGCTAAAACAGAAATCAAGAAAAATTATGGATGAAGGAAGACAGTTCAAAAGAAATGGGCAGATGACCATGATATTGAGGTGAGTAAGGAAGATAATGCTGCCAAATTCCGTACATAACAAAGACTGTGTTGTCAGGACAAAATAGCACAACTGAAGTTTGTGTTCTTAACAGTCTTCCCTAAGAGTCACAATTCAGATTCTATTGTAAAAGTCAACTATGTGCTAACATATTTTATAACAAAATGTCAAAGCCATTTATTCATAGTTTTTTTTTAAGCACTGTGTCAGAAGTTTGGTGTGAGGGGAAGGCTTCTAAAATCAGTTCGGTTTATCAGACTATAACCAGACAACTCAATAAAATTGGAAAAAATCCATCAGAAGAAGTTTGTACATAGAGTCACTAACTTTAGATTTCATTATTTGGTGAGCAATAACAGCAATGATACTGCAGATATGGCTCCACTTGCCATTTCTACTAGGGATCCTGGTGAATAATGTAGTGTTCTGAAGAAATGACTTAGTGTCATTGAAGGACACGAGGGAATCAAGAGATTTATATGAAGTGTGAGATCTATTAAAGTAGTTTTCTTTGCTTATTACAAACATATTTAGTATAGTTTCTGAAGGTGTCCCTGCAATGATACTTAAGAGAGAAGTGCTTGCAACATCAATAGGAAATAATGAAATTGCCACCTAAATCCCATATGTAACAAAGTACCATTGCACAGCACACGAAGCACAAATTTATGTACAAAACATTATAACTGGGTAACATCACACAAACTGTCATCAAAACTATGAATTTCCTAAGAGCCAAGGGATTAAGTCATCTCCAAATGTAAGCATTCCTTAAAGATCCTGACACCGATTATCGCCAAACCCATTAGTTTTCAGAAAGAAGATGGCTAGGCTGAAACTAGCTGTTAAAAAGATTTTATGATTTCTAACATGTTATCAAGTTGTTTATACTTTGAAAAAGGAAATTTGTTCCAGAGTTTGTAAAGTAAAAATAACAAGAATTTATCATTTTTAGTAGATTTAAGTGCTCATTTCAGTGAACTAAGCGAGTATGTTGGAGGTGAAAACCAACCCATCAATACGTTTGAATCATGACAAGGTTTCAAATGAGATCAAGATTATGGCAAGCTCAAATTATTCCTTGTGATTTCATGCCCCTTCCCATGTTATCTGGACACAGTCCTATGAACAGTGAAAGCTTGTAGCCTTGATGTTCAGTTGGATACAGGAGTTTGAAAACAGTTTCAAGGCTTTAAAAATAGTCAATGATTCAGTTTATGATTCAATTTTCAGTTGACATAAATTGTTATACAAAAATTTTCAAAGGAAATGTTTCCAGAATCTAACTGAAATAAAACATTGGCAAACTCATCTTACCATAATTTTATGGATCTTTTCTAATCATGCCATTTTCATGTCTTTTGCAGCACCTATGGTTGCAAACAACTCTTCTCAGAAGGAAGCACATTGAGCATATGTGTAGAAACAAACACGTACTAAGTACTGTACCAAAAGTACTCACTGAGAGCTGCTTCCATCGAACCAGATAGTGATTCAGTGACTTCCCAAGAACAAAGGTAAATGCCCTATTGATTTATGTCTTTAAGTTTTATAATAAAATACGTTTTAAAAAATCAATGAGGTTTTACTACTATTATATATTCATATTCTTTATTAACGATAGCAAATTATGGATTGCTGAACTATTTTTACAGGATTCTTCAAATGGAGACTGTTTAACTGAGATTATAATGTGAAGGCTGAGAAGTTGGCTCAGCAGCAAAGAGCATGTGTTTTTGGAGAATACCCAGGTTTGATTCCTAGCACCCACATGGTGGCTCACAACCATCTGTAATTCCAGTCCCAGGGCAGCCAAAACTTTTTCTGGCCTCTACCAACACAAGGCACACATGTCTTACACATGCATAAATGCAGGCAAATACTTACGTGATAAAATAAAGAAATCTACAATTAAAATTTAAAGTGTTATCGTGTGAGATTTTGATTATCTATGTGGAAGATATCATAAAAACTATGCACAAATACTTGTTCATCAGTGTTTATTATTCTTCATTGAATGTGTGCCCAAAGACAATTCATCAAATGTTGCACAGAAAAACCATAAGGCTGGACACACCTTGTCTATTATAGATACATCCCTCAGTCTAAATGGAAGAGGATAAAAAGAAGCTCAGACATCTCAGCTAATATCACAAAGTATACTTGCTAATGAATGCTAGCCCAAATGGCATGTGGCAGCAGAAAAAACTCTGTGGTGCCTAGCATGAGGGTTTGGGTAGAATACTGGAGAGTTGTCTAGATTTATATAAGAGACAATTTCTTATGCCTAAGAAATAGGTAATGCATATGAGAAGACACATCCAAAGAAAATAATGAAATAATGGCCCTGAGTTTTGAACAGAATTAAAAATAGTAACATAAAATTAAAGGAAATAGCATTATTCTGATAGTTCAAGATAAAAGGGTGAGTTTAGAATGCCATACCAGGTTTTACCTTACTGGAAAAGATGGCTAGACAGTACAAACACTGAATAGTATTAAATACCAGACAAGGTAGAGGGTTCCAAAGAATACCCAAGATAAGGCAAAAGAGATTCAGAAAGTCTCAATAGGTAGTTGATTTCTAAAGCTGAAATACTAAAGTCCTTCATAACAACTTTAGCAACAACAAGGTCCTTCAAGTGAATATGAAGTACAACCTGAGCAAAGCACTGTTGGTCAAGTGCACGAGAGCAGCTGATATGTAGAAAGCATAGTGAGCTCACAGCCTCCATAGCTGTGTCAGGAGGGGAATCTGTGCTTTGTTTTTTTGGTCAAGCAACAGAGATGGAAGTCAGTAATGAAGTGGCGCACTCTTAGGCACAGCTGAACTTAATTATATAATAAATACACAACATATTGATATACTATGTGGACTTATACCTGAACTTATAATATTATTACTGGTTTAATTGTCTTTTTCAGTGTGTATTGTGCAAGTTGTCTTTGAAAATAACTTTATTAGAAGAAAATGTCATAATTATGTATATAGATTTTAATATATACATATATATGTATAGTTTTTTAAATGCATTTTAAATATAAAAATAAATCACCTTTTTAGCTTGAATATGAAGCTGAATTTAAAATAGTTTAAAGTAAAGTTCAGATGGTAGAGGAGAATTTAAAAAAATCAAAGATGAATGAAATGGGAAAAAGTTAAGCCAAGCCTCAGATGAACAGAATCTGAAGGAGGGGTATATAATCAGTCCAGAGCAATGACTGACTTTCAGTTAAGGGGCAATCTCCTCTAATACAATTGAGACAGAGATTGAGACAAAATTAGAAAATGGTGCATTTGTGGTGAAATTAAAATTAATTTTAAAATTAAATTTTCTGATCATGAAAGATCTTTATTTTCTACAAAATCCAAGATAGTCATAACCAGGTTGTAATCTCATAAACTATTCACAAAAGATCTACAATAAAGAAACAATTTTCCAAGTGCACATGAGGACCCAAGTTCAGTTGGATAACGACAAATTATTGTACTAAATTATTATTTTATTGTTTCCAAAAGCCTTGCAAGACAGAAGTCTTTATTCACCCATTGCTAGGTTCATGGGTGAAGCAACTAAACCACTAAAATATTTAAACAAGAAAAATATATTCATTGAGCTTCACATGTAATGGAAACCTCCAGAATGAAGGTGCAAAGCAGTAGGACATCATTTGTGCTTTATGATAAATGTAATAAGTAAGTGGGTAACTGTAGAAGAGCATGAATGGACCCAGAAGGCATTCTATGCAGGTGACTGATACTCAGTGGAAAGGACTGGTCAAGCCTATACCTATATGTCTCCATTAACTAAAATATTCCTATCCTCTAGGTATAGCAGTGGGGTGGCAAATCTCTCGAATGGAACTCTTATGACCTTTGGTGAAATGTGGAAGAAGTCAAAAACTGATGTTCCAGCTTCTGCTGTTTCTTCATGTGCCACTATACCATATTTGGGTATAGTGTCCTGAATTCTGTCAGTAGGCTATAGCCTAGGAACCAAAAGTTGAAGGAAAACACAAACATTTGGAATAAAACACACAGAGAGAAGGCTCAGGGAGATAAGGTGCATAAGTACTTGTCAATAGTATAGATGAAGTGATTGATTCATGAGCAAAATGGTAGGTACAATAAGGAAAAGTAAGGTCACTCAGAACATCAAAATGTGAATTCAAATTAATCCTGAGAAATACTGAAAACATTGTGTAACCCTATAAAGTTAGAAGGCCTTTTTACACTAAATTCATTTCCAGGGAACTCACAATCCATAAGAAAAAACCCCAATTTATATAAATTACTGTAATTTTAAAAATTTCACGTAGCCCAAATTGGGGTGATTTAACTGTATAATTCTATTATATATACTTTCAGAGTAATTACAATTAATTTCTGTATAGGAAATAAATGTGGAAGAAGGCTCTTCAAGTTGAAGTGTTTGTTAAACAATGATAAATTTAGCTGAGGTATAGGTTTTGGACCAGGAATTCAATGGAAAAAATTAAAGATTTTGCATAAACACTCATTATCTAATGTAATTCTTTAAATGAAATCATCAATAGAATGAAAAGAAGACCATTAGAGTTTAAAACTGTTAAGACATGGAGTGGGTCAGTTAGAGGGCATTTTGTGGTTCCTAATCTTCTGACAGCAGTAGAATAGGAAGAAGTACTGAGAAGCCAGTACCAAAAAACCTCCAAGAACAAAACAAACCACTGAAAGACCCAGTGACAATAAATGTTGAAAGAATTACAAGACTGATTTCATGGGGGTGAGGGAGTCATAACAAAGGTATGGCTGCTTTAACTGTCTGTGAACTCTAATTTGATTCACTAACTAGAGACAACAAATGCCAATGACAGAATGCTACACAGAATATTTGTGCAAAACTAACTTCAGAAGGGGAGTGGGTGCTGTGGATATCGCTCTGTATAAATAAAATGCTGATTGGCCAGTAGCCAGGCAGGAAGTATAGGTGGGACAAGTAGAGAAGAGAATTCTGGGAAGTGAAAGGCTGAGGCATTTAAACACTGCCAGCCACCATGATGAGAAGATGTTAAGATGCCAGTAAGTCACGAGCTACATGGAAAATTATAGATTAATAGAAATGGGTTAATTTATGATATAAGAACAGTTAGCAAGAAGCCTGCCATGGCCATATGGTTTATAAGTAATATAAGTCTCTGTGTGTTTACTTGGTTGGGTCTGAGTGGCTGTGGGACTGCCAGGTGAGAGAGATTTGTCCTGACTGTTGGCCAGGCCAGACCAGAAAACTCTAGCTACAAGTGGGCATGCATGAGATGAAGGCAAGGCTTAGGCAGGGGAAAAAATGTTATTTTAGTATATGTAGAAAGTTTTGGTGAAAAGGACTCCATGTTGCATTGCAGAGATATTTGCTCATCCATGCTCCTTGCTGCTTACTCATAATAGAAGGGAATGGAATTCAACTAGATACTGATAGCAGATGAATCAATAAGGAAATGTAGTACATGCACACAGTGGGATTTTATGCAGCTATACAGTAAAATAAAATTGTGAAATTTGCAAGAAAATAATGGGATTGAAAATATTATATTATGGGAGGTAACCCAAGTTCAGGAAGACCAACAGCCTATTCCCCTGCTCATATAGAACCTACCTTCTTCCCAGTGGATATGCTTCTCTATTTGGAAGGGAGTGCATCTAAATGCCAGGAAGCTAGAAAGGGGCTCATGAGAGGGAAAAGAAAAGCTTTCAGAATAAGGCCAGGAGGTAAAAGAGCATGTGAAAGTGGAGGGGCAACACCCAGGATGGAGGGAGGGGTTTAACCATAGAATCAGGGCAGAGGTGGGGAAGTGAAGGGGCAGTCAGTCAAATCTAGCTATGTGTGGAAATGCCATATGAAAGTTTTCAACTGTATAAGTGACCAAAATAAAACTAAAGGTTTTTGCAGGGAGAGGGGGAAATAATGATGTTCCGATAAATAAGAAATATTATGAGTAAAAAGAAAAAACAGAGTGGACCCCAAAACAAGGACACAGAAAGAATGTAAAGGAAGAATCTAAAGTGAGCTGAAATGGAGAAAGACTGGATGGAGAGATTTTATTTTAAACATCAACTATAAACAAAGATATCAGAAACACAAAAAAAGACTTAGAAGCACAGGAAGAATGGACTACCACCTCAAGTTCGGCAAATATCCATTGTAAAGTGAGATAAAAAACTTGAAATCCCAGAGCTAAGGAGAGGGCTGGGTTATAGCAGTGTGTGAAGTGCCCAATGCCTAAGCATGTGGACCTGAGCTTGGATCCCCAGTACTCATGTAAAAGCCAGGTATTGTGGGAGCCTATAAAAACAGTATTAGGTATGTAGAGACAGGCAATTGATCTTGGAAGCTCATTGGCCAGCCAGTCACAGACCCTGTCTCAAAAACTAAGTTTGAATGCCATTAAGGAAGACTCCTAAGGCCAATCTCTGGTTTCCACATACACACGCAGGCATTGTCTCCCATCCACCTACACCTACATACATATAAATACAACACACACATGGGAGGGGGACTTGAAATTACAAATTTATTTAGAAACACAAAAGAATAAAATGATTTCAGAAAAACATTTCTAAGGAATTCCTGCAGTAAAATATATTTTGGAGATATTGAATACACCATTCTTCTTGGGTCGTCTTAATGCCTCTTTGTACTATGAAATATCTATGACATCCTTCAATTTAGTAAGAGAAATTCAGTTACACTTTATTTAACAGTTCTAAAGCTTCTGTGAAGTCCTAGCAATTTGGAACAGACAAAACTGGCTAGAGTGATCCTAGAGATTCCTTAAAGAAGAAAACAATGGCAGTAACAAAAAGACAACTGATTAAATGATTAAGTATCTTGAAGTTGTTTATAACTATAAACTATGAGTCTGAAAAAAAAAAGTGAATGCTCTGAACCTAGATGGGTAAATGTGGAAAGCACCAGTTTCTACAGACCATGAGTTCTAAGGAGGAATATAACACTTGTTTAATTTGTATAGTCCAGCCAGCATATAGATATTTAGTAAACATATTTTGATTGATTGCTTAATAACATTATCTAACTGCACTGTTCCTAGTGTATATAATGATAAGAGGGCCAGGCATATACTCTAAATGCCATGTTCACAGTTAAAGTGTAAGTTAATGACCTCTTCAATTTGAATAAAGTTTAAAAACTGCAAAGCAACAGTAACTGAAAATGCAATGAAAACACCTTGAGGGATCTACACCTTCAACATTTACATTTCTAATATGGGATAAATGGTTACTATATTTTTTTTACAACTGCTGGAACATTAATCTCTTAGTTCCACAGCAGGTGCTCAGATTACATTTGAATAAGAAAGACACTATAAATGAAAGGGCCACTTCACTGAGTTTTTTCTTTAATAAAAGTACCATGGACTTAGTCATCATATCAAGAGTATTAAGTGTTTCCATCATCTACTAATGTTGAATTTTAGGTATTTTTAGTGGCAAATACAAATGGGATGTTCTAAATGTGAGTAACCAGAATACATTCAGAGACAGTAAAATATTTCAATAAATGCCAACTGTTTTGAAGAAGAAAACCTATACAATTTAAGCTCAACAGCTTTATGCAAGCTATGGAAGATTTAAAAAAAATAAAACTTCCTTCTAATGCCAAATAGGAATGGGATTTCACTGTTCTTGGTTCCCTGGTTAGAGGCTGTGTTTCCATAATCTGTGTTTGAAAGCAAGCTAACCTAACAGCAATATTCATTATATTTCCTTCCTTGTAATTTGAAAGACTGTGGAAGAGCATGTTTATAAAGCAAACAAAGTTTCTTGTAGATGCTGGACAGTTACTCATCAAAACCATTCTTGGAGTAAGAAAAGTAACTTCCAGCGGAACCCTGAGAATGCACTGTCAGTTTATTAACTTACTAGTAAGGGGCTATGTTGAGTTTATAAGCTAATAATTCCACAAGTAGAAGATGTGTTTTAATCTAAAGGTTAAATTCATCAAACAGAAGGGACTGCTATAGAAATGGCCCAGATCACTGAAAGTTCTTTATACATTTCTTATAAACCAAATGGATACCTTTGTGGCATTTACACCAGAACAAGTGTTAGTTCATAGTGTCATGAGCCAGCCCAAATCATAACTTCAAGGTGAGTGATAGATCCTGAAGGTGAATTCCTCTTAGTAACTGTCACAATATAAGGACAAGATTGCTGGCTGCTGAAGTAAAATTTCGTTTTTTGTTTTTGTTTTTTTTTTTCTTCTTTATTTTAAATGGAATATGTGTAGTGTGAAGTACTTAATTGCCCTTCAAGTTTCTGGGTATGATGCAGTTTTGTGAATATAGCGTTCTGTATTTTCTCCTTTTAGTGCAAGTTTGAGAAGAAGTGATATTGATAACTTGAACTCCCTCTTTGGATGCTTTTATCTTATCTTTGAAATAGAAATAATGAAGGCAAGGGAAGTCCTAAATTTGGAGTCTGGGGATGGGGGGTGTCATTATCTTCCTTGATTTTCACCAAAATCTATCTCAAGTATATTTTTTGCAAAGCGACAGATTCAAGGTATCTTCTAGGTCAGCTACAAAATACTATATGTTTTCTGACCCTTAGATATGAATAATGCAGCTCACAGAATCACAGAAGACTTGTGCTAACTTAATCTTATTTCCATTTACTTATTTACAGTCATTGCTTATAACCTGGAAAAATCCTTTTGGGTTTTTAGTTAGTGTGTTGTTTTATTTTGTGCATGCCTGCATACATGTGTGATGCATACACATAGATATATACAAGATGACAATGCTATTTATGAAGGTACATATATGTGAGAAATATGTTATAATATATTTTGTGTTTATAGTTTCTATAAATATAAACTGATATATATTAACTCAGCTCACAAAAAGAAAACCTATGAAGTACTGTTTATTATATTCAATCATGTGTCCCTGACATTCAGAATAGTCTAGCTTATGCTTATGGTTGTTTTTATACATATTACACAAACACATCAGATTTTCCACATAACTTTTTTTTTCTCTTTGGAATGTTAATATATGTTCCCCTACATACACATGCATGGAAGTCAAATGAAATAATCTTTATGCTCTCATTTTCTTTGTATGATACTAATAATGCTAATGGTTTGCTACTCCTGGGTGCCAAATAGTGCTCCAGTCATACTTGATCACCTGAACATTGGGGAGTGATGAACATTACCAAACCACACAGAGTTCATGTAAAAACTCCAGGTCCATTAAGGTCTTCAATCAAGCATCATGTGTATGCTGCATAGCCCCATCTGTGGATTATTCAGATTCTGTCATTAGTTGAGCGTGTTGCTAGATAATGCAAGATATGCTAAATCACTTTAAAGATGAGAGGACTGTTGAGGGAGCAATTAGAGGAAAACGCCAATTTTACTGTCACCCCCACTTAACCGGGCTGCTGACACGGCAAGTAACTAAAACACACAATGGTATTCTTCATTACTTGTAAAAAAATGTATTAGTTATACAAATTAGCAAATATTTAAAAGAAATACAAATCTTTTTATCACCCTCAGTATGATAGCAGAACTGAAGATTCACTGTGTTTCCAGTGGACTGGCTTTTATCATCTGCAATTCAGAAATAATTATTTTCTCAGATTAATGGGACATTACCTCCAACAACGGAAAAGAGCTTTCTTTCTGTATTTTCTCATTTCAAATATATCAGACATTTTTTTTTCTCATTGTAATTGTCTTGAACACATGATATCATGACTGCCAAGGTCACCACTACTTTAAAATTAAGTATCTTAACACTCAATACAACTGGTACCTTTGTAATGTCACAGATTTCTGCCTAATACATCAATGGTGTCGGTGAAGGGAAAGTAGAATTTTTCATTAATAAATTAAAAGAAACTTTGTATAATTATTTTCAATCTTTGCTAAAGGAAGATCATTTTCCCTTATTATTAGGTGGTGTGATATATAACATTAATGGTGAAACATAAGACATTTTAAAATTTACCATTTAAAGATATATGGATGAGTATCAGAGTCAGGGGCTGGAAGCAGAGATGAAATCATGGTTTTGTAATAAACTGGAGAACACAGTAGATCTAGGTTTTAGTCAGTGTCATCTCTAAAATTTTTAGACATTTTTCACTCAGTTATTGAGCCTGAGCAATGGAACTAGAAGTTTCCAGACAAATGCCTATTGTGCTCAGTTCTTAAAATTTACATCAGAAATGTAGCATGTGAGTTATTTTGCTAAAACAAAAGTTATTTTAAGATTTAGCTGTTTTTGAGATGATTGTTTTTGGTAGATTGGACTACATGTCCAGTTTCATTCCTAAAGATTTTCTTAGTCCTATAGGCCAATTTCAACTGACTGTGGCTGTGCTGAAGGGACAGGATGGGGTGATTAAATGACTATGTAATATTTCAAATCATTACTGCAATCTCACTGTGTTTCCCAACCTTAAAGCCACAAGGAGGGTACAAATTTGCGTCTCCACAGTCATCAAATACAGTATTAATCAACTATTTGTGTCAGTTTCATTAATCAAAGTTCTATAAATGGAAAGTTTGATGTCAGCTGTTGTGCTGAATTCATAAGGATATTCTAGAATTTCAATAACAAATATATTTTAAAATCAAATAACATTTAAATGGCATTGCAAAATTTCAACCTCAAAGATACAGTGACCTTCCATTGACTTCTTTGACAAGATTCTCCCATAGTGTTTGGCATGCAATAAATGTAAAAGTGGTGAGGTAAGAAAGCTACATTAAGAAACTTGACAAAATAGCTGATTTTTATGGCTCAAATGTCAAATGTCTACCCCAAATTTTTGTTGTTATTTTTGTTTGTTTTTTGTTTTTATTTTGTTTGGTTTTTCTTTGCCGTAAACTAAGGCTTAGCTGTCAGGGTGGCACACTAAATTGTGCTATGGACATTCACAGGTAAAGGATGAATAGAAACTTTATATGTAACATTGGTCATTGAAGAAAACTGCAGACATGAGTCCATCAGTCTTTTGCTTCTACCTGAGAAAGTAAGTGGTTTTCCCACCATCTCTTCCTGTGCTGTGTCCTTGCCATAGGCAAAACAGTAAACTACAATAAATGTAGTCTTTATGTTGATTATCTATGTATTTTATAGTAACAGATCACTACTAGAATATTCACAAACAAAAAGGTAAATAATTTAATTAAAATGAACATTTTCAGCAAAGTGAAACTTTAGGTTATTGATTTGTAGTTTAAAGACTAGAGAGAGTCAGTTCACTCCCTGTGTGACAGATAGGGAGCCTCAGAAATGAGGTTCTAGAAAGGATAATATACTTTTCAAGTAAGCATTAAAGATGACTGAATTCCTGATACTATTCAAGCTCAAAAAAAAAAAAAAAGAAAGAAAGAAAAAGAAAAAAAGACTTAATGGGATTTCCTTCTCCCCATCATAGAGAGAACAGGACTTTCAAATGGAAGGAGGATATTTCTGTCCAATAACCAATCCATTTTCCCTTCTTGGTTGGAATTATCCAATTCCCCAAACTAGCCCAAAGTAGTCAAATCAAATCAAGAAAAAGAACCCACCCCACCCCCAAACATGAAAGCTATGGCTTGGCCAAAAAAACTTGGACTCTCATTTGGAAGCCCTCTTCATTGGAGGAATTAGTTCTTGTTTGTGTTTTTCTCTCTATATGTGTTTCTGCTTTCAATACCTCACTGAGTGCTGATACCTGAATTTTCCTGCTTTTTTTCTTTAAACTGTCAAGGGACAAAAGAATTTATTCTTGCAAACCTAGAGGTCCTCACCTTGATTACATCAGTGGGAGCTTCTACTGTAATTCAATAGAACAAACCACTGTTAAAAAAAAAAGGGTTTTTGTTTTCTTTTTTTTATTTATTTATAATTATTAATTATGTATACAGTGTTCTGCCCACATGCATGCTTGCACACTAGAAGAGGGCACCAGATCTCATTACAGAAGGTTGTGAGCCAGCACGTGGTTGCTGGGAATTGAACTCAGGACTTCTGGAAGAGCCGACAGTGCTCTTAACTGCTGAGCCATCTCTCCAGCCCAGTTTTTGTTTTCTTATAAGGAAGATAGATAGCTCAGTGTTTTAATTACTATTCATTATATTGAGACACTATTCATTATAAGAGACATTATGACCAAGAAAAATTATAGAAGAAAGCATTTAATTTAGGGCTTGCTTTCAGTTTCATAGATTTAGTATATTATCATTATGGTAGGGAGTGTGGTGATAAGCACGCAGACATAGTGCTGGAGCAGTAGCTGAGAGCTAACATTTGAAGTTGCAGGCCAAGAGAGAGACATTGCACTTAGTCTCAGCTTTTGAAACATAAACCCTACCTCCAGCAACACATCTCCTCCAACAAGGCTACATTTCCTATTCCTTCACAAACAGTTCCACTAAATGGGGACCAAGCATTCAAACATATGAACCAATGTGAGCCATACCCATTCAAACCACCACACTCAGCAAGAACAAATATATCCGGGATCTATTCCTTCATCTTTGTGATGATTAGCCAGTCCATCAGATTGTGAAGTTGAGCTCTCACCAAAAGAGTAGGATTCAATCACTGCCCATGGTCAGAAGATGGAAGCACTCTTGACTCTTGTTTTCTTGCTAGCCTGATTCATTTTTTGCTTATGTTTCTGCCTGGTCGAGTCCTGGATACTCTTGATTTCGTTTTAACCTTCCAGTAACAATGACATAGGCAGGGTCAGGAAATGAATGAGATGTTGTCATCTTTCTTCCAGGTTCTTTTAGATAGTACTGCCTTTTGTATTCTATATGTTTTATAGTTTAAAGGTAAAGAAAAAAATGAAAACAAAATAAATATTGATAGTAGGTCCATTGAAAGAACTCTTGAAAAAGAAAACAAAACCAAACAAACAATAAAAAAAAAACCTCACAATAATAACTTCAGCCTTGTAGCTTTAACGAGGCTTCCTTAGCTGAGTTCTGTTGGATGCTGTAAACATCAGTGTGAAGAGGTTTTACTGTGTCCTGCTGCTTTTCTCTATCTGCTACTTTCACTCCTTTAAAACTTAAAGCATGGTTGTGGTAGATCATTCTCTGGACAATACAAAGCATAAAAAAAGATAAACCTGAGAACTTAAAAAGCTCTAAAGTTTAACAATATTTACACTGGCAATATTTATTGCATTTTCATTTGTATATATAGTTTGGATTTGATGTTCTTTTATGAAAGTGATACTGCACAGCATTATGCTATAAGCCAAAAACATGCCATTTTCATGAGACCAACTATGTCTGCTCAGAAAAGATCATCACATCAAGGCTTGTTGATTGTTGATGTTCCTTCATAGAAGGATGGTATAATGGCTTATTGAACCCACTCTGAGTATCCAGCCACTCTTCTCAGACAGTTGCATGAAATTCTGCCTTAATTGCAAGTGGCCATTTGGTACTGGGGAGGAGCTAGAGTATATAGGCTGGGGAAGATTTGGCAGAAGGGACTATGTCTGTGCAGCCATAGGGATGCCCTCATAAAGACTGTGGAATGACTTTCAGGATGGCTGCTGATGGTGAGTTAGGACAGAGGTATATAAAGAAAGTGAAAGCAGACTGGCAGCAATGGTGGCCTTTTGTTTCCAGATGTCTTTGTAAGGAGAAGTGGTAGGAAAGCATAGAGGCACATAACTAAAGGAGATAAAAAGAGGAAAGAGGAGGAGCCCAGAGACACTTTAAAATATAAAATCCATCATCCATTTAGTAAATTTGGCAGCCTTTCCCACGTGGAAGGGATAGAGCTATTACTTTCTCTTCCTTTGAAATGTGATCTTTCTGCTTTCTCTTCCTTTCAATTTTTTTTGTCTGTGACAGGAATGACTTTGAGGACCCCAGGATGACCAGCTGTTAGAGTTGCTTTGAGGTCACTCACATTTCATCATTAACTTCTCACCCATGCTCTGTAATTAAGTCCAATAAACCCATTGGTTCTCCAGGGGGATATCCAGCTGTGGTTTGTTCCTGGGACCTTATGAGGAGAGGATAAACATTGTTTAGTCTCCCTCATCTCCAGGTAGAAAAAGGTTAAAGAATAGTTAATAAATTTATTTTTAGTATTATGTCTCCTGATACTAAGAAAGAAAACTCCTAAATAAAAAAGTAAGAAGAATGTAAAGATGGAAATATTTTAATGAAGAAATTGTGATAAAGATTAAGATGCCTGGATATTTCCAAAATGGAAAAAAAAAAAACTAGAAAGATTATGCAAGTTGTGAAGGTCTGAGTAAATTATTTAAGATATATAAATGATAGGACTTAAAGATGATGTATATAACATTAAAATTTCTAAGGTCAAAGTTCATATATTCATATCTAATATCTGTTTAAATCAATGGAGTTTCTGTTCTGCTCTTTGTAACCATTACCAGGATGGCTTAAAGAAAATGATGTATATCTAGTCAAAACTTATTTTAAAATGTTTGGTTATAGTTAAGCTTTACTTAAATATTACACAACAGTTAAAAATATCATGTTGAGTTAACTAATTGGATATTCAATAACCATATTGAACCTGTGCCAACGTGATCAGAGGGATTAAAAGGGAGACTGTTTTCCTCCTTGCCCCCTAATGTCAAAAATCCTAACTGACTGTGGGGCACATTTTGAAATGTTCTGTAACTATTGGGAGTCACCTCTACTCTTGTTCAGGAAGCACACAGGAGACACCATTTGGTACATTGTAAACAGTGTCATATACAAAAAGGAAGGTCAACACAGAGGAAAAATTTCCCCAGTGTTTCAAAGAGAAGCAATGTTCAAGCAAGGCCTTTAATTTATTTTCATGTAGATGAAACAACTGGTATGAAGAAGATCAGCAGCCAGAGGCTCCTCTCAAGCCAAAGTGAACTCTAAGGAGCAGAGCTCCAACTGGTCTTGACACTTTAAAAAGAAGGAAAGAAAGGGAGGAAGGAAGGAAGACATTCAGTAAAAACAGTGGTTAATTCCTGCCATGAGCATGGCTCTCAACATCCAGAAAGAAAGAATAACAAGCAAATTGTTAAAGAATCCTCCAACCACCAACACCTCCTAAAAAAAAATTATTGCTATGTTCAATGGATCACATTATCTAGCCACTCTCCAGACATTACATGCTGTGGATATTGCTCTGTATAAATAAAACACTGATTGGCCAGTAGCTAGACAGGAAGTATAGGCGGGACTAACAGAGAGGAGAATTGAGGAAACAAGAAGACAGAGGGAGAGACTTGCCAGCCGCTGCCATGACAAGCAAGATGTAAGGTACCAGTAAGCCACGAGCCACGTGGCAACTTGTAGATTAATAGAAATGGGTTAATTTAAGATAGAAGAAGTAGATAAGAAGAAGCCTGCCATGGCCATACAGTTTATAAGTAATATAAGCATCTGAGTGATTATTTTATACATGGGTTGTAGGACTGTGGGGGCTTGGTGGGACCTGGAACAAAGCTCTCCAGCTACAATTACATTTAAATTCATATAGATACTACAGACAATTATTTTCTACTAATGATTTTCTTCTAGATAAGGAATATACTGACTATTATTCTGTTATACATGTAGCAAATTTTCATTATCCACCCATCTGCTCATGGACAAATGTCTTGATTGGTTCAATTCAATCCTAAAGAAAAATGATATCACAAAATCTGCAGAAAAACAGTTGAATTTTGATTGTATAGTATTAAGTTAGGTCATACAATCCTAGTAAGAATGAAACTTAAAAAACAAAACAAAACAACTATGCATTCTTCCTCTTACATGTATCTTAGCTTATTATACATAAGCACAAAGACATTATATATCCGTATGTAAACAATTGTGGATGTCGGTACAGTATAACATGCAGAAAAGAGAACAAAAAGGGTAAATAGTAGGTGTTGAGGAAGGACTGAACACATGTAATTGACACTTAAATCATGAAAGAGAATATAAGTGTATTTGTTTTTATAATCCTAACACTGTCATGAGTTTTCAAATTTTGCTGGTAGATGGGTGCTTAAAATATATTCACTAGTAACTGTACATTAGTTCATTGAGATAGATAGAATCTGACTCTGGTTAATTTCAAAATATGATATTTTTTGTAAATTCTTTATAATAAATTTTAACATTAATAGTCTCTTGAAAATCCACATGGGCACCGTGTGTGTGTGTGTGTGTGTGTGTGTGTGTGTGTGTGTGTGTGTGTGTAAGAAATATATTGCAGTTCCATCAAATCAATTGCTCAGTCAAGGTACTACTCTTAAGAAGGCTCACTTTAAACCAGGCTTAATCTATCACACATTTACTGTAACTGGAGACTTCAAATGGTGTACATATGCTGCCAAAGTTTCACCAAAAACCAAACAAAACAAAATCAAGACCACTCATTGGTTGGCCTCTCCCACAAGTTCTGTGTCACCATTACCCCAGTACATCTTTAAGGCAGGGCAGATTGTAGGTTGAAGTTTTTATGGCTGGTTGGTGTCCCAGCCCCATTGCTGGAAACCTTACCTGGTTATAGAAGACGGCCACTTCCGGCTCTGTATTCCCCATTACTAGGAGTCTTCGCTAGGGTCACTCTAGAATATTCCAGGGAGTTTCAGAATATTCCACGGAGCTTCCTTTGCACCAGGCTTCCACATGACTTTTTAAATGTCCCCCTCCAATTCCAATTGTCTCTCCAAGTACTCTCTTGGTTCATCCTCCAATCCCCCCTGCTCCCATCTCTACCCACACCACAGTCCACACATATGTCCCTTTCCCAGAGAGATCCCAGAGAGACCCCTTAACAAGCCTCCTTGTTACTTAGCCTTTCAGGGTCTGTGGATTGTAGCATGGTTATCCTTTACTTAACAGCTAATGTCTACTGAGGCCCATGCCATGAGAAAGAGCCCATGTCTGATACTGCCTTGATGGCCAGAAACTAGAGGCTGGACAATACAGAGAGTCGGGATAGAAGCAAACATGACTCAGGGGGGAGAAAGTAATGAAATATTTCCTAATGATATTCTACTATACTCAACAACCCATGCCCAACCCAAATGTCATCAGAGAGGTGTTATCCAGCAACTGATAGGAGCAGATGCAGAGACCCATAGCTAAACACTAAGGAGTAAGGGCACCTCAGCAAAAAGAGGAGGGTAGGATTGCAGGAGACAGAGGAGTCAAAGACAGCATGAGAAAACAGCCCATAGAATCATCTAAGGGGCTCATAGGGGATCACAGAGACTGAAGTGACCATTACAGTCCCTGTATGGGTCTGAGCTAGGTCCTCTGCATATATGTTATGACTGTATAGCTTGTTCTTGTGAGAATCCTAACAGTGGGAGTCGAGGTTGTCTCTGACTTTTTGCCTGTTCTTGGGATGATTTTCTTCCTACTGGGTTGTCTCATCCAGTCTTGACATGAGGGTTTGTTCCTAGTCTTATTGTAACTTATTAGTCCATGTTTATTTGATATTACTGATAATTTTTGAAGAGAAATGGAGGAGTGGATCGTAGGGAGAGGACAGGTATGGGGGAGCTGGGAAGAGTGGAAGAGTAGAGGTAGGGGAAATTGAGGTCCAGATGTAATGTATAAGAGAAGAATAAAAGAAAACAACAACAACATAGAAATAGCCAAACAAAATCTGGCTAGAGACACAGTACTGCCCTGAAAAACAAAACAACAGCCAAAAATAAAAAATCTTCAAAATCTGTTTTGGTGCTTAATGCCATTATAGCATGAAGCCCTGGCCTCAGAATAGAGAGAACAAATTCACATAATCATATGCTTTCCTGAATATACCTACTTTCAAAGTTAAAAAAAAATGAAAGAAAAAGGAAAGGAGGAGTGTGAAACCTTTTTTCCATCAAAGGTCAAATGTAGCAAGGGTTTCTGTTTCCTGAACTTTCCCCTTCCTCCTTGTGACACTTAGCCAGTTTCATCAGACTGAAGTAGAGCTCCCGTTAATGGGATGAGACAAAGTCATCACGTATGTCAGTAGTAAAAGATAGAATGTTGGTCCTAGTGTGCTTGCTAGTCAGTTTTGGTTCTAAAGAACTCCTTTTAAAAAAGAATTGCCTCTCCAAGCTCCTTTCACTTTACTACTATGTTCCTTTGTTCAATATTGAGATAATACTTTGTTTTTAAAATCAGGAAAAAAGAGAAGATGCATGTGTGTTGAGGGAGGCACTCAACAGGCCAACTGTAACTGATGTCATAATGAAGTCCTGCCTGCCATCCTCTTTACAAGAAAGCTAACAGAATCGACAGTTGTTCCTGCATCCTTTCTTTTTCTTTTTAGAATTACCGCCCTTGTTGCATAAAGCAATTCTCTGAAACTTCTCTGGTTTTGCTCAGTTCATGACCTAGTCTTTCATAAGAAACAAACAAACAACAATTTTATTTTATATCAATTTTTTCCTTTGTAATTTCTTTTGTATATAAAGTAATTGGAAGGGATGAATAGGGTTTACTTTTAATATGTGACTTGTATGATTATAATTTGTTGATTCGAAATGAATTTTGATCTTTCGCATAACTTTAACTGTTTTACATAACCGCTTCAAATTTTAATTTATTTAATTATTTTATTTTATTTTTATTTTTTTTTTGGTTTTTCGAGACAGGGTTTCTCTGTGTAGCTTTGCGCCTTTCCTGGGACTCTCTTGGTAGCCCAGGCTGGCCTTGAACTCACAGAGATCCACCTGGCTCTGCCTCCCGAGTGCTGGGTTAAAGGCGTGCGACACCACCGCCCGGCCACTTCAAATTTTAACTACATTGAAGAAAACCTTTGACAATAATTATCAAAATTTATTTTGTTGTTTAAATTTAAAAATGATAATCATGCATAAATTATGCTTTAATTATATAAGAAAATACCTATATTTATTTGTCAGACATTGCACTTTACATACAGTATCATCATGTAACATCTAATATGTAAACCTATCATCATACAGTTAAATTAAAATGTTCTATTTGAGATTCTTTTGTTGACAATTCTCTGTTTGGATCTGTACCCTATTTTTTAATTGGATATTTGGTATTTTGATGTCTAGTTTCTTGAGTTCTTTACATATTTTGGAGATCAGCCTTCTGTCAATATGGGGTTGGTGAAGATCTTTTCCCAATTTGTAGGCTGCCATTTTGTCTTATTCTCCAATGGCTGAAAGACATTTAAGGAATTGCTCAACATCCTTAGTCATCCAGGAAATGCAAATCAAAACAACTCTGAGATATCATCTTACACCTGTCAGAATGGCTATGTTCAAAAGTACTACAGACAGCTTATGTTGAAGAGGATGTGGAGAACGAGGAACACACTTCCACTGTGATTGGGAGTGCAAATTTGTACAGCCATTTTGGACATCAGTATGGCGACTTCTCAGGAAATTGGAAATCATTCTACCTCAAGACCCAACAATATATACCCAAGGAATGCTCAATCATATCACAAGGACATTTGTTCAACTATGTTCATAGCAGCATTATTTGTAATAGCCAGAACCTGGAAACAAACTAGATGCCCCTCAACCAAAGAATGGATAAAGAAAATGTGGTACATTTACACAATAGAGTATTACCCAGCTGTAAAGAACAATAATATCATGAAATTTGTAGGCAAATAAAACTAGAAAAAAAAATCATCCTGAGTGAAGAAACCCAGACCCAGAAAGAAAAATGCAGTATGTACTCACTCATAAGTGGATAGCAGATATAAAGCAAATAATAGCCAGGCTACAATCCATAGCCTTAGAGAAACTAGGAAACAAGGAGGACTCTAAGAGGGATGCTGGGATCACCCTGGGAAAGGGAAATAGGTGATATCTCTTGGGTAAACTGGGGGCTTGTGGGGTAGAGGGGAGGGAATGGGAGATGGGAACTTGAGGGAACCAAATTGTTGAATTGGAGAATGGACAGTGTGAGAAAGGAAAGACAGAGGTATCTTGATAGAGGGGACCATTATGGGGTTAGGGAGAAACCTGATGCTAGGGTAACTCCCAGGAATCCACAAGGATGACCCCAGCTAAGACTCCTAGCACTAGTGGAGAAGGTGCCTGAACTGGCCATTCCCTGTAATCAGATTGGTGACTGCCCTAATTGTCATCATAGAACTTTATACAGTAACTGGTGGGAGCAGATACAGAGATCCACAGCCAACCACTGGGCCAAGCTCTGGGAGTCCAGCTGAAGTGAGAAAGGAGGAATTATATAAGCGGGGGGGGGGGGGGGGGGGGAGGTCAAGATCATGATGGACAAACCCACAGAGACAGCTGACCTGAGCTCATGGGAGCTCATAGACTCTAGACTGACAGCTAGGGAGCCTGCATGGAACCAACTTGGGCCTTAGGCATGTGGGTGACAGTTGTGTAGCTTGGTCTGGTTGTGGGGCCCATAGCAATGGGATCAGGACCTGTTCCTGGTGCATAAACAAGCTTTTGGGAACCTATTTGCTATGGTGGAATGCCTTGCTCAGCCTTGATGCAGGGGAAAGGAACTTGGTCTTGCCATGCTTTGTTGACTCCCATAGTAGGCCTTTTCCTTTCTGAGGAGTGTGGGTGGGGGTTAGGAAAGAGGTTGGAGGAGGGGATGGGAGGAGAGGAGAGAGGAGAAACTGTGGTTGGTATGCAAAATAAGTAAGAAGTAAAGAAAGAAAGAAAGAAGTAAAGAAAGAAAGAAAGAAAGAAAGAAAGAAAGAAAGAAAGAAAGAAAGAAAGGAGGGAGGGAGGGAGGGAGGGAGGGAGGGAGGGAGGGAGGGAGGGAGGAAGGAAGGAAGGAAGGAAAGAAAGAAAGGAAAAGAAAAAAAGAAGAAATTGTGTCTACATCTGTCCATTGAAGTGATGCTACAGAAACTACATAATAACATCCTGTGAAGTATTTTTCTATTAATATTAATGCTCAAAACTAAAGTTTTGAGATAAAATCTCACTTATCCTTAGCTGGCCCTGAACTCAATAAGGACCCAAAGATGACCTCAGACTTCTGATTCTCTTGCATCTACCTCCTGAGAGCTGAGATAACAGATCTGTGCCACTATACCTGGCTTAAATAGTACTAGATATAGAACTAAGGAAGCATTCTATCAAAAGCTACCCCAAAATACATCTGTTCTCATTTAAAATTTTTTCAGGTATATATCATAGCATAGAAAATCTGACAGATTCAAGAAGGTGGAGAAGAAAAAATAGTATGGTTTCAGGAGTCAGATATATTTTATATATCAATAATGTACAATGGACAGAGAGTAGAGACAAGGGTAATGATTAAATATGTTTAATCATTAAACATATTTAAATATGCTATGATTAAATATGATTAAAGATGTGTTACATTTGTATGAGATTGTCAAGGGATAAAAATAGTCGAAAAACCAAAAAAAAAAGAAAGAAAAAGTATGTTCATTTTTATTTCATATCTCTTTGTTCATCTTTTGTCTTTCTGGCCTTTGGCTTATGTATTATGGTTTTTATTTTGTGTTTTTGTGGATTTTGCTTTTGTATATATTTCTGTATGTTTCCCCAGTTTTTTTTCTTTATTTTTCTGCTTTTCTATTTTTGTGTTTGATTTTTGTCTGTTTATTCTCTAAAGAAAGAGGGAGGATCCAAGAGGAGTTGGGTTGGACAAAGTATAGTCAGAATATATTTTATGAAAACATTTAAAAATGTGTCTGTTTTTATCACTATCCATGTATCCTCAGTCTAATTCTTTCTTTCTTTCATTTTTTTTTAACCTGAAGTATCCTTTGGTCTCACTGCCACACCTCTGGAAGTTGTGGCTATTCTTACTGAGAAGAGTTTGAATACTAATCCTCTGCTGTGTTAGCACAGAGTTAGGCAGCATGGCTTCACTTCAGTGCTATACCAGCTCATTTAAATGAAAATCAAGTCATATGTAAAACTTTGCCATCTGAAGGAGCCTTTTTGATTAATTTTCATAAAACAGAAAAGTACATTTGCATATTTAAAACCCTTTTCATCTATTCAGACTCAGGGTTTATACATGTTGAAATCTCTTAAAGTATGCTTTCATGCATTCATTATTTGTGCTAGAAAAGCCATTCTTCAGTGAAAACAAGATACAACTTTTCAGCTTAAAAAGCAATCTAGTTACAATGGTACCCAATTACTCCATTCACAGAGGAAGAATGACCTTTAAATACATGTTTATCAGCTTCCTGCTCATGAACATTAATGTTACTCTTGAACTCACAAGTTCTCTTTTATTGAGTGAAAACAGCTTGGGAGCACCAGTGTCAACAGATTACTATGAAGGAAATGTGAAGGAGAATAAAAGACCCAAAGTAAGAGAGAAGCATGGAGAGGGAAAAGGTTGAATGGAATAGAATTAATGTATTCACTCAGAAAATCCCAGGTAAGTCTGCACAGAAGCAATGCTTAAAGGGAAGTAGTCCTTAGCTCTCAAAGGGACCAAAATGTACCAACTATGGTATAAAACATATCAGTAGTGGAGAGACTAAAAGGAGACACAAAATGCTAGGATACAGAAACTTTATTTAAAGTTTGCCAGGAATTACTAAAGGTTTAGTGCAAAAGGCTGACATCTCTGTGGTGTGGAGCAAGCATCATTTGTCCAGACTTCCTTTTCCAGTACACCTAACCTATTCTAGGTCCTGTCATCATCAATGCATCACTTTTTAAATATAGATAAGGTTTAACAAGCTTTTCCTCCCAAGAAACTGGTAGACAGGGGGGTTAGACCCCATTATTCAAACAAGATGAGAAGGTTGTCAGGAAGTTTATGGGAGATTTTCAAAGGAAATATACTGTTAGGAGACAGAGTCTCTATGCCCTGCGTTTTCTCCATGTTAAATCAACAATGGCAATTCTCAAGCATCATAGTTCCACATGAAAACAAACCTCAGCTTGTTGAAACTTCTGTTGATTAGATATTCTCTTTCTTGTGTTCAAAACTGCTTAAACTTACTACATTTGCCACAATCGCATGGCATAGAGGTAATACAGATTAAAGAGCGTTGAGGGTTTAAGTAATTTCACAATGGTTTATGCAGAGTAAAATGTAATTAAAATAACAGTTCAAATGAATCTTGTTACTTGTTCATGGGTAGAGAAATAAGTTTAGAAGGAGTGAGAAAGCAACAACCATAACTGCCAATTAGTTGTTGCCTTGGCTGAAAATCACTGACTCCTGAGGAGGCCCATAAGGTAAATCACATTAGAATGAAGGTTGAGCATGTCTGCCTGCATTTCCCAGCTGTCTCCTTTACACTAGGGTCAACTGCCTACCTCTGTACATCAGTATATTAATCACTCAAAGAATGTATGCTTACGAAACAGTTATATACAACCTATCCTATGCCTCTGCAAGACTGTAGGGAGGCACACAGCTAAGAGTAACTGAGACATCTTGCTGTTAGTTTTTTAATCATTTTCTGTTCTTACCCCCATATATATATATATAGGTCAACACTCATTGTCTTAAACCTATAATTACATTACTTTCCACAAATGGTAGAACCTTGTAAGACAGGCCACTTCATATGTGGTGTACTTGAACATGGGGCTGCATTCTGCGCATGGTTGATCATCTCCTTAGAACCAGTTTATCCTGCAAGCAATAACAACTTTACCCAAAAAATCAGATTAAAAAGAAAAGCAGAATAAAGAGAAAAGAAAGAACTTTTTCTACCTCTGGGGTTCGAGATACATTGCTGAACCAGTGTGACATGCTGCAAAATAGTGATTTTGATGTTGCATGAGGACTAAGGATGTATTATACTGTTGAGACATTGGGGATGAAGATAGAAAATAATAGAGGTATTTACATAGAATTTACAGAAAGGTGTAAATATAGATTAAAATTACATAAGTCTAGAGACAGAAAGCCAAGAATGAGGGGTCTCAGGAACCATACAACAATAGGGTTAAATGGAAAAGTTCATGAGAGAACAAGAAAACTGCATTTGCCATAGAAGTAGGACTGTGAAAATAAGAAATCGTAAACTCAGATATTTAGGAAACTATTATTTAAAACAAAGGCTGAAAGCAGGGAGAAGAGATAATTGTTCTATATTATTGATTAGTTAAAAATATAAAGGGAAGCAAGAAAGCCCCAAAACAGTAGTGTATACACCCAGTTCTAAGTACCAATTTAAAATGTGAACATTGAAAACAAATGAATAAAGGGGTTTTAAGAAAAAAAAAGTGTTTTGTTGTTTGTGGGTGTATGTATGTGGGTATGTTTGGGTGTGACTGACTACTGAGTGTATATGTGCCTGTAGAGACCAGAAGAGGGTGTCAAAATTCCTGAGGCTACCATAAGGTTGTGAGGTACTTGTCTGCTTGACATGGGCATTGGGTACCAAATCACGTTCTCTGGAGGAGCAGCAAAATGCTAAGCTCTCTTAGTTACTGAGCTTTCTCTGCACACGCACCCTCAAAGGATATTTCAAAACAAAAATTTGAAGCCATTAGAGAAGTATAAAATATGATATTAGAAAAACTTAAGGGGTATACAAAGAATTCTGATCTGAGGGAGGCAAGGGGAGGTAAAACCCAGTAACCCAGTGGGCAGAGAAGACTGAAAACAAATTTTACAACAGCTACTGACATGGGGTTCTGTGCTATATATTCACTTAAAATTCAAGCTGTTCCCAAGGAGATTTTGTGTTATCTGGATTGTTCACATTACTAAAATTCCCCACCATTTAATGATTATTAAAGTGGTTAAGGGTCATATAAAAATATAAAAATTGCAAAATGGGATTTCATGCCAGTAGAAAATGCTATTTAGTAGTAAAATGAGGACTGAGACATGACACGAATACAGAACACTGAAAGCTGTGATGCTCTGCAAGTGTAGAATTGTTAATAGAAACCAGATTAGAGGAAATTAAGAGATGGCACCAGAATTCAGTTAACATACAAAATATATGAATTAAAAATATACTAACAAATATTTATAAGAAGAGAAATATGTGACAACTCCAATGAGAGAAACAGTGTTTATAGTTAAATTTATAAGCAAAAGAGGCAACAGGAAGAGCAAGACTAAATAATGAACCAGGGGAGAACCCTCGGCTCTCACTGTGCAGCTCACTGCTCAGTAGTCACACAGAGATCATGTGGAAAGGTCACCAACCCAGGACTAGTAGACACAAATGGGAATGACCAAGAGAACAAGAACATCAGGTTATCTGGAAAAAAGAGGCTGATATGCCTTAAAGGCAATCAAGAAAGTCATGAGCAAGTGGCTGATATTGCAAAGGAACCAAGAGGTGATCGAGAGAACTTCTTTGCCAATAATAATGGTGACAGTTTCCTAAGAATAATCATGAAATGACAAGTGATTTGAGGATTATAAAACTCATTTCATATTGAATGCATGCATCAATTATACTATATACTTTAAATGGAATGTTAATTGTTAAATGTCTATCAATTATACAATTAACAGTGCATTTGCTTGCCCAGTCTATCTAAAGAAGTTGACAAATGCTATGTCTAATAATTCAGCATATTTTATGCCAAACAAATTTTTCTGTTAAAATATTTAAATCAATACATTTATATTTAGAAAAATGGTTATCATCAAGATTTGTTAATGTGTATTACAGCATTAAAACAAACAAAATTTGTCTTTTATTGGAAACATTCTCATTTGAGCCAACATTTTACATATTTAATAGAGACTCCATGTCTTTTGGCAGCTGAGCTGCCTAATGCATCATAATTGCTGCAATGCCTTGATGCATTCATACAAGCAGCATTATTTGAACAGCATAATGTCTTCCCGTTAACATACTTGAAGAGTTTTTTCCCTGCAAATTTACTGTGAGCTGAAAAAGGATGGAGGTAAAGACCAAAAGAGAGCTTTGCTAAGGAGCTCTCAACCCAAGATGCATTAAAGACAGTGAATGGGCACATTCCTTTCTAATAGGTGCTGAACAGGGAACAAGGCTGTATCCATGAGAGGCAAAGCCCTACTTCCCTACTCAAGAATGGATCATCACGACCACTAAAAATGTGAAACATGTCTTAGGGCAGGGCATGTTGCATGTACCAGACCCACCACTTTTTACCCACCTGAGGACAACTGTCAACAGACTTCAATAATAATAACAGAAAAAATTAAAAGTTGTTCTGTTTGTTGGTGATGATGAATGGGAATTAGGGATTCTAAAATTACTTAACTGTAAATTATTATTTTATGTAAGTAACTACAGCATTAGAGACCTAATCAGGAAAGTGTAAATAAGCAAATTACCAGCTGTCAAAAAAATCATAACTATCAAATTAAATGAACTTCCTCAGATAAGCTAACACTGCTTTTGCCTGAAGCTGGATGAAAAAGGAATCATGAGGGAGACACACCGTACAAACACAACAGACTTTTAATTAATTCCGTCTGTGTAAACTGACAAGGTATAAATCTCAAAACTCAAGTGAAGCACTTGCAACAACTAAGTGATTGCAATGATGGCCAAGAACTTCAGGCCACACTAAATATTCTTCACTGGCCTCTGGTCCCTGGTTTTTCAGATGAACGTGATTATACAATGCCCAATCAGCTAGCATGCATGGCATTCTTGTATGTAAATCAAACGAAAATGTGAGTTTCAGCATGGAAAGTGGAAAGTGGTAGTGACTGAAGATTTTTTTACTCATCTGCAGCCTTGGTAGTACTAAACTCTTAAGAGATTCTGATTCATAGTTCTCTGTGGTGATATTTTATGTGTGCTGAAATGTAGTGATTTTTTTTTGTGTGTGCTTTAATAAATAAACCTTTCCTGGAGATCAGAGGAAACACCAAGCCATTTAAAGTAAACAAAGAAGTCAGGCAACTGGTAGGTAGGACATGCTCTTAATCCTATCACTTGGCAGGCAGAATCTCTGTGTTTTCAAGGCCATACCGGAAACCAGAGCCAGGTGTGGTGGCACATGCCTTAAATTAAAAAACTAGTTAACCGTGGAGGTCAGGAGGTCTGTACAGGCAGACAAGAAGTCACAGATCTGGGTAGGAAGAGGAAGTGATGTAGCTGAATGGAGAAAGCAAATCACATGGCAGAACAGCAAGGCATATAGGCATGGGTAAATAGGAAGTCATGGCATTTGGAAGCTACAGAGTTGGTGAGGTAAGTTTGGCTTGTGGCTTGTAGATCTCATCAATTTTTCATTGCTGGAGACACTTTACACAGCCTTGGTGTAGAGAGGAGGTGCTTGGACCTGCCTCAACTGAATGTGCCAGGCTCTACTGATTCCCCATGGGATACATTGCCTTGGAGTATGTGGGAATGAGGGGTGGGTTGGGGAAAAGGCTGGGGGGTGGGAGGAAGGAGGACAGGGGAATCTGTGGTTGATATGTGAAATGAATAGAAAATCTCTTAATAAAAAAAAAAAGAAAAATATTCTACCTCTAAAAAGAAATAGCAGAAAGATATGGCCACTTTTCCATGATTTGAATATAACCTGTTTGAATGATGCCCAGAACTATAGGAGCAATTTGGTGAATAAGCAGCAAGCAGCCTATGGACAAAGATGGTCTGCTGGCAACAGAAAAGATACTCCTCAGTCAGTTTAGAAAAATTGCGAGGCATCTTTTCTCTTGGCTCCTTATGGCTTAGACAGTATAACTGATATTGCTTTATGCTTTAAAATAAATTCTAGATCTGCAAAGCAGATGTATGTGGGATTAGGCATAAGAGAATGAAGAGTTGTGGTTCCTTACACAAACCAGAGCAAACACAGAACTCTAATGGAGAGAATGCATGTTCATGCATTAGTGATATTGCATTCACTAAGACCTTTTCTAGGAGTCCTATAGGAGACCTGCAATATTGTTAATTATTACATATCAATTATACAAAGTAATATGTTTAATAAAATTATTTGCATATATGGTGTACTTTGATCATATTCATCACCTGTTATCTTTCCTTTCCCTTCCCCTCCTCTTTCTCCTAGCACATCTCTAATAGGTTTTTTTCATTTTCTTCCCCTAAGCAGGCAAGAGAAAACACATATGATCTCCAGTTCTATCCCTTTTCCTAAAAAATCTTTTTTTTTTTCATACTCTGCTATGACAACAGGAGAAAGCCAATCCTACCAATGATTATCAGGCAGTGGCTCCTACTTGCACAAGCATTAACTGTTTAGAAACAGAACATAATGAAGTTTTGCCCCAAACTGAGTTCTTAGAGTGCCCAGTGATATTCCCAAGACATCCATGTTTATGATATTTGTTCTCAAATATGCATTTGAAAAGACAAAATCAAAAGACAAGCAAAATATTCCCATTGGCTGAGTGGATTTCACAGTAATGAGATTTTGGCAGAAAGAACCAACTAAAGGTTCCTCAAGACATTCTCCTAATCCAATTAACAAAAATCAAGGTAGTACCTTAGGGTCTAGCACAGAATTCATACAACTGTTCATGTTTTCAGAAACAGGGTGATGACTTCTACTGCATCCTCATTTACTTCACTAGTTTGGCTAATGGAGAAATAAATAGCCTATGAAGGAGGAATAGCATGCATTTGATTGATTAATAATTCCAGTTCCAACTAGATTTACAGGTATGGTTTACTACCTTGAGCCAAAACTATAGGACCCAATATCTCTGCAAATAGATATTAATCTACTAAATAGTTTTTATACTCTACCTCCAACTCGAAAGGAGTCAGAAACCATTGGATTTTCCTGTCTTTAAGATGGTTTTATTTTATATCTGTTTCTTATTGTTATACATGTTTCTCAATCTGGAATTACAGTATGGTAGATCATGCTCTTGAATGTTCTAAATGGCATAAGAGGCTCTATTTCTCAATGGACTCATACTGTATGGAGTAGTAGGTATCTTAGTTGTCTCTGTATGGTGTACATGTAGCAGGGCTGGAATGGAATTCAATGATATATATTTATTGCATAGGCAAGATTCTGGGTTTGATTTCTAAAGCCAACATTTTTAACATCACAATAATGATAATATACATGAGTTAGAATAAAATATCAGCACCTCTTGTTTCAGGGAGCAGTTGGAGGATCCCATGATCTTAGCCCAGTTAGGTAGTATATTCCATGGTGAAGAATTTTAGTGCCCCCTGCCTTTAGAAGACAGGTGTAATGATTTGATTGAATAGATAATATACAAAGTTACCTTGGGCAATTAATAATTACATGAATAGACTGCCACTCCTAGAATATGTAGTACTAAGGTTTCAATTATACACATGATGTCTTTAACACATCAAGATAGAAAATGCAGAAAAGAACAGATTTTGTGAGAATCATGCTGGAGGCAAATGGGCACTGGAAAACATTCATGTTTTCTTCAGCAAATAATAAATTCCATTTAAAAGACAAACCTGACTAGTCATAAAATTCAATAATGTGAGTAAATAATGATATAAGAAAAGTCATTTGATCTACATCTTCACAAATTTTAGTGTTGTGAGCACAGAAGCTCTATTGGCACAGAAGTAGTATCAACTAAAATAACTGTTAAAGGTCATGGCTCCCTCCTCCCACATTATAATCCGTCTTTCAGCATCCATTCTACATTCAACTCATATCTTAAAGAGTAGTAGATGAGCATTCACTGTATATAAATTACTAGAACCCATTTTATAATGCATGCTGAATGATATTCTAGCAGTAGCTTTAAAATTACCACTGTAGCATCATTCCAATATCATAATCCTTAAAAAAAAAAACTGTGAAAGACATGACTCCATCTGTACGAGGAATGTTATTATCAATATTTTCTTCTGTCTAAATCTTTCTAGAAGGTGTGGTGACCTGAAATAAAAGTCTATACTAAATTCCAGAAGGAGCTGTATTGTTTGAATGGATGGCTTGGGAAATGACCATAGAAAGTGTCAATGACTATCAGCAAGGCAGTTTGGAGATGACAAATGTTGAAGGACCTCCCAGAATAACCCAGAATGTGAGGACAGACTTGTTACATAGAACAGAAAGTAATGGGTGATTTGGAACCTTCCATTTGCATAAATTCCTTATATCAGGTAGACAGCAAGCCTTGCTCAGTCAAATCAGCTGCCATCATTCTGTAGCTTCTGCTCTTCTGCAATTATACTACCAAAGGAACCTTGGTTATCTTCAAAACATATAGGCAGCACTATGGATAACATCAATGAATTTTATGTTGAGTCCTTTTAATAATATGTCCAAGTTAAAATCCTTATTCTACTACCTATTACCTGCATAAACATGGAAATTTTATTTAAATTATGTTTCCAGAACAATAAAATAACCTGTGTCTCATGGTAGTTATGAGAATTAAATGACTTATCCATTTAAAACACATAATACAATGGCTGATAATTGTTGGGATATATTATTTTAAGGTATGTTACTTTTGTTTATGTTGCATTTGTTTAACACTGTGAAGCTGTGTCAGTATGCCTGTCTAAAGCACCTGATGGTCTAATAAAGAGATGAAAGATCAATGGTAAGGGAAGGGAAAAGATAGGCAGAGCTGACATGCAGAGATGATTAATAGAAGGAGAAATATGGAAGGAGAAAGGAAGGAGGAGGATTTCAGGGGTCAGAAACCCAGTTACACAGCAAGACATGAAGTAAGAGTAAGATTTTTAGAAGTAAGAGAACAGAAAAAGTCCAGAAGCAAAAAGTAGATGGGATAAGATCAAGAAAGCTGGCTAGCAACAACCTAACCTAAGGCTGGAAATTTATAATTAAGAATATGCCTCCATGTGTGATTTATTTAGGAGCTGAGTAATGGGCCCCCTAAAAGAGCAAAAAACAACCAACAACATTTTGGCATTCCAACATGGGCCTGAATTTCCATCTAGGGCTTAAGAAACCTGAGAGAGAGAAAGAGAGAGAGAGAGAGAGAGAGAGAGAGAGAGAGAGAGAGAGAGAGAGAGAGAGAGAGAGAATACAGCTTCTTCTTTAAGCATTTCTGCTTGCTGGTAAGCCCATGGGAAGCCAGTCTATTAAGTAGGAACAAAAAGCTAAGTATAAATGCCTGCCACAGTGCAAACATCAGCATTCTAGAGTTCCAGGAAGGTCAAATGCAGTTCTTGGTCACCACCTCCTAGTGGGCCATGGATTTTAGGCTTGGCCTTCATGACCCAAGAAGTGGGCAGAGCCATCTGAGAGCCACACACAGAGGATCTAGGTGTAGCTAAGCAGTCTAAAGTTTGCTAGTGCAGTCCAAAAAGACTACAGATACACAGTAAAAGATATCCAGATGGAAAAAAAACTATAAACGGTTATAGTGTGTTTTCCAATGTGCAAAGGCTTAGGAAATAAGAAAAGTATGAATAGTCATAGAAAGAAATAGTTTAAAAATAACAAAAGAGCATCTTTAAAAAGAGAGCAAAGGTAATATAAAATAAAAAAGCCATGTAAGGTGGGAAATACACAAGGAGTCTGCATCCTATATAATGTGTTGATTTTGATTTTTTTGATTGTTAATAAGCAAACAGCAACTGCTAAGATACATGGAATTGACAGAGGGACTTTTGAAATAACCCAACCTATATACTTTAGGGATGCCTTAACTTTAAAAAAGTCAAAAAATGTATTTTTAAAATGGAAATAAAAAATTCTTTGGAGTTTTGTTCCCACAGGAGGCAAGAGTTGTGGCTTTGTTTACTTCAAGAATAATATGGACCAGGTTTGATGGAGACCTCCTGAAACTTGACAGGTGATATCTGTCAGCAAAGATTACTGCTGGTCTTCCCAGGACTTGGTCATTATCTCAAAATTTTCTCTCTGGGACCCTAAAGATGATTCTCCCACACACAGCAGGAAGCAGTGTGGAGAACACTATACCTACATTTCCAAGAGTTTGGGGTTTTGGATGGTCTTTGTTTTTTCTTGGTGGATTATGGATGTTTGTTATATTTAGGGTAATATAAGAATATAAGATAAAAGACAACTATCAGTCTCAGATATTTTGCACTGGCATGGATTCTAGTATATTGATACAAATTCACAGTTATTTTTGTTACACTGTATATATGCTTCTACTCTTGTTTAAAGGACTTTTGTGTATTTTGTGGGGCGTTTACCCACCACCCCCACAGTTCCCCAGAGTTTCCTTGAGTGCAATCAGCAGGAAATATTAGATAGAAGGATTTATTGCGGAGAATATTGCGGGGATAAACAGAAAATAAAGGATAGCCTCGAGAGGGCCTGGAACCTATTCCAACGGGCCCCAACTGTCTCTGGCCCAGGGTTTTTATAGAGACACCAAGGGGTGGAGCAAAAGACCTCCTCCCCCAGCACAGCCAAGTGCAGACCATCTCAGACACCTGTACTCAGGCCCGTGGTCCTGATCATTTTCTATTCGGACCTGCTGAGTAAAGCCATGAGGAACCTGAGAACAGGCTCCCACATGTATTAATACAAAATTGATGTAACTTTTGTTACAATACACTGTATATATATGTTTCTATTGATAAAAACTTAAGGCCATTTTTATTACAACATATTTTATGCATGTTTCTATTTTTGCTTAAAGTATTGTGCCTATGTAATTCATTTAGAAATGTATGGTAAAGTTCTAGTTTTTGAAAGCTATTATTATAAACTATATAGGATAATCAGGAACATAGGTTAGTGGTTAGTCATTTATAACAATAAAAATTGTAGATATGTTAGGTATCCTTTCTAGATCATATAGATACATATATTAGATAGATAGATGATCTTCAAACCTTTCAAAGACCTACAGAATATGGTATTTAAAATGTTTTGTTAACTTAGTGTTTTTCATAGCAATGAAACACATCTACTTCTGGCAGCACCAATTTACTTCAGAGATGATGGGCATCAAAGAAACCCCTTAGGGAATTTGCTTTCAGTGTGACAAGACTAGCCATCTGGGCAAGAAGCTGATCTTGGACATGCAGAAGCCACAGGAAAGTGACCACTGAACTTTGCCAAAACATGTCAGGATGGTCCTTCAGAGTTCCTGCTTCGCATAAGAAATTGCCAGACATTCTACAGGACACAGAGGAAAGTGAATTACAAATTTTGTCAAATAGTTGGGACAGTCTTTCATATTTCCTGCTTCATTGAAAAGCCTGCCAGATAAAATAGGTCTGTAGGCTAAAGATGGATGCCCCAATATTCGAGAGAAAATTTGGATGACTGTTCAGGCAGTCAGATGTCTCTGTCATTCATAGAGTTTTTGGAAGTTGTTTGCAATGCACTTTTTGTTTACTTAAATAATACTATATCTTCTGGGTCCTTTGATAGAGTCAAAGACTAGATAGTTATACTTGCAGTTTTCCTTAGATATCATAGAAAGTAAATTAGGTATACAATTTTGGATTTACTAAGATAAGATGGATTATGGAGTATTTTCTTTAAAATTACCAAGCACAAATGAATTGGAATTCCGTACATTGTAAATGCAATCTTTACTTGACAATTGTTCTTATTGTATACAGTCTTACTATTTTAAAGTTAAAACCTTGTTCATTTTCATTTAGAAAAAAAGGGGGAAATGTTTGGCATATTATTTTAAGGTATGCTACTTTTGTTCATGTTGCATTTATTTAACTCTATGAAACTATGTTACTGTGTCTGTCTAAAACACCTGATGGTCTAAAAAGAGCTGAATGGCCAATGGCAAGGCAGGAGAAAAGATAGGCAGGGCTGGAGGCAGGGAGAATTAATAGGAGAAATCTGGGAAGAAAAAGAAAGAAGGAGTGAGAGAGGAAGGAGGAGGATTTCAGGGGCCAACCAGACACCCAGCTACACAGCAAGCCATGGAGTAAAAGTAAAATTTATAGAAGCATGAGAACAGGAAAAGCCCAGAGGCAAAATGTAGGCGGAATAAGTTAAGGAAAGCTGGCAAGAAAGAAGCAAGCTAAGGCTAGGCATTTTTAATTAAGAATAAGCCACCATGTATGATTTATTTGGAATCTGGGTCGGTGTCCGGACCCTTAGAAGAGCAAAAACTAACCAACAACAGATATTAGTAGGCAGCATGTAAGGAATGGTTAAGTAGATGATAGAAACAGCATATGAAGACAATGTCCAATTGTGAGTAGTTGGTAAATTATTCAGTTGAAAGTATTCATAGTACAAAACAGTGAGTTTCTGCCACGCCAGAGGACTGAATACCTTGGACACATTAACGTTTAAAATGCTTCAGCCATTTGTTGTATTAGTTGATGGTCAGAAAAACATAAATAGCCAATTGAGGAAAGAAAGCACAAATACTAATTGTAGCTTAATAACCAGTCACAGAAATGTATTCTAAAGTAGATCAACCCATGTTCTTTCCCTGAAAATCACATTTATTGTTTTTACATATAAATGATGTCTTCTTTTCCCTTGCTTTTTTCCATATTGATTTCTCACTTCTGTTCATTAAGTATGTACTCAGTAGCTTGCTTTTAGAATAACTACAGCTTTTAGGATAATGAGATCATAGTGATAAAAGGAACCTACAATGTATGGATCTAACATAACTTCCCATCTGATGCTAAACATTAATGAGATCCAATATATTAATATCTGTCTTTTACTATATTGATCATCCATCTTAAATATATGCATACACATGTAAGACTGCATGCACTGTGAAAAGCTATTACATCAATATACTAAAATATAACTAAGAGTGGCAGGATGGTGTGCACATACATTCATACATGTGTTTTGACTATTCTGAGAAAAGTTGAAGCATGGTAGGCATATGAATTGCTAAATACTGGTTTAGTTATTAATTTTTGAACTATATATTGGTTATGCTAACTATGTTTGTCTTTCTTTAGATATATAGTTCCTGGTGTTAAAGTAAGAAAAAAAGTTCCATAACCCTTGGGAGGAAATAACCCCCAAAATGCTGCATCCTGATCAGTTGAACAATGTGAGACTTAACATATTTTATTCAATATTGTCTTTATATAGTCCTTCTACTGCAATGGCATACATGTTAAAACTTGGAGCAGTGATACAATGTTCCTTTGAAAACATTTCATTCATGCCTTCAATATTACCAGTAGATGGATCAGCTGGGAAGGGGCAGATAAAGACTTACGGTTACATAACATTTTAGTTAAAATTTTGGAAAGTAATTCATTTTTCATGAATCTTTTCTCAATATTTTTCCATCTGCTATATATTTCAGATTATGCAATCTACATATACATACATATTCAATACCATTTACTAAAAGGATTTGCGTGCATGCTTGCATCACAGGCTAATTGCTATCATAAATATTTAGAATTTACAAAATCTTGAAAAAAAACTGTTGGGTGCCATTTTCAACCCATATCCATTTCTTTGGTATGTTGATAAATACATGAAAGTCTTCATGTTAAAATGCTTCCTTAATTTTATTTGTATGGTAAATATTTAATGTATTTAT
This sequence comes from Peromyscus leucopus, assembly GCF_004664715.2. Classification (NCBI taxonomy): domain Eukaryota; kingdom Metazoa; phylum Chordata; class Mammalia; order Rodentia; family Cricetidae; genus Peromyscus; species Peromyscus leucopus. Next base: position 84,956,759 of record NC_051064.1, read on the forward strand.
TAAATACTATATACTTTTAATACTAAAAGCACTTTGCTTATTTTTCCTCCATAATAGTGAATGGAAGACATAATTTTAGATGCTTATTTAACGTACTCATCTATATATTGAATTATGATTTAAATAAATAAAATAGTGTTTATATAACATTTTCTAAATTGTATTTTTTTGAATTGACATATCTATGATTGATCACTCAAAGGAATATTGGGCTGTGACTGAAAACACAAGAGTGCAAAATTTAAAATCAGCTATGAAAACACTGTTTATTGGTATAAATACAAAGAAAGAAAACTTTTGGCAGGGTGGTGGTGGCACATGCCTTTTAATCCCAGCATTCAGGAGGCAGAGGCAGGCAGGTCCAGCCTGGTCTCTAAAGTGAGTTCCAGGAAAGGCACAAAGCTACACAGAGAAACCCTGTCTCGAAAACCACCCCCCAAAAAAACAAACAAACAAACAAAAAAACTTTTGGTCTAGTACTCCATACTAGCATTTAGATTTTTTTCCTAAGTTAAAAAACATGCTAGAACTGAGAACTGTTAATTAAAGCTGCTAACTCAGATATATGTATGTATTTGATGGTTAGGGTGTGGGGACATTGTGTTCCTGGGGAGGAAACCTAGAGCTTCACAATGCTTCAATGCATTCTATCAAATAGGCTGTGTGTGTGTGTGTGTGTGTGTGTGTGTGTGTGTGTGTGTGTGTGTCAGTGTGCATGTACTTGTAAATAGACACAAGAATCCAATTTCAGGCACTTTTCTCAAAATCCATTGACCTCATATTTTGTGACAATGTGTCTCATTTTGCCTGAAATTTACCAATGCATGCCACTGCTTTGCCTTTTAAGTGAGTGCTGGAGATCTGAGCTCAGACCTTTATGTCTATGAGGCAAGCACTTTGTCAAGAACACCATCTCCAAAGTCCCCAAATAGGTTTTAATTTAAGAAAGTAAATAAGAAGTAAAGGATAAAAGGTCCAGCAGCAAATAGACAAGAGACCTAAAACCACAGTAGTTGAAAAACTGGATGTTCTGAGTGTGAAGGAAACAATTCCTTGCAGTAACCACCCAAATCAGCAACTTTTCAGAACCTTTGCGTTCAGATCATTACCACATTGACTGAAACAAATGCAGCAGGGATCAGTGGAGCACATCACACAGCAGGTGGAAGACCACTGGTTTTTACTTACATTTTCACAAGACTCTTAACAACAACAAATCCTGGACCTCTTTCATACTAAACAAATATATTGGAACAGACGTTTTCATGACATCCTAAAGTAGGCAAAGTTGTCTCTGAAGGGCACATGTGCAGAACAATATAAGTGATAGTGTTGTTGAAATGGTTGGAGATCACTAAACTGTCAAGCCAGGGTTAGGCATTTCCACTTCTTAGGTCAACAACAGTCTAGCACTTGTTTGCACCAGCAATTTGTTGGAGCACAGTCATGCTTACTTACTGTCTAAGTGCTTCGGCACTCTAAAGCAGTTGGTTGCTTTAAGGGCGACCTCATGATTCACAAAGACTTCTTATCTATCTAGTTACACAAAGAGTTTGTCCATCTGCTCTAGAGAGAAAGGACAGGAATTCAGGTCAAATTTTCTCTGGATAAGGAAAAAATCTTATTATCTATTAGAAACTTGTTTCTAGAATTTATAAATAGTTGTTACACCTTGGAATTTTCTCAGCTACAGGAAAAAAGGTGCCAGGGTATCAACTTTTTTTTCTTACCATAAATGCTAAAGTGCACTTAATAACCATTTCCTCAAATTAGGCCATTCAGTTGTTGCTAAAGTATGTGAATGACCTTGGGCAACTTCATTAGGTCTCAAACTTCATTGTATTTATATTCGAAAGGTACTGTCTCGTGTGATTTAGTAAAGACAGTAACATTTCCATGTTCTTCATGTTTAAAAAACACACATCTAGTATGTGACAGCTACTTTGCTTCACACACATTTTTTACAGGACATATGTAATGTATGTAGGTTGTTGTTATTGTTTTTTACAATATAGATTTTAGTATATGTTTATAAGCTCAGTGGTCATATTGCAGTTTCAAGCCTGTGCTGTGCCTCATACATGCTAAACATGAGCTAGCATTGAACTACATCTGCAGCCCCTCAATTTCCATTATTAACAGAAAGAAGAAAGGGGATTTTTTATTGTTTTACTGACATGAATTTTATTTTTGTGTTTTCTTGTTTGATTGAACTGATTTTTAAAGTCATCAGAATGACAAGGTATACATTTCAAGTGTACAATGTGGTAATTTGATAGCACTCATGTGTAGTGACATGATTTCTACCCAGTGTTGCTCATGCTGTATATTACATTATAAAACTCATGTAACTGCTCACTTTTTGAAGAAAATGTGTGAAAATAGAGAGAATCATGCTAACTTAATGGGTCATATAATGACATTGCCTTATTATGTTATCTAGATTACCTGTGAAATCTAAAGAATAACAATAATAATAATAATAAATTAATTTAGACAATAAGTCTAAAATAGCATTTATCAGGACATTGATTATAATTTTTTCATGAAATTTAATCTTTATGTTCTGATATATAATAACCAAAATTTAAAACAATATTAAATATTTATATTATAAACAAAACTAAAGGAATTAATATAAAATTATTTTTGAAGGAATGAGTGAAAAATAATTGAATCCCTTTTAGCTACTATAAATTACTAGAATTGACAATTACATGAGTAGCTTTATGTAATAATAATTTTAAATTTTAAATTTGATATGCTTACAAACAAATCTTAGAAATATAAATTTGTTCAAAATGAAAAACTTCACAGAAAAATCTGATGTTCTTAGACTCCTCAGACCTGTTTTGGAAGTGAACACTTGAAATATTTATTATAAAAAGAAAATTTTATAATTTATGTTTTTAAAATAACATAGATTAGTAATGTGGGTTTTGCATCATAGCTTAGAGATCTGTTTTAAAATATCCATCATTGGCTTTTCTCTTTTCTGGTAATGGGGAATTGAATCCAAGTCTCCATGCTGGTAAGCATTCTTCCATAGAATTCTTGCCCCTGACCCTTAAATGTCATCCTTTTTAAATACATTTTTAGCATAACATTAAAATACTAGTGCCTTTCTCCTCTATATTTATAAGCAGTGATCTTGATATTTATATCTGAAAACATTTTTCAGTATTGCCTGTGAATAAGAGAGGAAAAGATAGGTTATAAATGATAAAAATCTTTTCTGCTTTACCTTGAATAACCTAGTCATAGGAGCCATTAGTGATGACACTGAGGTACAGATGCTAAGATGTTAAGGGAAGGGAAGGGGTGACCTTTTGGTTACACAGGTTACAGTTCAAGTGAAGTTAAAAAATTCTGTCCCCAGCAGCTGAATAATACTCCATTGTGTAAATGTGCCATATTTTCTTTATCCATTCTTCAGTTGAGGAGCATCTAAGATGTTCCCAAGTTCTAGCTATTATGAATAAAGCTGCTATGAACATAGTTGGGCAAGTGTCCTTGTGGTATGATTGATTATCCTTTGTGTATATGCCCAAGACCTAATCCTGGGAACAGAGGCTGTCCCTAATGCTTTGGCTGGCTCTTAGAAACATACTCCTCATACTGGGTTACCTTGCCCAGCCTTAATACAAAAAGAGGTACTTAGTCTTACTGCAACTTGATAGTCCATGCTTTGTTGATATCCATGGGAGGCCTGCCTCTTTCTTATCAGAAACAGAAGATTGGACGGAGGAGGCAGTGCAGAGGGGAGGTGGGGTGAGGGGATGGGAGGAGAGGAGAGGAGAAAGAAAATGTGACCAGAGTATAAAATAAATTAAAAAATAATCTGTCCCCAGAGCAGCTTCAAACTACAGATGAGCACTTTTCAAAAGCAAGTCATGTCTATATTCAGAATCTTGTCTTGAGTCAAGTTGATGTGGAGGAGCTGCAACTGCAATGTGTATCTCATGTTATCATGTATGAGGCACAGCACAGGGTTAAATCTGCAGGATGGATACTGAATTCATAAGCTAAAAATACCTCTGTGCTTTGGGGGAATTTCTTATCAGAAAAACATGAAATTAATAATATAAGAAAAGATCTCAAGTTTTATGATAAATCAAAAAAGAGACATAAACTAAGCTCATGAGCTCGGTATGCCACAATGAAGAGAAGGCTATGATCACACAGGTGTCTTGGTTGTCAACGCCAGGGCTTTTACCAGATCCACCTCCTGAAGGGAGGAACAGAATGGGGAAGTCAAAGCAAGAGCCCCATTGTGAAGCTCTTTAACTATGGCACCTGCTAGGGGTTAAAACAGGAAAGAATTGCATCTGTTTATATCTCAGGAAACTTTAGTTTACAGAGCCAAAAGTTCAGTGGGATAGAAATTAGCTTTCTACTTGGGGTATTTATTATTTTTAAATCATCTTTGTGCTGAAGATATTCATTTCATTCCTCAGTTTAACTAAGTTAAATCACTCTACTTGAAGATGTCTATCCTTGGGCATAAAGCATTGCCAAGAGTGAACTGACAATCACAATTGCACTTGTCTTTTCCAATTGTCCACAAAGCTTCCTTTATCTACAGGTAAGAAATAAGACTGTGGAAACAATATTTGATAATCTATAAAATGAGGAAGTCACAGAAAATATACACATATTTTCTCTTAAGTCGTCTGCCATAAATATTTTATTTTCTAAATATTTCAAGTGTTTGTTTTTTTTTTTTTTTTTTTTTTTTTTTACAATAAAGTCTTTAGGGGAAATTTGGCTTCTGGGAGCAAAATGATTTCACACTACAGGATAGTAGTTCTCAAAACTCAGTGAACGTAAGAGGAGTTCACAGATCCCTGGGACCATGTCAAGGAGCTCAGAATTATAGTGTGAAGATAAAGCTTTAGTACTTATTTTGAAGCAATCCACCAAGATCATTACTTTGCTAAACACAAATAAACAAGGGATGAAAGAAAATAAGCCTGAAAGGTGTGCATGCTGATGCTGGGAGGTCTGAGTGGACTTTCAGAGAGCTGGAGGAATTAGAATTTCCATTTGATTGACTAAAAGCTGCTGACAGTTTTACACTCACAGGAGAACTAAAGAGAGAGGGATTGTGACAAAGCTCTTATCTCTGGCAGAACTGCTCTAGTGTTAGTGCTGTGACATGTGACACTCGCAGGGAGAATATCATGCTGTGGAATGTAACATTTCCTCAGTGTGCTAGAAAAGACACCAGGATGTAAATGTTCAGGAAACTGGGTCATTCTACTAGTTTTTTTTTTTTTAAAAAAACATATTATTAAATTATTGATGGAAAATAACTTTTAACTAGCTCTTAAAAAGAAGGAATAACATCTAAACCAGTTTTGTGCATTTCTTTTTGAATAGTTAAAAATTAAGCCCAGCTTCTGTGCTCCTTGTATGATTAAAAATTAAATAAATGAAATAATCAAGTTGCATTTGACTACTTATGCAGTTCAATGACACACATATACCACTCATAAGAAATTAGTAATGTGTTCTATGATATTTTGCAAATATATACAATGCATTTTCCTTGTGAGTACCATCTGTAAGATTTCAAGCATGCAAAGTATTTCGTTGCTTTAGGGAATTTTACATAATTGATAGTATCATTTCTGAGAATAGTCCAAATGACTGATTATAAAATGTGCCCCTATTTTAACTTCTATTAACTCTTGAAAACAGTTTCTCCATTCCATAACCTATCTGGGCCTTCACTCCTTTACTCTTATCACCTAGAAGAGTTTTCACATATTCCTGATATTTGATAGGAAAGGAAAACCAAGTATCTTCTGCAGAGTGCAAGGATTTCTAACTAGAACTCCTTGGCCTTTTTTTTTTGGAAACAAGATCTCAACACTCTCATCACACCATTCCAGTCTTTCCACTGGCAAGGCTAAGCTAGGTACTCTTGACCAAGCCTTCTCCTAATTACCCCAGACTTACCTGAGCACTGGGTGCATTTGTGGAAGTAATCCTGGAGGAGCTTGTTCAGCTGTCTGTACAGCTGAGCCCGTGGCCCTGGAACTAAAAATGCTTTGCCTGTTCACTGAATTCACTGAAAAACCTGCCTGTAGGTGATGTACATCACACTTTTAAAAGAGGCATCTCCACGTGATAAAGCCACATCCTGCTAGAGCAGCCCCCAGCAAGAAGTGCCACAAAATGAAAATCGCACGAGGTAGCGGCAGCCCACGTGGTTCACAATCAGCACTGAGGACTTTCTCATATGGAAGGACTTGTGAAAAATCAGATGAGCTGAGAAGTCAAATTGAGCACAGTGGAGGGGGGGATGACTTCAGAAGGGCCTCTGAACAGCTACACCTCACCTCAGAGTCTTTCTCCTATTTTTAGTCTGAACTTTATACTAAACTCATGAATTAACCCACAGAATTTGCATGGTAATTTCTAAAGGTTCTAGCTGCTGCCTCAGATATTCTCTAGTGCTTTTTCCATGTTATTGGTTATTATCAACATGCACCTATAACCTCTTTGTCTTAGTGGGGCTTGCAAATGAATTCACAGACATAAGAGAAGGAAACCACATTTTAGAAGGGGGTCAGAAACACATTTCAGAAATAGAATCAATTTATGTAAAATATGAAGTTAAATGTGCAGCTATGTAAAAGAAATAGGTATGATACTTATCACATTAATAAGCATCTATGTAGCATATCCAATTGGCAATACAATTTATGAGGCAAGTGATGAGACTAAGGCTAGAGAAGACAGTGTCCAATAAGTAACAGTATATGGGAAGCAGATGGGCAATTCCAACCTCAGATTCCTGTCACAGAAGATTCCACTCTCAACCAATTGTTGCTGAATATTCAGAAACATACTCAGATATTAAGAAGAAATTTTATCATACAAATAGATACAGTAAATAATCCTAATACCTTCATGCAATCTGACAGAATAATATTTTCCAAAATGGAGCTCACATGTTTGTTCTTCTTTCTTTTTTTTTTTTTTAATGAAGGGGACAGAAAAATATGGATATTTTATCTTTGAGGTTCTTAGTTATAAATATGAGTAAATTATCTTAAAACTGACTAAATATATTTCTGGAAATCAATAAAATTATATTTTGGTAATTACTAGTTGATAGCTCATTTATTAGAAAACCAAATATATTTTCTAAATTGAAATACAAAAGTGTGTGTTTGTCCTATTACCTGAAAAATGTGTATAACAAAGTATTTAGTGATGATCACTTAAAGAAAGTAACTGATGAACTCTGGTGAAATATTTAGTGAAAGAATCAGTTGTATAATATTTATGAAGCAAAATGGTTTCCTGAAGTGCTTAGCAGATTCCATTTTATGCAGATAAAATTTATAGCAAATTTTTTTTATATAAGAAAGATTCAGGAAATAAAAATTGCCCTGTGTTGTAACAGACACATAAAAAGAGAGAGATGGATAAGAACAGAGGCATTGATATAAAACTAAAAATTAGGATGCCTATGGTAGGCAATGCCCTCACCTAGTTACTGCACAGAAGTTGGTGAGCTTTACCTAAATTAGAATAAAGAGTGAAGACATTAATATCTTGAATTTCCCCCTGAAATTTGTACTATAATACTATTATCTATTCTAAACTTTTGAAAAGAATGTCTGTGAGACAGAGAAGGAAAAACAATGGCAAGCTCTGTGCAAAAACTATTGTGAACCATGCCAGACTTCAAGGAAAAGCACATTATCTCAGGGTCGGTGCCAAGCTCCAAACACACATTTTAGTGTTTTAATTCACAATCTTCAGAAGTCAGTCTACTACCTTTGTGTTAACTTAAAAGTTGGCTTCTGTAACTAATCAACAATCTCTCTAAAATCAGCAAGCGGAGACGAGAAGGTAACTCAGTTAGTAAAGATGGTACCTTAGCAGCAAGCATGAGGACCTGCATTTCGATCCTTCAGGACCCACTTGAAAATCTGGGAATGGTCATTCATGCCTATAACCCCAGGCCTAATGGAAGAGGTAGATACCAGCTAAACCATGATGCTCATTGGCCAGCCAGGTTGGTTGAATAAGTGAGCTCAGAGTTCAGTAAGAAACCTTGTTTAAAAACATAAAGGTAGAGCCGGGCGGTGGTGGCGCATGCCTTTAATCCCAGCACTCGGGAGGCAGAGACAGGCGGATCTCTGTGAGTTCGAGGCCAGCCTGGACTACCAAGTGAGTCCCAGGAAAGGCGCAAAGCTACACAGAGAAACCCTGTCTCGAAAAACCAAAAAAAAAAAAAAAAAAAAAAAAAAAACCAAAAAAAAAAAAAAAAAAAAACATAAAGGTAGAAAGCAATTGTGGAAATACATCTCACATCAACCTCTGACCTCTGTAATCATACACACAAACAAGCACTTATCATACACACACACACACACACACACACACACACACACACACACACACATCAACAAGCCTTTAAACTGAATCAAAATTTTCAAGTACTTTCTGAGAACACAATAGCACATTGAAACAGTGGTTAGTTGCCTTTATGCCTTTAGGCAGTGTGTTTATCACCCTGCTTGCTCCAATAGAATTTTAGCTACCAACACAATGTGAGAACAAAGGCAAAAGCAGACAGCATCTTCATACTCAGAACCAGAGCTGTTTCTGCTTCTTTGCCAGGATATTTTTATTTCTAAGAAAGGGATTTGCAATACTCACTTGTAGCTCAGACTGGCCTTATGCTTGCTACAGCTCTTTTTCATACAGAGTGCTGGGTTATAAAGGTAACTCCTAGTTTGTGACCTTTTGCTAATACAGCTAGGCAGATAATGCCAATCAGCAATGGTAGTTTGTTATAGCCCACCGAGCTCCATCAGGACACTTAGATTTAATTCTGTAGCATAAAATGTCACTTAGCATACTTAGCTCTTCAAAGATATTAAAAGCTCTTCAAAACAGTTGTAAATACTATTAAATCTTCATATTGATGCTTTGTAAAATCTAGACGTATTTGTGTTGAGACTTGGAAAATCAGACGTCATGATGAAGGTAGATAAGAATCCTGTTTTGGACAAATATTCAACAAGGAAACAACAATTATTATCATGGCTGCTATTACCTTTCCTTCTTATTCAATCAACTGACTAGAGGGATTGCCACCAGTCAGTGGTGAATTTCAGATACTACATGACTAAAAAGTAGTTGAGTTAGTTGAAAAAGGAAAGGTCTGATAGTTTATTTTTATCTATAACTTTAATAAAGTTGTAAAGATTTGTATAATGTACCACGACGGGTTACATTCAATTGAGTTATTAGCCAAAGGGGTCCCATGGATATCCTAAAAAAACTCAGGTTGTTTTCAAAACAATAGTTTGCTCTCCACTGACCATGCCCTGTTGCTGAAGATAACACCCACAAAACTCATTGAACATGGAGAGGTCAAAGTTGTGCCTGTATAGAACTTTCATCCCTACGTTCTAGTGTCTTTGATAAGGGAAAGTACTCTGCAGACCGCCTAAAGAGAAATACAAACACCGCCCAGCCACAAAACCTTTGATCTACAATGCTATTTCCTGCATAATATGCTAGGACAATGGTGGCACAAAGCTTGTAGGAATAACAAACAAATACCTAACCTTTAACTCCATTAGAAAGAATTCATACCTAACATTGCTTGGGTAACGAAGAACCAGAGACTAGATATCCTAGAGACCTAGGGTAAAACCAAGTACCATTTTTATTGTTGTTTTTTTTTTAAAGTAGTGATAAAGTAACTCCTAATGATATTCTGCTGTATTCATAGATCAGTACCTTATTCAGGCAGAAGTTTCATCAGAGAAACTTCCTCCTGTCACAGATTGGCAGAAATACAGAGACTCACAGCCAGAGATTATTCAGAGAGAAAGAGAGAGGGGGGAAGGGAGGGAGAGAGGGAGGAAGGGAGGAAGGGAGGGAGAGAGAGAGCTTGGTCCACTCAGCTCTAAATGAGATATCTTCATCAATTGCCACCCCTAAGAGCTCACAGAACCCCAAAGAAGAAGAGGTAGAAAGACTGTAAGAGCCAGAGGGGATGGAGGGCACCAGGTAAACAAGGCCTTCTACCTCAACTGAGAAAAGCTCATATGAACTCACAGAGACTGAAGCAGCATGAACAGGGTCTACACAAGTCTGTGCTAGGTCCTCTGTCCTCTGCATACTATTGTTTTCAGTTTAGAGTTTTTAATGGGGCATTTGAGTGGGTCTCTGACTCTTATGTGTTCTCTTTGGCTCTTTTATTTTCCTGTTGGTTTGCTTTGTCCAACTTCAATGTGATGGTTTTTGTTTTATTATATTTTATTTTGTTATGTTTGGCTGTTATTTCCTAGAAGCCTGTTCTGTTCTAAGGAGAGACAGAAAGAGAATGGATTTTGGTGGGAGGGGAGGTGGTTAGGAACTGGGAGGAGTAGATAGATGGAGGGGAACCTGTAATCTGGATATATAACGGGCTGGATAGATAGATAGATGATAAATAGATAGATAGATAGATAGATAGATAGATGATAGATAGATAGATAGATAGATAGATAGATAGATAGATAGATAAACTATATACGGAGGGGGAAGTGACTCATAGGTTCTTCCACACACTTATCTACTGGCAACCAGCAAATTCTGGGTGAGGGTGAGGCATAGCATCCAGTTTTACACCTACTCTAAAGTACACCAAATTCTGATGATTATCTTTGAGCTCAGAGTCACACAAATGATCCTGGTTAAACACTTTGGAACAACAAATAAAAGCAATACTAGTAAATAGGGGGAAGAAATTGGTAGGGAAGAAGGACACTCATAGAAATGGATGGAGAGGTACTGGGAAACATAGTATAAACATACAAAATCAGGTTAGAATAAAATATATTTGTACATATACAAATTAATGATATGTGTGCATTGTAGAGTGCCTAAATCCAGATCATTAACATACAATTATTCAATTTAAAATTAATATTTTTATAGAGAGAACACTGAAGATATACTCATTCAGCAAGTATCAAGTGTATAGCACATGTTGAATGATAATCACCACACTGAACAATTGATTTCTCCAATTTATTTCTTGTATTTAACAAAAAATTTTGTAATTTTAACCATCATCTTTCTAAGTCCTTCTTTCACCTGACTTTAAGGAAGTTTTAAATATAGGCAAAACTTTTGTGCAGAAGAAATAAATGAACAGAGGCATGGTGATTAGGAGACTTGGTCAGCAAATCAGAAACCCTCAAGCACCATGTGTTAACCATGGGTTAATTTTTATTTCTCACAAAATGATGTTACTGCATAGACATAGCTGCTGGGCTTGTCTTTCAGTTGAATCTAACAAACTACTGATCAGAGCTATCTCCCTAATGTCAATACTGGCTTCTTCACGAAAAGACACAAAATCCATGTGCTGCAAACATTCAGTGAAAACATTAATAAACTTCTAATAATTTCTGTAAGTTGTTAATTTCAAAGTCAGTATTAAATTTTCTTTTCCTAGTCAATAGAACAGAAAATGTAATTTTTTCCTATCCACAGAGTATTTTAGAGACAAAATATAATGGATAAAGTGTGTGTGTGTGTGTGTGTGTGTGTGTGTGTGTGTGTGAAAGCCATGGAAAGAGAGACTTTAAAGCCATTGATAGAATAAATAAAGCAATTCCCCGCAAATTAATTTTACAGACAAAAGTAAAAGAATTTTCCGTTGAAAAGAGTTGATGAGAAGGAGACACCTAAAATCAGAAATTTTCAGCACTGTAGGCCAACACAGTAGCAATTATTCTCATCAATAAGGGAGCCATCCAAGCATAAAAGAATGTGAAACCAGGATGAATAGCTGGAGCAGGCAAAGATGATTAAACACTGAGAAACGAAAGAAGAAAAACCTATGACTATAAGTAGTTTATTCCTCTTTTAAAAGGTCTTTCATGAGAGGAAATTAAAAGTTAAAATAGAACCCTGCTCAGTAAATCGTTATATGGAAAGAGGCTTATGCTCACTGTATGAAAGGGAGATGTAATTATTATCCCTTCCTAAGAATGTGAGAGCTTGCAGTCACCCTTTGTGTTGTCTCATAAGGATTTCTTCCATAATTCTGAGAATGGACATGGCCAGATTTTCTTGGCTACTTTGTGTCAGGCATGATATTGAGTAGAAGAAGATTTCCTTTAGCTCAGGGCTAATCCTTTCAGACAGACACTGTTCTTTTCCTTTTCTCCAGATAATCCAGAAAGGCTAGGGGATATTTATTAAGCATGCACGCTAGCACTTAAGCCTACACAGTTGGTCCTTAAAGCAGAGGCTCTTGTTCACTGAGACATACTTGAGTCAATCAGATATGAGCTCAGTGAGCATGTTTGACTCTGGTGTCATTTCCATGTCGGACATCACAACGTTGAATTTTGTGTGAGTTGTGGAAGTGCTCAATAGTCAGCTCATGCCATTGTCTGTGCAGACCTCAAGTCTCTGCAGAAAAGTGGGTATATCGTCCCTGAAAACCAGTGAGTAAATATTTTTTAGACTTTTCAGTGTATGTTCAAGTAATGCTAAGGACTTTCCCACCCACCCACTACCACAAGCACACAAAGTGAAAAAAAACAAAACAAAACAAAACAATATGGAATCCATTGAGTATTACTTTATCCCAATAAAATTTGATTATAGACACAAATTAAAGTCTGAAGTACTTTTATCATGTCACAAAACAGTCTTGTTATTTCTCAAGTATTAATATGCTCAGGAGATCATATAAAACTATATGGTGGTTACTCCAGGTCATACACTCATATTTGAAGATTTGGATCTAGGAACCACCAGAAATGCAAAACAAAGGGAGCATGGGAAGTGACTAGAGAGAGAAAAACAGCAGAATACAAGTCATAAAAGGGGGCAAAAACTGGGAGGATTTTACATTCTTAAATTATTTTTATGTGTTTGTTTTTTTTCCTTATTTTTATGTGTATGTTATTTCCCTGACTGTATGGCAGTGTACCATATTCATATAGTGCCTGCAGAGACATAAGGAGTCAAATCCCCTGAAACTGGAGTTGTAGATGGTTGTAAACCATGACATGGATGCTAGGAATCAAGCTCAGGTCCTCTGGAAGGGCAGCCAGTGATCTTAACCACTAAGTCATCTCTCCAGCCTTTGGAGATATAATTAGAGTAGGGAAGGAGGTCAATGCAGAAGAAGAAAATTGAGGAGGGAAGATAACACTAAGGATGTTTGAGAAAGCCATAAGGAATCAGAATTTTTGTTGATCTAAAACTACATTATATATGTGTATGTACATATTTGTATGTATACACACAGATGTATGTATATATACACACTTATGTATATGTGTATTGTGTACTTTAAATGCTGTTATGCTACTTGGGCTAACAGTGCTGCTTCCCAAAGCCATAGACTATCTAATAGCCAATCCCAGTACCAGAGAAACCTGTTGAGTTGTAAGTCAAGGGAGTCCAAGAGGCTCCCCAAATAATAGAGTCTATTACTATTCCCCCTCAGTTGCTTCACTGAGGTTGAATATAATTCCCTTTTGCTGAAGACATTGGGCTTTGTGCACACAAGATTCAGAGGATATGAACTGGATCTGACCTGAAAGCCTTCTCCCTGAATACTAGATATTGTAGTACAAGAAGGTGGGAGGTAAGCTGCCAAGGCAGGGAAGCCATCAACCCAGCTGAGACTTCTATGAACCACATCAATGACCAGAACAGCAAGACATCACTGAGGGTGCAATTATGGCACTCATATCTTGGCAGTAACTAAGAGCTTTCTAGTTGTACTTCAGGCATGTTCAACAACAAAGGAATCATGCCTGGTACTGGAATTATGGACAACTACTTGGGGCTAGTGAGGTCGCAGGTCTAGGAAGAAATTCTCCTATCACCAATTATTAAAATAAGCATAGTTCTTTTTTATATAATATTTTTATCCTTTTTGTTGGAAATGGCTTCTTTTCCATTATAATATATTCAGAATCCAGTATCCCCTCTCTCTGCTCCTCCCAGTTCTTCCAAATCTCCACTACCATCCTGATCCATTCCCCTTTCTGACTCTCACTAGAAAAGAATAAGGTTCTAAAGGATAATAATAAAATTAATAAAATAAAAACTATCAAATCATATTTGGACAAGAAAAATAAACAGAAAGAAAACAACCCAAGAAAAGGCATAAGAATCAGAACATTTTAATACTTATCCTTATACCCACAGACAAGGCTAGCTATCTCCTCCCTTTAAAGAAGTTCATGTTTGCAACAGAGAGAGATTAATCCAGAATACCATGACTGGATAAAATTCAGAAAACTGTTGATTGTAGGTGCCCAGTGGATATCTATAATATGACTCCTTCATCTCGGTTCAGGGAACATCATGAAAGAGGGCTAGGAAGATTGTAAGGGCCAGAGGACCAGAAGTTCTGCTGTGAGAGTGTGTCTCCTAGAAATGACAGGGAAGCTGCATCCATGATACCTCAGCACTATGGCTGCCAAAACGTGAGCTGAACAAGCACAACGGCAGTGGGCATGTTAACATCTGGTGCATGCTCGATGACTTCACCACTCCCCCAAAACGATACCAGGTACAAAACAGGTCTAAAGCAGGAGGATGCTTTAAAACTGAATCCTGCCTTTGTGAAATAAAATTTAAAGTTAGGATATCAGGAAGAAAACTCAAGGAAGGCTTGTGAATATTTGCTGTGGTAATATTGGAAAGTTTAACAAGGAAGTAGAAATAAAATATTTAATCTTTTCTTGGAAGCCTTGGAATGAAATATAGAAATTTACCTGTCAAAACTTTGTGTAGTTCTCTCTCATATTTTTCTAAACTCAAAAAAAAAAAATGCCCTCTCTCTATATTTTATCGTATTTCTAAGTTAAACTAGGTTATCTGGTTTATAATACAGTTTTCAAAAGTCACTTTCAATTTTGTATGTTCTGTAGAGCCTAAATCTCCAGAAAGCAGCAAAAAATAAAAACAGAATGCCTTATCTGCTGCCCATTTTGATAGATGAGGCCAAGTAGCAAGTCATCTTGCGTGTAATTGCACCTTTTGGCATATCTGCAGTAACACTCAAAACTCCCAGGAGCTACCCATCGTATCAACTTTATTTTCCTCAAACAATTGCACTAGCAAATTGAAAATCTAAGGAAATGTCTGCTTCAACCTTTAAAATTAATAGGAGAAACAAATACACATGCTGGTTTCAAATATATAAATATACGCATATATGTGTCTATATGTGTATGTGTTCTTCTAATGTGTTTGTGTTATCCAGATTGTCACATAGTCACAAATCGAGAATCATCAGCAATATAAGTTAACTACCTCTCCTGTTTATAATTACTTCTTTATGTTTGTATGCATGTGTGCAGGTGCAGAGGTGTGTGTGTGTGTGTGTGTGTGTGTGTGTGTGTGTGTGTGTGTGTGTGTGTTTTCTTGCTACTTCTCCCCAGTAGTAAGTTACTGGCACAAACTTTTACACCTAGCTTTTTTGTGTGGTTTCTGGGATTGGACTGTGGTCCCCATGCTTGCAAGGACTTCATTGGCTGATCCATTTCCCCAGTCGAGCTAATTATTTCCTAATCCAGATTATAATGCATTCAAGACTTGGTAGTTCTGATGCATGGTTGCCATGATTTGTACCCTGGTGGCTTTGATCTCATGTCAAGGCAGCATCTCCTTTCTTTTACAAAAGCAAAGGTATGCAAGGTTTGATCATTAACATTCCAGAAGCAAACATGAGGCTTTTAGAGGAATGCAACTTTAAAGGTAACAGTCAGAAAATGGGTGAATCCTTTTTCCAAAGTGCTAGTGTGTTTGTTACATTCCAAACACCTGGCTACACCTCACAGCTTTGTCCAATTGATTTACGAGGTCTCCCACAAATCAGCACAAGATGTTTTACCACAATGTAACTAACTTCTGAAAACAAAAAGAAGAGGGATTTTTCCCACAAGGCAATATTTCCAGAAATATCAGAAAATAATCCTTGTTTTTAAAGTATGATGAAAAAAGGCATATAGTACATGAAACAAGAGTCAACCCTTCATGCCAAAGATTAGTAGAACCTGCAGCATAGAGGATTCAAGAGATGAGAGAGATCCCTGGCATTCTCAGAGAGAGTTAAGTATAAGAAGAGCATTTAGAATAGAGAAGAAATCTCTAAATTCATTGGTGGGAAAATGGTTCTGAGTGCTTTAAGCATCCCTGGAATCTTGGCTGTGCATACTGTGGGAGTAATACCTTTCTCAGGGAATTACTCTCTTTTCTTCATACAGTTTATTCCACCCATTCTTTCTTGATTGTACACCTTATGGAAAAGGACATCACTAAATAGCATTGGATTGTCTCCACTGATAAGTGAGCTACGAAGAAAGACAGATCCAGAATGTAAAATAAGTTAAAACAAAATTGCAGTCAGCCACGTAAGAACGGTAGATAGAAGTTGTTGCAATTCCTATGTGACTGTGTCCTCAACCCTCTCATTTGTCAACATTGGCTCTGAGTCTTGGAAGCAGTACTTTGGCTATGATTCAAAAACCCTGTGAAGAACCAGGGTCTTGTAAAGACTTTGGAATCCAATACCTCCCTCCTAGACACTGCAACAGTCTTTTAACAATTTGAGGGGCTGGAATATAGGACATTGTCATGTTTTTGCTGTTTTGTTTTGTTTTGTTGTTTTTTCCCTAATGATAGTTTTCCCAGGTCTTCCAAATTCTCTGACTTCTTGTTGCCAGCATGGATGGCACCATTTGCTTTTCCCATTTGACTTGCTGTATATTAGAGAGAATGCCAAAAAGGAACGGCAGTTCCTTGAAATTGAACTCAAGTAAGTTAAATGCCTCCTGAATAAATGCATCTCTTTCCCAGGCTGAGGTAATTGCTTTTTTATTTATCTCAAACTATTTTCATCCTTTCCCATAGCCTAATAGAGTCACTCCCTGCACAGTGCATTTCCATCACAGAAGCTCACAGGATACCAGCTTTGCTGATAATAAATAAATAAATAAATAAATAGAACCTCAGAGTCCATATTATAGCTAGTGGGAGCTGAAAGTTTATGTTTATATATTAAATTAAAATTGCTTTCTGCCCATATTATACCAAATGTAAATGGTAGTTCAGTCAGGCAGCAGGCAGGAGTTGGCTACTTTTGAGACAAGATGTCTGAAATTTCTATTTCAGGGCAAACACACTTCATGAGCCATACATTTATTAAGAAACTAATACGACAGCATCCATTCTAATCACATTTAGTATCTGTCTTGGGTGAGACTGAAAGTCTGAGTGAAGAAAGAGAACGTTAATATCATTTAAATGAGCATGGCTGATGAATACTCTACTTAAAGTAAATGAAAAAATTCAAATGAAAGGAAATCATTTTAAGTGACAAAAAAGAGAGTAAAGATAAAAAGGGTGCATTATCATTCCACACTGAACCATTATCTATGTCACAAGAATCGCTCCTTAAGACCAGTCAGAACTTGATACTTTTTCTCACAAGTAGATACCCTGGGAACTCTGTGATCTGAAGTCTGCAGTTGTTTCAGTGAACAGACATCCACAGCCCTGAATGATATACAAAGTCATTTCACCAATAAGAACTCTCTTGTATCACTAAAATATACACCCCTTGCAATGTTCCAGAGGCATTATAACTAAGATATCTGCTATTAGTAGACACATGTGAGCAATAAGTATGATAACCCAAAATAGTTATGCTTTATTCATATTTAGCTAAGGAAATGGGAATATATTTGATGCTACACAGAGGAACACTTTTCTAGAAAATTGTACCTTTGGCTTCCAAATTACTTCAACCTTCTCTGCTCCCAGACATGATACTTAATGACTATTCTGGTTAAGCACATACTTGGGGATAGTAATTAATTTAAAGACAAGAAGGAGAAAACATCTGGTAAATGTGTGGCATTCCGACATACCACAAGCAAACAGAAAAAACTAATTGATTATAACACATTTTTTTTGAGCAAGTCAATATTTAGTCTAAAATGACACTGAGATTAACTAACACAGGATAACAGCTAACCATTGGCCTATGCCTTAATCCCTCAATCTTAGGAAAAAAGGAGAAAACTTGTGGCTTATAGGACTTTTGCTAAATTAAGGAATAAATAATGAGGTTTATTTAAGTATGGCTGCAGTATATGGATGTATAAAATCAGAAGCATTAAGTCATCTATCAAATTGAAATACTAAAACAAGAAGGGATCTTAGAGAATATCATTTAATCATAAGT
This sequence comes from Peromyscus leucopus, assembly GCF_004664715.2. Taxonomy (NCBI): domain Eukaryota; kingdom Metazoa; phylum Chordata; class Mammalia; order Rodentia; family Cricetidae; genus Peromyscus; species Peromyscus leucopus. The sequence goes on from NC_051064.1 coordinate 84,975,015, forward strand.
AAACTGGCTCAGGACAAAGGCTTATGAAAGGATGGAGGCCAACTATTATACTAAACCTAATCACTCCCATGGTTCCTCAATTGCTGCATTGAAATGGAATCAAAGTTGTCTCTATGGCTGGAAAAGAGACTCAGGCAACTAGTAACATTTCTAGTTTGGGAAGTTGGTGAGGAGCAGAAAAACCTGCTTTATTATTAACCATTTAACCTTCTTTTTCTAAGCTCAGTCATCAAACTGCTATTATGATCATGGTTTGCATTCCCAAACAACCATTGTCTACATCGCAGGAGGGAATTTATGTTGTGCATTTCTATAAATGTTCAAGTTTGTACCAAACAGTGATTTGAAAGAGAGATAAATTCATGTTCTGATTTAATACCAAAGTCCTATGAACTTAGTGAATATTCATGAGATCTTCTTTAACTATCCTGACAGACTAAAACTTCTAAGTCTACAAATTTCAGGGCCAGTCTCTAGGCTAAGTTTCAGAAAAGTGTTGTGAGTCCATAGCATGGAAAGTCAGGGAGTTTTCTCCTAATTACATAACCCTGCCTCTTGATATACTTCACAGCTGTTTTCTTCAAACTTTCATTTAATGCATTTTCAATTATTCAGCAAAATGGTCATTCCTGGCTTAGAAAATAAATTAGAGCATTTCACATAAATGAATTTATAATAAGATGTCTAATAACATACTCTTGTGTCCCCTTTAAAATAAGATTTATTTCTCCTGAAATTTTTTAGAAGTACCTTTTCAAAGTAGCAACAAGAAAAGACAAATATTTGGTAAAGATATTATATGGATTTTGTGATATGTAACTCATAAGCATATAGTGCTTCAAAGGATGAGATTATGAAGACTCCTTATTGTTATCCACACCCACCATTTTATTTCAGTAAAATATCTGTAAGAAAGGATTGCAAATTCAGTGAAACAGCTTCATTGTAGGTTAACAATTTATACTTAAAAACCCAAAGTCTAGCTGGAACTAAATTGGAAATTTCTTCTTGTACACATATTTATCTACGTAGGAGTGGACATAATTTCTTCCTGTGGACAAAGAATAGACAAGACACAGTGCAGCTTCACTTGGCTTTTTGTTTATCTGGCATGTATTTATTTGAGAACATAAAGGTACTAGGCAACTTTATTGGTATTTCTGAATATTTGCCATTTTTTTCTGTGTCTTTCCACTGGTAATTTTTAAAATTGTCTTCTTTATTTCAGGTTTCAGGAATACTCATTTCTGATGTGACAGCTACACTCCCATTTCAAACTGAAAATCCAAAAGAAAACATCAAAAAATAGCCCTCAAAATATAGATTAAAAGGTAAGGTAGACGGTAGGAGTATCTGTGTACTGTCTAGCCACATGTTCTTATCGCCAACATCAATGCCAGATGTAAGTTTCAACTTGTGTTCTGGGACTTAAATTCAACCAGAATTTGGTTGGTTACTACCATAACATTCACACCTCAAATGAACCAGCAGTCATGTCTTGTTAGGCTGGTCACTTTTGTTATCTCCCTGGGTTTGATGATCAAAATGGTGATTTCTTTTCTCTTCTGGTAGAGTGCATAGGACCACCCAGCACTATGGAAAATAAGCAATAGAAATTAAGGCTCCACATGATTGATTTCTGCATGTTTTTTGACTCAAGTATGTGGTGTCTGCAGCGCCAGGATTTTACTGTCAATATTCTGAAGGGCAATAAGAGCATCATCAGTAATATGTAATGTTGGTGGGTCTTTGGAAATCAACAGACAAATTCAAAGGATTCAACTCATTCTAAAAAGATCCTACAGGAGTAGGAAATGCCTTTTCTGTTTGTCTTAAAGTTTCTATTGCTGGAACAAAACACCATGATGAAAAATCAAGCTGAGAGAAAAGGATTTATTTCGCTTACACTTTCACAGCACTTTTCATCACAGAAGGAAGTCAGTACAGGAACTCAACCAGGAAAGAAACCTGGAGCCAGGAGCTGATGCACAGGCCATGAAGGGGTGCTGCTTACTAGCTTGCTCATCATGGCTTGCTCAGCCTGCTTTCTTAAAGAACCTGGGACCACCAGCCCAGGGATGGCACTACCCTCAATGAAATGGGCCCTTCCCCATCAATTGCTAATTAAGAAAATGCCCTACACGTTTTGTGGTGATATTGTGTCCCCCAAAATTTTGTGCACCTTAATAAATTTATCTGGGGTCAGAGAACAGAACACCCATAAAATAGAAAAGGGGAAATATGGTGGTATTCTAATTGTACTGAAATGTGATTTTGATTGTATGTTAATAAATAAAGTTACCCGGGGGTCAGAGCTATTAGAGCCATAGCAAGAGTGTGGCGGTGGTGGCACACACCTTTAATCCCATAGATCTCTGTGAGTTCAGGGATACAGCCAGCATTGGAGACATATACCTTTAAGACCTGGGGGGCTGTACATACAGACAGTGACAAGGCAGTCACGTGTTTGGGTTTACAACCAATGAGAAGGCAGAGCAAAATACTATAAAAAGATGGACAGACAGGATATAGCTCTTTTTCGGGAAGCTGGGACACCGCAGGAGGAAGGGTGAGATTTTAGCTCTGAGCTCTGACCTCTTGGCTTTCTCTTTTACATTGGTTCTGTGTTTCTTATTTAATAAGACTATTGGTTACATCTACACACCCACTAGATATAGTGGCCAGGAAATGGTGGCATACACTACATGCCTTTAATCCTAGCATTCCAGAGGCAGAGATCTGCCTGGATCTCTGTGAGTTCAAGGCAACACTGGAAACAGCCAGGCATGGTAACAGAAGCCTTTAATCCCAGGAAGTGATGTCAGAAAGCAGAAAGGTATATAAGGCATGAGGATCAGGAACTAGAGCCTAGTTAAGCTTTTAGGCTTCTAGCAGCAGTTCAGCTGAGATCCATTTGGATGAGGACACAAGGCTTCCAGTCTGAGGAAATAGGATTAACTGCGGAACTGGTGAGGTGAGGTGACTGTGGCTTGTTCTGCTTCTCTGATCTTCTAGCATTCACCCTAATAGCTGGCCCTGGGTTTGATTTCATTAATAAGACCTTTTAAGATTCCTGCTACCGGCCAGGTGGCGGTGGCGCACACCTTTAATCCCAGCACTTGGGAGGCAGAGCCAGGTAGATCTCTGTGAGTTCAAGGCCAGCCTGGGCTACCAAGTGAATTCCAGGAAAGGCGCAAAGCTACACAGACAAACCCTGTCTCAAAAAGCCAAATATATATATATATATATATATATATATATATATATATATATATATATATCATATCGAGGCATTTTCTTAAGTGGGGTTCCCTCCTCTCAGATGACTTTACCTTGAGTCAAGTTTACATAAAATTATCCAGCACACTGTAAGTTAAGACTCCTTTACTCTGCCCCCATCCTCTTCCAAATTTAACCATTTCTGTACCATTATACCCTTTAATCCTTTATATCATTGTTTTCTATCTCCATTCCTTATATTTCCCCGTGGTTTGTACTAATTTCCAAATAGAACACAAGTATCTAACTCCATAAAACTAACATCCAGAAATGAAAGAAAATATACATTTGTCTTTTTGAGTCTCAGTTACCTCACTCAGACTGAGTGTTTCCTGGTCTATTTACTTAACTGTAAATGTCACAATTTTATTTATCTTAAACACTGAATAATATTATTTTATGTAAATGCAACCTATTTTATTATCCATTCATTAGTTAATGGACATCTAGGCCACTTCCACTTTCTAGCTATTGTGAGTAGTGCACACACCATACAGAATAATAGCAGCTCCCATTTTGAAACAAAAGAGGTAGTTCTACAAATACCAAGCCTAGTTCTTAATCAAAATATGTTTGGGATTTTTGAAGAAGGTGTCTATAACTCACTAAATCCTCCCATCATTTCATGTGTATATATATTTAGGTGTTCTTATGTTTTGATGAAAAATATGGAAAACTATCTTGATGGAAAATTAAAGACATTACCATGTATTTTATAATAATATTTCATAAAATAGTTAATGAAATTTCAACAATTATTTTCAATGACACACACAAAAGAGAATGCTATTTATCCACAAAAAGGATGACATATGTATTTAATCAGAAATACCAAGTCAAGATTCAAAGCACATCCACAGAAATTGATGTCAAGTGATACAGTGATGCATTGTGAGTGCAAGACAGAATGAGAGTGAGGTAAAGGCAAATGACAGATCACAATGAATTCTATCTATCTATCTATCTATCTATCTATCTATCTATCCATCCATCCATCCATCCATCCATCCATCCATCCATCCATCCATCCACCCAACCACCCACCCACCCACCCACCTACCCATCTATCTATCTATCTATCTATCTATCTATCTATCTATCTATCTATCTATCTATCTATCTATCTTGCTCTCTGTCTACCTGTGTGTATTATGATAGAGTTTATCTAATTCTGAACAAGATTGTAGAATATTCAGGCCTAAAAGGAGCCCTTTTAGGCCTGCAAATCAAGTAAATGCACTATATCATACTTTTATTTTGGATGAGAGAAAATAAAAGTCTGAATACTCTCCAGACAAGAATTCAATTCATACAACCATTTAAAAGTTCTTACCAGATGAAAGATTACAACACAAATAATTCTATAAATAAAATAACTTAATGTTTATGATAAACAATTACAATGGAAAAATAGTAGTTAAATCAATTGGAACTCCAACTGAGCTTAAATACAGATAAAGAATTGTCTTAGTAGAATAGAAAAGTAAGCATAATAAAAGTATAGGTGATGATATTTCCAGGAAAGGCGTTCTTTAAAACTGAAAATTTCTATCTAAGGTAGCTTTATCTTGACCCACCCTTGATTCCTCAATGTTCACAATTGTGGGTTACTTTATTGTTCAGCTCCATTTTCTCTGTGATTTAGTCTATGAAATGATGAGTGAAACAACAGTAATAAAATGATATTAGAGGCAAGGAACTGATGTGTTTCTATTGTAGCTCTTCCATAAGCTGAGAGTAAAGAACCAAAATTCATCATCTCTCCTCTTTAAAAGGATTACTGATAAAGAATCAACAAAGAGGTTAACAAAATAAAAAATAAAATAAAGAAACTGGGGAAAATCTGCTTATGACACTCTCAATGAAAAGAACACATGAATCTACATATCCTAAAACAATCAATGATAATAAAAGCTAAAGATGTTGGGAACTTGAGGTTGTCAGGTATGAGTTAAGTGCTACATGTAATACATGATTTCATGCCTCAAATGGAGTGTCTTCCTCTGTTTTACAGCTGTCCCTGAGATTTAAGTGTCATAGGTAAGGGGTGCTATACCTACAGTGATTATGAGTAGAACAATAACTCATAAGTTTAATACTGCTCACATCTGTGAGTTGGGATCTCTAGGTTCCTATAAATAAACATATCTTTTCACATGTCTGTCTTAGTATAATGACTAAGGAATTAGGCTCTAAAGATAATCTAATTGACAATTGAATCCTACCTATTCTATTTAATTATCTTTGTAACCTTCATCAATGTATTTTTCTGTTGTTGCCAATCTTCTCAGTGGCAACAGCTTCACAAAATGGTAGGGGTATGTGAACTAGTTAGACAGGTAGACTCAAAGCACAATAACTTACAGTATATAGAAAGTAACCTGCCAGGTGGTGGTGGTGGTGGTGGTGGTGGTGGTGGTGGTGGTGGTGGTGCACGCCTTTAATCCCAGCACTCAGGTGCAGAGCCAGGCGGATCTCTGCGAGTTCGAGGCCAGCCTGGGCTACCAAGTGAGCTCCAGGAAAGGCACAAAGCTACACAGAGAAACCCTGTCTCGAAAAAAACAAAACAAAAAACAAAAAAAAAAAAAAAAAAAAAAACAAAAAAAAGAAAGTAACCAGTAAATGTCAGGTACCATTAATATGATGGGAACATTTCTTACTCCAGGACCACCAATTAGTTTTCCAAAAGGTCATTATTATCCAAAATAAGAAGCTAGCTAAGAAGATGGAGTAGCAGAAACTAAACAGCAATATTAGCCTTGTATTTAGAAGATTATATAGATTTAACCATTCATATCACATAAATATGAGCTTAATAAACATTTGTCAGTTAATTGAACTTAGCAACCAATATTTATTTTTAAAAATAATCTTTGGATCAAGATTTTATTTATGTTCAAAAGTAGGATTAAAATGGAAATACTGAATCTTTAAGGGTAAATTTGAATCTATTATGAAAAGATGAATAAACAACACAAACCAAACCCTTTATGATCATTCCAAAGAGTGGTATTCTCTCATCAAATGTCCTACCACAGTGAAGAAAGATCAGACAAAAGTATTATCAAGGAAAAATATATTTCTAATGTGTTGGGAGTACTCTCTATTTAACATAAAAGAAAAATTGTTCCAACCTTTCTTGCAGAAAAAAAAATTGAAGTTCCAATTTGCTTTTGAGCTCTCTGCTTTCCACTGTGGAAGCTTTAGTCTTACGTGGCTTATCTGTTCTTCTCCTTCTTACTTTATCCAAAGAATAATTTAAAATTGAATGGATACTTAAAAGCACAAGGCAGTGAAAATATTTCCCATCTGCTTATAAAAAGTAATTATCCAGAAAGTCCTAATCTCTATCTAAATCCAGGGTCTTTCAATCTGTTTATTTCATAAGGAAAGTTATTAAGACATACAACTTTAATGACTCTGGGTCATTTACTGGAGTCTCAGGAGCTATGGAGAAGAACACAGACTTACATAAACAGTAGTTCATCTGCACTAACTATGCTGAGGGGCATTTAGAAATCTAAGGTTTAGTAGAAACTATAGTGAGCTGCTTTAACAAATTATGTAAATACCTCAAACTGGAAGAATACATGATTATTCTTAATTCTTGGTTAATTACAGTATTCCCTCTGTACTCCGAGGATCATATTTCTGAGTAGCTTCCATACAAAGGCAATTTGGAAGCCGATATTAACACCCTGAGATGATAAGAGTGCTATGGCAATTAAAGTGGTGTTTGAAGCTGGGTAGGTTGGCTCACACTGGTAATCCCAGAACTTGTGAGGTAGATGCAAGAGGATTGCAGAGAATTTGAGGCCAGCCTTGGCCAGATAATGAGTTACAGGCTAACTAAGCCAGAGCGAGAACCTTTTAAAGTACCTAGTCCTTCTGGAATATTTAACAAGTAGTTTAGATGAAGGAAAAGAAAAGGAGAAATAAACACAGAGCATGGTTGGAAAAAGCAACAAACATTAGAACCATTGATGTGATAAGTGACACCAATGACTGAAACAGGACCTGAAGAAAGGTGGCAGCTAGGTCAGTTCAGAAGTCTTGGTGTTGTCAGGATTTTGCCCTGGTACTCTATCAGGTATGATATGAGTCTTCCACTGATTTAAATTATCTACTCCAATATATATATTGCTACTATTATGAAGTCTAGTGATGAATTTTACCTCTCACCAATAGTGTTAATATATGAGATAGCAGTATTGGGGAAATTTGGGTCAGATAGAAAAGGACAATCCAGATAGATGCAAAGCAAAATCGAAAGAAGTAGGAAATACAGGAAGTGAAACAAGACAAGTCTTTTATCAATTCACAGAGACACTGAACTATTCCAAGGATGGTTACCTGAACTGACTTCATCCCAGTTGCACAGATTCTTATTTCTATTAAACAATAAACAATAAGTAAGCTTTGATTTCTGTCAAACAGAATGCCTGCAGTTTCCTAGCCAAACTTAAAATGATTTTTCACTTGAAAATTTAGAGCCAAATATCTTCCTAAATCATGGAACTGATAAATAATTGACATGTACTTGTTGATACATTCCTGTTAATCTGGGGATTTAAATAGGATACATGTGAACCCTAACACTTTGTATTGGAAATAGTGCAAAGTTATACTATGCTGAGAGATGTAGACTAGAAATCTAAATTATTTTTAAGAATAAAATATGATTCCAAATTTTATAATGGATTTTCTTGAACTCCCTGTAGTGCAATCATTTAAATAAAAGATATAATTTTTGTTTTCTACTCTAAGTCAATATGAGAATAATCAATCAATGGAGTAAGATTAGTAAATTAAAAAATTATATTAAATTTACATTTAACATATAGTCATAGAGTAACATAGATAAAGCATCAACAAAAATGTCCATTGATGATAAAGAAAACACAATATGCTAAAATAATGGAATATCAATAGCCTTTAAAAAGCATGACTACTACTCTCAGCCAAATGAATGAAATAGGAAGCTTAGGGAGCTCATACAGGTGGCTTGGGGCTCTAGGGATTAAATCCAGAACCTAGAACACTCTATGGAACCATGTTACCACTAGACTGTAACATCTAGACCTAAATATAAATTGTTTATATGGTAATAAAAATTTTTATTTACTATAATTCTTAATATTTTACTTCTACCCAGACCCTACATTTGCTAGTATTTTCTTTGTTTATTCTCTGAACATTTTCATAGAACACTACATTAAATTGGAGCCACATGAGTAGCTTGGGTTACATGTCTGTACCACCATAAATGCCTATGATCATCTATATAACACATGATTGTGATGAATGCAATCCTGGGCCCTTTATCTTTAAAGGTGAGTGGAGTCACTTTTGTTGTAAACCTTATGGATCTTTTATAATTTGATTCGCTTTCCTCATTAGATGAATAAATACTTTTCTTTCTCAGTAGAAAGCACATTATATGAAATGAATCACTGTAAATATCTGGAGAAAATATTTTAAAATCTGTTTTCAAAGTAGGACTTCAGAAACAAGCATACATTTAGCAATTTTGCTAACATCTGTGAAATTTCACTTATATTTAACCATAGCTGTGAATTTCTCCCCAGGGCACCTAACATTCTATTTTAATTATGCCACTTTCTAAAAAAAAATCCTGTTTTAGCATCTAACAAAGCATACATGATGTGGAAAGACTTGTTAAACCACCTCCACATTTTAACAATAAGACAAACATGAGCTCATTGCACTTCTTTAGGCTTATTAGCAGAGAATTGATGCAGGGGCATTGTTTGCAGGAACTATTTATATTGATGATCTCCTTTGCCATTAGGGGATGCCTTTCACAAATTTTCTTTACAATAATTCTATAGAGGAATTAGGTTTCATAACCTAAATCTGTATTATATTATTGTGTGACACAAACTTGCTAATTGAGAAATCCAAAACAAATGAATGTCATTCTATCCATTCATATAACTATAAGTCATATTTTTTGTGACAAATTTTCAAAACTAAGAAATAAATTATAGGTTTTTACTTATTCTCATCATATCAAAACATCATTTGACTGTGTTAATTTAAAGAAACAGGCAAACCTAGTGAATAAATAAACTGAATTATAGTTACACTATTCAAGCTACTTATAAGTTTTGCTCTGTTCTATATATAGAAAATTCTATGGGATTCAAATGATGTACCTGTCCTCATACAGTTACAATTACAGAGTTTGGGGGATCACTCAGTCAATAAAGTGCTTGCCACATGAAGTGTGAAAACTTAACTTGGATTCCCAAAATCAGTGTGAAAATGACAGTTGTATTGGTACAGATCTGTACCGCCAACACTATGAAGACAGAACAAGCAGATCCCTGGAGTTCATTGGCCACCCAAATTAGCCTAATCACCAAGCCCCAGGATCTGTTGAGAGACACTATCTAATTAAGGGGAGGGTTTTTGTAACCTGAAATCCCCCCTTTTCTTTCTGTGTAAAACTGTATCAAATCATAATATTACACTGTTACTTCACTCTTCCATGGCCTCTGCTTCAGTGTCTGTCTCCAGGTCCTGTCTTGAGTTCCTTCTCTGATTTCTCTCAGTCACGGAGTGTGACCTGAGAATTGTAACTTGAAATAAACCCTTTCCTCCCAAATTGTTTTGCTCATGGTATTTCATCACGGCAATATAAACCTTAACTCTGGCAGTGGTCCCATTTGATCCCATCTGAATCACATAACAACAACAAAAAATGCTAATAAGCAATATCCATATGTTGTTCTCAACATTTTTAGTAGATATTCATTTTATAAACTTGCTTTTCAACCTATTTACTGCTTATAGAATTTATTATCGTTGTAGTGTGTACATGGATTACTTGTGAGTCAAGGTGCATGGAAGAATAAAAAATTTAAAATTACATATATGTAAAATAATACATGAAATAATTCATGGAAGAGTATTTACTGGCTTGATCCCATGACTTGCTCATCTCTATTCCGTAGAGGACCCAGAACCACCAGCCCAGCTTTGGCACTGCCCACAGTGAGCTGAGTCCTCCCATATCCATCATCAATCTAGAAAGTGCACCATGGGCTTCCACAGACCAATCTGGTGGGGATATTTTCTCAAATGAGGTTCCTTCTTCCAAAACCATATGAGCTGTGTCAAGTTAACATAAACCTAGCCAGCACAGTCATTAAAGTTTCATCCCTTGCAAAACTGTTAAAAATTTCTGTAATGGGAGGGGGAGAACAAGGATACCACAATAAATGAAGACACCATGGCAATAGGAAGAAGCAGAGTGCTAGAAAGGTCTCCAGGAATCCACAAAGATGACTCTACTATAGACTACTGGCAATGGTTGAGAGAGTGCCTGAGCTGACCTACTCTGGCAATCAGATGGCCAAACACCCTGTCATAATAGAACCCTCATCCAGTGACTGATAGAAGCAGATTCAGAGATCTATGGCCAAGCCCCAGGCAGAGCTTCAGGAGTCCAATCGATGAGATAGAGGAGGGACCATATGAGCAGGAGATATTGAGACCATGATTGGAAAAAGTACAGAGACAACTAGCCAAACTAGTGGAAACACATGAACTGTGAACCAATAGCTGAGGAACCCCCATAGAACTGGACTACGCCCTCTGGATAAGTGAGAAAGTTGTTTAGCTTGAACTGTTTAGGGGGTCCCCAGGCAGTGAGACTGATACCTGTCCTTAGTGCATAAGCTGGCTTTTTGGAACCTAGTGCCTATGGTGAGATACTTTGCTCAGCCTTGGTGCAGGGAGATTGGACCTGCCTCAACTGAATGTATCAGGCTCTGCTGACTCTCCAAGGGAGACCTTGCCTTGGAGGAGGTGGGAATGGGGATGGGTTGAGGGGGAAGGCTGGGGGGTGGGAGGAGGTAGGACAGCGGAATCTGTGGTTGATATGTAAAACAAATAGAAAATCTCTTAATAAAAAGGAAAAATAAAAGATTTCTGTAATGGAATCCTCGTTCCTTTCCTCCTGTAATGCTTTCTGTTCAGAACAAGAGAAAAGAAGGCTCTTTGTTGGGAACACACATAGACAGGCACAGAAACTGACCCAGGGACAGACAAATTTGCAAGGCAGCAGTAAGGCGGGAACAGATTCGAACTCTTACAGCAGACGGAGTGATGGAATGCATTGGGAGAGAGAAGTAGAGAATTCAAGCTGAGCTCTCACGCTTGGTTAAATTATTCCAAGGAGAAGTACTTTTCATTTCTTTTCTTCTAGTGACACCATTGCATTATTGGTGACAGAGTTCATCATTAATGTTTTAAAATTGACACACACAGACACAGACCAACACAGACACACAGACACACTCAGACACATAGCCTGACATGAAAATAGAGGAGGGAAACCTGGGTAGGATGAGGAATACAACTAATGGAAATGGGTAGGGACAAGGTAAGGGTATGTGTGTGGTGTGTATGTGTATACATGTATGATTGAAATGCACACACACACACACACACACACACGTATATATATATATATATATATATATATATATATATATATATATATATATATCCTTTTAATCCATTATGGATAATTAATATGTACTCACAACCAAGACCCATTCAACTCAGTATGTCCTCTTATATCCCAGTAAAACCAAATCACTTACTTAGAAAATGATCAAACTATAAAAATTTCATTTTAAAAAAATAATTATTTGACATTTGAACAAGTTATACATTTTTGCCACTCAGTCAGTTGTCTGCTCCCATCGGTCAAACCAGTAAATAACTGACTGAATTGGGAGGCACCTAAGGGAAGCATTAAATTTTTTTTGGATTCAGAAAGAAGTAACCTCCAGATCAAGAGATGAACATTTCTGAAATGAAAAGATTTCAGAGAAAAGAACGCTGGAGGAGCTGGAAGCCCCGTATAGCTATCTGCTGTCAGCTGCATACTCCAGGGCAGCTTGTTTCCAGCCCTTCTTCCTTCCGACAGCCTGGAGACTGAGGGTTACTCTTCACAGTTGGGGTGGTACTGACAGCAAAGTTATACTGGAAGTTTGAAGCTGTCTATCAAGTTTGTAATTAAAGTAAGAAAATACTACCTTTTCTTTTGTCAGAAACCCAAAAGATGATTATGTTATGAGTAGCGGGTTTACATTAAAGTGTAAAATTTATGTACCATGTGTTAATTGATTTAAATTTTCAGTTTTCAAAATCATATTAATTTTGTCATTCTTATAGATTAAAATTCTAAATAGTCGTGGGATATACATTGATCTTGAGTTCATTATGTGAAATTTTTTCCTCGAATAGCAATCAAATGTATGTGTGTTTGTGTATATGCGTTTGTGTTTGTGTGTATACACTACTTACAGTGACTCAGAGTCTAATGATATTACACACAGGCCATATTTATATCTATTCCCCTCTCCTAGTTTGCTCTGGCACTCCTGTACTTCGTACAACAGTTATCAGCCATGATCCAGTCTTTGAATTCCTCTCAATATGATAGTCAGCTGAAGGTTCTAAATGGAAACACTTACTAAAAGCTGAATAGAGCCAATGCTGGTACTCCTAGGAACAATCCCATCATTGTACCTTTGTTCTGCGTGTACCACTCCTATTTGCCCAGTACCTAGTCAATGCTGTAATCCAAGAGCAAAGATGAGACACGAGTATTTCTACCTTGCTAGCATTGAGAGAAGGAAGAATTGAAGAAGTTTCCCCCAAAGCATAGAAGGTATAATTTAGAAGAGCTAGGCATAGAATTTATATTCAACCTAAATTAACTAATGTTTCCTGAAGAAGGCAATGAAGAGTTTTTTGCTGTCAGCATTTTCAGTCACAGTAGCCATGTTTATGGCCTTTGTAAGGTGTGTGCCAGATGATGAACTCTCAATTCAGACCATGCAGGGAATTCCTTTGTGTGTCTGCCAGGCTGTGGTTGCTGAGACACTTGCAGATGTAGAGGCTAGGGCCCTTACTTAAAGATGTTGGTGCTTCACAGATTAAAAAGAATGTTACTCAAGTTTCCCTTGTTTCTGCAAAACTCCAAACACAACGTAAATATATTGTGTTCTACAGCGGTGACTGAAATTTCCTTACCATAAGGCAAAATCAGATATTTACTTATAATCACAACATACTTTATAAAGACAAATTCCTCTGAAAATTAATGTCCAAAGGGTACAAACCAAGATGGGGGAGCTGAATCAAGAGGGAAAAGAGGATGCCTAGCAATCGCAGGTGCCTGGAGTACAGAGGTGGGTCTCGTCCTTCCCTGCTTTCACCCTCTGGGTGGCCACATCTCTTAATCAATTGTGAATTTTAGGAAGAATGGATCTGTTTCATAAAAACAATTATACCTGCTATCCTGTAAAGGAAGAAAATGCCAGTAATTCCAAAAATATTTGCCTATGCCCAGCCACATCTCATGAATACTCTGTGTGACCTCTCAGCCACTCTGCATTTCCAGCATTAAAATAAATATCTTTGTTAGTCAGGCATATACTGTGAAGTTTTCCCATCACTTGTTTTTCTCATTTCCAGAGCAAACTTTCCAATACCCAAGGGAAGCAAGTGAAGTAAAACTGTACCTAAGTGCATCTCCAGTGTGGTGCAGCAGAAATAACATTCAATGAAATAACTGGAGGGAGTGCCTGGGAAGCCAAACTCGATACTCTGTTCACAGTGGGTTTTTGACATTTGCTCTCTTTAAATTTTCATTCCTACAAGTTGTATTCATTGTGTTATCCTTAGAGCACATTTACTTGGGAAATATATGTTGTCCAAAGTTACCTAATAATATTGACCCGGCAATAGTCTGCTAGAGATTATTCAGTAGTCACAGAGGATAATATAGCTATGACCCACACAACCTTTCAGCCTTCCTGCCCTCCATCAATCATGAACTGTGGACTTTTCCCAGAGAACCACATGGAACATTGTGGCAAATGAAAAGAGAGGTGGTAAAGAATTCAGTATTTCCAATATTACCTCTTTAATCATTCTCGAATTTTGATGCTTTTATTATGATTATACTGCAGCCCATCCAAACAACCAAATAGTAATTCTCATAGTAAATAGTAGCTCACTTTAGTGTGCTAATGCATAATGGATTCTCATAGCTTTACAGCAAATCAATTTCTGGTGGATCCAGTTTCCAAATAAACTGTATCACCTCTGGTCACTCAATGGATTAAAATGCTTATGGGTTCCTGACTGGCAGCATTACTGGGAAGTAACAGGAACTTTCAGAGGTGGGGAGCACATTTGGTGGAACACACTGGAGATGTGTTCCTGTCCTGGGCCTCTGTCTCTCATCTTTTCCCTGCCATGAAGGACAATGCTCTGCTCCACTAACCCTCCCACTATTACATTCAGAAACAAGGAGAGCCAGTCAACCATTGACCTTAACCTCTGAAACAATGAACCAAAATAAATCTTTATTTCTTTAAAATGGTTTCTGTCAGATATTTGTCACAGTGATGGACAAGCTAACTCACACAACCCACCAAAGCATCAAACATGATATTTCACTGTTTCCTAAAACATACGACCTAGTGCCTATAATTGTGTAGCAAGGAGTTGGTACAACCTAGAGGATCAGTCCTCTCTGTGGGAGCCTGATGTCCCTAAAGGATATCAGGAAAGATTTAAAAAAAAAAAAAAAAAAAGGCAAACAGAACAACAACAAAAAAAAAAAAAACATTTTTGGACATCAGAAGGAAAGGAGACACTAATAGCAGCAGCAAAACTGGTGCCTGTGAAACATGAAAAATAACAAAATAGCACTAAAGTATGAATGGTAGCACTTTAGAGACCGCAAGATTGCATGGTTTCTCTGTCTACAAAAACAACACGAAATGTAAGAGACTGACTTAAAGGGCTAATTATTTAGTTACTAACCAGAAGTCAGAAATGACTGACTTTTGAGAGTGGCCCAGACAATCATCTCAGCCAAAAAAAAAAAAAAAAAATGTTTAACAGAGAAGAATGGGGAAAGGAGAGAGTTGTGCCTTCAATAGCACCTAACAGAAAACCAAGCGCTCTATGAAATGGTATGCAGTATAGATGCCTGATTTCCCATCAGCCTCATGGGTCTGGTGGAGGAATACATGCAGCTTCCATGAAAAAGTTTTTGGAGTTTGTAAGATAAGCCTCAATTGTCTGAGTGACCTGATGCAACTCCATGGGAAAGAACAAGTCAGGGACTCAGGATTAGAGTAGGAGATACGGCCCTGCAAGCAGTTTGGAGTGAAGAAGGACCAGGACCCAGATATGTGGGAAGCCTCTGGTCAAGGTAAAGAATGTGTTGAATATTTCAGACTTTGATTTTCAAAGCTGCTATACTATCTCTGGAGCTGTGATTAAGGAAGGTCGGGAATTTGATAGAGCCTTAATAGGAAACCAGGAAAGTACTTCATAGGGAAGAAAAGGGTCTCTGTCAAAGATATTTGTGGGTGGAGATTTTCTCAGGTTTAGTATATAACAATCTAATACTTTACAAACCTCACATTTGGAAAACAGAAATTCTAAGCTAAAGATAAAAGGATAAGGAACAAAATAAAGTTAGGATTTTCTAAACTTCTATGAAAAAAAGACAAGCTGAAATATGTTCCTATGCAGGGGAAGAAATTGTACCTTGTAATCTCATTCAAAGAAAATGTTAATGTTCTCATTAAGAAATATAAAATTCTGTGAGGTGGTATATTTTAAAAAGGGTTAGAATATGGGAGGAGAAGGAAGGGAGGCTAATGTGCTAAAACTGCAGATGAAATCAACAAAAGACTAAAACCTTATGTGCTGAAACCCTGATTTAAGTTCCACCTTGACTAAATCCCTTGAACCCTGTAGCTACTGATGTATAAGTTTCCAGACTAGTGGGCCAACCAATAAATCTTTCTTCATTTAAGTTGTCTATATCAGTTACTTTGATAACAAATACACTCATTTCAGGACCTGGTCCTTTTTCTTACTAACATCTGTCATGACTCAATAAAATCATTTATTTCAGAGAAATTTCTGTCTCAGCAGATTTGATTGAATAGTTCAGTGTTTGTTGACTTGGTTACAGAAACTTCTGTGCCAGTAAATGAGGAAGGAAGATGCATGAATTTTATGGCTCAGTTGGAAAAGGTCCTGTAGCCTCAACCTTGCTTGCCTAGACTACTCTTGCCTCAAGTCACTAAACAGCCTAAAGCTGCCATACTTGACAATGATAATATGAGCCCATGGGAGTATTCTCCTGGGAAATCCCTTAGATAGCATAAAATGGCCAACCAGTTGATCCTGTGTGGCCATCTTCTGATAGGTATATCCACATGACTCTTTCCTAATACCGGAGAAATAGTCAACAAAACTCAACATTAAATACTAAGTCCATTGTTAAGAAGTATGTATAATTATATACTTAGCTAAGTCAATCCTCTTTCCTGGACCCTCAGTACTAGCATGCACTAGTTTCGGCCAGTTATACATCAGTGGTGACACTTGTCCTGTACTAGGAGCCTTCTCTCAGGATTACAGTATAGCTGTACTTCACCATCAAACCATGGAATATGTCCCTGAGATGATGTTACTGTGCTGGGTAATCATTCTTCACACCCTTCTCTGATTTTATTCACTGAAATATAAAATATTCAATAAGGAAAGCCTTTTAAGTTTAAATATCCTATTCTGGAAAACATGGAGGATATATGTAATTTGTATGATTGGTGTTGGTCTGACAAAACACTAACCAACCAACCAACCAACCAAAAACTTCCTTTTAGTTACACAAAAAGAAATGAGGAGAACCTTTGTTCCCTTTAAAGGACACACATCCTTATAATGTAGGTAGAAGTGATGCTTATGTTATTTTCATTATAGTGCTTAGTTCTAAAGACTGGAGAAAGGATGTTCCCTTTGATTCTTCAAATGTCTTCCAGGGGCAATGCAGCTAAAAAGTAAAGACTACAGTGCATGATATCCACATGTCTACATGTTAAAAAGCAACAAGAACTGTGAAGCTCCCTTGTCAAGAGACAAATCACATGTGAAACTCTTCATGGGACCAAGTCAAGGACTTTCCCTGTGAACACCACTTAGGACCACTAAAGGACCTACCAAAATGAACCAACATAGTGTCATTTCTACTTAAGTTCTACATACCACTACAATAATGCTAATCTGCATATCTAACTTTAAAAAACAAAACAATAAATAAAATAAAGGATGAGAGCGAGAAGAGGCAAGACTCTTCAACTGGCCACTTTCAGCTGAGTGGCAATGAATTCCTAAACTGTGAGATGAGAAGTCCGAAGGAGTGGTTATAAATAGTCTGGCTGTGAGGGACATAATGGCCACAGAGAACAGCAAATGCCAATCTCTTTCTTTGCTTGGGTCAGAAATTCAGTTGTTTGTGTGCTGCAGATCACTCATTGCTTCTCATCCCCAGCACATATGTCCCATCTATTTCGTGGCACTGGACCAGGACTATAAATATTTCACTTGCTACAACTGGCACACACAGCATTAAACTACTGTATCAGTGGAGAGTTTGGAATCACATCAAGGTGAAGGATTTCCTTCCTGACTTCTTGTGCTCTATCCAGCAAATACCCGCAAGGAGTAGTTTCTGTTCCTATAGAAGCCAGAACTTCCAAAATTCTGTAGTAAATATGGTCTGAGAAACATGGCACCTCCCAGAGCAATTTTCTAAAGAATGGGAGGTAAATTACCCTTAGTCTGTCATTTATAGTACAGATAAAATAATTTCAACCAGTTAACCATGACTTAAACTCTCTATATGCCATTTCTTAATTCTTTTTTTTTTTTTTTTTTTTTTTTTTGGTTTTTTGAGACAAGGTTATTCTGTGTATTTTTTGAAGCATGTCCTAGCATTTCTTAATTCTTTTATATACTTTCCTTGTGAGCATAGTGTGTGTGCATGTGAGAACGCATGTTCACATGTGCATTGGCACAATTGTATGTGCAGGTGTTCATACATGTGCATGTGTGTGTATGTACACTCATGTGTGTCTATATAGAAGTAAGTCACAGACTTCAGATGACTTTCTTCATTGTTCTCCACCATATTCATTGAAGCAGCCTCTCAATTGGACTGAGACTTGTTTTTACAGCTACTCTGGCTAGCTGGCTTGCTTCAAGGATTGCATTTCTCTGCCTGTCAGAAACTGAAATTATGTGATGTAGGATTCAAACTCCCAGTCCTCAAAGTTTCGTTGAAAGTACCTCATCCACAAAACCATCACTAGTTTCACTCCTGAAGCAGTAGAGAGTTCTTTACTCCCTAATAGCCAGTCACAGTTAGTAGCATCTTCTACTACAGGTAACAATTCTTAATCACAATCATTTGCAGTTCAAATTACCATGTGATTTCTGCTTCCTAATGGTCCTTGGCTTATGCAATAAGTCATCTATTTCTCTAAAATATTTTCAAGAGGAGTAGAAGAAAAAGCTCAAGCACCAGATTCTAGACATTAGTCCCAGGACAATGTTATTGAACTGCCCTGTAGACGAGTGACTGTAGAATCAAGAAAGTATGGACACAGTCTCTAGAACTGACCCTGTATAGAGTTGGTACAAAGACTTGATAGATAAGTACTAATGTCCCCTACTTACTGAGTCTTCAGAGAAGCCCAGCATATTGTCCAAACTTCATTTTGTTTCTTCTATCTTGGTTTAATTTTGAGTTGTACAAGAGAAGATTAGAATAGTTGAATTGAAGTTTCTACTCTTAAAAGTAAGCTTAATCTAAGTTATTATTTGGGGTATTATATCTATATTCCAAGAAATAGGAAGTAGAAAGGATGAAAAATGTCAAAATGAAAATGGCCGTTTATATTTTCTTGTCTGTGATTCCATTGGTTTGAATCACATCTTATTAATGAGAAGCAGCTCTATGGCTATGCTCTGAATCATTTAGAGTGGCTATGAAAAGGGGAAAACAGGAGGACAAGCACTGGGAGATACAACAGGGTGTACATCTGAATACATGTCTCTGCTCCTTCCATCAACCTAGCTGAGCTTTTTATGGATTTGGGGTGGTATGCTGGCTAGTTTTTATATCAATTTGACCCAAACTGGAGTCATTTTGGAAGAGGGACCTCAGTTGAAAATATGCCCCCACCAGTAAAGCCTATGGAGCATTTTCTTGATTGACTATTAGTGTTGAATGTGTAGCCTACAGCAGATGATCCCAACCCTGGTGTGGTAGTCCTAGGTGTTGATAACGGAGCAGCCATGAGGAACTACCCAGTAAAAAGCTTTCCTTAATGGCTTTTGCTGCAGTTGCTACCTCCCAGCTCCAGTTTGAGTTTCTATTTCCCTTCATGATTGACTGGGATTACAATGTGTGACAGGAAGTAAACCCTTTTCTCACCAAGTTTCTTTTGGTCATGGTGCTTTATCACAGCAATAGAAACTCTAAGGCAGATAGGGGCAAGATGAACTCTATGGAATGTGCCCCAAACTTCCCATTATTTTAGAATTCTGCTTATTGACTTAGAACTCTTTAGATTGATGGGAGTAAATAAACCTGTGAAGTAGCATCCATAAACACAGACTTACAATTCTGAGCCAACTATGAGCAATCTTCTCTCCATTGCCTATGGAAGTTGCTACTGATCATCGTTACCTCCTTTACATAACTACTGGGTATATTTTTAGTCCTGTTTCTTGACACCAAATTCAGGTTTACTTGAGTGGCTTTGAAGCTCATATATCTATTCAACCAATTCAAGTTTATAGTCACAGAGAAGCAAGTGTGTGTGTGTGTGTGTGTGTGTGTGTGTGTGTGTGTGTGTGTCCATGTTTGATCTGGGATTAAACTCAGGGTTTGTTCAGACAAGAACAGTACTTAATATTTAATTACATTCACAGCCTAGAAATAAGGTTTACTTTCTAGAGTTTTAAGCATAGGTCACTAGTCAAATGAACAATATTTGTAAGTTAAGTAAAAAGTAGATATTTCAAGAATAGTATATACCTTTTTGAGTAAAAACAACTATGTGAGTCTAAAAGGCTCCACAGAATTTTATTTTCTACCTAATTCCATAAATAAGATTTAAAGAGTTTACAAATTTATTTTTAAAATCAAAACATATAACTCTTAATTCTATTATTCACTTTTAGTTCCTCAGATGCGTATAGAAATTAGAAATAGCCTTTCTTGCCATTTTATCAGATGAAATAAAGAAGTTGAGACTAAACTGAAATCTACTTTTAATTGCTTCTTTCTGGACATTCATTCATTTAATGAGCATTTATTGAGTGCCTACCCCATTCCAGTCCCAGTAAGTAAACAAGTAATTAAGCCAAAGGTATTTAGTTCAGATGCTGATAAGTTTCCTGGTGAAAAATGAATGAACAAGAGGGGTATGTGGCAAAAGGGCAGAAGGGAAGGGGCAGGGAATGAATATTTAAAAAGAACAGTGACACAGAGGTGATAGAGTGGTCTGCACAGGAGACTTAAATGAGGAAGCCCATCCATGTGAATCAAGGTGTGTGTGTGTGTGTGTGTGTGTGTGTGTGTGTGTGTGTGTGTGTGTGTCCGTCCGTCCTAAAAAGAAAAAAACCTGAGGCTGTGTTACTACCTGGTTTGCTCATGGCATTGGAAGTAGGCCTAACGTAGGCTCTGCCAGAGACCAATCAGAGGAAGTCAAATATCTAGTCTCAAATTCACTCACTCAGCACACTGTAAACACTAGCAACATGCAACACAAAAATCCATGACAGTATGAACATGGCAGAGATGTGACATCATAACCAGAATTTTACAAATTCTAGTCCTTTCTCTTCCTGCCTAAATTTTTGGTGTTAAACAAGGATGCAGAGGAGCAATTACAAATGAGCATGTTGGGAGACTGTTATCACTAGATGAAAGTGATGGCCACAGTGTGAGATGCTAACTTAGGACATGACTTGTAGGTGACACGGTAGGAAGTACAGAGAATCTAGACAACATTCATAGGAATTCAATGTTGGTCTGAGCATATAGTAACATATATTCATCACAGTTTGGGGAGTTCCTTGTAGAAGGAGAGTGGAGGGTTGGAAAAGGTTATTTTATCATGACTTTGTTAGGAAAACAAGAAATTTGAAGTGTTCATCAGCTAGACATCTAAGTAAATCTGTGAAGTATAAACTGGGGACAAGAATGTGGCATTCAGGAAGGTATCTAAGGTATTTGTGTACATATGGGCTATACTTTAAGTTATGTGATGAGTATAGTCAACAAAGATAGTCTCATCAAGTCTATCATACGTCAGCCATTCTGTTAATATCCCTCCACACGTAACTTTCACATCAATCCTCACACATATACAAAAATTAAAATTGAGTTTAAAAAGCTTAGTATGTTTATACAATCACATGCATAACATATAAAAGTCATTATTCTTAGCCTGTCTACTTTAAAATATTTTTTTCAACGCTGTGTAGACAAGTATCTCTCCTTGAACTGAGTGTACTGACTGTTCTCTCTAATCTCACTGTCAAAGCACTATTCATATGTAGGCAAAAACTTTACACATCAGCCATTTCTGTTTGTTTTACCTTCTGTCATTCTGACTCAGCAATCCTTTTCCAGTTTTATCAAATCTTTTTTTAGCTATTTTTATTCATTTATTATTTTACATGTTATTTAAATTTAATTTGAAAAAGTAAAAAAAAAAAGAGCAGAAATGTGTATATTATTTTCATTAGTGCACAGAAGATTTTTAATTTACTGAAATTCATTTGTGTGTGTGTGTGTGTGTGTGTGTTCCAGACAATACTATGGATATATTTTTTTCCTTTTATTTTATTTTACAATGCCATTCAGTTCTACATATCAGCCACGGATTCCCTTGTTCTCCCCCCTCCTGCCCCCTCCCCTTCCCCCAGCCCATCCCCCATTCCCACGTCCTCCAGGGCAAAGCCTCCCCCTAGGACTGAGATCAATCTGGCAGACTCAGTCCAGGCAGGGCCAGTCACCTCCTCCCAGACTGAGCCAAGCGTCCCTGCATAAGCCCCAGGTTTCAAATAGCCAACTCATTCAATGAGCACAGTACCCGGCAGAGAGGGGAACAAGGAATAGGAGACCATGGTAATTGAAGACCACATGAGAAAAGGAAGAAACAAAGAGCTAGAGAGGCCACAGAAATCCACAAAGATACCCCCACAATAGGACTGCTGGCAGTGGTCGAGAGACAGCCGGAACTGACCTATTCTTGTGATGGGATGGACAAACAACCTAATAAGTTGTGCT
Organism: Peromyscus leucopus; assembly: GCF_004664715.2. Taxonomy (NCBI): domain Eukaryota; kingdom Metazoa; phylum Chordata; class Mammalia; order Rodentia; family Cricetidae; genus Peromyscus; species Peromyscus leucopus. Next base: position 84,997,519 of record NC_051064.1, read on the forward strand.
AGAAATCCCATCCAACAACTGAGGGATCTGGATGCAGAGATCCATGGCTAGGCCCTGGGTGGAGCTCCGAAAGTCTAATTAGCAAGAAAGAGGAAGGTTTATATGAGCGAGAATTGTTGAAACCAAGGTTGCATAAAGCATAGGGACAAATAGCCAAACAATGGAAACACATGAACTATGAACCAAAGGCTGAGGGGCCCCCAACTGGATCAGGCCCTTTGAATAGGTGAGACAGTTGATTGGCTTGATCTGTTTGGGAGACATCCAGTTTTATCAAATCTTAACATCCCGTATCAGTGGCAAGGAAGAGCTTTCTCTCTATTTATGTATTTCTTATGTGGATTGTTGACATAAAAGTAAATGTAGATGCATGCTCTCTTAGTGCAGTTATGAAGTCAATTGATACTTTACTATGTTATCACTGATAAAACTCATAAGTTTCCCAATTTAAAATGCTTCATACATACAACAAAATGTCTTAGGAATAGAGAGTCATGAAAACATTTATGATAAACTTTTAAAAATTTAATTTTCTAGGTGTCAATGTAATTATTTTTGAAAGATTAGCTGAGAGTAAATATGGTTATAAACATGATTTAAAATATAAAAATGTTTTTAAAGGATTGTTTCTGATGATTTTATTTTTCTACATTTGACTAAAGAAAAGGAAGGAATGCATGCCATTGTAAATAAGTCTTCCAAACTGTATTAAGTGCAAATCTTTTCATTATTATGTCTTTCTTGCATCATAACAGAGTTTCAGTCAGGGTGCTTGTGCCTAACTTATAGAAAATGTGAATAAAGTTATAAAATATTCAAAAAAAAAAAAAAAGCCAGGTGGTGGTGGCTCACGCCTTTAGTCCCAGCACTCGGGAGACAGAGGCAGGCGGATCTCTGTTAGTTCGAGGCCAGCCTGGTCTACCAAGTGAGTTCCAGGAAAGGCGCAAAACTGCACAGAGAAACCCTGTCTTGAAAAACCAAAACCAAAAAAAAAAAATATAAAATATTTGAGAGTTGTAGGTCACAGTTTGAGAAAATAATATATTTGTTTTATTTCTATATCATACTTTCTAATTAAAATATATTAGTCTAAGCATTGTATTATGGTTAAGAAATCATATTCATGTTTAAAGATGTAACTTAGTTGATAGATATTTGCCTTGATTCATAAAGATCTTGATTTGTTTCCCAACACAATGTAAATTTGACTTGGTAGTGAAAATGTGTAATCTTGGAACTCAGGAGCTGGAAGCAAGAGGATCAGAAGTTCAAGGATATCTTTGAATACATAGGCAAGTTTGAGGCCAGCCTGGGCAACATGAGATTCTCTCTAAAAGTAAATAAATAAATAAATAAATAAATAAATAAATAAATAAATAAATAAATAAATCATATTCTGAGTTGTTTTTTTCTCTATATAGGTATGTTTGTCATTGGAAATAATTCATATAGAAACATAATTAAATGTATTTCTTTAATATAAAAGCATTTTCCTAAATTGTGCTCACTTAGAAATAAATTCAGTGAAAACCATGGCAGAAAACATGTTCACCACATCCAGTTGCCTATCCTTACAACACTCTTATGACACTAATTATGCTCAAACTGCAAATGCCTCCTCATAATGTGCTCAGTTCCCCACACTTTGCTCTAGCAGAAGAGACCATGTGACACAGTTTGGGCCAAAAACCAAACAAACAAACAAAAAACCCTTTAGGTGGAAGGTTTAAGGAGCAGTAATCCACTGGAGCTTGTCAAAGGTGGAAACACAGCTAACACATGCCTTGGTATATCCTACTCTTTATTCATTGACTTCTTCCTCTACAAAAAGATGATGCCATTGAAGGCAAGACAGCTGTCTTACAGCCATGAAGCAATGGGTAAGGTGGAAGAAGCCATCCATACCAAGATGGCCACTTAAAAACATGGCATTATGTACCTTATTATAATGGGAAGCTGCCATCATCCCAAACCTGCAGGCATCCAGATTCCAGAGTTCTGATTCATGATTATTATTTTTCATTTTTCTTTCTTTTTTCTTTCTTTCTTTCTTTTTTTTTTTTTTGAGACAGGGTCTCTCTCTATAGCCCTGACTCATTTATTGATAGAACTTGAAATATACCTCACTAACATTGATCTTACAGCAATCCTCCTGCATCTTCCTTCTGACTGCTGGGATTAAATATATGTGTCACCATACCAAGCTAAGAATTATTTTTAAATATGAAAAGTAGAACCTTTCTTTCTTTATCACTATTCCCTTTTAGCTTGGTTTGTGGCAGTTATATACCTGTGATTGCCCTAGTATAAAGGAGTAAAAGAAAAGCAAAGGGCATTGCTTATCATTTTAATATCATTACTTATATCTTTTTACTCCTAGATCTATACCATTAACTCTCATGCATAGTATCTCTTTAGTAATTGGAGGGTAATGTGGAAAATGGACAAATAAAGTAATATGTATTTTAACTTTAGGAAAAAATATTTTAGTGTCTGGAAAATCATGCTGAAATATTTCTAATACAAAATATTTCTGTTCTCACTGATGAAATACATCAAATTTCTAACATATCTATATCAAAACTATGTTTAGAAAATAAGTAAATCTACCTAGCTGTCACACACACACACACACACACACACACACACACACACACACACACACTATGCATTAAGGTCAGGAATTAAATATCTAGTATCAAACAACCAAGCTTTTGTTTCTGGCTTTATGATATAAGAAAACTGAACATGTTTAACAATGAACACAAAACGTCATTAGGGTCTTTTCCAAAGACCTTGAAACATATTCAGTTCTCTCCTATCAAAGATAGTAAAGGAAGCTTGGTATTTCAGTGGAGCATTCCTCTTCTATCTTCCACCCCATCTTCTTATGCATGATTCCTTTTTTCCTAATACATAACAAACACTCACTATAGTATAGCTAATATTTATCATTTGTCCTCAACTCCTGCAGCCTTCTGCTGTATGTTTCACTCACTTATAGATCTCATCAAATCGGTGCTAGAATCCAGCACAGAGACACTATAGAAAATCAATTCAGGACACATTAACTCCTCATGCTTCAAATCCTTCTATATTCCTCATCTGTATGTACTTTAAAGGATCCTTTAAGCCACTATGATCTGTGAGCTGCATGTGTCCTGATTCAACATTTTCATAATTAACTGTCTTCATTGCTTTTCAACCAAACTCTATTTTCTCTGTCTTGTACTTAGTATGTTCTCTCATGCTTCAAGTTTCTTTTTCTCACTTGATCCCCACTTTTTCTATCTTAGCCCAACCCATTTGTCCTCCTGTACACTGCTCCATTGCCTTCAGAGGCTCCTCTAGTGTTCCAGTCTTTCAATCTGCCATGTAGTGCACAGCAATGCATACTTTTGCAAGAACAGACTTAGTGGTACATACTTCATACATGCTTCAAAATGAGTTAAACTTATAATTTTCATATACAACATATCTCTTGTTATTACAGGCTTACTTTTTACTCTGTATTGTAATAAATTGCCCTAATGGACATGGTAATAAATACTGGTGAAATAAATTTGTCTTTGATGTTTCTTATATAATAAGGCCAGAAACATCTTTGGATGTTTGTCTGGCTTTATCTTGAAAGACAAAAACAGAAAGTAGTAAAAAGGCTTCAATTTCTTCCTTGAACCCAATGAATCATTTTTACTTTTTCTTTAAAACCTTGTTAGAAAAGGAAAATTGCGTCTGTAGTTGTCCAATAGGTCAAAACAACACATGTGTTTGCCCAGTTTTTTGTCTCTATGGACAATAGAGGTTGGGAAGCATACTCAACCAAAGGGCTGAGTATGAGGGAATATGGTGGGATATCTGGAAATTGATTTCTTTCTTAAAAACAGTATTCTTATCCCAAAAGATCCTTTTAAGACAAGCACAAGGAGAAAGATAGATGCCAGTGAGTCTCTGGGGCTCGGATTATTAATGGTAAGGGGGAAAGGGAAAAAATATTAAGTAGCAATAATGTAAAAGGGAAAAATTCAACCATAAAACTCCATTTACATTCGAAGAGTCCACTTGAAAAACTAGCATTTTTTCATTTTTCTCAAATTATAAAATGAAGAGCTAGTAGCAACTACATTTCAGTTTAGTACTCAGTGTCTGCAGTTTCTTAAACTCTCATTGATTTATATATTTGCTATTCTTTTTTATGATTATGATAAATAACTTAAAAATTGAGTCTATCACGATGGAGATGAATAAGGTCGTTTTTCATTTCTAATGGAAAGCCTGTCTTTCTTGAGGTTATATAGCACATAGGTAGAAGCTGAAACTTACTCACACCATGAATGATGGGCAGCTACAGGGTCTGTTTGTCACAGTTCATCTGCTGTAAACGAGATGGCTACATGCTTAGGGCCCATCCATTTGTTTACAGAGACAGATTAATTTTCCTGTCTTTTGTTTTCTCCTTGCAACTTTAGCTTACAAATTACAGATTAAAAAGGCTGAAGTCTTCCTAACACACACACACACACACACACACAACACACACACACACACACACACACCACATAACATAAAAGTATGAGTCTTCTCAAAACACACAGAGATTGAACATTTTCATGGTCTTATAGATTTAATTATTAGAAATTTGAAGATTTTGGAAATTTCCAAAGATGAAAAATGAATCATGTTACCAAAAACAAACAAACATAAGATTCAGAGTGTAAAAGCTTCTGAAATTATACTTTCAGTTTAAAGTCTTTTATTTCGGTGAAGTCTGCACTGATGCAAGGTTGAAGTAGCTGAAACAGGAACAAGCCAATCCTGTTTGTTCTTAGTGCTTTGAATTTTAATAGCACAATGTTTGAGAAATGGTCTAGTTCATTTGGTTTGCTGAGCACTTTTTCAAAACAGAATGGGGACATAATAAGCAAGAGAACAACATAAAAATCAAAGGAACATCCACCAAAGAATTAGATCTAAGGAACTCATTTTGAAGAGGATCAGCCTAAGGAGCTAACTGACTTATGGATTATAAAAGAATGTTTTAAACGACACATCAGAAAATGTGGTTGCTTTGGGCATCAATTGAAATATTAGCAATTACCATAATTGAGTACAGTTTCAAAAATAAATATAATGCAAATCTGACATCAGTTGCAATTTATTTGGATTATAATGGGAAACACTTTTAATAACACATTAGAAAAATCATTAACTGGAGATCCATTTACTAAGTGACAATAATAAAAATTGATGAGTGAACGTGAGCAGATTTGTATTTGCATGCTAAATCTATGTAGCTATTCATAAATAACTCCTGAATAGCAGTGTTTCTCAATATAGAAATTACTTGTACTTGGGTGAGAAATTTTCACTTTTTGAGACTGGCCATATGTAGAAAGACTTCTTAGGTCCTTTCCAAAAGGCTACAGTAATTAGATGAAGAACATGTATGTCTTACACACATGCATACATACCAGATGCTGACTGGCTTTCCTAGTGATGCACAGTTTAGTGAGGACAAAAGACATTAAATGATCTTATTCAGATCTGGAATCTGCGCACTGCAACACAGACCTGTCAGGGGAGGTGTGTCCTCTAGTACAATAGTGGTGTGACTGCTACATGATAACTAACCCGTTTGATTGAGTCTGGGGCCATCTCCATAGGAATAGGAGCTCATGCCTGGTCAGAAGCCTGTGTCAGATGTGATTGTAGACCCTATTATTGTCATTTTTGCTAAGTAGTCATGCCAAATCACCTTCTATATATATTTATGTTTTTTGTAAAAGCTACTATAAATGTTGGTCAGAAAAGCTGCCTTTTGCAGTTGGAAGTAATTAATGCAGATACTCATAATTAGTCAAAATGCTGAGAATAATGACTTTTACTGCCCAGTTCTAAAAAGAACATCTTTATCAACACTCAACCCCAACCAAGGTTCGGGGTACATAACAGTAGAGGACATAAAGAATGTAAAAGCTGAAGGATATGGAGTTTTGTGATGTGTTTTCTTCTATACATGAAATGGCTATTGTGTTCATAGACACAATAGCTGTGGTTGTGCTTACACAAGATCTGTACAAGATCAAGGTGGCCAGATTTCCAACAAATTCCTACAAGATCCCACCCTTCCCTAGAATTATTGACAGTTTATAACTGATGGAGATATAGAATTGTTTCTTGGGGTTGTAGCCAATGGTATGTTTCTCATGCTCTAGTTAATGTCTCAATACCCTTATGCATATGGGCACCAGTAAATTAATTTAATGGGTCAATTAAAAAGAGAGAGAATGAGCAAGAATATGAAGTTGGGAGGTGGTAATGGTGTAGAAATGTTGGGGGTTACTTTGGCTGAAATGGAGGTGTAGATATGATCATATTTCACTGAATACACATATGAAATTAACAAAGAATAAGAAATGTATTTCTATTGCTTTGAATTTTTTCTTGAGACTATAACACTTCTACAGTTTTACATATGTTTTGAAGGGAAACTAAATGATAATATTTTAAGGAGTGACACAATAGAGATGCTCATATCACTAGCACATTTGAAATTCTAACATGAATAGACACCAATTTCACTTTAGTTCTTGAAGCAGTGAAGTCTTTGTTGATATGTAAACATAACTTATGAACAAGGCATATTTAATTAGCCATTTAGGTATATGGTAATGATACTTCAATGTGACATCATTTAAATATCTATAAAGTGCCCTGCTTACCCTCATTTCTATAAAAAAAAATGCTTCCATTTAAGTTATTTCATTGTATTCCTTTAACCTTGTCACTTGGAGGAAAAGATACTGAACCAAGAGTATTTCAAATGATTTCTTTGACTTGTAAATAACCTAGGTTTATAGCAATTTAAACATGAAAAATCCTTTGTTTTAAGAGACACAAATTGCAGTAAAGTCCTTCAATGTGGTTACTGCACTGAAGCATTCGCAGCTACCCATGCCACATACTGTCAATGTAAACAGCTGAGAGGGATGCTGATATTTAGCATAGAGGTTCTCTACTCTCTTATCTATCTTAGGAAACCATGCGTTATTATGTATTTCACTGGAGCATTTATTAATCAGTATAGTCTTCCAAAATCCTAAGAAAATCTTTGTGAATCAATAATAATAATAATAATAATAATAATAATAATAATAATAGTGATTGGTCTTCATCTTAAATTCACTGAATTAAAATCTTTACCCATATAGACCATACGTGTATGTGTTTCCCATATTTATAGTGTGTAAAATCCCAGCAATATTTGCCTGACTAGAATATGGAGTTAGTACTTTAGGGAATCTTAAAAAAACAGAATATTATACCATTATTATAAAGCAACTTTTTATTAATGGGCCTTCAATGTCAGACTCCTGGAGTAGTGCTTAGAACTAAAGTGTAATTCATAGAAAACATTTTTATATTTATGAATACGGTAAAATATTAAGAATTATATGTTGGCCAGGCAGTGGTGGTGCACACCTTTAATCCCAGCGCTCAGGAGGCAGAGCCAGACATATCTCTGTGAGTTCGAGGACAGCCTGGTCTACAGAGTGAAATCCAGGACAGGCACAAAAACTACACAGAGAAACCCTCTCTCAAAAAAAGACAAAAAATAATTAAGAAAAATAATTTATATGTCAAAGATAACACTTTTCTTAGCGCTCTATGACTCTGCTATATTAAACTAATCATTGATTTCTGATATATGAAACAAATGAAATACTTGGTAATTAATATTTAATTTTAAGTATTAATACTAAAGTTTAAGATTTCTAAGAATATTCAAATAAGCACATTCTTAATAAAGAAGAAATAGGTATCTGTCTTTTTCTTCTCAAGAACTGCAGTGGTGAGTTCATGAAGAGTTTGCATGTAAAATGTTATAATTATTTTTGGACAGCAAGTATCTTAATTAGATTTATATTACTCAGGCTTCAAAGAGTTTCTTGTACTTGAGTTCATAGCTAACTTTTGATGAATGAAATACAAAATAGGATATGGGAAGTCATTTTAGTGAACATGAAGTTGGCAATGACTTGATATTAAATACACTGCTTTTATTTATCAACCATAGGATTTTGTAATGCCAATGTTCAACATGCATCACAGCTTGACTACACTGGTTTGACACAATACACATTTTGAAATTGTAGCACTAACAGTACTGTTAAAGATGAGAACAAATTTTGTCCAAATGCTAATGGTTTCACCATTCCACTTAAAGTTTAAAAAACTTTAAAAAAATAAGTCAAGCTAATCATCATAGGGAATTGGTAGAAAAAAAACTATTAAAACATGCAGATTTAGATTGCAAGGGAGCATAAAGCAAAGAGTATTCACTCATTCATATGCATGCAATCTTTGTGCTGTGTGAGATATGTAATCATTGGAAGAAAATTATTTCATCCAGGAAATTAGTTGCTTCTTCCTCATTTGATGATTTACTTTCTGTTACAAAAAGGTTAAATAAGTATATACATCTGTAGCAGATATATTAGTGCATATGCAAAAATGTTAATATTTACTAAAAAGTTTAGATATTCTTGACTCAAGAAAAGAATCACATAAACTGTAACCTTGATGAGAAATTTGAGTTCATGATAAATTTTCCTTAGGGAGGAACCCTGTATGAAACATTCACTGTCTTACCTCTCAGATGAACATAGGATATTTGGGCAGAATTAGAATGAGCTACATTTTATTTTTCATTCCAAATCAAGTCCTACTTTCCTTTTACCTAAATGTCCAAATGCATTTCAGACAGAATGCAATGTGCTAGAGATGTTTGTGAGAGAAAAATGTCTGTAAGACATCTTCATGTTTCTGAGTGTGTCTTTATCTGTGAATGTTCTAACAACCTACATCTGAACTCACTCTAATCTCCAGAAAGCTGGCTGTAAGCAATCCATATGGTTTAGTCTCTACTGTTAAACTTTAAATATAAAAAATATTGAACATACAATCTTAATAAGCCAATTTAGTGAAATAGAAATAACAGAGGGGAATGAATAAAGTATCGTGGGCAAATGAATTTGTGGAGTGAGCCCATGCCTCAAATCTAACAGCTTTGTTGTTAAACAGATAGCAAAATAAATAAGAGCCAGTCATTACCATGAAGAAATTATCTACCAACACTGTCCTTATTATCTATAATTGTTCTTCAGAACCTGGCAAAATATGCATCCAAGTGGGAAGATTGCATTGTGGAGTGTGGGGGTTTGACTGAGAATATCTTCCATAGGCTCAGATGTTTGAATACTTGGCCCCCAGTTTAGGAGGTATGGCCTCGCTGGAGGAAGTAAGTTACTGGATTGTTCTCACTGCTTTCTGCTTGCAATTTAGGATGGCAATTCTCAGCTTGCTATACCAGTTGTCATGCCTGCCTGCTGCAACACTTCCTTGCCACGATGGTAGAGGGCTGTTCTCTCTCTGAAACCATAAGCCCAAATAAACCTTTCCTTTTATATGTTGTGTGGGTCATAGTGGTTTACCTCAGCAATAGAAACATAACCAATACAGAAAGTTTCTATGACTTTTACAAATCACACATCTGGAGACAGCATCAAGACTCCAACTTAACTCCTATGCATTTTCTTTTGAAGCAGAGTCCTTCAATTCAACACCATCTTTGTCAAACTGACCACTTTTAATTGAGAATTTATTGTAATTATTATCTAATACTCATAACATGACAGAAATTTTGTTGGGCTCTTCTATCACTAACACATGAAATTAATGTCTGCATTTAAACTCTATTTCCACAGTTCCCATTGACATACTAATAAAACTGAGAGAAAGACAGAATCAGCTCCATAGTTTATAAAAAAAATTCATAAATCACTAAGATATGAGTTTGGCACAGATCAGAAATCCAGTAAATAATAAATAATTTCTCTTGTGATATACAGTTTGTTTCAATCATTCATATATTTAAATATAACATAAGAGATGATACTAATCGCCCCATAACATTTGCTTAGAAGAATATAATTAAAAGATAAGAAAACCACATATAATCAAACTAACAAGCATATTGATCCCTGTGATGAAAGAATTTTCAAATATAGAAAGATTCCATTTGCATTCGATACTGCCCAGCCTGTGCTTTCTAAACAGCAAGCAGGACCATTAATACTGCCTCTCCCCAAATGAACATTAGAGGTAACTGTTCTGAATTACAATGGATTGGAACAAAAACTCAGTTTTCAATATAAGAATCACACCCTGTAGATAACTGAAAAAAATTAGCCTGTGTCTGGGGTCAAAGTTCCTGTTGTTAGGGGACCCTCAGACAACCCTCAAATGGTAGACCCTCAAGTACATAGAGTACAGAACCAGCCAGCTATCTGAAATAGACTGTTCCATTTCATCATGTAGTTTCCCTGCCCACCTGTACGAACTGCTATTTAGGCTACAAGGATGAGCCAGACAGGGTTTACCTAACTGCTAAGTCAGAATGTACCTTGGCCAAATCTTGAGCTGTTCTGCCTCATCCTTTGATAAGCTGCAGGAGATGAGATCACATTGGGTGGTCGGATTTCTTCCAGGTTGTTGGTTATATTTGAAATACAGCAGTGATTTTGAGAAGTAGGGTGAATTAAAGCACTTAAGATTTGGGACAATGAATGAAATAATATGTCTACTATATCAGTCTCATAATTGAAATATTTGTACCACTATTTTAATAACTTAGGCTTTTTTCCCACTTTTTGTTACAAAAGTAATTCTCTATATTTGTGTGCCTAGGTGTATGTAGATGTCCCACATACATGTTCGAGTCTATGGAGGTTTGAGGTGGACATTATATCCTTTGACAGTGGAATTACTGATGTTGTGAGCCACCATATTTGCTGGAAACCAAACCCTTGTCCTCTGGAATTGTTGGCTGTACTCTTAAGGACTGGACCATCTTTCGAGCCCCCACTTTTGTTATTCTTAATCCTTCAATTATAAACACGTCAAAGGTGAATGTAAAGGTTATGCTCAAAACTCTACCACACTCCATAGTGTGTGCAAGCATCTTAGTTCTCAAGCCTCAGAAAATTTAATTATATTCATATAAAAAATGAAAGTGAGGCTCTCTTGGCTTAATTTCCCAAAGGGATAAAATGGAACAACATGGGTGGTGCTCTGAAACACTAAAATGAGAGAGAAGTGTGAGGTAAGATAAAAGGCACCTAGGATGAAGGTCAGCATCTCCTATTACTGAGGAAATCTAATGACACTTTCACTTTATCTGGAAAGTAAACGATCTGAACAAAAAAAGCTCACTATACAATATTCTTTTTTCAGCCAAGAAAATCAAATTCGGAGAATCATAGGGGAGTGGAATAAAGTGGGGCTTTTAGTTCTGATACTGAGAGTGCCTTTAATCTGCCACACATTTTTATTCAGTTCATTAAAGAATGACATGCATAAACATGGGTTTTAGTGTGCTTAAATCATCTTCCTGAAGATTCACATCACTGAGGCATACATTACCAATGTTCTGTTTAATATTCATTATGATCTCCTCAGTGGTTCTCCTCCCTAATGAGAGTGCAGCATCTGAATTACTCACCTACTTGTGCTGAACTTAACAAACACAGTTCATTCCTGTGTAGCACATATTTTAAAAGCTCTCACTACACTAAACAATTACACATGTGTTTATATAAACTGTCACCAACTTTGCAAACATAGTACTCTGAATTCAGTATATCAATCTGAAAAAAATCAACTTTGTATTAATTCGTTTTTGAGAGGGTTTCACAGTATAACTGAGGCTGACCTAGAACTCATAACCCTCTTTTCTTAGCATCCTGAGTGCTTAGGTTACAGATGTATGCATGCTTCCACAAATGACTTAAGTATGATTTTTATGAAGTGTATTTCATGTACAATCTTAGTACATTGTTCTGTAACATCAAATATTACATACTAAATGCTCTTTGCTTTTGAGAGAAAGAAAGAGAGTACATTATGTAGCCAAGGTTCATGGTGATTATCCTGCCTCAGCCTTCTAAATTACAGGCATATGCCACCATGCCTAACTTCATATGCAAATTTGACTTCATTTGTTTATACATTTTAATTCAATCAGTCATATTTTCACTGAAATACATTTATTTGTACTATAAGGAAACACACTCCTATCTGGGCTCTTAGAAGACTTGTATGTTTGAGGGCTGAAGAAATGGATGAGGCCGTAAAATGTTTGTCATGCATGGGAACCTGTGTTCTGATGTATAGCACCCACATAAGCCTATTGCTATCAAGGCAGGCACAGCAAGATTCCTGGTGCCTGCTGGCCAGCCAGCCTGCATACAAATAAAAATTAAAAATAAGCAGTATCTAGTTGGATAAAGGAAAAGTAAATGAATCATGAGGGAACCAAACTGTCCAATTCCAGGGAAGGAATAAATTTGACTCCTTTCTGGATTGATTTGCTCATGGAACCAGCCTGCCCAAAGTGTTATCAGCTCTAATGTAGCACTGTTGATTATCAGTGGTTACCATATGATCTGAAAGTTCTTATAAACAAAGAAAATGTGTCAGGGTTCACATGAGGGAAGTGCAGGAAAGGATGGAGAAGTTCCTGGTGCAGGTAGGTCTGTCTCCTGATGTGAGAGGACTGGTTCTGGGAAAGAAAACTATCCAAAGCTTCCTAAGACACTGCTCTGTGGGTTTGGAAGGGAAGAGGATTTTGCTTACAGGTACCCTCTCCATTGGGAGTATAGTGTTACAGAGGTATAATGCATACACTTTCTCATAAGGCAATCCAGAGTAGAAATGGAGTGTAAAATATTAGAGGTGAGAGAAATGATAAAAGTTAAGTTCCCTCAATCCTTGCCAAACATGCATATTTTTACTTCCCTTCTTAGTTAATGTTTTCATTCACTTAAAATATCTGCTTTTCTCTTCTTTGACTGCTAATCCTAGGAATAACTAAGGATGTTGGAGGAAGAAAACACATTTTTTAAGAAGTTTATGAAATATAGTGCTGGGAAGTGTATGTAAATATGTACTGACAAGAGCACTGGATCAAAAGAAACAAACCTCCATCATATCGTTGGTATCAGAGTTGAAAGTAATATTTGATTTTATGATCAGTTAAATCAAATTATGTACAGAAGGAAGATGCATCCTTGAATTTATGGAAAACAATTTTATAACAAGTGGATATAATTGACTACATCAACATTATATTGTCTCCATGTCACTAAGGGATTTCAAAGATTTTCCCATCTATTTTTTGCAAAAATTTCAAAAGCAAATCTAAACAAAAGGCTCAGGTTTTCTCTTTCATTTTGAGAAGGGAGCTGAGATAATGATTTTTTGATTGCTGATACACATATTTGGTCCATCAAAAATCAAATGAAGCGGCATATTTCCACCTGAAATGGCGTATTTGTCAATTATATGCTTAGTGTGTATTTTTCTCCTCTCATATTATGTTGCTTTAATATGCTGATGAATAGGATTTTAGGCTGAATTTTTAATTTGAAATATTTTAATGCTTTTCTATTAACTAAAAGAACTGCTTGGGGCTTGAAGGCAGCATTAAAAGGATTTTAAAATGCTTACAGATCACTATAAACGCCTGTGTACTAAAATGACAATTGGAAAGCAGTTGTATGTTTCTATATAAGCCATAAGCCCTCCACTTAAATATATTAGCATTTACTATATTACATGAATGTCATTAATATTATGCCCCATCTTAGACAGTGCTCTAAAATGTTATATAATATCCAAAGCAATTTAATGTAAGTAAACATCTCTAAATGTAAAATCACTTTTATAAAGCTCTCAGTTTGATATTGGCAGCCACGGTCTAAGTCCATTTGTATTTTAATGTATTAATTATGAAACTGACTAAGTTGACTCATATATACAGAATTGGGAGCCTTTGGGGCATTAGTATTTATTGGGGTTTTTTTTGGGGGGGTCAGGTCACTAAACAGATTCAACATCTGTTTTTCCCCTCTAATTCAATTACTTCTTTCTCCAAACATGCAGTTGTCCTTATAATTGTTTTTTTAATATAAAAGTAGCACATATCCCTTGTAGTACATGCAAACAATGGAGAGTCTTTGTATAACAAAAGCAAACTCATCGTCAATCAAAAAAAAGAAGCCTCTAATGCCATAATATGTATTTTAAGGCAAAAATTATGGTCCCTGGAGCCACTGTGCCTTTGTTCAAGTCCTAGACCAAATGTCTGCTACTGTCTTGATACCCCAGTCAAATCTGTACCTCAGCCTCCACATTTGTAGATATGGACAACTGTAATTTCTCTTTTGGAGTCATAAAGGCAAAGTAACTTGTGTGAAGTACTTAGAACAATTTCTGACATAAAGGAAATATAAACCTAAAGAAAAACACAGTTTTGTATACATTCTTATATACCTATGCTTTTTGATTTATTTGAGTCAGGGTTTTGCTATACAGCACAAACTGGACTCCAACATTTATCATCTTTCTTCAGTCTCCAGAGTACTGGGATGACAGCTGTACTATCATGCTTGCTCTCATCCACTATATATTTTAAACAAAATAATTGACAGAGTATATTAATATAGGTCCATTCTGTGTAATGTGTTGGCATTTTTCAACTTAAATAGCTCTCATAAAGATATACGTTGACAGGTTCTTAAAAGTCTGTATAACAACTTAGAATGAACACCCATTTATTTAAACATCTACAGATCTGTTTAGCTGATTGCTCTGGAGAAATCCCTAACAGAAAATACAGATAAAAGATATATATCTATGAGAGAAATTTTGGAATATACACATGCCTCTTAGGAAAATATTATCGAACACTTCCACTTACCTCAGCAGCACAAAATACTGCCACACACTAAGTTTTAAAGAAAATAAAAAGGTGATCCTTCACTTTATAATCTGTGAAATTAGGCGTAGTCCCATATTTTCTAATTTTTTTGTTTAATAATGTCCATTGCATTTATAGTATACGTGTTTGGTAGCTGGAAAGATGGTTCGGCAGTTAAGAGCACTCACTGTCTGTTCTTCCATAGGACCTGGGTTCCATTCCTAGCACCCACCTGGCAGCTCTCAATCATTTGTAATTCTAGTTCCAGGGAATCTGACATTCTCTTGTGGCCTCTGCAGCCACCAAGTACATATTTGTACATAGATACACATGAAGGTAAAACACCCATACACATAAAAGACAATAGAATAAAATGGGGGAAGGTCTTTCTCTTTATGTTCTCCAAAAAGTCTTCTTATATGAAATATAATTGTTTTAAATTGTTGGTCAAATGAATAAAATAGAGAAACAACCCCAGTGCTCTAGAATAAAGCTTTAAAAACTGAAGAGGTTCCATGACACCTCTAGTGATTGCCATACATCTTAGACCTATGCAGGCTACTCTGTGCGTTCACGATCCATAGCCTGTGTTTTTGATGAGAACCATTTCCTCATAATCTACTTGGTTTGATACCTGGCCCCTATTTCAGAGGTTCATCTTTGAATTTGCCTAACTCTTCTCTAGTGGCTTTTTTTTTTTTTTTTTTTTTGTCAATTTTCTGTCTGCTTAGTTCTTTATTTTATTGTATTTTACAATATAATTTAATTCTACATATCGGCCATGGATTCCCTTGTTCTCCCCTTCTCACGACCCTCCCCTTCCCTCCAGACCACCCACCATTCCCATCTCCTCCAGGGCAAAGACTCCCCCGAAGATTGAGATCAACCTGGTAGAGTCACTCCAGGCAGGTTCAGTCCCCTCCTCCCAGGCTGAGCCAAGCATCCTTGCATAAGCCCCAGGTTTCAAACAGCCAACTCATGCAATGAGCACAGGACCCGGTCCCACTGCCTGGATGCCTCTCAAACAGATCAAGCTAATCAATTGTCTCACCTATTCAGAGGGCCTGATCCAGTTGGGGGCTCCTCAGCCATTGGTTCATAGTTCATGTGTTTCCATTCCTTTGGCTATTTGTCCCTGTGCTTTATCCAACCTTGGTTTCAACAATTCTCACTCATATAAACCCTCCTCTTTCTCACCAATTGGACTCCTGGAAGCTCCACCCGGGGCCTAGCCATGGACCTCAGCATCCAGTTCCCTCAGTCATTGGATGGGGTTTCTAGCACGACAATTATGGTATATTTGGCCATCCTATCACCAGAGTTCGGGCTGTCCCTTGACCATTGCCAGCAGTCTATTGTGGGGTATCTTTGTGGATTTCTGTGGGCCTTTCTAGCACTTTGCTTCTTCCTATTCTCATGTGGTCTTCATTTACCATGGTCTCCTATTCCTTGTTCTCCCTCTCTGTTCTTGATCCAGCTGGGATCTCCCGTTCCCCCAAGCTTTCTTTTCCTTGACCCTCGTCCAGGCTGTTCATGTAGATCTCATCCATTTCTCCATCATTGGGCGATCCCCGTGTCTTTCTTGGGGTCCTGTTTTGATGGCTCAGCTGTTAAAGGCTGGGCTCACTGTCTGCTTAGTTCTTAATTCTTGTATTACTCCCACTCTTTGCTCTACTATGTAGATTACATATGGGCCCTCTCTTCCAGTCATGTACTCACATTATTATATTAGCTCCTGCTGTTCAAGTCAGAAAAGTAGTTCCTTGTCTGGATACCCACTAATCTGATCTCTTCGATTATTTCTTAGAGTTGAATACATAATCTCTCACTCATTAAAGCATGGCCTCTATACTTGTCACTTCATTCTATGTGACTACAATCTGCACTTCCAAACTTACCTGAATAGAAATATATATGGAAATGAACATTGACTACCTAGTAAAAAGAGGCAGTTAGAGACACTAATGTACATATACACAAATATTAAATTATATTTGATTTCCTTGTCACAAGAAACCCGAGAAAAATACCACATCATTAGAAATACAGCTCACAGTATAACATCATTTCGATGAAGTTAACATTTTGGAAAATAAAACATTATCTTGTGTCCATGATAGCTAACATTTCACCAAACAATTTCAAAAAGATTATTTTAGAGCTTTCATTTAGATATAAATGTTCATGGGCATTTGGCCAAGTAACTGGGCTAAATAACAGCAGGATACAGAAAATAAAAATAATTGAGTTTTATATTCTCACTTTGATATATATTTTCCAGAATGATAAACAAAACAATTTTAATACACTAATCCATTGTAAACTTTTCCCATGGAGTTATTGTTTAATAAAATATACTTTTGAAAGCAAAATCTTTAAAAATGACTAAGTCATTTTTATTTGAAATATGCATTACCTGTTTATTCTCTTCAATTTACAGTACCAGTATACATTGCACCAATTTACAAGATTTAAAAATAAAATATCATAATGTCCTCTCATGAATGTAAAAATGTCATGCAAGTACAATAAAAAATGTGATCAATAATATACAGCCTTCTATTATATACACCAGAGAAAAAAGAAATGATACCTACAAATGCAGTCAGTTGCCTTCAGGTATATTTACAAGTAAAAGTGAAAGTACTTATATACACAGACACATTTATCTTTTAGTTCAAAATTTAGCAGGGTAGCCCCTCAGGAAAACTACCACTTAAACTGGAAAAACAAGGTACTGGTGGCTGTTTGTCTCTGAGTTAAAAATGCAAACAACAACTTCAAATAAGACATTTGTTTAAAGTTTAGTGATTGGACTCTTTATGGTGAGGAAGAGTGCTCCCTTGCCAAACACCAGCTTCAGTTTTTCTGTAAATTCTACTTTTTTTCTGGAGCTTTTGGAATCTTTTGCATGCAATAACAATCATTGTACTGCAGGAGCACACAAATACTTTCCATTGGTACATGCTCTGCCTTATCACTGTCTATAGCTTCTCTAAAATGGCAGTCCCTAGAGACCTGAGTAATACCAAGCCTTGCAGCAGCTGGAAGTCAGTGTTCCAGTCATACAGGCAAGTTTCCATCTCCCTCTGGTGGCAAAGAGAAATGGGAGCAGGCAATTAGGAAATCTCTGGTGATAAAATAGGCAGCCTGAGACTATGGTCCACATACTTGCCCAAGTTGTTGTTCTTCCTTTTGTGCATGAGTATGATTTAATGTCACTGAAATTAACAGCAAAAATTTAATCTTTTGAATATTCTAATATCTTCAAGTAGAGGGCATAAAAAGAGGTTACAATAGATATTATCCTTGCTTCCTGAAGGTTCTTATATTTAATCACTCTCTTTTATGTCCTTTCCTTTCTTTCTCTTTCCCTATTTCCCTCCCTTCCTTTCTTACCGTCCCCTCCCTCCCTTCCTTCCTTCATTCTACATTTTTCCTTCCTCTCTCCTTCCCATTTTAACTTCCTTCCTTCCTTCCTTCCTTCCTTCCTTCCTTCCTTCCTTCCTCCCTCCCTCCCTTCCTTCTTTCCTTCCTTGCTTCCTTTATTATTTGTCCCTTTCATATTAATACAAATTAAAACAGGTATACTGGAAAACAATGAAATATAAAGGGGTGTAATTTAAAACATGATTTTGTTTGTTTGTTTGTTTGTTTGTTTGTTTGAGGCAGGGCCTCCTTAGGTAGTCTTGGCTGTCCTGGTACTAACTATGTAGACAAGGCTGGCCTTGAACTCAGAAAGATCCACCTGCCTCTGCCTCCTGAGAGCTGAGTGCTGGGATTAAAGTTGTGTGTCACCATGCCTAGCTTGACATATTTTTTTTTTAAGTTTGCATTGTGCTCAGTTTTATGAGATCATACAAGCATGATCAATTATAAATACCCCAAATCACTAATGGGTGAAGTAAAAGCATGGCTCTGATTAGAGTAATTTCAAATTAATTTCTGATTAATGCACAAAATCATTTTTTTAGAAGAGCTGAGGTTTTCTACTTGGTATTTGATGGTTAATATTAATTTAGCTACAAAGTAAAGCTGAACACAAATTTTTGTTGTGGGATGTCATTTTGTATGCTGTGAATATGTATTGCTCTGACTGGTCAATAAATAAAATGCTAATTGGCCAGTAGTCAGGCAGGAAGTATAGGTGGGACAAGCAGAGAGGTCTGAGAAATCTGGGAAGAAGAAGTCTGAGTCAGGAGTTGCCAGACAGATACAGAGGAAGCAAGATGACAAGGCAGAACTGAGAAAAGGTATCAAGCCACATGGCTAAAGACAAATAAGAATTATGGGTTAAATTAAGTGTAAGAGCTAGTCAGTAATAATCCTGAGCTAATGGCCATTCATTTATAATTAATATAAGCCTCTGTGTGTTTAATTGGCAGATATGAGTGGGAGAGATTTGTCCTGAATGCTGACCAGTTGGAAAACTTCCAACTACAAATTTTCTTAAAACTTCCCATTAAAAGTCTGGTTTTAGTGAAGGGTAGTAACAAAACTAATCTATCATCAATATTTCTCAAAGTAAAATAGTAGTCATAAATGAATGACACATTCATCATTGGGTGGGTATGTTTCAAGACCAAATATGTTGGGCAATAACGCTTGATTAATCAAATATGCACCATGAAGCTTTAAAGGGTGAAAATGTATCCACACTATTTACCAAATCAAGGTGCTAACTCTTTGACCACTTCATCAAAGAATGGGTTAATATTTCCTATGGCTTATATTTTATAGCATAGATTTTTAAAGTACTATTCTTCTCTTTCAGAAAAGGGCATGATTTCAAAAATTGGAGTTTAGAATTCAATGCCAAGGAGTTACATTTATCATAGAATTACATATATTGCACTAATATTGTACAAGGGAAATATTTTATGCCCATATAGTGTGCCTTTTATATTCATTAGAGCCGTGTGTATGCCTATCTACCTGTCCACTCCTTAAGTGTTCCTGGGCATCTAACACATGACAGCTTCCTAGATGTATCTAAATAGTCCCTGTAAAGTCCACCCTGAGATCCCTCCAAATTCTAGACTCCACAGATATCAGCGGGAACAATAGATATTCTGAAACAATATTATCTCACCTGATATTTATGGAAAGGTAGAAATGTTTTTCCTTTTCTCTTGGCCTAAATGTTCCCACTAATAAAATGAAATTACAATTGCACAAGTTAGATTTTTTTCTGTGAAAATGAAGTAAGAGGTATCAGTGTGTTCAGAATAATGTCAAAAATTAAAAAGAATTCTGTTTTCTTTACATTCCTCATAAGAACTTTTCACTGTGTCATCTATTCATTAAGAGGTTAAATCTCAACTGTCTTCTTCAAGAAATCAGTTACCTTGATGCCTTTCCCATGCCTTTCTGTGTCCTCAATGCAAAGCCCATGATAAGTTCATTCTTCCACAAAATTCTAAGAGATTTGGCCTTAGGGTGAGACCCATGTACAATTCTTTCAAAATGTACTTTCTAGTATTCCAACTGGCCTCTTTCCTTCTTTTGCTCCTCTTTCTTTGAAAATTCTTGAAACTTGTGGGTGTATCCACAAGTCTCAGAGTTGGAGCTAGACATTTCTATTTATACATAAATTTCTGGATACTTGTATTAATTTTATTTCACTGGAAACAGTGTTTATATTAAGCTTCCAACAGTTTAACCCACAACCTGAATTGCATGAATATAACTCCTGTTTAGTCCTATATTGTTGATGCTTACGAAAATTCTTTTGAAACTATTTAGCAAATACTTTCTTTCAAAAACTAGAAATAATTCTATTAGGGCAAGTTCAATATACACTACAACTGATTATTATAAGTCTTCTGTCTTTTCCACTACAAATGCCCAACCTATTCCACTTTCACTGTCAATTTCTATCACTTTTTGAGCATAATTTGAAAACCATGCTGTTGTTGGAATTTCAGAAAGTGCCACCAGAGGCAACTTAGTTCAAAAGGTTAGTGTTTCCAGTTATATTCATATGTTATGTTTCTGTAACACTGTCTTTATATAATATTTACTTTACATCTATTTCTTTTTGTAATTATTTTTATATATTATTTTTATTTATTTGTATATGTCTGTATGAGAGTATGCCATGCACCTGTAGATGCTTTCAATGGCCAGAAGAAGGGGTGGCTCTCTAGAGCTGGAGTTCTCAAAATTTGTGCCCTGGCAGCAGAATTCAGGACCTTTGGAAGAACAGCAAATGATCTTAACCCCTCATCCTTATCTATAGAACCCTACAAATTTCTGTGTCTAATAGATGTTATATTTCTGTGTGTGTGAGAGAGAAGGTAAAGTTGCATGCTGATTTTTGTATACTTCAGCAGTTTTCAAGCACCAACTATCTCTATGGGGTCTTTTCTCTTTCACAGTATTTTCTCTATTGAATTGCTTCTGTGATTTCTAAAGCTGCATATTGCATGTGCCTGCACACTCTGCAAAAGCTGTTCACTATTGAGAACAAGTTAATTATCTTGCTTAGGGCTCCTAATTAATTCTCTGGTCCTTTTTATATCTTTCCAGTACATATCTAAGCTCGTTGGTGAGTGAGAATTTGTTCTACTATCTTAGTTTCCAGCTGTTCCAACTCATTTTTGTTATAATACAGAGATCAAAAGAAGTCAAAGAGGGACAGAGGGAGGGAATTAAAATTGGGGTGAAATAAAAGTAGGATAAGCTATAGAACAGCAAAGCCCAACCCCAGTGTCATACTTCCTCCAGCACGGCTCCACCTTCTAAAAGTTCTATGATCTCCCCAAACAGTACCACCAACTGAAGACCCAGTGTTCAAATACCTCTTTTTAATGGAGAGACATTGCTCAATCAAAGCTCCACCATAGTGGACATTATTTTTAAAACATATTTTTCCCATCAAATATATTCTTGTAGCTAGACATGGTGACCAACACCAGTATTTCCAGTTAACCAGCTACCAACAAGCCTGAAACATGAAATTCTTTATTCCCAGGAGTTTGAGACTAGCTAGGTTGTCATAGTCAGATTTTATTTCAGCTCAAAGTGATACAAAAAAGACAAAACCAAAACACAACCTTGCAAGTTTCTTCAGTTTAAAGAACTAAATACATCCCTCCCTAGACATATGCTCCTTTGCAAAGCCAGTCATCCAGATGTTGCTGCAGTACACTGCCGAAGTCCTCTAGCTAAGCACCTTAGGGCGGTAGTCTCTAGTCCTGCACCAGTTCAACTTTAGGCTCTAACTTACCATGATTCAAATGAGGAACTTGACATAATGCCAAAGGCAGTGGTCAGCCAGCTTCTCACTGTCTAAATAGAGGATGGAACATGCAAAAGACACTGTAGCAGGAAATGAGAGAATATTTCTGCAGGTCCTCTTTCCCCATTGACCTGCTGTCTCAAGGTTGAGAGGGGCAAGAGGCAGGTGGGTTGACAGAAAGCTTTGGTGGACCATGAGCACAAACAGAGACAGTCCCCAGGGAGACAGATTTCAGTAAATCATCTCAATTCTATTCCAGAGTATAAGGAAAATATAGGACTGGGGATCCTGGGGATAAACCCTAGTTTACATTAAGTATCATGCTCCTATCACAAGACTTAGTATGTGGCAGTAGCATCCTTTACCAGAGCCCTTAGAACAAGTCTTCTCAGCAGGGATCTGTGCCAAAGGTCAAGCTAAAGATGAATCAGGCATCCGGTTTTAGAGACAGCTTTTAGATAAGATCAATCCTCCAGGCCCAGAAATATTGTCCAGATAAGAGCAGGTAATGGCAGGAACTTTTGCTGGAGGGAGAGACAAGAGCTCCATTTTGCCTAGTTTATTGAAATAAGCTGCTAGACCATGGGGAGGCTTTAACCTCTGACCAGCCAGCAATATCTTTCAACAAAGATTGGGTTTGGGGAGGAAAAAGGTGATAGATGATAAATATTACACTAAAATGCAGTTGAAGTTGATTGTAATAGCTGAATAAGAGGACAGTGTAGACTGCAGTCAAGGATGAATAAGGTTCACTGAAGGTCAAAGATTTAGATGCCAAGTGAGAAGTGGAAACCAATTGTCAATATGAGGATTCCTCAATAGTAATCTTCTGTACACAGACAAGAAAGGACATATGTTCTACTAAATCATAATGTGAGCCTATTTGCTTCTTAGCTTTCTCCTGGAGTATAGCTCAGTGAATCACTGAGTCACCCAGATACCTGTAACACAAATGGTACTGCACTTTTCTATGCCTTTAATCTCAGAAATGTGCACTAAATAATGAATGCATTCTCAGTTTTCTGAATACTGCACTGACTCTTTCAATCCATTTATGGAATACTAGAATTAGAAAATTATAAGCTTCTCTCTATATACAATGACTTCTTTAAGAAGGTCAGTTAGGAATGTAACTAGCAAGATATCCCAAAATGAATACAGGAGTTTTCATTTTTTTAGCTGATCAGGGACATTTTTAAAAAGTAGTGGCAATCTTCCTAAAACCAACCAAATGGAAAAGTCAACTTAAAATTACACCATGTTGTTCCTATTGCTAAGCATAGCCTTGGCTAAGTCCTACCTCCCTGTCCCACCTCCTTTATCTTCAATCTCATGAGTGAGTTGCTGAACTAATTTTACTGCTCTGTCACTTTATAGGGATGGAGCTTGGAGTCTATATTCCTCTTACTGCTGCATGACTGATATTTCTAGGAAGAACTGACTCCTGAGAAAGATAAAAACCAAAACAAAAAATAGCCATGCATTCACAGGGTGAAAGTTCAGTAGAGATACCTTTTACTTTGCTCTCTGTTAAAGTGCTGGTAAAGTAGACATTCATGTACCTTATAGGATTCACTCTCAGCTCACTAGTTGCACTTTCAACTCTGTATTCCTCATATATATATATATATATATATATATATATATATATATATATTTGCCTGTTTTTCTCCTTATAGTACAAAACTGAAATGTAACAACACCTGAAGTTTTTCATCTGGCATACTGATGTGGTTTGAATGAGAATGGCCCCTAAGGCACCTATAGTTGAGTGATTGGAACTATTGGTGAAACTAGGATAATTAGAAGGCCTTGTTAGAGGAAGTGTGTCACTAGGGATGATATTTGAAGCTTCTAAATGCTCATGACATTCCCAATATGTGTGTGTGTGTGTGTGTGTGTGTGTGTGTGTGTGTGTGTGTGTGTCTCCTTCTTATGGATCAGGATCATGATTTAAGAGCTAAACTGTTCCAGCCACCGTGCCTTTCCTTCAACACCACGGACTGCTGAAACCACAATCCTCAAGCTTTCTTGGTCAAGGTGTGTTATCACAACAATAGAAAAACAGCTAAGACAAGTGCCCACTATTAGGATTATGCCGTCACTCTGGCTACATGCCTGCACATGTGCAGTTCAGCAGTTAAGGGAGGGGTCTTGATCTTACATCATTCATGTGCTTTGTGATTGTGCATATGTAAGCAGCATTGTCACACAATTAGCGCATGCATGGCATAGCTCCGTAAACTTGCCTGTGTACGTTCACAGGAGTCCTTAAAAAAGCTGGGAACAAACTCTTCCTCTCTCCTCTCTGTTCTCTCCTGGCCCCACAATCTCTATCTTTCTCTCTGCTCTCTGCATGAGCTTCTTCCCCAGGCCTGGTTCTTTTGTTCGCCTGCCCCCCTCCTTCTAATAAAGCTCTGATACTGGCTTTTGTTGTGAGCAGTTCTTCATGACACTTACATTTTTAAAAACAACACCCACAATAAACAAGCCAGCTTCAGGACA
Organism: Peromyscus leucopus; assembly: GCF_004664715.2. Taxonomy (NCBI): domain Eukaryota; kingdom Metazoa; phylum Chordata; class Mammalia; order Rodentia; family Cricetidae; genus Peromyscus; species Peromyscus leucopus. The sequence continues at coordinate 85,022,088 of NC_051064.1, forward strand.
AGAAGTGGGATAATGCAACTGAGGGATATACATTTTCCTTGGGACCTTCCCTTTTTCTTTTTTTCTTGTGTGTGTGTGTGTGTGTGTGTGTGTGTGTGTGTGTGTGTGTGAATACAATACAAGCTTTACTCTTGATCTAAAGGGTATTCTCAGAACAGCAAATACAAAGAAACAGGAAGTGAATTTAGTTTACCAACTAGGGTAGTAAATGTGTCTTTTCCCTATTGGCTGAGGTTCAACCTCATAGTCTTATTCAATTGGCTAGTTTCAAAAGAATTGGCACACAGGAAATGAAGAAGGAAGAGGAACTCAGTCACTGCTCCAGGCCATCAAATTCCTGGAATACAGCAGGGACCCTTCCTGTAAACAAAGGTTTTACTAGTTGAGAGGATTAAAACATTTGCATAAATTGCACAAGGCTGGGGAAGATAAAAAGAGTCAATCCCTTGGTCTAAACAAGTTTTATAGTATTTGATAGACAAGACTCATATTTTGTAACTTACTTAATAGCTCTTACAAATCCCTGAAAATTTTAAACATTTTTTTTCAAACTCACTAATATGTCAGCTCTCTTGGTCTGAACTTGGAGTAAGAGACTGTAATATAGAAAAGTACCTGTTTAGTAATAGTTGACTCAATATGCCTGAGTTAGGCTCCAAGTATAAAGGATTAATTATTTTCTCTATTTCATTACCATTGCTTTTATCCAGGCCAGAGAGTCTATTCTCTTGACCAGTAGTGTCCATTCTCTGTCTCTGTCTCTCTCAATAGAGTTTCTTTACTATAAAAATGTCCTCTTTATTTCTTTTTAATCAATTGGATCATATTGATGACTCAATTATTGAACCCAAATAGTTCTTTGTGTATTTTGGACATGAGATTTCTATGTATGTATTTATGAAATATTTACTGTAGAGTATGCACACATATGTATGTGCTTGTGATAGCTCCTTTAAGAGTATGGGTTTTGACTTTTTCTTTCCTTTCTTTTCATAACAAAAGAAATTTATTGAAAATATTTTTTTCGTATAATATCTGACTATTGTTTCCTCTCTTCCTACTGCACCTACATACTCCTCTCTTCCCTATCCATCCAAATCCAACCCTTTCTGTCTCTCTCTCACTAGAATACACACAGACATCTAAAAAGATAAAATAAGCTACTTTGACATTTCATCTCTCTAAAGAAGTATCCTTAGAATCTCATTATTCTATGGCCTCTATTGTTGGCCTCCAGAATGATGAACCTATAATCTGATTCTCATAGTGACTGAATCATTTAAAAGTCAATGTAATATCTTTCCTATAAAAGCTGATGATATGACTGATCCATAGCATGGTTAAGGGGAAGGTTTTTCTTGTAGATATGAAAGAGACGACCAACACAGACACTTGACAGATTTCAAAGCAGAAAGAGAATGTAGTAGACTAAACATGGCCAGTAGACTAGACATGGCCATATGAGAAGCAGGAACCAAGCTAAGACACACAGAGAGAGAGAGAGAGAGAGAGAGAGAGAGAGAGAGAGAGAGAGAGAGAGAGAGAGAGAGAGAGAGAGAGAGAGAGAGAGAGAGAGGGGAGAACAGGTTTAAAAGAAGAATGAGTAGCTGGGAGAAGGGAAGCCTGTGAGTCAAGGAAGTTTAGAAATGGAGGGCACTAAGAAAAAGAGCTTGGATTCTAGCATGGACTCTGAAATAAGTAATAGGTACTTGTGATACCTAGAGAGTCTGAAGGCCAGCATGTGCTTCCATTGCTAAAAGGTACCACAGATAAGTATTTGTCCCTTCTGTCAGTGACTAGGGAAATTATCCCCCCCGCCCCCAAGAGGGGAACTAGCTTCAAACTTTCCTGAGGAATGCTGACTTTTGTCTAACCACCAGAGTTTGGGGAAATGAAGTTTCCTCTGGGTCTGAGTTTCCATATGGTTTGTAGATAAGAAATGAAGAGATGTTTAGCCACCATTTAATGGGCATGTCTCACTTGGCTATAGGTAGGGCAGCAGTGAGCCAAGGTTTGAGGTCTTATATTTGAACCACATTTTTTCTTTTTAAATCAAGAAACAATTATTAGAAGATAGTTGTCCAAATAACATTGCATGTTGACTTATGTCTAATATCTGTGGAGTGTGGTCCCTTGGATTGTTACTAATCCTCTCAGTCTTTGGTTATAGTTTCCTGATGAGTATTTTTTAAAGGAAATCTCAATCATTTGACCTTACCAAAAAAGACTGGGGATCCAGACGCTGGGGTGAAAGACTGCTAGCTCAGAGAGGCAGAGAAAGCACCCAGGTAACCTTCCTCCTCCACTGACATCCCAGAAAGTGTCTTACTGGTACACCATCTCAAACAAGACTTCTTCAACTCAGTGTCCCTCCCTTGTACTTCCTGTGTATCTCTTTCCTCCTGACTCTCTCTTACTCTCTGTTTTTTTCCCTTAATAATCCTTTGTCCAACTTCTGTCAAATGGCTGCTTGTTCTAGCTCTTGACCTATGGTTGACTTTATTTAATCCTATTTACAACATACAAGCAAAAAACTCTTGAATTAGTGTGTGCTAGGGCTGAGCCCCTCACAACTGGAAACAGCTTATCTGTAAATAAGTCAATCTCGGGTTCACTGTGTGATCAAATATCCTGCAACAGAAGAGTGTTTAAAACATTGCAGATGTGTCAAAACAAGGGCAAAAGAATGACACATGGCTAACAGTGCCTTGGATAGCTATGAGAGAGGCTCCAGGAAAAAAAGGCAGAAGGCTTTTTACCTCAGGTGCACTTTGTTCCCTGGAGTATTCTTGAATGTAATTTTGTGCCTCGTGTGTTAAACATTTACATTCAGTTTATAAGATGTGTTTATTTTTGTTGACTGTCAGAACATAGCTATAGAACCCAATCTGCTCAGTGTATCTGAAACTGGACATGGCCTTCTGCCTTGCTTTCATGCTTTCCCAGATATAATCCATAGTACATGCCATGCTGGGAGATGTCTTTCTGTACACTATGAATGAATGTTGTTCCCATTGGTTAATAAATATGTCCTGTTAATATGTAGTATGTGCTTTACTGACATGTTTTTCTGATCATGTTTTTTTTTTTCTGAACTCAAACAACCTTCATTGGATCTTTGTTCCTTTCATGTATAAAAGTACACTGAAACTGAAGTAAAGCTGTCAAGAACATTAGACTGTAATCTACCCTATTCTTTCAGTCCTTAGATCCCATGTTCAGCAGACAAGCTCTGCACAGGTTGTCTGAAAAGGCAGACATACGTGGCTTCTTTTTCTGTTGTTGTTTGTTTTTCTTTTTGTTTTTGTATTGTTAAAGCTACTTGAGGATCTAGTCCTTAGGAGTCACTTGGTCTTGAGAGGATCTTCTGAGTACTCTACTTTTCTTTTCCAAGTTGTTCTATGTGAGGCTAAGTCAAAGGTCTTACTTAACCATAGCTCTGTTTGGGAACATTTAGGAAATCTTCCCTGTGTTGACACTCCTCCTCATAGGCCAGAAATTGGTTACAGTTCACTCCATGTTTCACTAGCACAGTTCAGTGGGGGAGGTTTCTACGGCCTCCCTAAACAAGAGAATAACAGTTGGTTTTCTAAGGTTACAGAGTATTTTGGAAAAGAGCCCACAGTCCCCTGGGAAGTTGTTGACCTTGGAGGGCAAGGGGCTAAACATTATTTCTTTTTATAACTCTGACCATCTGACCACATTAATATACTTCGATGTATAGCTATTGAACACCCAGAAAATCAGTTATACATATCTGGTACTTTCAATTACTGTATAGTTTAAAAAAAAACAACAGACATTTCTAAATAAACTTTTATTAGATATATAGCCAGTCTTTGTAATTGATGACCTTTGACCTTAGAAACTTTAATACAATAAATATACTTCTAAGCCTTATCCTTTATATACCTTAGATAACTTAGTCAGACCTTCAGAACTTACAATTGCTCTATAATCTTCTTTTCTATTCTAGAAACATCTAGCCACCTTAATCTTCACACACACACACACACAAAACCCCACTTTACTAAAACAACTCCATTTACTTCATTCTGACATTTTTTTTTTATTTACAGGTTTCCTATTTTAATATTATGAGATGTACTAGCACAAGCAGGTGGATTTATTATCTGTTGTGAGAATTTCCTCTTCAAATTTGCGAAACTAAGGAATATCTATTCCCTCCTGATAAGGTCCCAATGACAAATCAAAGATCAATTTCATCAATATCACACTGGGGAACTAATGAGTTTATTGAGCTTACTTATTATTGAGCATGGGTGAAAGTTTATTGACAGGAGTGTGGGTACCAAGAACAGACACATTGCAAAGTCTTCACCCAACGTCTGTAATGACTTTCCCACAGCTGTGTAAGTAGAACATCCAGTCTTTAGTCTTTCCTGATCTATATTTCTAGTTTCTCCTCAAAACAGTGAGACTGCCTGTGATTAGGACAGAATCCCATATAACTGGATGGGAGAGAGGCTGAATATTCAACAGCTAGGTCCAATATCCCTCCTTACTCTCTCCTTTTATGAAAGAACTTAATAATCAACAAGCCCTGCTGAGGTCAAATTTGTAAGCAGGTGCAGCTCATCTTATGGAGATGGCAGTTGTTTGACTTCGGACAGTGCTGTACAATACCACCCTAATAAAAGAAAAGTGAATCAAAACTATATACATAAGATAATGTAATCAATTCCTATTACCTGTATACATACTATTAAACTGTGAGGCTTTAAAACTTCCCAGGTAAATACTATAGAAAACACAAAACTGTCTTAATACCGTTCATGGAGTCACTGCCATAACTGCTTTTGGATTTGAATGAGTCTATGTAGCAAATATAGAGAAGAAACAACTAAATCAATAGCATCACCAAATTGATGTTCACAATATCTAGCTAAGCTTAACTAAGGAACTCTTATTAAATCAGTTATGTATGGGGCTGGTGGGATGGCCCAGTAGTTAAGAGTACTTGCTGTTACTGCATGGGAACCAGGATATTGTTTCAAGATCCCATATGGTGATTTATTGCCTTCTGTGACTCCAATTCCAGGGGCATTCTGATACCTCTTTTGCCCCTGTGGGCATCAGGCATGAATGCAGCATACAGACAGATACACAAACAAAAGATTCATAATAATAAATAAATCTTAAAAGAAGTACACATGATGCTAGAGTTACTGCTGAGAGATCTTTAGACAGATGTTCCTCTCTATCATCTCTATGGGTGAGCATCTCATTAGCCGTTTTTACTATAGGAATCTTTATAGATCCTGAAATAAATAATAGTATACACAAAAAAGTATTATTCCTTTATAAAACTGAACCCACTGGTTTACATTGGACAAGAGAATTATTGTTGAGTCCAATAATGAGTGACTAAACCCAAATCACCTATCTTTTTTATAGCCTGTATAAATTTGCCCAAATGAATTTTATTAGCTTTTTGTTAAACAGACATAACACTTATTTTGAATGGTCAGGCTCTTTATCATGAGTTAGCAACAGTGACTGAGGAGGATCAAACCAACACAAGTATTTGCCTTTATAAGTGTCCAAACTGGAATCTTCTATGACTAGACTTGGGATGACCAATACCCACAATAATTTTGTAAACAGAAGCAGACAATTGAAAAAACTAGTGAGTACCCCCTCCTTTAAAGAGACCAAGTTGTAGAAGAATATAACACTCTGTTATTTTTATATAGAGGCCACATTTTTTTCCTCTAGTTTATATTCAGGCAAGATCTATATACTGAAAAATAGCAGGCATTTCTTGATTAAGGCTTGTGGATGGAGGAAATCCCAATGTCAAAGATACAGTGAAGGGTATCTTTACTGGTAATGACCCAAATGTAAGACAAAAGAAGACATATTGGAACATCGTCTAGATTTTCTTTGGCTCCCTTTCCAGAGCATCCCCATGGAGAGGTCCTACCTCTTATTCTTTTTTTTTTTTTTTTTTTTTAAACATGACCATAATAAAAGGAGACACCTACAAGATTAGTCACTTTACTAATATGAGCCTGGCTATATGTATCCTGTCCTTCTTCAATTATCAGCCGTGAAGACAACAGAGTTTGGATTATCCACATGTACAGATGTGACCCTTTCATTTCCTGTAACTTTAATAAACTCTTTGTTTTGTCTGGTAACTTTAAATGAGTGTATAAGTTGGGTGAGGTTTTAGCTCTCTTGTGGGTTAAACTTCCAGTATTTCCATTAACATTCCCTTCGACCCTATTCAAATTGGTTATTTGTCAATCCCTATTACATTCTCATTCTGGATAGGAGTCAAACATGGCAGCACTAGGGGTGAATTCCTTTTTTTAAATACGGCTTTCTGTCTGCCTCCCTGGATTAGAAAAGCCATACTATACTGTTCCACTCACGATCTTCACCTAAGATACCTTTCAGTTGGAGAATGTGGGACACAGAAAACATTTAAAAATCACTTGGAAGAAATAATATCAGGATGTTCCCTTTGTCTAGCCTATTTATATCACAGTAACCAGAAAGCAGGAGCCCAGAGAAGAACGAGGTAGGCAACAAGCATGAAGCAATGGAGTCCTACGTGTCTTGGAGAAAAACAGGCTTGGAGAGTCCAGTCATTAAGACCCAGCATCGCCGGCGCTCCAACCTTCCACCCAAACAGACTGATGGCACTTTGCCTGTAGTTGTCTGGCAGTGAGCCCTAATCCTTTAAGAGGTCAGGGATTAGGTTCCTGGATGGTTCTTCATTCCATTTATCACACTCCTTTGTTTTAACTTTGAAATGATTCTAAAGTTTTCCTCTCCTTCTCCCACCTTCTCCTTTTCAGACTTTACAGACACCTTAAACTACAGCTGTGGCTTTACAGCCACCTTATCTCCAAAGTACTCACATTATTCTTTGGAAATAGTTGTTGTCTTTAAGTTTTTATCTAGTACTTTATATTCCCTACCATTCCCCAGTTTTTAGTGAGCAGTGTTCATAATTAACTATTAGCCTCCCATGGTCCATACTCAAAAAGGACTTCTCATCAATTTAGTTTATGATAATCCTATTCAGATCCCACCAATGTTCAAAGGAACTTAAAATTTCTTACAAAAAAGTTTAGCCTTCACCTCAGCATTAACTGTGGGCAGCAAGGACTGTTGATGAGACAACTTCTTACCCTGTACTTCGCTTGTATTTTCCTTAATAGCTGGACTTCTGAGAAGAATTTAGAAAGATAAGCAATTGCTACATATTTCAGGAACAGCCTGCCTTTTGACTTAAATTGCTCCAAGAGTACAGTCTGCATATTCCTCTGCTGAAAACAAAATGGAGTTAAAGATAATTGTTATATCTGAGTAGCATATAAATCATATAGTCCAGATTATAAAGGAAAAATTGACAGCTACACATATGGTGGAAAGGAGTGTGCTATAGCTGTAATGGCATGCAGCATTGCTCAGATCTCAGGACTAGGTGACATCTGAAGAAATTTACTCAGAATTCCACTTTCCTAAAATAATCGTTCACTGACACAGGGAGATTAAGTTAGTTCTCACTCATCAAGCAGAGGAACTCATCAGCTCTCTGTTTTCTTGCTTTTTGAGACTTTCAGACTTAGGGTATTACTGGAACAGTTTAAATTATTTTAGAATCTATTCAATCACTCCTTATGTTTAGATATGTTGTATATAATAACATTCATGTGAAAATTCACACATGAAAAAATCCACTGGTAGTCATAGGCACTGGTTCCTTTTTCTAACTGCATCAGTGACTATAACTGCTAACTTTTAGTTAGCATGGTGGTTCTTTATCTAATATATCGATGAGGATTCTGGTTTGATAGTCTGAACTACTCACTTGTGGAAATAAAAGTGATTAATTTCGCAATGTCTGCTAATGGTGATGCTGGAAAGTGACCAATAATTAAAGAATTATGTCTTATTCTAAAAGAACATTTTGAAGAATTCGTCACATAGCCTACAGAATCTTTCTAAAAACTTTTAAGTTAGTTAGGATAAAAATTACTTTTTAAATATGTCTTCATGTAATTCGTAGAGATTGGAAAGAAACCTCATAGTGAGGACTGGCCAGAAGGCAAAGCAAACACTGAAAATAAATAGCAACACTAAGTGGGGATATGAAGCTCACCTCGAGGGTCACCTGAAGTGGTAAGAGGCACACCGACTTTAGAACAGCTCTCCTTCTCTGGAGAGCCGTTTATTCTTAGCAAATTAGAAGACAGAAAGAAAAAAAAGCAGAGATGTCTGTGTGACTGTCCTCGTTAAAGCCATGTTTCTAATAAAGATGTGGAAACCACTAACAGCACCTCCATCAAAAGTTCAGTGAATCCATGCAAGCGGCTTTTTATCAAACGGTGTAAAACAACCTGATTTCTGTGTCATGACAGATATAGGAATAAGTTAACATAACTGCTAAAAAGCACAATTTATGGAAAGCATGCCAGCCTTGTTAACATTGCCTACACCCAAACTTACTTCTACCCAGTCATGGCCAAAGGGCTTGGAAAGTTGTATAGCCCTTCTAGATTTCATTTACCATGTACACAGTTGGGGTGACTAATGAACTAAGTGAGCCTATGCTAAGTAAATTTCCTCTGCCAATTAAGTATATGTTACTAGTCTGATGCAAGCAGAGAGGATGCATCTGTGGGTAAACACCAACTATTACCAGATGTCTTTAAGGTTGTGGTAAAAAAAAAAAAAAAGTAACGATTAATGTTCCTGTTCTAGAGACTCTCGGAACTTTCTATTTTGGCAAACTGATGTACATGTGTATCATGTTAAAGCTGGATGTTAATGCAATAAAATAGAAACTTTATAAAGAAAATAATTTAAACAGTACCAATGACTATGTTTTTCACATATTATCTAAAAATAAGTTATGATAACTTGCAAAGAACATGCTGTCAGCTTATATATTTCCCTAAGGAATTTCTGTTAAAATCAGTCCTCCATTTTCATCATCTTATGAGAATTTCAGTATCTATCAATGTTTTGTACTTATAAATACAACTGAAATGCTCAATATACATACAATGTTTTCTTGCTCTTGGGCTTTAAGTGTCTTGCAGTAAAATGTCACAAAGTAATTGCATTTATGAACATACACATTCACTGACACAATTCTTTTCTTTTAATTGAAAATAGATTGTTTTATACAATCTGATTACAGTTTTCTCTTACCCTCCATGACTCTCCACCTATTCTCTCTCTCTCTGACTCTGTCTCTCTCTGTTTCTGTCTGTCTGTCTCTTTCTCTGTCTGTCTGTCTGTCTGTCTGCCTCTCTCTCTCTCTCTCTCTCTCTCTCTCTCTCTCTCTCTCTCTCTCTCTCTCACACACACACACACACACACACACACACACATGCACACACATTAGGACATAAGCAGGCATCTAAAATAATAAATTAATATAAAATGACATATCTCTTAGTGAGGATGGTATTTACTTAGAAGCTTCTGCATGGTTCTAAGGAAAGGGTTGTTTAACTTTATTTTCAGAATAGTTCCTGTAGCTTGATTTTGCATTGTCTTTTCACTTATGGTCTGTCATGTACAATGCAATACACATGATTTTATATGCTTTTCTTCTCTTCTATGAGTGTGTAGTTTGTTCAGGATGCCTATGGATTTCCTTTATCTTTGTTGTATTTCCTTCTAATTCTAAGCAAAATTATGCATAATTATAAATAAATATAACAATTGTATGCCATTGACCATTTTTATTCAGAAAGTTAAAATCACCTAGTCTAATCTCCTGTGTGTCCTACAACTTCAAAGTGTTGCTTTTGTATCATTTCCCATTTTTTAAGTTATGTTTCCCTTCTTTTCTGTTTTGAAGTATGGATTGGGATAAATGACATATTTAGGTTAAGATAAGCATATTATGTATCACCATTTTTTTGGTAACTTCTACCGTCTTGTGCATGCAGAATTAGTCAAAAGTAAAATGTTTCTTAGCACTGAACTCAGTTAGTAGCACTGTGACTCATGCCTGAATAAATCCTATTTAATGTAATTATTTGGGGGACAACATAACATAGCAGTACTGCCAGCAGCATGCCATTATGATACTGAGTATTTGTCCGACACAGTGAAAAGACCACAGAAATACAAAGAGGAGAAAAACTGTAATACTAAAAGACAATTAAGAGACCATTTACTTACATTTTAAAAGCTGATAAGAAATCTGTCTTCTGATTCAACTTTAGTTGGCAAATTGTATTGGCCAATTATATTGCTCTTTGTATACCTACAACTTAAAATTCAGAGAGCATTGACTTGCAGGGAGCCAATTCCTTTTAGAAAGTTGGTAAATTCACACATATGGAATGTGTGTGTGGGTGGGTGGGGGTAACAAGAAACACACACACACACACACACACACACACACACACACACACACACATACACACACCTGCACACATGCAGGAGGCCAACCCATCTAGACACACAGAATTTACAATAACAACATTGTCTTAAGTATTCTCTTATGTTAAAATCCATGCTGTACTCAATGTTCATCATACAGTTCATATTTAAAGATGTAGTGTGATTATAGAATGATTATACAACTCCAAGCATCACAACAATAAGAATTCCTACTTTATGTGTATTGGGTGAAATTTTGTTTTCCACAAAGAGTTAAAATGACATCATGAGAATGAAACAGAAATTTTTAATATCTTATGAAGCAAAAATAGAATTTATGTCAACTCTAAATATCTCGTACAAATTTGAACAAAATCATTCTGTAAGTGCTTCAGTTGCTAGAATTTTTGTTTCAATGTGCTAGAATTTTTTTTTTTTTTAGAAAATGTAGTTAAAGCTGTTCAAGTGAATACAGAAGAGTATGTGGGGTTCAACACTTAGCAGTTTTGTATGTTTGTCTTAATCAAGCTATTTAAACATGATGTACGTTATTTGCTTTGTATGTAAAACATGAGCCAAGATAGTTTCTGTACTTTTATTTTCTGCTATAAAAAGCAGTGTACGCAGTCCTTAGCAAAGCCTCAGGCACAGAGCACAAAGCCAACACATGCTGTTGCAGACTTTATAATGCCTTAAATGCAGTGCATGCTCAGTAGATTTTTGCTTTTGAAGCTTACTCTTTCCTTGTACTAGTGATAAGCAATAGGCCTCTCTGTATCCATGCTGGGTAGTGACAGTGAGCTAGAGCTTCCAGTAAGTAATATGATCAAAAATCATGTGTAAATGACCCAACTCTATAGTGTGAATGCTGTGTTGTGAAGCTATGGCATTTAGTAGTTACATGTAGTAAAGATACTTATGATTATTGGTATTTTCAACATAGAACTGGCTCATCAGTATGTTATCCAATTGCCATGTGAAGGAGATTTGGCTTATTATCACTAGAGTTAGTTTTGGGAGTTGTCAAGCCAGGGTCTCTCTATGTCACCTTTGTCTTCCCTGACAGGTCACTATGTTGAACAAGTTGCTCTTGAACTCAAGGCAATCTTCCTACCTCAACTTCCTGAGTGCTGGGATTGCAGCCCTGTGCACCTTGCCTGCTGCTGTTACTAACACAGATCTTACTCAGTAAATCAATGGAAAATAGATTTGAATATAACTGCAGTATCCACATCAGTGACACTAATTGATTTATGTGATCATGAGCAGCATTCATGTTATTTAGGTTTTAATTCTTTTTGTTCTGAATTCTTAGTACTTCACTCCTTATACTATCTTAGTGACTTTTATTTCGTCGTATACCATGTATGCATATGTGTGCATGACTCTGTGTGTGTGTGTGTGTGCGCGCGCTCGCGCACGCGCGCACAATGCCTGTATGTGTAAGGTCAGAGTAAAATCTTGGGTGTCATTCCTCAGGGGCCATATATTTTGTTTCTAGTTTCTAATTTCTGAAACAGAGCCCATAATTGGCTGGGAACTTACATAATTAGAAGGTTAGTTTGGCGAACTAGCCAATCTCAGGGATCTTCCTATGTCTGCCTTCTTAGTGCTGGAATTAGAATTGTGCCTGGCTCTCAGAACATGGGTGCTGAGAAATTAACTGAGGTCTCCATGTTTATACAGCCAATGTTTTACTGACTGAGCTATTTCCATACCTCTTTACATACCATTCTAATTTTAACCTATTTTCTCTGTATGATCCCAACCTTAAAGTCTCCCCCTCTTCTAACTAGTTTTAAGATTTTTGTCACCTTGATCCCAGCCATCTCTCACAAGTCAACTTGATTGACCAGTTTGATGGATCATCATCCCCTAAACTCCATCTCACCCCAATCCCCCTTTCTACTGGAAAGTCCCTACCCAGGAAGAATGTGTCTCCCAGCACCTGTACCATTTCAAATGAAGCTTTTCTGAGAGCTCTCACCAGCCAGCTCAGTTTCGAACATTTTAGAGACTATGAGCTCCACCTGTGCTACAGTGTGCTCACACCCAGAACCCTAGCAGCCTCATTCTCTACAGGCCCATTGATCTATGTGACTCCCATATCAGCACAAAGTCGTTGTTGCTGGCTGACTGCAACTGATGGAAATGGAAATTACATACTCTGCTAACGCAGGCTATATTACAGCTCAGTGATTTGAAATTTGAAAGTTGGTATTTCTTGTAAATACTAAATGGAAAGGGCAGTGGACTATTGTGTGGGTTCAGGTGCTTGTATGACCTGGTGTTAATTATCTAACCTGCCTGAGCTTCGTTCTTCATTACTGTAGCATTTGTAAGATTGCTCCACCTGTTTGAGCAGTGATCTTATTAGGATTGCTGTCAGGATTGAATTGCATGATGGTTATAAAAGCCCTTCACAAATAAAAGAGTATGTCACAATGCAATGTGGCTTGCTTCATTAGCAGCAGCTGTATTCCTCTGTCTCCATCTTGGTCTGGATGTCTATGTTCCCACCCCAAGCAAATACCCTTTCTTCAAGCTACAATATTTAAAATCTAAAACATAAGCAATGGTATTAGCCGCTTTCAGAAGGACTCTTAAAATATATTTTAAATTTTCACATTTGAGTCATGACAAGCCTTAAGTACTGTATTTGTTGAATTCTCTCTCTTTTAAATTGTGTCATGTCTCAAACACTCACTGTCTGGATGGATACTGGGCAGTCATAATGAAAGATTTTAGGAAATAAAAACCATTTGTCTACTTCAGCTGTTTTTTTGTTTTGTTGTTTTGTTTTTGTATTTTGTATCCTTTGCGCACTGCTTTTCAAGCTGGTTTATCATGTCTGGATAATCTGTGCTATAGCCATTTCAACTTTGAAATTACTGCAAAGAAGTAATTGATCCTCTGCTTCAATATTCCTGCTGTTTCATTAGCTCTCTTACAATTCGGGAGAAATCTATTTCTCACTGATGTTGAAAAAACATAACAAGGCCACAGCAGGGAGGCACTAGCTTCATTAAAGACCATTATTACAAAAGCAAAATGATCGAGGGCGAATTGTTTCTGGCCTTGTAGTCCTGGTCCTGCAGCCCACATTAATCTGTGCATTTGGACCCGCAGTCAGTTTGTTATCTGCTCTTTATCACTCACATCCTGTTGGCAGCCCCTGGTGGTGCGGGGCTTGTCAATCCACAATCCAGCGGATTTCTTCTTCTGTTGATTAAAAACAAGCTAAGCCTCTTTGGAAGTAAGGGCTAAAGTCTGTCAATATCTGAATTAATTTCTGCTTTTCAAAATATCAGAATGCTGGTTTCCAGCATGGGGGTGTCAGTATTATTTAAAGAGTGATTGAGCAGAGAAAGCATAGAAATTTTGACCCACTCAGGCTTCCATCTATCATGGGAGACTATAATAAGGGGCTGACAAAGAAGGATTTAAGATAGAGAATCAGTGATTGCTCTATTAATCTAGTTTAACTGATACTAAAATCTGACAGAGCGAATTACAAGTTGCGGGCAGTAACGCTTATCAATTCATTACTTCTTTCAAGGCTCTCCCATGCTTCCTTTCTGCCTTCAGCTTCTGGCAAAGGACAGCCTTTTACAGTTCAATTTCTCAGTTTATTTTTGACTGCTTTTAATTAAGTTTGATGGCCTGCTTCTGCACTACTGAAGTTATTGGAGTTGCAAAGCACTTTGCTGTTATAATGATAGCTCCCTTGATGTCTGTTCATTATTAACTGCTTTTCAAAAGTGCTGCTCTCAACTCTCATTTTATAAATATTTAAATAACTGTGAATTTCTACAACATAAATATCCATGTACAAAAGGCCAGGATTCTACTGCCTATTTAATCGGTTAGACAGAGTAAAGTAGAAATCTTTTTGGTACTGTCACCTGTGATGTTAACTGGGAATGTTCTCAGATCACCTCAGATAGAGGGCCTTAATCAAATAGCATCAGAAACTCAAAACTAATAATGACTGGATTGGTGACCTAAGAGTTGATGGCAGTCACATATGAATTAACTATAATAAACAGCTCAAAAAAAGAATGAATATTTTATATCAATAAATATTGAATTTTAAAAAGTATTTTAGGAAGTGGTTTTATCCTTGGTCTTAGAATAATGAACATTGAAAAGAAATTGGAGTCTGGGCTACAGTATTAGAACACACCTCAAAAAATTAAAATAAACACAGAAAGACTTTAAAAATTAGAGAAAAAAAATGTTTACACTCTAGGAGAAAATTCCAACAGAGAAATTGAGAATTAAAAGCTTCATAGTAAACCAAATCTATTCTAATAATCATAGGAATTAATGTTCTCTCTTCACCTATCCCTCTATAAAATGTATTTTTTGAAGAAAACAACCACAAAATCTACAAGGACACAGAGGCTGAAGAGCAGATATTAGGAAAAGAGAAATGGTGTTGTCAGTGGAGTTAATAGCAGTTTATGCTGTTCTGAGCATTGTCCTAACTCAGTAGCCAAAGTGCTCCTAACATGGTCTCTATTGTATAATACACAGGAGGCAGAGTCACCAAAACAGTAATAAACTGCCTGGGACTCACAAGTTCAATACAGGTTAAGACTAGGACTCAATTCCAGATAGCCTATGAGATTTCAGAGGTATTGTCTTGCTCATATAGTCTATGTCTATGAACTGGAGAAGTCTGAAAGTAGAAAAAACTGATGTATCTGAGTTGGCACACATGTCAGAGTCAGCAGGTCCCACACACATGTAGTGCACAGACCTGGGCACAGAAGAGCCATGTGCTTGAAGGCAGAAATAAAAATATGGTTCTATAAAGAGAAAATAATGACATTTTAATGTAGCTGATCTCTTTCCCTACATAGCATATATTCCATGTTTCAATCCTCTCTTCCCAGTGAAGCCTAAATAATTTATTCTGTATGGAAAATCTACCTGAAGAAAAAATGATATTTGGAGAAAAGCACAAAGTTGACTTACAGAATCAAGGGGCCTGTACTTTGCTTGATTCTGAGATCATCAGGAGTAACTGTGAGTAACTCTGAGTGATAATAATACTGGCAAAGGACTGTGGCTAAACAGGGGTCATCACAGATTCAAACAGGAAAAATGACCTCCTACCAACACTTAGGTGAGAAAATGTATGTGAATTATAAAAAAGCAAAAGAAGCCATTTAAACAGTTCCTAGGGACCAAATATATCATGATAAAAAATTAGGTGGGGGAACCACTTGAAAGAAAAGGGAGGATTTATTTTTGTTAAAAGTCTCAGAGGTGTGGGTCCATGGTCAGTTGCTGCATTGTTTCCAGGCCTATGAGCGTCTGGAATCCCAAGGACAAAAGGCTTGGAGCAGCAGAGCCTTTTAGTTCAGGGCAGCAGGAACACAGCATGTTGGCTCTCAAGAAGTTTGTCTTTCTTTAATTTTTATTACTCTAGATGGTGCCACACATAGTCAAACCATGTTTTCCCTCTTAGATAATTCTCTCAGGAAAAGTCCTCCAACCAACCCAGAAACACTTTATTAATCTAGGTGTGTTTGAATCCAATTGGGCTGACCATCAAAATCATCCTATCCAAAGAGCAATCTACTGGGTCCAAGCACTATTTAATAATAATGATGACAGACTATGACTGTTGTAGGAAACACAGTTAAAGGAGAGACATAGATTTTTTTCTCTGTAGGCAGAGAAAATAAACCATTCTCCAAAATCAACTTAGTTCTATACCAAGGTATATCATTATCAAGTCTTGTAGAATTCAACATGCTTCCTACAACAAAATAAGGATAAATAAGAGTCATCTACAAGTGAGAAGGCCATTTAGCGAGCATCAGGTGAAAACTTTCTTAACTGTTAGAGAAAATCGTTGGCAACCTTCCTTGAAGACCATTATGATAATATATGTGTACCTTTTCAGGTTTCACATTTCATAGGCATCTTGAAAAAGAGGTTGGGCAAATCCAGGAGACTGGATAAAGAACTAGGAAAGTATACAATCATGGATCAGATTCCTAGAAAGCCAAAAGAGAAGCAAGGAGCATGCGCAAGTCAGAATCAAAAGCAGAAGATGCTGCCCAGTGGATAAGATGTCCATTTTCCTTTCTGTGACAGAATTTGTGAAATTTCAAATGATCAGATATGTCCAGTGTAATCTCAAAATACCCAACAATAGGAGATGGACTGGCAATTTTTTTTTAACTTTAGGGACTGATATTTGCTGTTTCCACTTCAGATTACATATATACATGATTTTTGTTATGTATCGTGTTATTTAACTGTTAACAGGAACTTAAAAGAAATTAACACACAACCTACAAATTGATCACAAAGTGTTATACTATTGATCACTATTCAGTCACTGCTTGATTATTATGTAAAAATGTGAGACAACTGTTTTTATTACATGTGAGATAAAAGCATCTGCTCATTGGACAAAAAATTACATCTTTGTGTAAGAAGAAACCTACATATATTGACTGTGTATCTAGTTATGCTCTGGGCTCTCATTCAGCATCTCATCTCCAGCAGCTAGATCAGATGGCTCAACTACTGAGATTTTGATGTGTGAGGTCTAAAAGTATAATAAACAGCATTGAAGAGAGTCCTATATTAAATAAATACATGAATATTAGCTTACCTTGTATGATAATCCAAGCAGCACTGATTTTATAGTAATAATTTTAGAACAATTTTTCTTTTCTTAATATTGAGCAGATGAAGGAATGTTTCATCAGTTTCAAAAATTTCAATTCCAAGCACATAATATTGACCATATTCTTTAATATAAATTCTCTTTACCTTAAATTTCTTCCTTCTGTTTCTATCTGAGATTATCCCAATTCCCCTTCTTTAATTCTTGCCTTCTAATAGCTGTGTCTTCAAACAAATGTATCCTGAAAGCCATGTCTTTTTGTTGCTTCCGGCAGTTTGTTATATTATGTCAAATGAATGTCTGCAGGAAGGCCATTTAAATCTGTATACCAAGCCCCAACTCCTTCATTCAGTCTTAAACATCTCAATCTACTCCTAAAATGGATTATCAGTAAGGAAATGTGCTAACAGCCCAAGCCAAAATTAATTGAGTAAAGTGATAGTTGAAAACTGTAGGAATATTTCCAATTAACAGCATTTTCATTGTTTCTGAGAAGAGGCCCTACCACATTGTAGTCCATGTTGGCTTGGAGCTCTTGATATTATACAGTACCATAGATGTACCATAGTACAGCTTGGGGCATCATGCCTTGCTCTTACTGTGACCACAGTTATTATTAGTTCTTTTAGAATTTTCTGTAACCTGCTTTGATCATATTCATCCCTCCACCCTGAATTTTCTCAGATACACATTGTCTTTCTTGTCCAAATTTGAACTTTTAAAAAGACCATTAAGATCAATATGTGCTGCCCAAATTTTCTTGGGTTTGTGCAGCATGGTTAACTTACTATGGACTATACTCTCAAAAGTGTCTCCCCTAACTAGGCAGTGGTGGCACATGCCTTTAATCCCAGAACTCAGGAGGTAGAGGCAGGTAAATCTCTGTGAGTTTGAGGACAGGGTTATTTTTGTGCCCAACTTTCATGTAATTGCTGGTATTTGGTCAGGCTAGGGCTCACATATTTTTATGGGTACTGTCACCACTAATGAGAATTCATGTGCATGTCTCCTGCTATGGTAGTTTGAAAGAACATGGACCCCAAAGGGAATGACACTATTAGGAGGTGTGGCCTTGTTGGATGGAGGAAGTGTGTCACTGTGAGGGAGGGCCTTGAGGTCTCTTTTGCTCAAGCTTCTCTCAGTGAGACTGTCAGCTGACTTGCTGTTGCCTGCGAGATATAGCACTCTCAGCTCCAGCATGACATCTGTCTGCACAGGGCCATGCTATCCATCAGGATAATGGACTGAACCTCTGAAGCTCTAAGTTAGCCACTCCAATTAAATGTTTTCTTTTTAAGAGTTATCACAGTCATGGTGTCTCTTCACAGCAAGTGAGATACCTGCAGCGTCTAGAAGATATAGTTCTTTTAGTAACCCACTACCTCTGGTTCCTATACTCTTTTGGTCCTTTTCTAAAATGATATTGATTCCTGGGAGGAAGATGTGCAGTGTGTATGTTTCATTTACAGGGGAGGATTCTGTAGTCTTTTACTTACATCTTTTCCATTTGTGGGTCTCTGTCTTTATCAGCATCTACTGCAAAGAGAAGCATCTCAGATGAGGGCTGAGAGATGCAGTGATCAATGTGGTTTAAATAGGAATGGCCCCCATAGACTGATATATTTGAATGCTTGATTATTTGTGAGTGGTGCTGCTTAAGAGGGATTAGGGGGTGTGACCTTGTAAAAGTAGGTGTATCACTAGGGTGGGCTTTGGAGTTTCAAATGCTCAAGGCAGGCTCAGTGTCTCTCTTGCCTGCTGGCTGTGGATCTGGAGGGAGAACTCTCAACTACTCTCCAGCACCATATCTGTTTGCATCCTGCCATGTTTTCTACCATGGTGACAATGGACTAAACCTCCGAATTGTAAGCAAGCCCCAATTGCATGCTTTCCTTTATAAAAGTTGCTGTGGTCATGGTGTCTCGTCATGGCAATAGAATATTTACTAAGACAATGTGTAAAACAATGTCACTAGGAGTCAGTTTCAATAGTAGTAGGTTTTCTTCTATGGCCTATTATCTGTCTAGTTCTTGAGTGCCAAATTGTGCCAGATATAGCTTTCATCTTTCGTGGAGTAGAATTAAAGACAAATCAGAAAGTGGTTTTTTACTCCTCTTACATTCATGCCTGTAAGACACCAGTGGGCAGCTCACATATTATTGTAGCTTGTAGGTTTCATAGCTGCTTAGGACTGATTTTTCTCTCTTTCATAGTGCTATGAAAACTAGAAAATAGGGACAAAGCTCCTAGGTCAGTACTAGCTTAATTTCTACATGTTCTGTGACTTAAGTACATGTCTTCAGTAATAGGATCTTAGCATCAAGTTTTAGAAGATGACCAAGAGCAACAGCAAGTGCCTAAAACATTTGAGGTTCTATTAGGCTTTATAGGCCAACAACTCCAAAAGAACTAAGCATTCTTGGCAGTGGGATTTTTATTTGTTAGCCTGCCTCCAGTGTCTAGTAGGGTCAATTTTCCCTATTACAGGGTAATTCCACTTTTAATACTCTCTCTCTTTCAGTTTCTGTCTCGCTCTCTCTGTGTAAATTTCTATTATGTAGATATCTGTAGTTATTGTATTAAAAGTGTGAAAATGTTATGAAGTTTGATAAAGAAGTTGGTAAAAGTGCTTTGTGAAATCTAAGTTCTGTTTTTTGTTCAGAAAGGTAGAGCAAGTTCATGAATATTTATGCAATATAACCTTTGCATGTTAATCTACACCTTATTTAGCATTATGTATTCTTAAATTTAAATTTTTGTTTACTATAAATGGGAAAAAATGCTCCCTATAAAATACTGAGTTTAATTGTAATGCTTACAAAGGCTCCTGATTTATGACACTGGGATAATTTGTTGTAGAAAACTAAGACATTTCAGTGCTGTAAGAGAAAGGGATTCTTCATTTTATCTTACTTTGTATATCTTAGAAGTTGTTTTTACTTGTTCATTCTGTAACATTAAATCACACTGTGTCCTCCACAGATACAGTAAAAGTATTATACACTCAACCATTGTAAAATATCATGTATTTCCACACTTGGAAAAATTTTGTATAAAATTATTCCTACTGGACATTTTGTAAGGGTTTTGTCCAGTATATAAAGCACATGGATTACTGGAGGAGGCTCAAAAGAAAACAAAAAACTCCTTGGAATATAATTCAAGACCCAACAACAGGGACACGTGCTGCTCTTTTTCCACATTACACTTTCTTGCTTCCTTGCATTACAAATCCTCACTGTCTTTTCCTGTGTCATTTACATTGAAGTCATTATTTGTGAGCCTATTATTCCCTACATGGTCAGTGTCATTACTTAGCCCACACATCTACCCTGTTTGATTTATATCAAATGCAGCTTTCTTCCACAACCTTCTCAGTTGCTCATCACATTCAAGTTCAATGAGGAAAACAACTGACACACCATCTCATTTTGTCTCTTAGCACTTAAAACCAAGATAGTTACTTCAGATTATGTGTATGTGTTATGTAATACATTACTAGTATCTTTATATATGCTGTGTTTGCTATCATGAGTGATAAATTATTTAAAACATTTTATTGATATCCGTATTTTCCACAGATCTAGTGGTGCACAATGTACATAGTAGGTCCTAGTATATTTTTTAAGACGTTTGTTTTTACTTTTAATGAAATCTGTGGATATGTGCCTGTGTGGGAATATGTGCATGAGAATGCAAGAACCCATGGAATCCAGAGGAGAATATTAGATTCCCTGGATCTGGAGTTACAGGTAGTTATGATCCATTTGACAGGGCTGCTGAGATCCAAACCTGGGTCATCTGCAAGAGCAGCAAGTGCTCTTACATCCTGAGCCATATCTCCAGGTTATAGTAGGTTTTAATAGATTGCATATTTTATTAGCTATTGAAAAGCCTCTTGTAAGTCATTCTCATTTTATCCCCAGGAGATTTTTCTGACCATTTATATTTTCTCTATGTGAGTAAAGGACACAGGAAACCCCATCTGAGTTTTGGTTACTAGAACATAATTCACCATAATGGCATTACATGTTACTTGGAAAGCTAAGTGTTTTGAATATGACCAATAGATTAACCTTAATTTATTCTACATGTATGTTCTTGAATGACTGTCAACACCCACTGTGTGAAAAAATCTCACATCATCATATGATTTTTCAATATTTTGCTATACTAAGCAAAATATTTATATCAAGAAATATAATTCCAAGCTAAAGCTTACTGTTACTACAATTGTTGTCAACAATGAATAATCTTCACTGCTACATATTAACTGTAGCTGAAATTTGAGATCATGGGGTGATTAATATGTGTCTGGCATTAATTTCAGATCAATGAGTCAATTCCATCTTAACATTCTGTGCCTTTAATTTTCAGATCACAAGTATTTTGTGAGTGGATTTTATGAAAATGAATTACTTTATGTCAATTTCCTGGGGCTTTCTGTAGCAATGAATTCCTTTTTCTAAAAGGAGAGAGACATCTTATGAACCATTGATCCTGGCTTACTTAATGGGCAGCCCATGTACATTAAGTGAGAAGGAGGAAAATGTCTCCATAAACACCTTTCTGAAGGGGCTTTACACTACAGGAATGAAAACAAGGGCATATAATGCTATAAAATGGGGAAAAAGAGAGAAAGAAATGAAAACGTAGAGAATCCTCTGTCTCCTAACCTCATTAGAACAGATAATAACTAAATTCTATTTTACTTTTGAGGCAAAGTCTTATTATGTAGCCCTGTCTGGCCAGGAACTTGCTGTGTATAAGTGTGATGAACATGGTCTACTTATATCTCTTCAGATGTATGCAGTGGAGAGGATGTGAGTTGGTTTGAATTTCAGTCTGGCTATCTCTTGTACTCCATCGATTCAATATAATGCGGGTAAGAATTTTATAGGGGACACAAATTTGGTAGAAAGTTTTCATGTTCAAAATCCTCATCAATAGGGACTGAAGAACAGTCCTGAAGAAATAAAACAACACAAGATGTTCTGTGATGGGAAGCATAGCTACAAGAATACCCAGGGTTAAAGAGTTAAAGGCAAGGAATCCCGAATAAGTCTTCCTAAGAACAAACACATGCACTGAAGAGAACATTTTATTTTTTAAAGAGATCAGGAACGAAGAAGAAGAAAAGAAAAGAAAGAAAGAGGAGGAAAGCTGAAGATACTTGTGATTTGTTAATCTTGAGGTAACACAAAACTCAAGTTTGGTTAGGGTTTTGGATTTGAGAATATGGAATCATTTGGTAAAAGAACAAAATGTGCAATGTAATTTGTAAAATACACAGTGTACACTTCTGAATTTAAGTCAAACATAGACTATAGACAAGAGATAAACAGTAAGATTCTGAAGGGTAGAGGGACCTAGACAGCATTGCCCATGGGAAAGACAGGAATGTAGGCATGTGAGAGAGCTAACTACATTACATTTAGTAATGTCTATCTATGATAATACAGAGGAATGTACACCTGATGTGCCACAATGGAATAAAAAGAAACACAGAAAAACATGCCAACAAAACACAAGTAAACTTTGGAAATTTGATAAGCAACATAGTCAATACTATGATTATTTTTCTTAATAACATAGCAAGAGTTAAATCATACACATGTATGTTGAAATATGATGATGAAACATTTTGAAAATATCTTACATTCTGAGAGCTTGGAGCTTTTGCCAGACCTTACAGATAAAGTTAATAATACACATTTAGGTCACTTGAAGCTTAAGACTCCTATCCCATTTGCACTTATCCTATTTGTTTAACCTGTCTTTAAGAGAACAATGCAAAAACCAGCCTTAAATTCATTGGATTTCCCATGTAATCAGCTCTTACAACTTAAGCTAAAGCATAGCTGTAATCTTAAATTATGCACTCTTCCATGCTCCCGTTCCAAGGTTAATGCAGTGTGTTCTGATAATTTGCTGAAAACAGCAACTGTAGGGTGAAACCCTTATTTAAGAAACCTTAAAAAAATGAACTTCCAACACAGTTGTTAAATGCAACATACAGGTATTGCTTGATAAACAATGATGTTAGAGTCCAGTGATATGTGGGTCAGTTGGAGTCATTAATTTAACCCCTTGTAAATCTCTGTTAAAGATTTCCATAAAGTAACTTTGACATGTGATGCTTTCTTGGCTTTTCAATAAATGCAAAGTAAAGCCTTTTGTTAGGGACAGACATACTCAAAAGTTACACCAGGCAGACAGACAGACAGAAAGTCACACACACACACACACACACACACACACACACACACACACACACACAGAGAGAGAGAGAGAGAGAGAGAGAGAGAGAGAGAGAGAGAGAGAGAGAGAGAGAGAGAGAGAGACTCATAAGACAGCCTCCAGGCAGGCACAGGTTCAAACTTGTACAACACACAGACTTGGAGATGGAAAACACAGAAAAAGTGAAGTAGAGAATTCAAATTTGGGCAGCACCTACACATCATTGGTGACCCTAAGTTTATTAATAATGTCTTTCAACTGACAGCATTTTGATACTTTGTGTGGGAAATCTTTAATATGTTTAACCCATGCAGTGAAAAATATTATTTAACACATGGAATGAAATACTTTATATAAGCTTAAAATATATATTAATATTCAAATTTATACAACAGCTACCACTTATTCTATAAGTTCCCACAAAACAACAAGTGTACAATATATGTGGGCATTATGTAGATATCACCCATGTTCAATTCAATATTTGTAGAATTTACACAATAACTAGATAGCAACTCTTGCTATCACAAAATAGGTTATTTTTTCATATTACAAAATAACATGGACTGTATATTGATTTCATATACAAATATGTCATGTTGGTACAATTCTTGGAAATCTTTTTCGTGTCTCTGGAAATTAAATTCACTCTTTTCATTATGAATAAGCTTCACATTGTATTTTCTAAAGAAAGAAGCCCTTTGATTTTAGAAAAATATAGATTAGAAAACAAAAAGTTAATCAATATATTAATTATGTATATAATCACATTATATATTACTACATATAATCATATATCACTCTACTACACATCATAAAGTATAATCATAATATATATAAATATATATATACAATTATATCATATATATGGCATTAAATCAATTTACCATGCTGACTTTTTTGCCACTCTTTTCATACATGGAAAATATTGAAATTCTTGTTTTTCTCCTTTATTAAGTGCCTTCTTCTTCTCATTGTGGAAACAATCTTTGAAGGCATGTGTTTTTAATAGTGTTATATATATATATATATATATATATATATATATATATATATATATATATCTACTACAGAAAAACACCTTCTATAAGATCTATGTGATCATACTTGAGATTTTCATAATTTTCAATGCCATTAAAACAGACAAACACCCTATCATTTAAATCTTATTTTTATATCCCTAATTATTGCTCATAGAATTGCTGTGTCAGAAGAGAGAGGCATTAAGATACATAGCCTTGATGCAGGGGGAAGGGCTTGGACCTGCCTCAGGTGAGTGTACCAGGCTTTGCTGACTCCCCATGGGCCTTACCTTTTCAGAGGAGGGGATGGAGGGTAGGTGGGTTGTGGGGGAAGAGTGAGTGAGGAGGGAGCAGGAGGAGGGATGAAAGGGAGATCTGTGGTTAGAATGTGAAATGAATAAAAAAAATCTTCATAAAGAAAACAGACAAATAACAAAAGATACTTGATAACAGACCAAATGCTTACTGTGTACTTTTTATTTTCCATAGCCCTGTCCCTAGTATACTTCATTGTCTTTTTTCTTTTCTTTACCCTTAAAAATGTCTAAAGCTGGGAATCAATGGGAATTACACACAAAACACAAGGGTTTTGAAGACTGTTACATAGGTTTTTACAAAGTATATAATGTTTTTAATGAAGTTGTTAATATCAGTCTTCCCTTTCCTACCTCAATAGTCTGTGGTTCTAGCTCATGAAAGGCTCATTCTGACACTTTTCTACAATCATATATTTTAGCTAAGCTAACCATGTATTTAAGCTAATTATATCTAGCTAATGATTAAATGTTTCAGAGTTCAGAACTTTTGTAATTTTAAAATCAGAAAGGAGTCTTTTGAGTCATTCAGCAATTTGCCTGTTTGAATTGTCTATCCCGTGAGTGATAAAATTTGTTGTCTCTGTGGTAATTCAGCCTTATAGCATCTGTTGTTAAGAAGACTGGTGTGGAGATAAGGAACATTGCTAGAAACTGCCACCCCTAGTCCTCACCTCTGTGGGTATGTGATCATAACCTTTCCTTGTTGCTCAGGCATTTTGACTCTTGCTTTAAAATTAAATCTATGTATTCTACAAATCCTGTCATTTCAAGTTATAAGGGAAAAGCATGCATTAATTTTAGATACATTATAAGATTATAAAATGATAATTCTTTGTTTTTTGAGAGAGTTTTTTAACTATTATTCTTCCTTCAAACATTACACCCCAACCTCAGATTTATCTTCCTCCATTTCTCTAAGCTACCTCCCCTCTTCCTCAGATAAACTCTTCCTCTGTTTCCCTTAACAAAAAAAGAAAGAAAAAAAAAGAAAAGAAAGAACAGGCCACTCAGGAATATCCACTAAACATGGCCTAACATGATACAATAAGACTGGGCACAAAAGCTCATATCGTGGCAACCCAGTAGGAGGATAAGGGTCTCAAGTGCAGGCAAAAGAATCATAGATGCCCTGAACTCCTGATGAGAAACAAAATATTTATATTTTAATGTTTAAAATGTGCTTGTGAAACTTCAGTATGAATTCTGTAGAATAAAGATAGAGAGAAGCAACACTGAATCATGGAGACATGGCCATATTCAACACACTCAACTCACCTGGAGCCAAAGCCCATGATGTCCCTCAGCATTAGGGCCAGCATCCTGACAGGCGCATCACTGGGGTTCCACAGGCCAGGAACTGCTTGCTTTTTATTTTAAGCTGGAACAAAATATAATGTTAGTCACCTTTTTATTTCCTTTCAAACTTAATAAAATACTCATTATGTTATTTTTCCTGTCATATGAGATGTTCATTTATCAGAATATTCAACACAAAGGGAACAGTGTAAACTCTTGACCTCTATAATTTACAACTCAATGGTTAATACTGTGCCTGTGTCAAGGGACCATATATATTTTATCTTCTATAAAATGACTCTTGTAAAAATTATTACTTCAGTGCAATCATTCATATCCATTTGGTTTAAGTAATTGGTATGCTAATTCAAGAAACCATTTTATATGCATTGTCTTTAAAGACTATAAATGCAAATATATTTTAAACCTCAAAAGAAGCAAGTTTTAAAAATATCATTTATACTTTTGCTATGGAAAGAAATATTAATGATACATATGATATTGTAATGTAATTCCTACAGACTTGTGTCTCTCCTACCCCATGTACCTCATCATGAGAGATACTGAGAAGACTACTATCTCATCAAATGTGCCAGGATGTGGCTGTTGTGAAACTTGTGATGAGCACATGAGGAGATTATACGAAATGCAAAACCTTTAGAAGGCAGTAGCACATCTGAAGGCACACACATCTCAAGTGCCATCACAGTGAGGAACACTGAACACACATCAGAGAAGCAGTAACACATCTGATTTTCCAGAGTGGTTTTTTGTTTGTTTGTTTTTAAATATTTGCCCTCTTCTTGCATTTGTCTCTGATTCTGTGACTTGCTGATATCACTGATGTTCACTGTCTTCCTACATGCTAAAATACACTCCTGAATGATTCACTTACAACATTTTCTTATCACATGATGACTGATTTGACACAATTTGGTTGTCTGTGTTACTACCTGATTCTGATACTACTTTCTGGAATAGAATAATAGAATTCCACATATCTCTACGTGCATTCCCTACTTCAAACACTGCCCTCTGGTGGCCATCTAGGGATCTATTTCTTTTTTGGATTTTGTGAAGTGTGATATCTTTAGAAAGAACTACTTGATTTATTAAACTCCACTTCAAAATAGACTATTGTTATACTCTTCTGTCTCTCTTTTGTAATGCACGGATTTTTTTTTGGTTCTTTTTCTCTCTGTTTCTCTCTGTCTCTCTCTCTTTTGAATCGTTCTTTAACCTTCTCTCATCCCTTAAGTTTTTTCTGTTCCTGTGTTCCTGCCATGGTAGAATTCTATCAATTTCCACTTAGACAATGACAATAATGTTGGCACATTGATTCACTGTTATATAAAAGCAAAAGGCACATTCAAATTAAGATAATTTACTGAGAGTCTATTAAAGATCCTGCTTACACAAATATGGCTGTGTGAGGGACATGGCCCCTGTGGACTGCCCCTGCCCAGGCTGCATGGGGCAGTAGGGAAGGAGTAACTGCTATCCTAGAATCATGCATAATGTCTATAGGGACATTCTGAAGTGGAGCAGTGGCCTTCGACCTAGGGTAACAGGTAGCACAAGATGGCAAGGCAATGGGAGCCCTATCATAAAACACAATCTTAACCCTTCCAACAAGTTTCTTGTGAGACAACACACTGAGGCCCAAGTGCCAGAGAGGTCGGGAGGTTGCTGATGAGGTCCATGGGTACTAGCATCTGGGTTAGGAAAGAACATCAAAAGGACGGAAAATGAAATGAGAGAGAGCCAGCAACATTTCTATGCATGCTGAAGTGAAGAAGAAAACAATCAAAAGCAGATCTAGGTTTCCTTTCTGAAGTAAAAGTGTGACCTAACAAACTGACAAAATTTTATAGTTCTCTGAATGATCACCTGCATAATGGAAATGATAATACATGCTTCTGAACTTCCTCCAGTGAGAACGGCAGACACCTCCAAGCACACACTATTAACCGTTTCGCTACATTAGTACTAGTGGCAGAGTGCCCCCCTCAAATGAGCAGATACAGAAAGCTTTAGAATACTGAACTCTATAATGTTTTCCATAAACCATGCATTTGCTAACTTTCATTTCCATGAGTTTTCCCTCTGCTAAGGATGATTCATGTCCTGTCATCTCTCGTACACTTTCCTAGAAAGCTCTCACTGTATAGAAATGAAGCCATAATGGATCAGTTGTTCATCTCATTCTTTCAACAATACACCAGACAACACTAGGTTAAGGAAGGAAGGTTTGTCTGAGATCAGTAGACCCATAGTCACATCAGGACTCACAGTCTGTTCAGTCCAACTCCAGAAGTCCCCATAGTCATTAATAGTCCCCAAACTGTTTAAAAGTGCAAAATCCAAGGCTCATTTAAGTCTCAAGAAATCCCTCAACTGTATAACCAAAATGTTACATAATTTCAATACACAGTGGTCCAGAGTAAGCATTCTCTTTCCAGTACTGAGGGATGGTGAGATCAGGGGGAAAAATGGATCAACACAATATCCGTACCCTGCAAGGCAAATATGCAATTCTTCAACTCTGTGTCACACATGAGAAGTTCATGATAGACTCATTTGGGCTCTGAGGGGCTAAGGTAGCCTGGCCTCTCTGGTTGAACTGTCTGTAGCACATTTGGCTTATGTCCTGGGCCAACCTCACTGTATTTCCTCAATATCATGGGGTCTCCATTACAATATAGGATCTTCACCACAGCTTTATTCAAAAGCCTCTGAGTACATCTTTGTCTAGACGCCAATGCTGCTGCTCACTGCCTGGCTTCAGCTCCCTGGACTGAGCTGCATCAACTTCTATGTGATAAGCTTAGAAGACTCTTTTTAGCAGTTGATTTTGAGGAGCAGGGAAACTGTTCAATGGCAATTTTAGTTTAGGCTCTCTCCTTTCTCAATAATTAAAATTGTCATAAGATGGAATGTTGGGTGGGTGGAGTCTTGCAAACCACAGGGACTCTCTTTAACAGGCACTAAACTACCTAACAATTACAGATGTTTAAATGTCTGCATTCTCCTTATCCTAAACTGTTTATTTTCTCACTGTTCCTTGCAAACCACATTTTTCTTATCTTTCTGCTCTCTTTTTGCAGTGACAACTGTAGATATGGATGAGAGCAGCAAGCAGCAACCACAGCACACCTTGAATACTGTGATGTTTTGGAAGTTTCACATCAATAAAATCAACTCACTGGCTTTAAATTCAGCCCCACTCAAACTTTTAAGACATGGGCAAGGCACACTAAATGCTTTGCATGGCTATCACACAATTTTTTTTTTTCAGTCCAGGACCTGATGAAGTCTCTGCTTTCCTCTGAAAGCTTTTAACCCAAGTCTCCACTGCCACGTTTCTCTAAGCATTTTTTTTATATTTTAAATATCCCACCCTGATGGTCCAATAAGCTCTGCTAATAGCACTCTAAGATGTCTGTGGCTCAAAGTTTCAAAGTCTTCGATGACGTCATATGGTGCCTATGGCAGTCTCCTCTGAGACTGAAATACTGTATCCCACAAGGAGGCACTCTAAGCCAGAAGGTGAACACTCAAAATAGCTTTAGGAAGTCCCTGAACCTGACCTAGTAGATAAGGCTACTTCCTTCCTGGAGCAAACAACAAAGGTTTTTGAGAACCACTACCAGGCAAGCCAACCTGCAAAGAAGATACGGAGACGGTCCAGCAGAGCTTCTGGGAAGAGGTTCAGACCAATTGAGTCACTTAGAAAGGACAGTCTCTGTTTTGCGGAGCTGCCTGCCAGCCATGCATCCTGCCTCCAGTTCCCCAACTTTTGTGAGCTGTCATATGAGTGGTGTGGTGGGCTTTGGTGATACTCCTGTCAGTGACTCCTCACCCATACTCCTGAAAGAAACCCCAATAAAACCCACTTGTTCATCAAGCTGGACTTTGGTGCTATCTGGTTCATCAAGCTGGACTTTGGTGCTATCTGATTTTGGCCTCTCGTGGGTTCCCCCCCCCCCCTCTCTCTCTCTCTCTCTCTCTCTCTCTCTCTGGTGAGCAGACTTGTGGAATTCTTTCTACAGGAAAAAGTCTTGTCACAGAGCATTCCTTCCTCAAATTGGTTCCAAAGACCTAAGAACCACATGTTGAGACTTAGAAGAGCAACAGACTCACGTGTGGTACCAATTTTGTATATTACTGTTTGTCTCGTTGCTGGGGAAAATATGCAGCAAAAGCAATTTAAGGAAGCAAGTGTTTGCGCTCACCCTTCATGATGGGGGATTTTAACGGCAGGAGCAGGAGGCAGCCTGTGGAGAATGTTGCATGTTCCTGCACAGCTAGCTTGATCCTGTTTCCAGCCAGGGTCTTCCCACCTTAATCAACATAATCCAGGTAATTCTTCATAGGTATGGCCAGAAGCTTCTTTCCTAGTAATTCTAGAGCCTCACAAGATGTCAATCAATCAGTATTAACCATTACATATGGGGAGGCTATCCTTGGCTCTTGAGGAAAGCTGAATACTCTTTACTTTTTCTTCTAGGCAACTAGGATCACTACATAGTAGTTATGATCCTTGAGGAGGCAGCTACCATAGCTAACAGGTGTGTGCTCGAAGAAGGCTGATGACTGTTAGCTTTTCTGTCGATCCCTATAGCTCTACCTCCCAAGTGCTGGGCTCCATGCACATGATACAAGTACTCTACCAATAAAGCTGCATTCCAGCACCAACACATGCTTCTATCCACCTAACTCATTTGTTTGAATTATTTAAAATAATTAAAACCAGAATTCATAACACTTCTCAATAGCTAAACAAAAGCTTTCCTCCTGTACTAGTTAAAAATACTAATTCTGTTAGGTGGCTAGATAATGAGTTTCTATGATCTACAAATTTAAGGGACACAGAATGGCATAAAGGGGCAAACTTCACTCCCTCCCTGGACTCCAGCCTTGCGGTTTCCTCCTTTCAACCAAAGCAGGACACACCATCTGTGTTCACTTGTAACTTTTCTTGTAGGAATACAAAGACACACACACACACACACACACTCACACACATGCACACACACACACACATTCCTACCTCTGCTTCTTCTTAAACAATTTCATGCTTTATTCAAGGAACTTTTTATTTTACTAAATGCTACATTTATCAGTAAATAAAAAGCATCTTCGTTATCTGAGTTCCTTTTGTTCTCGTGTACCAAAAACCCTTTTCTTCCCATTCAATTGATTTTGAATTTTAAGAAATTATTACTTTGGAAGAATGCCATTTTGTGTGAAATAGATATGTGGGAAAAATTCCTATATGTGTGTGTGGGGGGGGGGTGTTCAAAGGACAAAACAAATACATTTTCAATTACTAATATGGCTAGAGTCAGATTTTTTTCCATTGAGAATTAAATCAATTGATATTTCTTCTAGCAATTTATCATACTACTAAATAAGAAACTTTCTATATTATATAGATGTAATTTATTAGTTGAAAATTATATCTCAGAGGTATTTTAATTAACATTTAAATATATGACAGAGGTTGTGAATTGTATTTTAATGGATATTAGTGTATACTTTTTGTGAAATATCTGTGAGTATCTTCACCACTGTTATTCTAATTTTAACCCAAAGGATGATTTCCTCCCCCCCCCCTACATGAAGCAAAGCCATTAACTACATCAGCAAAATATTTCTTGGTGTTTGAGTTTTGAAAGCCTTTGTTACAAACGTATGATGGAAAGCTCCACATCATACAGAGGTCCCACAGTGCCCTCTAGTGGCTTTATGCTGTATTGCATATTTCCTGCATTTGTATTCAGGGCAAACATTTGATGACCAGAGCTAGATTGAGGGAGTCTTCCCCAGCTTTTAAGCCTACTCACTCAGTGTCCCTTTGTCCTGCATTATAAGGAAATGCATCCAAAGTAAAGCATTAGGGAAAACATTACCACCACTGTAACATTAAAGGGCTGAATTACTGTCTGCAGACGTTGGGTGTCCTGTTAGAATTTATTTTCTTCTTAGTTACTTTAAACAAATAGATTTGAGATATTTAATCAGCAGGCTGTAGGGCTTTAATTATAGTAGAGAATTAAAATTTTAAATGAGGAATATAAATGACTTACATATAATATAGCACTAACTGGAAAGGAGAAAAATAAATCAGCAGAAGACTAAGGAAGCCCTGGAGAGTGAGTGGTTGTGCTTTTGATTTTGGAATTAGGTAATTCCTTAGGCCACATGAACAGCAGTTTCTAAAGGTATGTATAGACAATTTTCATTCTTTTCTTTTGGGTGTGTGTCCAGAAAGTATGACTATATGCTATTTTTGTGCATATGTTGTTTATATAGGTGTATGTGGTATTTTGTTGTGTAACAGTTTTCTCTGAGATTGAAACATTCCATCTTGCAGTGAAGTTCCTTAAGCAGGAAGGTGAACAACTCAAAACAGCTTCAGGAAGTCCCTGCAACAGACAAGATTCAGTAGGTCCCTCCCTGTCAGAGTAAACAATAGAAGCTGAGTCTGTCACATCAAAGGAAGCTGAATTTCAAGAAAGACTCCCAAAACAGAAAAGCTGCCATGAAGACTCACAGATCAGATCAGATGCCTTGAAAAGCAGAAACCAGCTGAGCTGCCTCAAGACATTTAGAAGAACGAGGTACATGGAAAGGACACTCTCCAACCTGTTGAGCTGCCTGCGGGCTGTGCAGTGTACTCCAGACTCCTAGTTTCATGAGCTGTCACCCATTTTCCTGTAAGTAACCCCAGTGAAACTTACAGAATTTGGTGGTAGCTGTACTTTGGTCTGTCATGGATTTGCTATCTGGGGTGCATAGCCACGAACATTTCATCTCTACAGGAAAAGTCATGTCAAAAAACACGTAAGTGCCCATGTGAACAGGCTCAGGTTTGTGACAGCAGAGGACCAAAATTAGCATCTGGTACCTTTCTCAATCATTCTCCACTGTGGTGATTTATTGTGTCCCCCCATATATTGTGCATCCTAATAAACTTATCTGGGATCAGAGAACAGAACAGCCACTAGATATAGAGGCCAGAAAATGGTGGCACACACACCTTCAATCCTAGCATTCTGAAGGCAGAGATCCCTCTGGATCTCTGTGAGTTCAAAGAGACACTGGAAGCAGCAGGCATGGTGACACATGCCTTTAATCTCAGGAAGTGATAGCAGAAAGGTATATAAGGCATAAGGACCAGGAACTAGGCCTGGTTAAGCTTTTAGGGTTTTGAGCAGCAGTTCAGCTGAGATTCATTTCGGATGAGGACTCAGAGGCACCCAGATTGAGGAAATAAGATCAGCTGAGAAGCTGGCCAGGTGAGGTTAGCTGTGGCCTGTTCTGTCTCTCTGATCTTTAAGCATTCACCCCAATACCTGGCTCCAGGTTTGTTTTTTATTAATAAGACCCTTTAAGATTCTTGTTACACTCTAGTTTACTCTTTTTATAAAGGGTCTCTTACAAAACATGGAGCTCATGCGACCACGTAAATTTCCTGGCCAGTTATCAAGTCGCTGCCTCCCTAGTTCTGAAGTTACCGATTTTTAAATGGATTCTAGATTCCTGTGGAAAGCTCTATATCAACTGAACCATCCCCAGCCACTAGACCGTGAAACAGTATGAGACTCCCTGTTGAAGGAAAAGCACTAGAGATGATGTCAGGAAAAATCACATGGCTTCTTTGAGAAACTGGAGACTTTGATTTTGATTCCAAATGACCCTGAAAGTGAATGGGTGTTTGAATAGAAAACTGACTGGAGACTCTGGGTGGATGTTGAGAGGCAACTTGAAGATGGCAAAAATGAAAAGACAAGAAATAATGAAAAAACTCGACTGCAAGGACGTAGAGGAGGCCTACGTACAGGACTTGGAAGAGAGCAGAAGCATGTGGAATGTAAGTGTCTAGACCATGCTTTGGAAAAATTTGCTGTGAAGTCTCAGGAATGCGAAGTAAAGTATGGTTTTGTCACTGAGCAAATGGAAGCACAGAGTGAAGAAACATTTACAAAAGAAGGGGATTAAACCCGGATAATCGAGCGGTGGGGATTAAGAGCCCATGTGAACTTGCCGATTTCAAGATGCTTGTTTGAGTTCATGTGTCGACATCAGAGAAGATACAGAAATGCAAATTTCAGATGAAAAACACGCATGGAACCACAGCTTTGGAAGTCAGTAGGGAAGAAAATGCTAGCAATAAGGTAGGAAATACTAGGAAAGCAAGTCCAATGACTGAAGCCCCGGTATGCCAGTTTGGGATTTCAGGACAGAAAGATAAAATAAACAAGGAAGAATACAGTAGATCTGCTTTTTCTGTGTAGGTAATTGACATAGTAGGGTCCCAAAAGCCACTGAGAACAGTGGCCTAAGACGAGCCCCCTGCGTAGCTTTGCAGAGGAATACTCTTTAGTATGTATGGAAGGTAAGAAAACACAACTGAAAATAAATTCAAGAAATATCATGGTAGATAAATGTACACTTAACAAAGCACTGTAACTTGTAAAACATCTCAAACCCTTACCCAGACACTGGCATGCTCCATCTCATGTTGGGCACCTGCAGAAGTACACTTGCTCCTTACTGATAAGGTGATGTTACTATATGCCAGTATTTCTCCCTACTCTGTGAGCTGCTAGAATGCAGGTATTTATACATCATGGTAAGTAGTTGACAAATTAGCATGCACTTGATACTCAACATGTGCCTATTGATTAAAAAAGATAAGATGGATTTTTGGACAACTAATCATATTCAAATCTGAGAAATGGTTATCCAAATGCAGATGTGAGGTTAAAAGTCAATGAGTGGCATGTGGAATGTTAGTCTTTAAATTGTGCCGAATTCATTACAAAATAAATCCCCTCCTCAAAGATACTACCAATTTAAACTTAAAAAGTGTGATCAACAAAGGTTTTTCAGTTTTCCAAAAGGGTGAGCTTCTAAAGCTAGTATTAATATTTTGGCTTGACCTTACTGAGGCACCCCACGATTGAAAGAAGGGTGTACTGCTTACAAGGCAAGTGCATCCTCAACTCTCTGTCAGCTGGCTTCTGGGATTCCAGATGGATCAGTAGAAAGACTAAAGAGATACACAAACACAGAAATCCAGCCTAAGCAAGACTAGTCATCGAAATTCTAAAGTCACAAATGTTTTTCTTCAACCTGTTCCTGGAATATCATCAAGAAATATTTTGCAACAAAATTAAAGCCGACTCAAAGGAGTTCCACTGCCATTTCAAATGTGCTTTAACTGAAGCACAGCGAGATGTGAGGCAGAACTAGGAATATGTGCTGACTCATTATCATTTTTATAATACAAATGACAGAATGAATAATGATTATATATTAATATCCCTGCTTTGGAAACCATGCATAGAGTTCTATTTGCTTGTGAAGACTAGAGCCTGCCTGAAAAAAATAAGCTATTTAATTCAAAAGCCTAAAAGCACCACAAAAGAAATAATCATTTTATAAAACATTACTTGAATGATCTAAAGAGTCTATGCTTTCTCCTTTTCAGATATCCTTAAAGATAGAAAGCCTTATTCAATATGGTGGGGATATATGGGTGACTTTTGGAATCCAAATAATTTCCCAGTAAATTTAACATATGTTCTAGAGATGGCAGTTGTCACTAAATACTAAGGTATGGAGGCCTGAAAAGCCAAGTTAGACTTTAGTCTACTTTGTGGTTTAAAAGTGAAAGCTCTGGAAATTAGCTTTTTGGGGGTGACTACTTGATCTTCCAAGGCATCTCTATTTTTATTTCTACTTTTGTCCCCTGTAGTAAAAGCAACAAAATAAACAATTTGGCTCTTCTCATTAAGATATTCAGGTAATATATGTAACTGTTATTTTGTGACACGAGGCCTTGGGAGCAATTCTGTCTATATGCATATAGAAAGACAATAGCATAGTGATCATACACATCCTTGTTAAAGATACTCTGCTATCAAAACTCATTTGTTTTTCTTGCTTCATTTTGAGAGTTCGTTTGGAAGAGAATAAGTAGAAAACAAATCCCAGGGAGCCTCAACCCTATAGAGAGAACTATATACAACTAAGGAATGTTGTGAGCAGGAAGAAGTAGTCTTCTCCAGGGAAGAGCACACCAATTCCAAATGGTCAGCCCTGAAAACATGCCAATAACATTATACAGACTGAGAAGATTTGTAGTTATGCATCTATCTATCTATCTATCTATCTATCTATCTATCTATCTATATGTACTTATATATGTATGTAACAAAAGTTAATAAAGAAAGAGATCATGAATTTGAAAGAGAGCAAGGAGGCATAGCATATGGGAAGATTTGGAGAGAAGAAATGGAAGAGTAAAATGGTAAAATTATGTTCTAAAAAATTTAAAGAAATAATTTTTTAAAATAACAAGAAAGAAAAGAATGAGAGATGAGAAAAGAGATAAACTTTGCAGCATGTAGAATAGTAAAAATGCTTGCAGGTAATTCTCAAATGAGTTATTTCCTATTCATTTTGTGTACAGAGGTCCATTGTCTCTGATCCTGCCCAAAGTTTTTGTCTTCATGAAGATGACACTATACTCCTCAAAGCAGCTGCTTTCCTCCTTACTTATGCAGAGCACAGACATTCTACATGACAATCCTGACACAATGTAAACTCTTTAAATGATCTTCCTCACTTGGTTAAGATATTCCAGTGGGATGTACATTCTGCTTTGCTCACACCCTTTGGTGAAATATATCCTCCTCTCCCTCTCAATCTCAATACCACATCTGGAAATCAGGAACCTGGTTATGATATCGAGTACAATTAGAAAAATGGATTATCCAGTATTTTATCACCATCAGAGGATACTTGTTGAGTAAGATGTGGCACTTATAAATTTAGCACCATTTTGGAAATAAAATTAACACATTCTATGGAGTTGTCTTACCAAAGGACTGTTACAGGGAAATCACCAGCACTAACTTTTGTAGAAGTGGGGACCAGACTCTGGGTTTAGGACAATCAGCTGCTTAGAAAGCACAGTTGTAAGAATAGAACAGGTGTTTCAAACTGTAGTTCAAACTCAGAGAGGAGATGGAGTCAGTGCTATTCTGGTGTTAAATTTTCTCCTCATGGTTTACACCAAACTTTACCTTGTGATGTGTTCCATTGAAGAGTGTTTATGAATTCTTTAATCTTTCTATTCCAGGCAAAGAGCTACTTCTGAGCATTTTCCTAAGATTTTGGCAATTGAGAATGAATCCCAGTAGACATGTTGTTTAGCAAAGAATGGATGAAAAGTAGAGGTTATTGAAGGTAGGAAATTAGAATTGGATTAGATATATATGCAAAGAGATATTGTAGAATATTATTTTAAGGTGTGTTACTTTTTTGTTTTTGTTTTTTCGAGACAGGGTTTTTCTGTGCAGCTTTGCGCCTTTCCTGGATCTCACTCTGTAGACCAGGCTGGCCTTGAACTCACAAAGATCTGCCTGCCTCTGCCTCCAGAGTGCTGGGATTAAAGGTGTACACCACCACGGCCCAGCCAAGGTGTGTTACTTTTGTTTATGTTGTATTTATTTAACTCTGTGAAGATGTGTTACTGTACCTGTCTAAAATATCTGATATTCTAATGAAGAACTGAATGGGTAATAGCAAGGCAGGAGAAAGAATAGGCATGGCTGGCAGGCAGAGAGAATATACAGAAGGAGAAATCTGGGAGAGATCAAAGAATGAGAGAGGAAGGAGGAGGAGTCCAGGGGCCAGCCACCCAGTCACACAGCCAGCCATGGATTAAAAATAAGATTTACAGAAGTAACAGAAAGGGAAAAGCCCAGAGGCAAATGGTAGATGAGATAATTTAAAGTTAAGAGAAGCTGACTAGAAACAAGCCAAGCTAAGGCTGGGCAACCATAATT
Source organism: Peromyscus leucopus (assembly GCF_004664715.2). Classification (NCBI taxonomy): domain Eukaryota; kingdom Metazoa; phylum Chordata; class Mammalia; order Rodentia; family Cricetidae; genus Peromyscus; species Peromyscus leucopus. The sequence goes on from NC_051064.1 coordinate 85,059,868, forward strand.
AATAATAAGCCTCCATGTGTGATTTATTTGGGAGCTTGGTGGTGGACTCCCCAAAAGAGCAATAAACATACAACAACATAAAGAAGTCACCACTTGAGAGCTATGTCCCTAAAAGAGCCCCAATGACCCATCTTTCTATAGGGTGAGGAGGTATACTGATAAGAAGATATGACAACTTGTGAGAGTTCAATGGGGACTTATAACTTACCAGGGTCAATGCTCTTAAGAATGTCAAGAGCCTAAGTATTACTTCTAATCACCAAAACAGGGTAGAAGCATGACACAGTGGTTAGTGACATGGTACTGGCCACTGTAATGACAAGAGTCAGAGGCACGTTTGAGAAAGACTGGGAAACTGTGATGTTTCTGTTGGAGGTTTGTATACAGCTTATGGGCATATATGTTACTCAATAATAAAATTGGGAAATAATAGATGGTAAACATAAAGCTGACTTCATTTATTACAATACAATTTATTTCTCATTTCCAGATTCTGTAGTCCAATGAGTAGGTGGTAGGTAGGTTCCTATTGAAAAAGAATTCTACAATAATAAAAATGCATGGGTATATCTGTATATTTGTGAAAGTATCTGTATGTGCTTGTTTCTTCTTCCAGAGATAATCCTACCATCATTTTGCCAATATAGTTGTTCAACTGGGAAAGAGCAGTGTTTAGAATAAAGACTTCCATGAATAGGCTCTAACAATGAAAATGACTACTTGAAATGGCATCAAGAGCCACCAGCATGAGAGCTTATGGGTGGCAGGGGATCTATAAAAAAGTGTTCTACGTTTACAGCATGAGGATTTTATGAGGTAGAAATGACTTCTGCTTGTTGTTTTCCTGAAAACTTCACATGGGTATTCTGTAAATTCTTATATAGGTCAACATAATTGATGGAAATAAAAACCCTCATGCTGGCTTCCATACCTGTGAGGTAAAGTACGTTATGAGAAGAGATAGTGGAAGGTCCTTATGCAAGTTCCCATTTTATCAACTTGCATGGAGAAGATGTACAATAAGAAATTTTATTCCTTATGGAAATTAATGTTACCATCAAGATACAAACAATGGAAATTATGGTATGCCTTATGTCTGTCATTCTATTTACCTGTTTGGTTCTTGTAAAATTAAAATGGAACAGGGTCATGATTGTGGTAGTTACAAATATAAAATGATTAGCAAATTTAGAAAATCTATTTTTCATGAATACTAAATGCACATAGAATCCATGAATATTTTAATTATCTAGTTGGTTTTTGCAAAGAATATTATAATGTGTGTAAGAATGTTCTTATACATAAGAAATAATAGACCCTTACAAGACAAACAGTTGTTATTTCTCCCATAGAAATGTATGTGTATTTTTAAGAAACGTTATTGCATGTAGAAATGTGAATTAATTAAGTAACAGATAAATATAATCTTGTCAACAATTTGACACAAATAGAATTTTCTTTCCAAAAACTATTTCAATTAATTAAAATAAGAATCCAAAGGAATTAGATGAAATAATATATTAATTTAGAATGAGATAACTGTAAAAAAGAAATTTCATTTTAATATTAAAATTGTATTACATTTCTTTGGTATCTGTTATAATATTTCCCTGTTTATATGTGGTTCTGTTAATCTTGGGTCCTCTCTTTTTTTTTTTTTTTGGCTAGTTGGCCAATGGTGTGCAGATCTTGTATATCTTATCAAAAATATCAGCTCTTAGATTCTTTGTATTTTTGTTTGTTTGTATTTAATTAATTTCTGTTTACTAGATTTCAGTTTGGTTTGTTCTTTTTCTGCATTTTTGAGTGATATCACTAAACCATTTTTTCATTTAATTGTGCTCTTTCTGACATACCTTTTTAAAAGTAGGAGCTTAGAGTTACAAATATTCTTCTTAGGATTGCTTTTAATGTGTCCCAGAGGTCATGTTGTGCTATGTCCTTACACACACACACACACACACACACACACACACACACACACACACACACACAGTTTGGATGAAGTTATACTGCTTGAGATGAAAATGTATCCCCAAGAGCCATAGACTATTTAACAAAATCCCCAGTACCAGGCAGGAATAAGAAACCTCTCTTTGAGTTGTTGGTTTATTGTAGGCTATTGCTGTTTTCCTTGGTTGCCTTGGTTGAACCCAGAGTTTGAAGGGTAGGTCCACATTGCTGAAGATAGCACACTCTTAGGACATAGAGCTGGGAAAATATAAGCTGGATCTGACCCAGAAGCATCTTCCCTGAAAATTAGCTTTCATCAAACTAGAAGGTAATATGCAATCTGCTAAGAGAGAAACATACTCAATAGTCATCTTTGCTGTGGCTCAAACCACAACAATGACAAGCATTGAAAGATATGTCCAACTATAATAGACACACATATCTTGGGAATAACCAACAGCTGGCTGATTGGACTAAAGGTCTGTTCAATAGGAAGGAAATCATGCTTAGTACTGTCAACCAAACCAGCAGCCCATGGCTGGTAAGGCCATGGAACCTAGTGGAGAACCTACTACTGCTACTTTCAAAAACCTGTATAATCTCTAACTATATTATTAATATGTAACCTTATACCCCCAGATAAACATAGCTCTCAGCAATCATCAAAGAGACTTCTTTCTGCATCAAATGGAAACAGTTACAGAAAGTCACTATCAGTCAAAATGCTGAGAACAGTTGACCATGGGGTGCCCAGCACCAGGTTCAAGGAACCTGGAAGTGGGGGCAGAAAAGTTGTAAATGCAAGAATACCAGGATATCTGCTGAAAGATTGTTTTTTCTAGACATGACAGGGGAGCTATTCCCATGAAATCTCAACAATATAGTAGCTTAAGCAAGATCAAAACTTAACAGTACCAGTAGACATGCCAATGTAATGGGAAGAATCTCACAAGAACCTACCCCTAGATGAATAGCTAGAGATAATTAATGACTACTGAGAAAGGAAGAATCAGTCTTCCCTAAGGATGAACTCCCTAACTGGTTATACAGTAGTAAGTGGAAAGCCCTAAAAACATATTACCAGCAACAATAATTGGACTCAGCAAGTTATTTATTTATTAATATATAATGTATATGCAACAATAACAATTAAATAAAAGGAATCCATTAATTTGAAAGTGAGTCAGGATGCACAGGAGACATCAGCAAGAGGTGATAGAGGGTAGGAATGATGTAAATATGTTGTACATATGTAAATATGTAAATATATATAATTATTGTTATTAAACAGAAAACTATTGTTTATTTTGTTGGTCTTTGACATTCTGACTGGCATAAGTTAAAATCTCAAAATTGTTTTGATTTACATTTCCCTAATTGCTAGGGTTGATAAACATTTTTTAAAGATATTTCTTAGCCATATTTTTTCCTTCTGTTGAGAACTCTCTATCTTGGTCCCTGGCCTATTTTTGAATAGTAATTTAGCTTTTGATTCTTTGTTTTTTGAGTTTTTAGGAGTATTATAATAACTATCTCTACACATATATAATATGCATATACATAAACAAATATACATGTACACATAAGCAGGCAGTAACAATTAGTGATAAATGAGGCCAGAATTTGAAGGAGAATAGGAAAGAGTATATGGGAGTGTCTGAAGGGAGGAAAGGGAAAAACTAAATGCTATAATTAATGTATAATCTGAAAAATAAAGGAAATACAAATTGAAAAAGAGAAAACTACTCATTTTTCCTTACTTTATAAATGATTGTGGACAAAATTGTTAAAGTTCCCCTGGAGAAGGGAATATTTCTTAAAGCACATATTGGGAAGCATGGTTTTAGGGATTGAAGAGAATAAATATGCAACTCCCTTCCCTCACAAATTAGGCACAGTGGTAGCTCAGAGCACCCACAGTCAAGGAAGGGTTCTCTCCTAAATGAGACTGCATGCGATCAGAGATCAATTCAAAGAGGACACATGACTGAATGAGTAAAGGGGAGAAAGCAGTTGAATGAGATGGCTGTCAGCTATGATGATGAAGAGATTATCAAGCAATAACTTTTCTGCATGCATCCCATTCCCTTTATTCTATTATCATTATATACTGGTGCAATAGTGGCACAAATCTTATTCAGAGTAAGCAGTCACCTTTTGATAGGATTTAAGGCCCATTCCAAGAGATGGAACCCATTCCAAACACTTCTAATGTAGCCAACAACCTGTGACTAGATCGACCATTGGCCTTAAGGGAAAACCCACAGCTTCTATTCTGCTAAAGGAACACAGCTATCAAAGAAGACTTCTCATGACATATTGCTGTACTCACAGGTCCGGTTCTACAGAGAGAGGAAACAATGTCAGACCTAGGAGATGGGGCAGAGTGCTGTAGGGGAAGAAAACAGTATGAGAGCTGGAGACTGAGATGTGTTGTCGTGAGAACAAACAGTGTATGAGCTGAGTGACAGGGATGGATGCTGTAAAATGCTCACTTCTGCACATAATATGGCTGCTGGACCCTTGAAGTATCAGCAGCTGTGGTTGTCAGCACAAGATCTGCATATGATCACGCCAGTAAACTTTCCAGCATAGAAAGAGGAGGGGCTCCCAAGAAGCCACCTCTAACGCAGGAGCTACCATGGCTAGAGAGCCATTTTCTTTTTAGGGTGGCAGACGGGAGGTTGCTCATGCCCCAGCAGATGATACCACATCCATGGGCATCTGGACAGCACTAAAAGGACTAACTCAGTCAGACATGATGACCCCCCATGTAATCTCTCCCCAGTTGTTGGTTCCTGGGAATATCAAATGTAAGAAGAAAATGTTGGGAGAGGGCTAACCTCTGGTGAATAAATTTGGGAAGTGCTACCTAGACAGGATCTATGTGAACAAGACCAACAGCATCAGCTATAAATCACAGGACAGCACATCCCTGATAACATGTGAAGAAAGTGATACTTCATTTCTATTATCTTACTCTCAATGAGGAATCATACCAATTTAATTTTGAGGGGAATAAAGGCCCGACATAGAAAATAATTATACTAAACAACTAAGTGTTACACCTCAAAAACAACAACACAAAGTTAGAATCAGGCATTCCAAACCTTTCATCATAAAATCTACAATAAGATAACATAAAAGAGGTACATCACTACAATAAAGAATGTTTATATCAAGTCTGGTCAGGGTGACCTCTGAACTCTGAACAAGACAAACACAAGCAGGGCACCACTCTTTCTTTCCATACAATGTTTCTGTGACAGCAACTATGCAAGGAAAGAAATACAGAGCACCCCAAAGGTAAAGAGGAAGCCAAGCCATCCATGTTTATAGTAAATATTATTTTACACACAGAAAATAAAGGACAGAAAAACGCTATAAGATACGCTAAATTAAATAAAATTTCAGAAAACAAAATCAACATAACTCAATGTGATTCCTATACTTCAATAATCAATTTTATGAAAACATAATAAAGAAAGTAATCATGATGCCTCAGTGGATAAAACACTTTATTCACAAGTTTGATGAACTGAGTTCAGTCCCTAGAACTCAAGAAATGTAGAAGGGAAGAAGTAACTTCACAAAGTTGTTCTCTGGTCCCCATAGATGCATCCCTCCAAACACAACATAACACACACACACACACACACACACACACACACACACACACACACAAATAACAACAATAACAATAATGATGGAAAAGAATAATTAATTCAATTGAAATAACATCAGAGTTATATTCACATTAACACACACAAAAGATGTCCATTACAAGTGAATTTAAATAAAGAGGTGGGTGACCTGTATAATGATATGAAAGTTTGAAGGGAATTTATAATAAAAAGACATGGACTATTAGACCTAAAGTTGTTGAAATGCCCATTAACACTCAAGGAAATTTTCAGATCAACACAGTGCCCATTAAACAATGAGGGACCAGTGAGATGTCTCAGAACATAAAGGAACTTTCAGCAAAATTTGTAACTTTGCTGATAACCTAATTTTGTTTCCTGGACCCACACAGTAGGAGGAGAGAACCAATTTCTGCAGCTTGTCCTCTGGCTTCAATAAATATGCTATGGCACATGAATGCCCACACAACATGAACCCACATGGAAACATACATATAATTTTAACAACTTTTAGTAAAGACCAATATCATTCTTCACAGAAATTTAAAAGCAAATCCTAAAATGCACATGGCAACACAAAAGACTGAAATTGCCAAAGCAAACAAAATGAACAACTCTAGAGGTGTCACAAAACTCAACCTCAAAAGACATTACAAAACTATAATGGTCAAAAATGATGTGGCTTGTATAAAAGTCAACATATAGATCAGTGGAACAGTGAAACAAATCTATGCATTTGGGACAACTTGATCTTTGACAAAGGCATCACAACATACATTGTAGAAAGTACAAAACTTTAATAAATGAAGTAACTGGATATGCTCATGAAAAAGAATTAGGGTGACTTGTCTCTGTCATTGTACCCTAAGTTCATTTCAAAATGCAAGAGCAGGCATTTTCTCCCACAGTTAGGGCCCACTTCCAGACTGGTCATACACATTCAAGTTGGCATTAAACATGCTTAGCTTTTGTGATGCTGTGAGCAAGTCAGTTCCCTTTCTGTGTTTAAGCTGACCAATCTGGAACAAGGGTACAGGATCCATCCCAAGCCAGCAAAAACACATAAACCCATCAACTTTCCATTGAGAAAACAGAATTCAGTTTCTAGACTCCCTTTTTAATTTGTGGGATATCTTTCTGTCTAGGTGCCTTGCTATGTGTGTTCTTCTTCATCTTTAATGGAGTTTCTTACCTGCTTAAGAAAATGTCTCAAAGACTTCAGACTTAAAACACTAAAAAGAAACAGGAACATGCTCAAGACATTGTCACACTCAATGACATTTTCAATAAACACTAACAAAAGTAACAATAGGTAAGTGAGATCACAAAGGATGATGTGTCAAAGGAATTATACAGGGAGTATTAAGAATGGGAAGGCCAGGCAGTGGTGGCACACACCTTTAATCCCAGTACTCGGGAGGCAGAGCCAGGCAGATATGGTCTACAGAGTGAGATCCAGGAAAGGTGCAAAACTACACAGAGAAAACTTGTCTCGAAAAAAAAAAAAAAAAAAAAAAAAAAAAAAAAAAAAAAAAAAAAAAAAAGAATGAGAGCAAATACTATGATACAGTTACCTAACAAGAGAAAATCATAGTTTATAAGGAAATAATTCAAGCACTCCAACATCATATGATAAAAAACAACACATTAAAGAAAAAAAGTCTGGAGATTTACCTAAAAAAAATATTCCTACTTCTGAATATTTATCTCAAAGAAGTCAAGTGAGTCTATTAAAAATGTATCTGTAGTCTTGTTTGATAATGTTGCACTATTCACATCTGTCCACATAAACACACAAGAAGCCAATCTCAAACCAATTATATAGCAAAAAATAATAAAGGCTACTGAATAAATCAATGGAATATAAACTAAAAAACAACATGCAAACTCTTCCGAAGGCTGAGGTTTCCAAAAAGTTAATATTTGCAAACAGCCAAACTGATGAAAAGAACAAAGATCCAAATCATCTAAAGTAGAGATGCAGGAGGGCTGTTACAACAGACCCCAATGTAGCTCAGAAAAAAAATAGTTTGTACTTTGTAAAATTATACACCAAAACCTCGAAAGAATAGAAGAAATGCATGAATTTCTAAATGCATCAGCTCTACCCATATTAAATACAGACAATATGAATAACTTAAGAACTGTTACAAGCAATCAGTTGAAACTGCAATCAAATGTGTCCACAAAAAGAAAAGAGTAGGGTTGGATGAATTCAGTGTTGAATTCTATCAGATATTATTTTTTAGATTGGATTTTTAATTTTATTAATTAAAAAGTTAAGCTATAATTCCATAAATTATTCTTGTTCCTTTTCTTCTTCTAGCCCCTATCATTTACTCTTGCTCTTCCTTTCAAATTGATAACTTTTTTCATAATTATCAGACATTTAAGAAAAATCTAACATAAACACTTCTCTACTTGTTCCATATATGAAAGGTGAAGAGATCCTACCAGACTTATTCTATGAGGCCAGTTTCATCCTACTACCCAATCCAGGAGAACACAAAGAACAACAGAAATGAATGCAGCAGATCAGTGTCCCCAATGAACATAGAAGGAAACATTCTTAACAAAACAGTTGCAACTTAAATTCAAGAACACATTAAGAAGTCATCTAGTATGACCAGTGGGCTTAACCCTGAAAATGCAAAGTTGATTCTACATACAAAAAACAAAAAAATATATTACAACATAAAATAAGTACAAGAACAGAGAACCTATTATCATCTTGATAAGTGGGGGGGAAAGATACCTGGTAAAGACCAAAGTGCCTTTATGATAAAAGTCATGGAGACACTAAAAATGGAAGGATTTTACATCAAAATAATAAAGGTCATATATAATAAACTTATAGCCAGTTGTTTGAGTTTATGTTTTGCTGTGAGAAACACCATCATCAAAATAAACATGGAGAGGAGGGTTTATTACAGATATCAAGAAGAGCAGGCAGGGTAAGAACTCAAACCAGGGAGCTGGAGTCAGGAACTGAGGCAGAAACCAGAGAAGAACACAGCTAACTGGCTGGTTCTTCATGCCTTGATCAGCCTGCATTCACATATGACCCAGGACAACCTGTTGAGGTTTATCACTGAGTACAGTGGGCTGGGCCCTCAGATAGCAATCATTAATCAAGAAAAGGGTCAACAGACTTGCCTATGGGTCATGTGATAGAGGCATTTTGTTAATCAAGTTTCTTCTTTCCAGATGGTTCTAGCTTGGCAAAGTTGACAAAAGTCTAACCAGGACAGTTGGATCTTTGTCAACTTGACACAAATATATATCATTATCAAACCATAACGTTTCTTTTTTTTTCATACCGAAGGTCTAATGCTAATATCAATATGACAATATGAAATGGGATGGTAAGACTTCCCATGCTCCTGGATTGGCAGGGTAAGTATGTAAAGATGGCTGTATTGCCAAAAATAGTCTGTAGATTCAATGCAACTCACATCATTTTTTTTTTCTTTCTTTATCACTAGAAGAAAAATCCAAGAATTCATACAATGTGGTGATATTTTAATTGTGCTGAAATGTGACTTTATTTGTATGTTAATAAGTAAAGTTTGCCTGGAGATCAGAGGTCATAGTGAGCAAGGAACTGAAGTCAGGCAGTGGTAGCCCACACCCTTAATTCAATCACATGGCAGGCAGAGTCACTGTGTGGTCAAGTACACAGCCAAGTGCGGTGACACGAGCCTTTAATCCCGGTAACAACCATAGAGACCTGGAGGTCTGTATAGACAGGCAGTGACAAGGAAGTCATGTGGATGGGTTTACAGCCAATGAGAAGGCAGAACAGGAAAGCAATAAAAACGTAAGTCACACAAGAAGAAGCTCTCTCTGAGAAAGCAACAGCAGTGAGGTGGTAATATAAGATAGTAATTTTTCTTTGCTAGTTCTCTGATCTCTTTGTCTATTACCTCTGTATTTGGCTCTATATTTCTTATTTAATAAGACTGTTTAGAAATTTGTCTACAGTACAAAACCATAAGAGAACATCCAGCACAATCCTAAGGAGAAAGTACAGGGGGAGGAATTATAGGACTACCTAATCTGAAATTATTCTACGGAGTCAGAGTAACAACTGTAGCCTGATCCTTACTCAAAAAGAGACAGTTTAGAAAAAAAAAATGGACATGTCTTAGTTAGGGTTACTATTATTGTGATTAAATGCCACAACCAAAAGCAACTTGGGGATGAACAGGTATATTTCACTCACAGTTCCATATAACATCTCATCATCAAAATCAGTGAGGGCAGGAACTCAAGCAGGTCAGGAACATGGAGGCAGGAGCTGGTATAGTGGCCTTAGAGGGATGCTGCTTACTGGCTTGCTTCTAATAGCTTTCTATGAAACCCAGGACCAACAGCCTGGGGATGTCACCATCCATAAATGGCTGGACCTTTCCACATAAATCACCAATTAAGAAAATTCCCTACAGGCTTGCCTATAGCCCAATTTTATGGAGGTATTTTCTCAATTGAGGCTTCCTCCATTCTGATGAATCTAACTTGTGTCAAGCTGACATAAAGCTAGCCAATACAACTGATCCCTTGTCAACTTGACACACAAACACATTACTCTTCAGTAAAAGCTTTCCTTTCTCATTTATCTTCAAGTTGGTATGTAAATATTAATATTACAATATGAAACATAGATAACTTTAAAAGTCCCATAGTCATTATAAATTCAAACACATAAAAGTTGAGCCTCTTTAAAATATCCAATCTCTTTAAAAATCTAAATTAATCTTTCAAAATTTCAAAGTGTTTCAGCTCTGGGCTCCTGTAAAAATTAAAATAAGTTAAATGCTTTCTTCAAGAGGGAAGAACCAGGGCACAGCTACAATCTGAATAAAGCAAAAACGAAGTCTAACAGTATAAATAACACTATTCCAATGATCTGGGATTCACTCACAATCTTCTGGTTTCCTCCAAGGGGCTTGGGTCATTTCTCTAGCTCTGCCCACTACAGCACACAAAGCTTGTCTTCTAGCATCCACCTGACTTCACTCTACTATGCTTTTGCCCTTGGTGGTCATCCCATGGCTCTGTCATCTCCGAAACTGCCAGGGTCCCTTGCTGCAACTGCATTGCACTTTCACCAATAGCCTAAACATCTTTGGGACTCCAAGCCTGCTGCATAATACCAAGCCTCAGCTGCTCTCCATGACCACTTCATGCCTTCAAACCAGTACCACTTGGGTGACTCTTACATTACCAAGTTCACCTACCAATGGCAGGTATAACATTGGCCTCTTCTGGAAGAGAGCTTCTGTATGCTGATTCTCAGGAAAATTTACCTCAACGATGATGCTGGTCTCTTTTTAATCACAGCTCATTTCTCAGCTTCATCTGACCAGCACCAAGTATCCCAGCAATACAAAAGTTTCACTTGAGTAGTTCTGGCTTATTGTTAATCACAGCTTGTTCTTTAGGCTGAGTTACCTAGAACTGTAGAATCTTAATTCAAAATAAGTGTTGTCCCCAATAAAGTCTTTAAACTTCCTTATGAAACTTCACAAACTAGGACTCCATCATCTGCATTTCACTCAGCACTCTTATCTTCCAAGCTCCTATGGAACAACTCACCAAGCAATGAACATTCAATGGCTTTCCTAGTCCAAAGTTCCAAAGTCCTTCCACAATCCTTCCCAAAACATATGGTGAGGTCTTTCACAGCAAAACCCCATTATCCTGGTACCAGCTTGTGTAAGTTAGGGTTTCTATGGCAATGATAAAACACCACAAACAAAAGCAACTTGGGGAGGAAAGGATATATTTCATTCACAGTTACATGTAACAGTTCATCCTCAAAAGCAGTGAGGGCAGGGACTCAATCAGGGCAGGAACCTGGAGGCAAGAGCTGATGTATAGACTATGGGGGAGTGCCCTTTACTGGCTTTAGTCAGCCAGCATTTTGCAAGCCTTATTCAGCCTATAGGACTACCAGCTCAGGGATGGCACCACCCACAATGGGCTTGTTCCTCCTCCAACCAATCACTAATTAAGAATATGCCCTGCAGGCTTGCCTACATCCTAATCTAAAGAAGAAATTTTCTAAACTGAGGCTCCCACCTCTCTGTGATGATTTTAGCTTATGGCAAGTTGACAAAAAACTAGCCAGTATATCTGGAACAGAATAGAAGACACAGAAATCAACCAAAAACAAAAGAAAACACAAAAAACAACAACAGCGAGAAAAAAGAAAGAAACAAACAACCTAAAACAACCCACTGGCTGCCTATCATTTGACAAGGGTATCAAAACCACACAGTGGAAAAAAGACAGTCCTTTCAACAGATCATGTTGAAACTACCTACAGGAAAATGATATTGTATATATGTGTCTTTCATCCTGTATAAAAATCAATTCAAAGTTTATTGAAGATCTCAATATACAAACTAAAACTGCTTGGAGAAGACAGGAAATCCTTTTCGTGATATAGATACAGGCAAGAACTTTCTGAACATGGTAACAATAGCCCAGGAACTAGCCTCGACAATCAACAAATGGAACTGCGTAAAATTTAAAAGGTTCCACACAGCAAAGGAGCAGGGAAAACAGATAGTCCACACAATGATGAAAATCTATACCAATGACACTTCAAATTGGAACTGATAGCCAGAATTTATAAAGAATTGTAAACATGAAAACTAAGGAAATGGAACTGCCAATCCATCACTGGGCTAATGGTGTAAGAAGAGTTCTTAGAAAAAGACTCATAAATGGTGAACAACTTCCTTCAAAAGCATCAGTGCCTCTAGTCATCAGGAAAACACAAATTGAAATGACTTGAAGACATCATCACACTCTAATCAAAATGACTATCATTAAAAAAATGTGACAATAATTCTGGTGATTTCAAGGGAAAGCAGAACTGTTACTCCCTGCTGGTGGTACTGTGAACTAACACTGCTGTTGTAGAAATCATTGTGGAAGTTCCTTAAAGAATTTAAAGCAGAAGTATTATGTAACCCAGACATACCACTGCTGGACAGGCACCCAAACGACTCCATATCTTAGGGCAGAGACACTTGTACATCCAGGTCTATTGCTACCCTAATCACAACAACAATAGTATAGAACCAGACTAAAGGATGAATGATGAAAATGTGATAAAGTTCACAATGGAATTTTTAAGATGCAAAGGTAAACAAAAATTGTGAAATCTCCAGGAAAATTGATGGATTAGGTAAGAATACTATTAAGTAAGGTCACCTAAACCCAGAAAGACAAAAAACTACTTGCTTTCTTTCAAATGCAGATATTAACCTCTGTGTGTGTTAAGTGTGAATAAAGCCTAAAATACTAGAGAGAAGACCAAGGGAGGATTAAAAGAGATTCCAAGGAAGAGCAGAGGACACAGTGAACATGAAAAAGGAAAAAAAGCCTGTGGTAGGAGGTTACAAGTGCAGTCGGGGTTCAGGTAGTAGAGAGACACAAGTTGGGGAGAATTTGCTAAAATATATTTTGTTTGAAGTTCGCATAATAATATTGAATGTCTTGTTGGCTAATATTGAAAATTTAAAGCAAAAAATAAAAAAACAAAGAAATGTTAATCATTCAACAAGAGTGATCACCAGGCAGCTGGCTTAAAGAACAAGACCTCAGAGGATAAGGACAGGGAAAGTGAGGACAAGAGAGTTCTTTCTGTGATAAGTGCATCCTCCTGTCATAGATAGTACTAGACACTTTTCTCTGAAGCCTCAGCATTTGGAATTAATGCAGGACATAATTCTTTAGAGGCTGTGCAGCCCCGATGGTGTGCAAGCTTATTATAAAACACCAACAATGTCAGCACAGATTATTTTTTTCTGTAGTTGATTCTACAATATCTGTGGCCCAGGAAAAAAAAATCCCTATGCCATAAAAATAATTTTCCCTCAATCTGCCTTAAATAAAATTGCCCAAAGAACTGAATATTAAAGGAAGTATTGCTGATTTGTTTTGTCTCAATAACTCAGTTAGGAAGCTATATGAATGTGGGGAAATGGTAGTTTGTTTTCATAAATATATGTAATTTGTGAAATGCTTTGAAAATGCGATCTGAAACTGAGGCACTTTGCAACTTAAAAGCCTCAACAAAAGCCCCGGGTGAACTGGAATCAATTTGTGTTTTGAGATGAAAATAATCACAATGGAAGAAACCCACAAGAGCAATTTATATAAAGTGTATAGGTAATTTGGATGAATGAGTGCTTTATTCATATTTTACACTATAATTTACATTTAGTTGCATGGGTAGACACAGGAATCTTGGAGTAAAAGGATAAAAATTCAGGCTTCTCTGTTGAAACTAATTTAATTAACTAAATTGACTCAGCCTATGATTGCTACACTCTTTTTATATGAAAATGCTGTCTTTCACTGTTAAAAAGAACCTCTATGTTAGGACAGTAGATATTAAACCCATCTAACAATGTGTTTATTGTCTCCTCGAGAAATATTTTTTCTAACTTTTATAGTGGCTATAAAAATAGTCAGTCTTTCAAATGTGTAAAAGCTGTTCCAAAAAGCAAATCTTTAATAGATACTAATCAGATGGGCTAGGAAGGAGACTAGTCAGATACGCGCACATTGTTCAACATTAACACTCCTCTTTTCACAGCAATGGATACTTAATATTCATATCTTCGCATCTGACCTGTTGGACCACAGAAGAATGTAAGTATAGAAAACTCAGAATAAAATCTAGAGGATACATGAGAAATATCTTTAGATAAGGACCTTACATTGAAAACAAGTATGTGGTACATTGAAAACAAGTATGTGGATTATGGAATAATATTATGGATTCTGTAAGCACAATGAAATGAGAAATGTAAGATCAGTGTCCCTCAGTCACTTACCCAGCTGAACTCCCAATATGCTTTGGTGTTCCCAAGTCACTGCTCAGCTATATTACCATGTCCCTTCAAGTCCAAGTCACTGCCCAGCTGTATTCTCGTGTGTTTGGTCCCTCATTATAACCAGAATGTTCTGCTGTGGCCATACAATCAGCATCTATGTTTGGACTTATTACTAAGCTTCAATTGTTCCCAAGATGCAATTATGCTAATAGGGATAAAAACACAATTATTTCATTACTCCATTTTTCACACAAATTTACTGAAGCATTTATAGGCTCAGAAAACAATGAGATGGTAATATAGTCTATCCTTTTATACAGGCATAAACATGAAATCCTGTGTATAAAATAGAATGATGTCACATGAGAAAGAGTCCAAAGGCACTCTGCAAAAGATGTATACATGAGACAATAGAAAATCATAGATCTTGAAATCCCTCCTTGAGGCCTTAAAACACTAAATTATAGAAAGGTCCTCTACAGTGGAGAAGGGATTGTGGGAAGATTAGAAGCACTATTGGGATGGAAGATAAGACCTATCACTAGCTTAAAGTTGGGGAGACTAGTAGTTCCTACATACATTTTGCAATAAATGATAGAAAATGATGCAAAGAGCCATGTTGCTGACCTTCACATTTACTCAAGTGTGGTGGTATTGTGTTCCCCAAAATATTGTGTACTCTAATAAATTTATCTGGGGTCAGAGAACAGACAGCCACTAGATACAAAGGCTAGAAAATGGTGGCACTCACACCTTTAATCCTAGCACTCCAGAGATAGAAATCCCTCTGAATCTCTGTGAGTTCAAGGCCACATTGGAAATAGCCAAGCATGGTGACACATGCCTTTAATCCCAGAAAGTCAGCCTTTCATCCCAGGGAGTGGTGGTAGAAAGTAGAAAGATATATAAGGCATGAGGACCAGAAACTAGAAGCATTTTGGCTGGTTAAGCATTTGGCCTGGTTAAGCTTCAGGCTTTTGAGCAGTAATTCAGCTGAGACCCATTCCGGATGAGGACTCAGAGGCCTCCAGTCTGAGGAGACAAGACCAGCTGATGATCCGGCGAGGTGAGATAGCTGTGGCTTGTTCTGTCTCTCTGATCTACCAGCATTGACCCCAATAACTCACCTCGGGTTTGATTTTATTAATAAGAACTTTTAAGATTCCTGCTACACTCAAGTTTGTTAAGTATCTAAATATGAGCACACTTAGACTTGGAAGTAGAATATTATGAATAATAATTTTCTTTTAAGACTTACATGTGTTTTAGCTCCATACATTTCTCAGCACCTCCACTAGTTGTGGAGTATCATCTTTAAAATGAAGGTGAACCAGTGACCTGTCTATATCAAGTACATATATGCTGTGTATGCAGAAATGGTGCATTTCAATTAATCTCACAGGCAGATAGATATTCTTTTCTTTCAGATATAATTGTTTACAGATAAATATCCATTATAAAATCCTGTACACAGAATGTTCAAAACAAAGAATTTGAGAAAAATTAAACACATCTTGATCATCTCCTCTGTGAAGAGGGATAGAAGTATACTGGGATAACATGGTGATACTTTGTTGATATTTTTACTTTCCCCACTGATTATGTCCTGAACTCACAGAGCATGAATGATCCCTGCCCTCTGGCTCCTTTCTACACATCCTCTCAAATGTGCTTCTCTAGGAAAGAACAGGGCAATGCTTCAGATGAACTAGAGTAACAATTTCATTAGTGTCTTTTTTTTCCCCTAATGGTTTTCCTTCACTCATTTTCAGAAGCTATCTGAGCTCGTAGAGTACATGATGTGCTCAGTATGCACAGAAATCCTCCTGGAAAGAACTTTGTCAGTGACTTGCTTATGTCAATGGCATGCTGGGAAACATCATAAGCTCTTTCTGCTTTGGCATGGAAAGTCACGCCCTTCACATCATAAAAAATTCTTATGTATTTGCATATATGTGCTCAAACAAATACATTTTCACCTCAGTAGAGGCCTGTAGAACATGCACAAGTACTACTTGTCCTCTGCCTCTTTGTTTTTGCCACTTTGACAAATTATTGAATAAAGGTCATTCCAGCTGGATGGCTGAAATCACAGCCTTCAATAAATAACTAAACTTGAGAATAAAAATGCTTTCATACATACCTTTTGTTTTAGAATTTTAGTCACTCAAGGAAAAACATTAGGATGTTCACTTGTAGGAAAGATTGAATCTTTCAAGGGCAGTATTGATGACTAATTCAACAAACAAAATAAAATCAATTTATTACATGTCAAGTATGGTGATATACATTTGGAGGCTAAATCCTGAATTAAATATGTTTTTCTGGTGATAGTTATGTGATAGAAGAGTGTGGTAAATGTTATGATGGGGGGTGGGAGGTAGGAGGTAGGCAAAGCCAAGTTGAAAGATATACACTCTTACACAACATGGAAAGCAATTGAGATGACAAATTAAGGCATGTAATAGTTTCTCCCATCTAATGACTGATCACAGAAATATAATTAGATTTCTGTTCTAATTTAAAATGCAAAATAAAGTTATTACCACCTGTGTATTCTACCACAAATTATAGTACTTAAAAATATAATTGCACATAAAGCATCATATTAATAGAATTAGGTAGAAGAAAACAGTGTCTTAGAAAATAAGTCAAGAGTATCTCCTGAAATTACCCAAATCCTCAAAAAGAACTTAGGTTCCACATTCAGTGTTCTAGTCCAGTTTAAGAAAACTTGCCTGGGCGTTTACAGTCTCTAGGCTTCTATAAAAGCACACCCTTAGCCTGGCCAGCTCACTCTATCTGTCAGATCTTATTACATGGTATTTATCCAGCCTTCAGACCTAGCTAGTCCTGCATTCTCTGTAGTTTAGCCCTGCCTGTTAAGTCTACCCTATTATCCTCAGGTCTTCTGCCATGCACTCTGATCCTCAGATGGAGCTCAGATCCCACCCATAGTGGGATCGAGTCCCAGGAGCCTCCTCTATATCTTCTCACATTTCAAGCCAGGACATACTTGCTACACACCAACACATCTTGTTGTGTCCATATCAGGCACAAAAGTTAACAAATAGTCCATTTGCTAAGATCACAAAATATAAACAATGTGGAAGATCAAAAATAGTATGACTCCCCCAAAATCCACCAGTTCTATAGAAATGCTCTCCAAAGAGATTTACCTAGTTGAAACACAGGGCACGGATCTTAAAAGTCAACAATTATAATCATCAAGAAATTAAAGGTATTTAAAAAGTCACAGATAGCCCAATGAAATTAAAGAGGCCTAAGTCATACTGAAGAAAACACAAACATAAGGCTAAATAAAATAAAACAACAACAACAACAAAAAAAAAACCCAGACAATCCAGGTTTGGAAAACTAAATCTAGTAAAAGTATAGAGATATTGATGAGAACGCAAGCTGAAGGAAGATGGAACTAAAAATCTAAAATTAATACCTCAATTAAAAAAACTTAACCTAACAAGTAGAACATATTAAGCAGAAGGTAGAAGATCAGGTCTTAAAGACAAAGAAGAGGGATAGACCACACATGCAAATGACATTAACATAGAAAAACCCAGGAAAGGAATATGCAGGAATTATGGGATGGCACTAAAAGACCACATCATCAATTATGAAGATAGGTTCAATGAGGGATTATAATCCCAGTTCAGTGACATATATCATACAAGGTCAGAAGAATACTTCCCAAAATGGAAAAAAAAATACCTAAAGCGATAGAAAAAAAAAATTACACAGTACACTAGATAGGCAAGACAACAAACAAACAACAGCAAAATCACCAAAAATTCCCCAAGGCATAGTATAGTCAAAACACTAAATACACAGAAGAAAGAAAGAATATTTAAAACTGAAAGCTAAAACATACGCACACATACACACACACACACACACACACACACACACACACACACAAGAAGTCATTTATAAAGGAATATCAATGAGAATAACAGCTGATTTATCAACAGAAACTTTGAAAGTCAAGAGAGCCTGAGGAAAAATACTTCAAATTACAAAAGACAGTGAATGCCAACTTAGATTACGGTGTCTAGCAAAACTATATGCCATGCTTAAGAGAGAAAGAAAAACTTCCCAAATATACGCAGGCTGAAAGAACCCATCTCCAACAAACCAGCCTTATAGGAAATACTGAAATCAATGCTTCAGAATAAGGAGTGGAAGAGTATAACCAAGTGACTTTAGAAAAAAAAAACGAATGAAACTATAATTATTGAAACAAAAAGCATGACTAAGAACACAAACAGCAAAACAACAATAAAATGACCAGTCAA
Source organism: Peromyscus leucopus (assembly GCF_004664715.2). Lineage (NCBI taxonomy): Eukaryota > Metazoa > Chordata > Mammalia > Rodentia > Cricetidae > Peromyscus > Peromyscus leucopus. The sequence continues at coordinate 85,078,636 of NC_051064.1, forward strand.
CACCCACTTTAAAGGACAACTCTAAATATTAATGACCTCGACTCTTCAAATCAGAAGACATAGGCTAGCTGAATGGATTAAGAAATACAATCTACATTTGTGTTGCCTATAATAATCTTAGCTATAAAGGTATATACCACCCTAAATTAAAAGGATGAGAAAAGTTATTCCAAGTAAATGGGACCAGGAATCAGAAAATATTGCCATCCTAATATCTGACAAAATAGACTTCAAGCTAAAACTAATCAGAAGAGATCAAGAATGCCACATTGTCAAGATCAGAGAAACAATTCCCTATGGTGCAAAGCCTTACTCAGCTGTGATGCAGGGGGGAGGAGCTTGGTCAGGCCCCAACTTTGTATGTCAGCCTGTGTTGACTACCCAAGGGAGGCCTTATCCCCTATGAGGAGGGGATGGGAGAGGGGTGAGGGGAGGTGGGGAGTGGGGAAGGGGAGGGAGGAGGACAGGGGTTGGTATGTGTGGTGGTATTGTGTATTCTAATAAATTTATCTGGGGTCAGAGAACAGACAGCCACTAGATACAAAGGCTAGAAAATGGTGGCACTCACACCTTTAATCCTAGCATTCCAGAGATAGAAATCCCTCTGGATCTCTGTGAGTTCAAGGCCACATTGGAAATAGCCAAGCATGGTGACTCACGCCTTTAATCCCAGAAAGCCAGCCTTTAATCCCAGGGAGTGGTGGTAGAAAACAAAAAGATATATAAGGCGTGAGGACCAGAAACTAGAGGCATTTTGGCCTGGTTAAGCATGTGGCTGGTTAAGCCTTCAGGCTTTGGAGCAACACAGTTCAGCTGAGATTCATTCTGGATGAGGACTCAGAGGCCTTCCAGTCTGAGGAAACAGGACCAGCTGAGGAATTGGCGAGGTGAGATAGCTGTGGCCAGTTCTGTGTCTCTGATCTACCAGCATGGACCCCAATAACTCGCCTCAGGTTTGATTTTATTAATAAGAACTTTTAAGATTCCTGCTACAGGTATGTAAAATAAAAAAATAAATAAATAAATAAAATTAAAAATAAATAAAGCATTACAGTCCTAAATATATATTTTGAATAATCCAGTACATCAAATTTCATAAAAACACACTAGCAATATTAAAGACACAGAATAACACCAACCCATAGACGTATATTATTTCAATACCTCACTTTCTCCACTAGACATGTCTCCACTGGACAAAATAAACAGAGAAACCCAAGAATAAAGTGATATCATTCAAACAAATGTATTTAACAAATTCCTACTGAATATTCTGCTCAAGTATCAAATAATACACATTTCACTCAGGAGCTCTTAGAAACATCTCTAATATAGACCACTTCTTGGGACACAAGAAAAATATTAACAAGTTCAGAGAAAGATGAATCCATGTATCCCATCTGACCATAATGTAATTAAAGTTAAAACTGACAACAAATAAATATGCAGTAAGTAAATAAACTCATAGAAATAAATAGTTCATTACTAAATGGTGAATAATGAATCAAAGAAGAAATCACCCCCATAGTACTGGACTAGGCCCTCTGAGACAGTTGTTTAGCTTGAACTATTTGGGGGGGGGGGCAGGCAGTGGGACCGGGACCTGTCCCTAGTTCATGAGCCAGCTTTTTGGAACCTAGTGCCTATGGTGAGACACATTGTACAGCTTTGGCACAGGGAGGAGGGTCTTGGACCGGCCTCAGCTGAATGTACTAGGCTCTGCTGACTCCCCAGGGGAGACCTTGCCTTGGAGGAGGTGGGAATAGGAGTTGGGTTTGTGGGGGGAAGGCTAGGGATGGGAGGAGGGAGGAGAGGGGATCTGTGGTTGGTATGTAAAATGAATAGAAAATCTCTTAATTAAAAGAAAAGAAAAGTAAAAAGGAAGGGAGGCTAGAGGATGAAGGCATCCTGAAGTGGAGGTTGATGTGTTTCTTCCTTTGGGAATTCTCTGGTTAGATCTACACCCCATTTTTAACTGGGTTAATTGTTTTCTTGATGTCCAGTTTTTTTGAGTTTTTTATATATATTTACATATTAGCTCTTTATTGGCTGTGTAGTAGTTAAACTTCTTTTCCTATTCTGTAGGCTTCCACTTTGTCTCAATGATGGTATCCTTTGCCAAACAGAACCTTTTCAGTTCCATGAGGTCCTATTTATTAATTGTTGCTCTTAGTAACTGAGCTATTGTGTTCTCTTCAGAAAGTCATTTCTTGTTCTAAGTGAGTTTAAGGCTATTCCTCGATTTCTCTTCTATCATATTTAAAATATACCTTTTAAAGATTTATTCATTTATTAAGTATACAGTGTTCTGTCTGCATGTATGCCTGCAGGCCAGAAGAGGGCACCAGATCTCATTACAGATGGTCGTGAGCCACCAAGTGGTTGCTGGGAATTGAACTCAGGACCTCTGGAAAAGCATTTGGTGCTCTTAACCTCTGAGCCATCTCTTCAGCCCCATATTTAAAATATTCTGCTGAGGTCTTTGATCTATTTGGAGTTGAGTTCTGTAGAGGGTGATAAATATTGATATATTGGAGTCTTCTAATGACCTGGTACATTTGTTAAAGATGTTGTCTTCATTTTAGTATGTATTTTTCACTTTAAAAATAAAAAAAATCAGGTATTAATAAATGTATGAATCTAAAAAAAGAATAAAAAAACTGGAACTAAATGAAAATTCAAACAACAAAAACAAAGCAGTTCTATAAGGAAAATGCATAGCTCTAGTACTTACCTTTAAAAATCAGAAATATCACAAATAAATGACTTAAGGACACAACACAAGTATTTAGAAAAAAACAACAATCAAATTCATATCTAGTAGATAGTAAGAAAAAAAATCATAATTGAAGTTAAAGAAACAGATACAACGCAAACAGTACTAAGGATCAACAAATTTAAGAGCTGTTTCTTTGAGTAGATACTCAAGATTGAGAGACTCTTGGCTTAACTAACCAGAAAAAAAAAAAAGATAAATCAACAGAATCAGAAATACACAAGGACAATTCTCAGCTTCACATAGAAAAACAAACAAACAAAAACTTAAGATAGCTAGGAAGTGGTGGCGAACGTCTTTAATCCCAGCATTTGGGAGGCAGAGCCAGGTGAATCTCTGTGAGTTCAAGGCCAGCCTGGGCTACAGAGTGAATTCCAGGAAAGGTGCAAAGCAAAAGAGAAACCCTGTCTCGAAAAACAAAAACAAAAAAACAAAAAAAAAAAAAAAAAGAAAAGAAAAAGAAAAAGAGAAAAGAAAAGAAAAAGAAAAACTTATGATAGCTAAAACAGTCGTGAACAGTAAGTAGCTGCTGGAAGTCTCACCATTTCTGGTTTCAAATTATACTACAAAGCCATAGTAATGAAAACGGCATGGAATTGGCATACAAAACAGACACGTTGATCAATAAAACCAAATCAAAGACCTGGGTATAAATCCATACATCCATGGACACTTGGTTTTTGGAAAAGAAGACAGAAATACACATTGCAAAAATGACGGCATCTTCAACAAATGGAGCGGATCAAACTGAACGTTTGCATGCAGAAGAATGCAAACATACACATACTTATCACCCTGCAGAAAACTCAACTCTAAATGGATCAAAGGCCTCAACAGGAAACCAGATACACCTAACCTGATGGAAAAATAATGGGGAATACCCTTGAACTCATTGGCATAGGAGAAGACATTCTGAACAGAACACTGATAATGGAGGCACTAAGGTCAGCAATTAATAAATGGGATCTCATGAAACTGAGAAACTTCTTCATGGCAAAAGGTAATTGTCCTTTGGACAAAGCAGCAGCCTACAAAATGGAAAAGATTTTTACCAACTCCTCATCTGATAAATGACTAATATCCAGAATATATAAAGAACTCAAAAAAACTTTGATATAAAAAAAACCAAGTAACTCATCTAAAAATGGCACAGATTTAAATAGAGAATTCTTGGTGGAGTATACTCAAATGGATGAGAAACACTTAAAGAAATGTTCAGTATCCTTGGCCATCATAGAAATGCAAATCAAAACTTCTTTGAGATTCCAGCTTACATCTGTCATCCTAATGAAGTTTACAAATAATGATGGCTAAGCTCAATAATACAAGTGACAGCTCATAATGGTGAGACATGAAGCAAGGGGAAAGCTCCTCCATTGTTGGTGAGAGTGCAAATTTGTACATCCACTATGGAAATTAGTATGATGGCTCCTCAAGAAGATAGGAATTGATCTCAAGATTCAGCTATACCATTCTTTGGCACATACCAAAAGGATGCTCAGTCCTACCACAGAAACATTTGCTCAACCATATTCACTGCTACTCTATTTATAACAGCCAGAACTTGGAATCATCCTGATTCCCCTCAACAGAAGTATGGATAAAAGAAATGTGGTACATTTATACAATGGAGTATTACTCAGCTGTTAATAAAATGACATCATGAAATTTGCAGGCAAATGGATGGAACTAGAAAAAATTATCATCCTGAGTGAGGTAACCCAGACCCAGAATGATAAATATGGTATATATTCACTTATATGTGGATATTAGCTGTTAAATAAATGATAACCTAGCTATAATCCAAGAACATATCATAAAGTTCATCTACCATGACCAAGTAGGTTTCATCTCAGAGATGCAGGGATGATTCAATATACAAAAATCTGTCAATGTAATTCACCAATGTAAACAAACTGAAAGAAAAAAAAACCCACATGATCATCTCATTAGATGTTGAAATTTCCTTTGACAAAATCCAACACTCCTTCATGATAAAACACTTGGAGATATCAGGGATACAAGGGACATACCTAAACATAATGAAAGCAATTTACAGCAAGCTGATTGTCAACATAAAATTAATTAATTAATTAATTAATTGAGAGAAACTCAAAGGGATTCCACTAAAATCAGGAACAAGACAAGGTTGTCCACTCTCTTATACTTATTAAATCTAGTTCTAGCTAGAGCAACAAGACAACTAAAGGAAATTAAGGGGATATAAATTGGAAAATAAGTCAAAGTATCATTATTCGCAGATGTTATGATAGTATACATAAGTGACCTCAAAAACTCTTCCAGGGAATGAATACAGCCTACAAACTCCTTTAGTCAAGTGGCCAGCTCATTTTTATATCAACTCAACACATGCTAAGTCATCTGACAGAAGGGAAACTCAATTGAGAAAATTTTTCAGTAAGATCAGGCTTTAGGGCAATTTCTTAATTAGTGAATGATGTAATTGAGCCCAGCCTTTTGAGTGTGGTGTCATCCCTGGGCTGGTGGTCCTAGATGTCATAAGAAAGCAGGCTGAGCAAGCCATATGGAGTGAACCAGTAAGCAGTACTCCTCCCTGCCCTCTGGTTTAGATCCTTCCTCCAGGTCCCTGTCCTGTTTTAGTTTCTATCCTATTCTGGCTTAATTCCCTTAGTAACAGTATGTGATATGAAACTGTAAGATGAAGTAACACCCCCTTACACACACACACACACACACACACACACACACACACACACACACACACAACAGATTTGCAGGCCAATGGAACAAAATAGAAGATCCAAACATGTACACATACTACAGCCATTTGATATTTGACAAGAAGTGAAAAAATAATGATAATCCACATTGGAGAAAAGATAGGATCTTTAAAAAATGGTGCTGGGAAAACTGGATGTCTACACTCAGAAGAATAAAATTATATATCTATATCTTTACCCTGAAGAAAACTTATGCAAATGGATCAAAGCCCTCAATTTGATATCTGAAAATCTGAAGCTGTTAGTAAACAAACAAACAAATATAAACATAGCCATTACCCACAGGATATAAGTATACAAAAAGGCTTTCTGAGTACCACTCTACTTGTTCAAGAATCAAGGCCAACTATTGAAAAGTGAGACCTCATAAAACTAGAAATTTTGTAAGAAAACAATTATTTGAGTGAAAAAGAAATCTAAAGTAGGAGATAATCCGTGGTAGCTATGCATCTACCAAGAGTTTTTTTTTTTTATCTTTTTATTATTATTATTATTAATTTTACAATACTATTCAGTTCCACATAATAGCCACAGATTCCCTTGCTCTCTCTCCCCCCCACGCCCCTCCTCTTCCCCCCAGCACACCCCCACTCCCACCTCCTCCAAATCAAGGTCTCCCCCGAGGACTGGGATTGACCCGACAGACTCAGTCCAGGCAGGTCCAGTCCCCTCCTCCCAGATTGAGCCAAGTGTCCCTGCATAAGACCCAGGTTTCAAACAGCTAACTCATGCAACAAGCCCAGGAACTGGCACCACTGCCTAGATGCCTCCCAAACAGATCAAGTCAATCAACAGTCTCACCTATTCAGAGGGCCCGATCCAGTTGGGGGCCCTCAGCCTTTGGTTCATAGTTCATGTGTTTCCATTCATTTGGTTATCTGTCCCTGTGCTTTATCCAACCCCGGTTTCAACAATTCTCGCTCATATAAACCCTCCTCTTTCTCACTAATTAGACTCCTGGCGCTCTACCTGGGGCCTAGCCGTGGATGTCTGCATCCACATTCCTCAGTCCTTGGATGGGGTTTATGGCACAACCATTAGGCTGTTTGGCCATCCCATCACCAGAGTAGGTCAGTCCCAGCTGTCTCTTGACCACTGCCAGCAGTCCTTTGTGGGGGTATCTTTGTGGATTTCTGTGGGCCTCTTCAGCTCTTTGCTTCTTCCTTTTCTCATGTGGTCTTCAATTACCATGGTCTCCTATTCCTTGTTCTCCCTCTCTTTTCTTGATCCAGCTTGGATCTCCTGCTCTCTTTCCCTCGACCCTCGCCCTTCATTGCTCCCACTCATGTTCAGGCTGTTCATGTGGATCTCATCCATTTCTCCGTGTCTTTCTTGGGGTCCCGTTTTCCAGGTAGCCTCACGGGTGATGTGAGTAGCAGTCCAGTCATCTTTGTTCCACATCTAGCATCTTCCTATGAGTGAGTACATACCATATTTGTCTTTCTGAGTCTGGGTTACCTCACTCGGGATGATTTTTTCTAGATCCATCCATTTGCCTGCAAACCTCATGATGTCATTGTTTTTCTTTGCTGAGTAGTATTCCATTGTGTATATGTGCCACAATTTATTTATCCATTTTTCAGTTGAAGGGCATCTAGGTTGTTTCCAGGTTTTGGCTATTACAAACAATGCTGATATGAACATAGCTGAGCAAGTGCTTATGGTGATATTTTATTTGTACTGAAATGTAATTTTAATTTTATGTTAATAAATAAAGTTTCCCTGGGGTCAGAGCTATTAGAGCCATAGCAAGAGCGTGGTGGTTAGAAGAGCTAGGTAGATTTCTGTGTGTTCAGGGATACAGCCAGTATTGGAGACATATGCCTTTAAGACCTGGAGGGTGGTACTTACAGGCAGTGATGAGGCAGTCATGTGGTTGGGTTTAGAACCAATGAGAAGGCAGAACAGAAAGACTATTTAAACACAGAAAAAACAGGAAGTAGCTCTCTCTCGCGGGGAAGTTAGGAGCACTGCAGGAGGTAAGATTTTATCTCTGAGCTCTGACCTCTCGGCTTTCTCTTTTACATTGGCTCTGTGTTTCTTATTTTAATAAGACGATTGGTTACATCTACATCTGGTGCCCAACGTGACAAGAATCCATTAAAAACTGCTTGGGGCCGGCTCCCTAGCCCGAGCAGCCGGCTCCCTAGCCGGAGCAGCCAGTTCCCTAGCCCCAGCCCAAGGTCTGCTTGGCCTCAGGCTGGACTGTGAGCTGCTTGCTTAAAGCCAATGCTACAAACAGCTCAGGCCTGCCCTGCTAAACAGGGCCCCTGCCTGTAAAGCCAAGCCTTGACTCGGCTCAAGAGGGAACAAGTGGCTGTATTTAAGCTTTAGCCAGCTACGCTTTCACTTTCACTTTCGCTTTTGCTTTCTCTCTTGCTTTCTCTCTGTCTCTCTGTTTCTGTCTCTCTCTCTCTCTCTGGATTCACACCTAGGACACTAGGTGGCTCTTTTGAAATTCGCTGGGATTTCTACTGTTCTACGCAGATTTGGTAAGTCATAAAGGAAACTATTTAAAAGACAAATTTTTTTCCACATTTAAAAAAATGGGTTTCCTGTGTACATTGGAAGAATGGGTTTTGTTTGAAATTTTAGGCAGTCTGACAATGGAACAACTATATGAAAAGATTAGTATTATGGGAATTATGCAGTTTATCACCATGCTTATTCTCATTTTACTATTTAAAAAGATAGTCGATTTAAGTGCCAGGATAACAGCTTTAGAAAAACCTGTTAAACCTGTAAAAATTCAGACAGAAGAAATTAACAGTGAAGTTGGTTCAAGTTTGGATCATAAGGTTACAGAAAGAAAGCCTGTTTTCACACAGTCACCCTTAATTTATCCTGTAAATGTACAGTAGATGCCTAATCAAATGGCTACACAAAATATCTGGGCTCCAATTGAACTGATGGATTTTAAAAGGTTTAAGGAGGCAATAGTATCTTATGGCATGCATTCCCCATATGTAAAGCAAATGTTAAACTCTTGGTCAACATATAATAGGATTATACCACAGGACTGGCGGGACCTTGCACAAGCTGTTCTGGAACCCAGCCAGAGACTTCAATTTCTAACATGGTTTAAGGAGGAAGCTAGAAACATAGAAAAACAATGGAGGGATAAAGGAATACCAGTTTGTCAGGATCAGCTTATTGGAGAAGGCCAATATGCTTCAATACAAACACAATGTTTATATGATGTCCAAACCCTAATTTTATGTCGAATGGCAGCCTTGAATGCATGGGACAGAGTTGAGGAACCAGGAAAAAAACCTGAGTCATTCACAAAGGTTATGCAAGGTCCAAAAGAATCTTTCACAGATTTTTTAGAAAGACTGGCTTCAGCAGTAAACAGAATGGTCTCAGGATCAGAAGCTAATAAGGCAATAATTGAAGCTTTGGCATTTGAGAATGCGAATGCAGCATGCAAAAGAATAATCAGGCCGTTAAAGGCAAGATCTGCACCTTTGGAAGATTGGATTAGAGAAACAATTAATGTTGAGGTTGATGAGCATGATGATACGTGGGTAGGAGAAGTAATTTCAAAAGGTTTGAGGAGTGTTAGATGTTTTGGGTGTGGAAAGCAAGGACAATTTAAAAGGGACTGTAAACAGGTCATTCCTAGAAGCAATGTTTCTTCAAGGAACAATGGCAACAGAATACCCTTCTTCTGGAGTATGCAGAAGGTGTGGTAAGGGAAAACACTGGACCAACGAATGTAGATCAACAAAGGACAGACAGGGTAATCCTTTGCCTCAGTTTTCGGGAAACTCCCAGAGGGGCCTCATGCAGGCCCCCATAGCAAAACCAGTTCAAACCTTTCCTGCAGCTGTAGAGGAAATCCTGCTCTGAGCGATTAAATAACCAAATGACTATTGGAATAAATCGTGCTGGTCAGGATGATGAAACAGAGAGAATAGAAAATTCAGGAGAAAACATAAAGAAAAATTTTTGGCAAACTTCTATTAATGAACAGAGACCAAAATTAACGATAAAAATAAATGGTGTTTTGTTGTCTGGTCTGGTAGACACAGGTGTGGACGTTACCATATTTGCACCAGAATTTTGGCATCCAGCTTGGCCTCTTCAGGAGGTAAACGTTCAACTGTTAGGAATTGGGACATTATCTCAGGTGAAACAGAGTGCAAGATGGCTGGAATGTATAGGTCCAGAAGGACAGAAAGGAAAATTAAAACCATATGTGGCTAACATAGCTATGAACCTGTGGGGTCAAGACTTGTTGCAACAATGGAATACTTAGATTAAAATCCCTCCAATCTCAGAAACAAATCATAAACTAGCACATGTTTCTGAGAGAAATATTACAAGGCATTATTTTGAGTGGTCACCAGCCATCCATATTATACAAGAACAGGGCACGACAACTGATAATCTTCCAAAAATACCAACAGCTCTACCTTTAAAATGGTTAACAGACAAGCCTGTATGGGTTCAGCAATGGCCTTTAACAACAGAGAAACTCCAGGCTTTAGAAGAGCTGGTAGAAGAACAGTTAAATGCTCAGCATATTGAACAGTCAACCAGCCCTTGGAATTCTCCTGTATTTGTTATTAAAAAGAAATCTGGTAAATGGAGAATGGTAACAGACCTTAGAGCAATTAACAAAGTAATTCAGCCAATGGGCTCTCTACAATCTGGAATTCCTTTGCCTACTCTGTTACCAAAAGGATGGCCTCTCATAGTTATTGATTTAAAAGACTGTTTCTTTTCAATACCCTTACAAGAAAAAGACAAAGAAAGATTTGCTTTCACAGTGCCTACTTATAATAATTCTCAACGGTTAAAAGATTTCAATGGAGGGTCCTCCCACAGGGAATGTTGAATAGCCCAACTCTGTGCCAATATTTTGTACAACAGCCATTGGAAGTGATACGTAAAAATTTCCTAAATCTATAATTTATCATTATATGGATGATATTTTACTAGCTGACTCAAATGCAGATACTTTAGAAAGAATGTTTGAAGAAGTAAAGAAAATTTTGCCTTGCAGGGGATTACAAATTGCTCCTGGAAAGATACAAAGAGGAGATTCTATTAATTATTTAGGATATAAAATAGAGCTACAAAAAATTAGACCCCAAAAGGTGCAAATTCGGAGAGATAGACTACAGACTCTTAATGACTTTCAAAGATTATTTGGAGATATTTCTCATCTACGAACTATTGTTGGGGTAAAAAAAATGATGAATTGAATAATTTGTTCAAAACCTTAGAAGGTGACAAGGACTTAAATAGTCCAAGAGAATTATCACCTGAAGCTGAGAAAGAATTGGCCTTGGTAGAAAAGAAAGTACATGAAGGGCATGTGGATCGTATTGATCCAAAGCTGGATTGCATTTTGGTTATTTTACCTTCTAGGCATTCCCCTACTGGAATATTAATGCAGAGGAAGATATTATATTGGAATGGATATTTTTAGCAAATAAACCAAACAAAAAATTAAAAACTTATGTGAAAAAATCTCTGACTTGATTTGGAAAGGAAAATTGAGACTTCATCAATTAGCAGGAATAGACCCAGCAGAAATTGTCGTACCTTTAACTAAGGAGGACATTGAAAAATTATGGACAGAAAGTGAACCTTGGCAAAGAGCTTGCAGTAATTTTTTGGGAGAAATTAAGAGCAAATATCCAAAAGCAATAGAATTGATCTTTATAAAGAGAGCTGATTGGATCTTGCCTCAAATTGTAAGGCAAAAACCCATATCTGGAGTTCATACATTTTATACAGATGCCAACAAAGAAGGAAAGGCAGGTTACAAATCAGAAAATTTAAGTAAA